>NC_142535.1:10027500-10721250 GCF_056151865.1 Erythranthe guttata | reverse complement strand
TTACTATTTAATACTTGCTGGAAAACAGATCCAAACATTAAAAATGTGATATTTTTTGGAAATTGCAGTTTGGACCCAAAAGTTTCAATATTTATACATGCAACCACACTAGAAGTTCAATTTCCACTTTCTCATGAAAACCCCTAACAAATCTGAAATTCCACTTTATTAAATGCAGAAAATGAAGTTGAAAAGTCACTTTATGCAGAAATTTTAGAAATTACACATTTTACCCTAAACTCTCTAGATCTACACATGCAAGCCTACTAGAATTTCAAAAATCAACTTTTCTTACAAAAATCCCTTAAATCCGAAATTTTGTTCAATAAATGATGGAAAACAGTTTTGAAAACACTTTTCGGACTGACTTTACAAAAATTACAGATTTGGCCCAAACTTTCGAAGATCTACACATGCAACCACATGAAAGTCCAAAAATTCTTTTTCTTGAAAACCCCTTTTTGAAATCTGAAATTTTTAAGGCTTTTGGCCAATAAAAGTTGTATCTACCCACTATCAACATAGATGATGCATGCAAGAACAAGAAATTAACAAGAAACACTCATTTTCCATTTTTCCCAAAAAAGCCCTAACTTTTCGAAATCTTTCCCAATCTTTTAAAATTTCATGAAAATCATTTCAATACTATTGATGCCCTTTAATTGCACCAAGGAATCGAAATTTCTTACCTTAGACTTCGAAGAAAGAAATAACCAAAAGGGAGAGAGACTTTCAAGCACCGAAGTCCAACCAAGCTACCTTGATTGTGAAAGAAATGGTGTGAGCTTCAAGGAGGGAGGAGTTGTGATCTCCCGAAAGGAGGCAAGTGGTCTTGATGGTGTTTTTGGAGTAATCCAAGGCAAGTGTTAAATAAGTAACTCTCATTTTTATGTTGGGAATTCTTTGAAAATGTGAGGTGAGGTGGAGAGAGGAGAGGCCGATGGTGGTGGTGATTTGTTACGGTGGGGAAAGGAGAGAGAGACAAGTAAGTGTGGAGGTGTTGGAAGAAAAAGAGATGAAGGTGTCCCTTCATCTTACTAATGAGGGTGTTGAGTGTAGGTTTAGTGAAAATGATGAGTATTTTGCCAAGTGTAATGCATGCCTAATTAGTCATTATTTATTTATTTAAATTAAACCTTAACTTGCATCACAACACACACACATTTCGGACATACACACACATATATATAAATATATCATGTATATGTAAATATATTTTATTGTATAATGCAAGTATTAGCATATATGTATGTATACGTATGCATGCATGTATGTACTGTTAGAGTAGGTGACCAACAAGCCAACATGTGGCTGTGGTCTTTCGTATTTATTATTGTAATAAACGAACCTTTATTCGTATTAATGATAAAGCACCTTGGCATTCTATATCTTTGTCCCTTTGTCACAAGCATAGATATAGTCCTTACAGTTATTACAAGTACTAGTAATTGATCGTTAGGATCGTGAGATATTTACTCAAGTATTATAACTGTTAAACGTGTTCCTAGTCGAAGGGTTACGGCACTAATGAGGATATCGGCCTTTCACGTTAAGACTAGCACTTAGTGTATGTGTACTGCATCTCATCAATAAACGGTATTGTGATATCGGCATTCATAAGTGGGTGCTCGTAAGTTGACGAGTTCACTGAACTCCCTCACCCTAGAAATCTCTAAGTGGTTCCCAATAATCGAGTAGAGATACCATTAGTCCTTATGACCTAGACATCACCGTGACTTCACTAGAGGACCAGCTGTATCGTGACCTGTCCCTGAGTTCCACCGAGGACCATCCCAAGGGCCAGTGTTCGTGCAGTCCGAAATCTAGTGGGAGGTCTATGCATTGTAGTCGGGGATTCGATCGCTAGAATAGTCTTGGATGTCCTGTGTGTTCTGAAAGTTTGTAATCATTCTAAGTCTCTGGCCAGAGCTGACTAAGTGATGATTAGAGAATTCGATTCTCTAAGTCATGCACGTGACGATTACAACACTTGGAACGATCGCACCGTCATCGAACATATAAAGAGTTCTCGATGAAGCAATGCCTCTAGTTCGATCGGGACATATGTATCGAAGGGACCGTACTGTACGTTAACTATATCTGAAGGTTCTTGCAGGCACTTCATTTGTATCTAGGGAATCATGACGCGTAGTTGCTAGACGCCAATCTTGATTCGTTGGGTGATTAAGGTGAAACGAGCTTCATCTTAATCGTAACTCTAAGGGACGAGTTTTGACCACAAAGAGATGTGGGCCCACGGCTAGCTTACACCTGAACCATCGAGGGTCACACTGCTCGTGCACATGAGACCTTTGAATAAACGGTCAGAGATAAAATAGTTTATCTTTGCATAATTGGAAGTCAATACGATTGAGTCCAACATTCATAATTTGGAATTACGAATGAGAATAAGAAAAGGAAAAGAATAGGCGAGCGTTGTAGTGGACTTTCTAAATCGGGAAGTTTCCAAATTTAGAAAGTGCACTGAACTAGGGTTTCCACTTTTAGAAAGTTGGAAAATGAGAATAGACACTCGTAATGACGAGGACTTTATAATGATTCCGAAAATGTAATCGTTGCAATTTTTCGGTCATTGGATTGAGAGAAACGAGCAAGTAAAAGTACTAGCGAACTTAAGTTGTTGGGCCCGGTCCAACTTAAGCCCGCTTGGGTTTTATGCAAGACACTATAAATACAAGATTTATAGGTCTTGCACACACAAGTGAAAACCCTAACCCTAGCAGCCGTTGCCTCTCTCTCTCTCGCCCTCTCACCCGCGGCCGTCACCGGCGCCGTCGCCGGAATCTCACCGGAATCGGCCGTTCGTCGGCCGATTGCTTCGGTAGTTTCTTTCCTTCTCTTTTTCTTCCGTTTTTCTAACTATTACGTGTCTAGTGCCACGTGTTTAGTAGATCGAAGTATACGAGGTGAAATCCGAGAGGAGGAAGATCGAAGATCGAGGAATCGAGGAGCAGCGCACGAGCCGAAGCCGCACGCTACCCCACGCGCCGCCCCGGAAGACCGCGCGTGAGATTCACGCGCCGCCGTGGCCGTTTCACCGCTGCTGCCCCGATTGTACGGGTTGGTTTCCGTAGCAATCTCGACTTGCTAAGCGCTCCTACCTCACGCTTCAAGAGGTAAACACACGAACTCAATGTTCTTGTTTCGTTTACGTTTAAACTCTATATATACATGTTTGCTTTTGTGTGATTTTATGTGATTACGTGTAATCGATTTAATCATTGCAAGCATGTTATTTGGTTTAAACGCGAGCATGTTAATTGATTTAAATTCGGTTAAATAAATTAGCATGTATGTTGTTATTTTATTTCGCTGGAAGCGCAAAGGTACGCAATTAATTGATTTATATTATCGGGCATGTGCTTATGTGTTTTAAACTCGTTTAATTCGCATAAATTTTTTATTTTCCGCTGCGTACGCGTGCCCGAAACCCAACATGTACGTGTATGTATGTACGTACGTATACATATATGTATATATATAACCCACATAATTTTCAAATGATTTATCAAATAAATAAGATACGCAATCATTCACATAAATCACGTAATTCACGAAATTCCTAGAATTTCAATTACGGGAATTTAAATCATATAAATCACACATATAATAGCGCACGTAATTATTCACGTAAGTAACGTAATTAAATTCACGTAATGCATATAATTAATATCACGTAATAATATTTCCTAAGGGTTCTCGACTTAAAAATATTAGTCTCGGTTTTTAGGGTTTTTGGGTTTTGGAAAGGTGGGGTATTACAATCTCCCCCCCTTAAAGAAATTTTGTCCCCAAAATTGTTACCTGAACAACTCGGGGTATCGCTCGCGCATTTCTTCTTCTCGTTCCCACGTAGCTTCTTCGGGTGTATGGTTTTGCCAAAGGATTTTAACAAATTTAAGGTCTCGGTTTCGAAGAGTTTTGGTTTTGGAATCTAGTATTTGGGAAGGTTTCTCTTCGTAGGATATGTTAGGGTTTAGTTTGATCGGTTCGTTTTTCAATACATGGTCTGGACTGCGAATGTATTTTCGAAGCATCGAAACGTGAAAGACATTGTGAAAGTTGGATAAGTTGGGTGGTAAGGCTAGTCGGTAGGCGCGAGTACCAACCTTGTCGAGAATTTCGAATGGGCCAATAAATCGTGGTGCTAATTTTCCCTTTTTTCCCAAATCGCATAATTCCTTTGAAAGGCGCTACTTTTAAGAACACGGAGTCTCCGACTTCGAATTCGAGATCTCTCCTTCGAGTGTTGGCGTATCTTTGTTGCCGATCTTGGGCAATTCGCATTTTCTCTCGAATGTTTTTGATGATATCGACGGTTTGTTGGACTAGATCGGGACCAAGGAATTTTCTTTCTCCTATTTCGTCCCAATGGAGCGGGGACCTACACTTGCGGCCGTAAAGAGCTTCGTAGGGTGCCATTCCGATTGACGAGTGAAAGCTATTGTTGTATGCGAATTCGATTAGTGGGAGGCGGGATTCCCAATTTCCTCCAAAGTCGAGAATACAAGCGCGGAGAAGATCTTCTAGGGTTTTGATATTTCGTTCGGATTGGCCGTCGGTTTGGGGGTGATAGGCGGTGCTGAATTTTAATCGCGTTCCGAGGGTTTCGTGTAAAATTTTCCAGAAATTTGACGTGAATCGAGGGTCACGGTCGGAAATAATGGAGACGGGGACACCGTGGAGTCGGACTATCTCGCGGACGTATAGTTCGGTCAGCTTTTCTAAACTGAAGGTCATTCGGATCGGAAGAAAGTGAGCCGTTTTGGTCAGTCGGTCAATGATCACCCAAATGGCGTCGGATCCTTTTTGGGTCTTCGGAAATCCTTGTATGAAGTCCATTGTGATAGCTTCCCATTTCCATTCCGGAATTAGGTTCGATTGAAGTAGACCTCCGGGCCTTGGATGTTCTACTTTGACTTGTTGGCACACTAGGCATTCTGTGACGAATCGGGCCACGTCTTTCTTCATTCCAGGCCACCAGTAGAGCTTTTTGAGATCTTGGTACATTTTGGTTTCTCCGGGATGGCAAGTGTACGTGGTTTGGTGAGATTCGGTTAAGATTAGTCGGCGAATGTTTGGATCATCGGGGACGTAAATGCGATTTTGGAATCGGACGAGACCATCTTTGGTGATTCGGAAGTTGGGATTGGATTCGAGGTTATTGCGGATTTTGAGAATTTGCGGATCATTTTGTTGGGCTGATTTGATCGATTCTCCCAAGTTAGGTTGGACTATGAGCGCGTTGATCGATTTGCGGCTAAGTGCGTCGGCGACCACATTTGCTTTGCCGGGGTGGTAGAGTATTTCATAGTCGTAATCTTTGACTAGTTCGAGCCATCTTCGTTGCCTCATGTTCAAGTCTCTTTGGGTGAAGAAATACTTCAAACTCTTGTGATCGGTGTAGATGGTACACTTTTCGCCATAGAGGTAGTGTCGCCAGATTTTGAGTGCGAAAACGACGGCGGCTAATTCGAGGTCGTGCGTTGGATAATTGCGTTCGTACTCTTTGAGTTGTCGTGAGGCATAGGCAATGACTTTCCCATTTTTCATGAGTACGACGCCTAGACCTAATTTCGAAGCGTCGCTGTAGACTACGAATTCTCCGATTTTCTCCGGTAGTGCGAGAATTGGTGCCGACGTGAGTCGAGCTTTTAATTCGGTGAAACTGGCGTCGCATTCGGGTGTCCACTGATACTTGACGTCCTTTCGAGTTAATCGAGTGAGTGGAGAGGCAAGCTTCGAGAAATCCTTCACGAATTTGCGGTAGTAGCCGGCTAGTCCAAGGAAGCTTCGGATTTCCTTTGCGTTCTTCGGAATCGACCAATTTGACACGGCTTCTATCTTGTTGGGATCGACGGAGATTCCTTGTTCTGAAACAATGTGACCAAGGAAAGTCACACTCGAAAGCCAGAACTCGCATTTGCTGAACTTGGCGTATAGTTGGTGCGATCGGAGGGTTTGGAGTACGGTGCGAAGGTGAGACATATGATCTTCTTGGGTTTTGGAGTAGATGAGAATGTCGTCGATGAAAACAATCACGAACTGGTCCAAGTATTGATGAAAGACTCGGTTCATAAGGTCCATGAAAACTGCGGGGGCGTTAGTCAAACCGAAGGGCATGACAACGAATTCATAATGGCCGTATCGGGTTCTGAAAGCCGTTTTGGGAATATTGGATTCTTTGATTTTGAGTTGATGATAGCCGGATGGGAGATCGATTTTCGAGAAGAACGATGAGCCTTGAAGTTGGTCGAAGAGATCATCAATTCGAGGAAGAGGGTATTTATTCTTGATTGTGACTTTGTTGAGTTCACGGTAGTCGATGCAAAGGCGGAGGGATCCGTCTTTCTTTTTGACAAAGAGAACCGGTGCACCCCACGGGGAATGGCTGGGTCGAACATAGCCTTTGTCGAGTAATTCTTGGACTTGGTCCTTCAGCTCCTTCAATTCCATCGGGGACATACGGTACGGTGCTTTGGAAATTGGCGTAGCGTGGGGAATCAGATTGATTTCGAACTCGATTTCTCGATCGGGCGGAAGTCCGGGAATGTCATCGGGAAATACGTCGGGAAATTCTTCGACAGCTCGAATGTCGGATATTTGGGCTTTGGAATCGGGCTCGGATTTTAGAATATCCACTAAGTAGCCGGAATGGCCCTTGTGAATGAGTTTGACTGCTTTGATCGCGAATATGATTGGAATCGAGGGTTTGGGTTGACTTCTGAATTTTAGGGTTTCGCCGTTCGGAAGAGGAAAAATGACCGTTTTTTAGGCACAGTCGATTTGGGCTTTGAATTTGGTTAGCCAATCCATGACTAGTATAATTTTGAAGTTTTGGATCGGTAGGAGGATTAGGTCGAAATTCATGGTTTGAGTATGAACTCGGATTGGACAATTGATTATGACTAGGTTAGAGAACATTTCTTCGCCAGAGGGAATGAGAATTCGGTATTCGTAGTTTAATCGGTTTGGTTCGAGATTTAAGTGTGCAATTATGTCTTTCGATATAAAGGAATGAGTAGAGCCGGAATCGATAAGGGCATAAATGGGTTCATCGAGGATAAATATAGTACTTGCGATCATAGAAGGGTCTTGCTCGATTTGTTCTTGAGTCATGGCGAACACTCGACCGGGGACGTTCCGTGGGGGCTTCGGGCAATCTTTCACCATGTGTCCGGGCTGATGGCATCGAAAGCAACTCGTCGTTCCTTGTATGCATTCTCCGGAGTGACTCTTTCCACACTTTGGGCAGGTTGGCCTTGGCGGTGGTGGCGGTGGTCCGGTTGATTGGCGAAGGGGCTGCGTTCCTTTTCCTCGGAATGGGCGGTTGCCAAAGTTGTTATTTTTCCACGGTCGTTGAGTAACTCCTTGTGGTCTGCGGCTGTTTTGAATGTCTCGTTCGTCCTGGGCAGCCATGAGTGCTTTGTCTACAAGTTGGCGGAAAGTTGAGGCGTCGGACATACGAATATCTCTACGGATTTTGGGTTGGAGGCCACGAATGAAATGGTTCTTCTTTTCTTCGGTGTCTCGAGCGATGAATGGGGCGTAGAGGCAGCCACGTTCAAAACGGAGGATGTACTCGATCATCGGTAAGTCACCTTGGCGGAGTTCGAGAAATTCTTTGAGTTTGTGTGCTCGCACGTCTTTCGAGAAATATTTTTCGAAGAATTGAACTTTGAAATCGGTCCATGGCAGAGTCTCGAGATTCGTTCCTTCCTTGATTCCTTCCCACCAGTGATGAGCTTCGTTTCGGAGTAGGAATATGGCACAGTGCACGCTGTCGCGGTCGGTCATTTGCATGTAGTCGTAGATGACTTCGAGAGATTTGATCCACTCTTCGGCTATGGTGGGGTCGGTTCCACCGTGAAATTCGGATGGGTTCATTCGGAGGAATCGTTCGTATATAGCTTGAGGCGCGTTATTTTGGGGCGGGGTTTGGTTACGTTGGAGAAGTTGTTCGATTTGACGTTGGTGGTTTTGGGCTTGTTCTCGGATTAAGTTTGAGAGATTATTAATGGTTTGATTGGGGTCTTGTGGTTCATCGGTGGGATTGCTCGGGTTTGCTCGGGTTATACTGTTAGAGTAGGTGACCAACAAGCCAACATGTGGCTGTGGTCTATCGTATTTATTATTGTAATAAACGAACCTTTATTCGTATTAATGATAAAACACCTTGGCATTATATATCTTTGTCCCTTTGTCACAAGCATAGATATAGTCCTTACAGTTATTACAAGTACTAGTAATTGATCGTTAGGATCGTGAGATATTTACTCAAGTATTATAACTGTTAAACGTGTTCCTAGTCGAAGGGTTACGCCACTAATGAGGATATCGACCTTTCCCGTTAAGACTAGCACTTAGTGTATGTGTACTGCATCTCATCAGTAAACGGTATTGTGATATCGGCATGCATAAGTGGGTGCTCGTAAGTTGACGAGTTCACTGAACTCCCTCACCCTAGAAATCTCTAAGTGGTTCCCAATAATCGAGTAGATATATCTATGGTATAGTTGTACACCATTAGTCCTTATGACCTAGACATCACCGTGACTTCACTAGAGGACCAGCTGTATCGTGACCTGTCCCTGAGTTCCACCGAGGACCATCCCAAGGGCCAGTGTTCGTGTAGTCCGAAATCTAGTGGGAGGTCTGTGCATTGTAGTCGGGGATTCGATCGCTAGAATAGTCTTGGATGTCCTGTGTGTTCTGAAAGTTTGTAATCATTCTAAGTCTCTGGCCAGAGCTGACTAAGTGATGATTAGAGAATTCGATTCTCTAAGTCATGCACGTGACGATTACAACACATGGAACGATCGCACCGTCATCGAACATATAAAGAGGTCTCGATGAACCAATGCCTCTAGTTCGATCGGGACATATGTATCGAAGGGACCGTACTGTACGTTAACTATATCTGAAGGTTCTTGCAGGCACTTCATTTGTATCTAGGGAATCATGACGCGTAGTTGCTAGACGCCAATCTTGATTCGTTGGGTGATTAAGGTGAAACGAGCTTCATCTTAATCGTAACTCTAAGGGACGAGTTTTGACCACAAAGAGTTGTGGGCCAACGGCGAGCTTACACCTGAACCATCGAGGGTCACACTGCTCGTGCACATGAGATCTTTGAATAAACGGTCAGAGATAAAATAGTTTATCTTTGCATAATTGGAAGTCAATACGATTGAGTCCAACATTCGTAATTTGGAATTACGAATGAGAATAAGAAAAGGAAAAGAATAGGCGAGCGTTGTAGTGGACTTTCTAAATCGGGAAGTTTCCAAATTTAGAAAGTGCACTGAACTAGGTTTTCCACTTTTAGAAAGTTGGGAAATGAGAATAGACACTCGTAATGACGAGGACTTCATAATGATTCCGAAAATGTAATCGTTGCAATTTTTCGGTCATTGGATTGAGAGAAACGAGCAAGTAAAAGTACTAGCGAACTTAAGCTGTTGGGCCCGGTCCAACTTAAGCCCGCTAGGGTTTTATCCAAGACACTATAAATACAAGATTTATAGGTCTTGCACACAAAAGTGAAACCCTAACCCTAGCAGCCGTTGCCTCTCTCTCTCTCTCGCCCTCTCACCCGCGGCCGTCACCGGCGCCGTCGCCGGAATCTCACCGGAATCGGCCGTTCGTCGGCCGATTGCTTCGGTAGTTTCTTTCCTTCTCTTTTTCTTCCGTTTTTCTAACTATTACGTGTCTAGTGCCACGTGTTTAGTAGATCGAAGTATACGAGGTGAAATCCGAGAGGAGGAAGATCGAAGATCGAGGAATCGAGGAGCAGCGCACGAACCGAAGCCGCACGCTACCCCACGCGCCGCCCCGGAAGATCGCGCGTGAGATTCACGCGCCGCCGTGGCCGTTTCACCGCTGCTGCCGCTGCACCGTTGCTGCCCCGATTGTACGGATTGGTTTCCGTAGCAATCTCGACTTGCTAAGCGCTCCTACCTCACGCTTCAAGAGGTAAACACACGAACTCAATGTTCTTGTTTCGTTTACGTTTAAACTCTATATATACATGTTTGCTTTTGTGTGATTTTATGTGATTACGTGTAATCGATTTAATCATTGCAAGCATGTTATTTGGTTTAAACGCGAGCATGTTAATTGATTTAAATTCGGTTAAATAAATTAGCATGTATGTTGTTATTTAATTTCGCTGGAAGCGCAAAGGTACGCAATTAATTGATTTATATTATCGGGCATGTGCTTATGTGTTTTAAACTCGTTAATTCGCATAAAATTTTTGTTTTCCGCTGCGTACGCGTGCTTGAAACCTAACAGTGGTATCAGAGCTCGTTGCGCAATTAATTGCGTTCGTTTTAATATGCTATGATTTTATGCATGTTCGATTTATTAAAGTAGTGATTGTTGTATTATGTAATTGGGAGTTTTCGTAAGTTTAAAATATTTTTGAAATATTGTTTAGAATTTTTCCAGCTTTAAAATTGTTTAAAATTGGAAAATCGGATCTGAAATTGTTTTAAAAATGTGCGTTTTTAATTGTTCGGATCGAACCGGTCGAACCGGCCGGTTCGATGGTTGTGTACGATCCAAGTGACCGAATCCAAGTGGATTCGGGTCGGTCAGACCGGTTCTCGGTCCGACTGACCCGGCCCACTGATTTGGGTCAATTGGACTCGGGCAGAACCGGACCGTTTCGGTCCGAACCGGTCAGACCGGTCGGCCGAACCGGTTCACTGAAAATAAATTTTTTTTTTTTTTCAGATTTCTAAAATTAAACTTAAAACAAATTGATTTTAATTTTTGGAAAATTATTTTCAATTAATCCCAATTAGATAATTGGATCGACAATCATCTATTTTGGTAAATAGGTGTTAGATTAATTAATTAATTTAAATTGTTAAATTGATTTCAATTAATAGAACACGTATATAATATTGATTATAAATTCAACTTAATTAGTAGTACCTCAACATTATTTGAATGATTTATGCTGGTTGAGGTTCTATAATTATTTTGAAAACTCGATAATTAATTAATGTAATTAATTATGAAATTAGGTCGTATGTTCCTCTTAGGACAATATGCGCTTCCATATACCTTTAGAGAACATAGATGTAGGAATCACATAGACCAATCCAAACCTTCTGATGAGATAAAACATTTTAATAAAAATCCCTCATTCTTAATTTAATTAAGAATCATTTCAAGCTATAAAGAAAAACCAAATCTGTTGAGTTATTTCTTTCCTTATGCCAACGGTTGGATTATGTCTAGCCCTTTACTATAGTGCAGTAAGCCGTGTTAGCGGGGAGTGCTATGGTAGAGTAAGCTGTAATTCAATTGCCATAACGATGAAGGTAGCCGTAGAAAAGGGTTATGTTGAATTAACGTGGTCGGCTAGATTAACTAGGGACTGCATTAGTTTGGCATAATCAAGTTCTATGAGCATCTTTGATTGGTAGGTCAGACTTGACACACGACGATTTTGATATTGGCGAGATTAACTTAGGTCATTATCAAGTGTGAGGAAAATTAATTTAGGGTCATATTGTGGATATGATTGATTGTGATCTACCTTTGGGCAAATATAATCGGGCTAGATTAACTACGGGTTATATTTGTCTATTGGACCTAAAGCCCATTAAGAAAAATCAGCTTTCTCGTTTGTCTACTAGAGGGAAGTGGAACTCGATAAAATTAGTGGGAGAACAATTAAATAACATAAGTCCAAACATTTAATTGTAACAATCATTTAACGCGAATCTCTAATAATCCTCTTCTCTATATGTCTCACATAATTATGTCTAAGAATCCCATAATGTCAATCCTCGACAATAAACTCAATGGCCCTAATTACCTAGATTGGTTGCGTAGCCTTAAGCTTGTACTAACCGTTGATGGGCGTCTCTATGTTTTGAACGAGAGACTTCCCGCCACTATACCCGACACAGCGACTGATGCTGAGAAGGAAACTTATGAAGTTTGGAAGAAAGATGACACTCATGCTAGGTGCTATATGATAGCCGCCATGGAGCCCGCGCTTGCGAGGAAATATGAGTCTCACTTGCATGCTTTCGATATAAAGGCTCATCTCGATAGCATGTATAGTGAGAATATTAGGGCATCGAGGTACGCTGCTACAAAGGAGTTGATCACAGCGAGACTGCGCGAAGGGACTTCGGTCCACGAGCACTGTCTCAAAATGATCACTCTCCTTGAAAAGCTGTTGGTCAGCTTCGAGTCCACCATTAAGAAAGAGAAGTCTGTTCTCATTGCTGCTACTTCTGGAAAGAAGAATTCTTTCCAAAAGAAGAGAAAGGAAAGAGTTCCCTTCCCAAACAGCAAGTTCGAAGTGGGTGAAGGTAGTGGGGGCCCCAAAGCAAACGTTAGCAAACAAGTTGATGATTCTTGCCATCACTGTGGAAAGAAAGGACATTGGCGCCGCAACTGCAAGGCTTACCTGAAGGAGAAAGGTTCTGAAAAGGGTACGTATTTCATTGACGTAAATTTGTCTGTCAACTCTTCTTCTTGGGTATTGGATACGGGCTGTGGCTCACATTTGTGCAATGATTTGCAGCTAATGACAAGAAGTCGAAGACTTAGAGCGGGTGAGACCTTCCTAAGGATGGGGAATGGAGCAAGAGTTGCTGCTGAAGCCATTGGCACAATGTACTTAAATGTTTTGGATTCTAGTTCTCCTATTGTTTTGAACGATTGTTTATTTGTTTCGTCCCTCATTAGAAACCTTATTTCTATTCCTGTATTAGATATTGAAGGTTTTACTTTTGTTTTTGGAAATTCGATTTGCATCATACAAAAGAATGAGAATTTGATTTGCAAAGGACGACTATTAAACAACTTGTATGAACTAAATCCAAATGAAATACCTATTAATGTTATATTAGCAAAACGTAAGGAGATAGATCAAAACCCCGCAAAACTTTGGCACGCTAGATTAGGTCATGTCTCTTTAAGAAGGATGAACGATTTTGTCAGTGAAGGATTGTTCTCTTTGGAGGACGTGAAATCACTACAAACTTGTGAATCTTGCCTTAAAGGGAAGATGACCAAATCACCCTACAAAGGGAAAATGGAACGAGCCGAGGGTCTTTTGGATTTGATCCATACAGACGTATGTGGTCCACTAAGTGTTAGTGCGAAGGGTGGATATAACTACTTCGCTACCTTTATCGACGATTATTCTAGGTATGGATATGTGTACTTGATGAAGTACAAGTCTGAAACATTTGAAAGGTTCAAAGATCTTAGACACGAAGTGGAAAAGCAACTCGGACGAAGTATTAAGAAGCTGCGATCCGATCGTGGTGGAGAATACTTGAGCATCGAGTTCATCGACTATCTAAAAGAAAATGGGATACAGTCCCAATGGACTCCACCGGGAACTCCTCAACTTAATGGAGTATCCGAACGTCGGAATCGAACTTTATTGGATATGGTTCGATCAATGATGGGGTTCACGAACTTACCGGCATACTTGTGGGGTCATGCACTTCGTACTGCCGCGTATTTGCTGAATAGAGTTAACACCAAAGCAGTTAAATCCACACCTTATGAACTTTGGCATTCCCGGAAACCCAACTACAAACATATTAGGATATGGGGTTGTCCCGCTTATGTGAAGCGGTTAGTGGGAGATAAGTTGGATAGTAAATCCGACTTGTGCTATTTTGTGGGGTATCCAGAAGACTCAATGGGATACAAGTTTTATTATGTCAAAGAAGCAAAGACGTTTGTTTCAAGAAATGCCACCTTTTTGGAAAGGGAGTTTCTATCCGATAGAAAAGGCAGCATGATAGAACTTGAAGTAGTTCACGAACCACAAAGTGAAGTTCAAACGCAAGAACAAGAAATTGAACCAATACAACAAACCACTAATATACCTCCTGAACCTACGGTACGTAGATCCGAAAGAGTTCGGAAAATGCCGGATAGGTTATTCCTCCTCGAAAATGATGAAGATCATGTTGATCTTGGACGAGATCCAAGAACATACAATGAGGCCGTATCGGATGCGGACATGGGACATTGGCTAACTGCCATGAAATTCGAAATGGACTCCATGTACTCCAACAAGGTGTGGACCTTGGTAAATCCACCTAAGGGAATTGTTCTTATAGGCTGCAAGTGGATCTATAAGAAGAAAACTGGAGTGGATGGAAAGGTATCGACCTATAAAGCTAGATTGGTAGCGAAAGGTTACACTCAAAGGCAAGGCGTTGACTATGAGGAAACTTTTTCGCCAGTCGCGATGCTGAAGTCCATTAGGATTTTGCTGGCCATAGCTGCGTGGTACGACTACGAGATATGGCAAATGGATGTGAAGACCGCCTTCCTTAATGGAGATATTGAGGAAGAAATTTACATGGCGCAGCCGCAAGGCTTCATATCTTCTGGAAGTGAGCAAAAGGTTTGCAAGCTCCAGCGATCCATTTATGGATTGAAACAAGCATCCCGAAGTTGGAACATTAGGTTCGACTCAACTATCAAAGAGTTTGATTTTGATAAGAATCCGGAGGAATCTTGTGTATACAAGAAGGTTAGTGGGAGGGCAGTGATATTTTTAGTGCTTTACGTTGATGACATTTTACTCATTGGGAATGACGTAGGAATGTTGCAGCAAACGAAAGCATGGTTGTCCACACGTTTCTCAATGAAGGATTTGGGAGAAGCATCTTATGTATTAGGAATACGCATCTATAGAGATAGAGCGAGAAAGATGCTTGGTTAATCCCAAAGGCTGTAGATAGACACCGTTATGAAACGGTTTAGCATGGAAGAATCCAAGAAGGGATTCTTGCCAATGTCCCATGGGGTTCGTCTATCGAAATCTATGTGTCCGCAAACACCTAGTGAAACCGAGGAGTTGAAAAGGACGCCCTATGCTGCTGCCATAGGAAGCATAATGTATGGCATGCTATGTACGAGACCCGATATTGCGTATGCTGTGAGTGTCACAAGCAGGTATCAGTCTAACCCCGGCCCGGCTCACTGGAAAGCCGTGAAAGATATCCTCAAGTACTTGCGAAGAACAAAGGATATATTTTTGGTCTATGGGGGTGCCGAGTTGAAATTAGAGGGTTTTACTGACTCTAGTTTTCAATCGGATGTGGACTGTTGGG
Organism: Erythranthe guttata; assembly: GCF_056151865.1. Classification (NCBI taxonomy): domain Eukaryota; kingdom Viridiplantae; phylum Streptophyta; class Magnoliopsida; order Lamiales; family Phrymaceae; genus Erythranthe; species Erythranthe guttata. The sequence continues at coordinate 10,706,110 of NC_142535.1, read as the reverse complement.
TGCTAAATACCCACACGCAAGTGCACGTATCGCAAACAAGTAGTAAAGTGGACTCGTGAGAGTCGGATGTCGATCCCACAGGGAATACGCAAATTATTTAATCCTAAGTACCAAATCCTAACAATTATGATTTTTATCCAGCCTACGCAGGGTTGTCAAATTAATTAACTAAATAAATTAAACTAATTAAGAAAGCAATTAATCACGAGAAAATATCAATATAAAACGGATCTAGGATTTTATCTTCCCCCTATGCGATAATTCTTCACCAAATTAATCTCCTATCATGCAAGTTACGATTCCCGATTATTAACCCAAGACACGAAATTACTCATAACCAGCTGTCGCTGCGCTATAAGCCTATTATTCATAAAAGATTCACTCTATGTCTATGCAAACCTAGTATAAATAAAGCATTCAATAACAAGTCTCGCAAACGGCTACCTAAGGTATTACCTGTATGTCTACGATAATACATGCAATTAACACACACATTCGGTGAAAAACTACTCGAAGGCTCTTCTATCCCTGTTCTAATTATTAAAACGATCTGTCAATCAATTCTAACAATAACAACTAGCAACATAAATTAGCTACGTTCATGCGCTAAATAAGATCAAGATAGAAGAAATAATCGAAGAATTAAACTTGCATAAAAGTAGAAAAATAGGTTCGAGTTACCACATAGGGTTCCAATAAAATCCTAAAAATAAAAACTTAGCTACTCATGTTCGTTACGAAAAGCATAATAAAAATACGAAAATTCATAAAAATCAGAAAAGAAAAGGAAAAAGGAAAACTAGGATGAAGAGTCGTCAAGTCTTCGTCTTCGTTCTCTTGCTCCTTGATTGCGTGTAGAAAAGATAAAAAACTAAAAACTAATAATAACGATAAAAGGTAAAAGATAAAAGTTAAAAGATCGGTCTAATTGTGTGCTTGTGGCCTTTAAATAGGGTGCAAAAATATAATAGGGCGGGTTTCCTTGTGTAATTAAACTTCCTTCACTGCGCCCCTACGTCCATCCGGACGGCCGTGCGAGATTATGCTTTAAAATCCGCACGGCCGCGCGGTCTTTAATTCTGCAGAAATCTGATTTTTTCACTTTTGGCCCACTTTTTCTCTGAATTTGCAGTTTTCACCCCAAATGTTGTCAATTCTCCAATTTGCACCTAAAATACAAATAATAGCCATTTTAAGCACCAATTATCATTAAAACACACCAAAAGCTCCAATTAAAAGGTACAATTAAGTGTATAAATATACACTTAACACACCCCCAAACTTGAACTTTTGCTTGTCCTCAAGTAAAATCAAATTAAGAACACAAAACAAACCATACATCTCATTACATAGATCGATTGGTCAACTTCGCGTTTTCAGAACTTGCAATTATGATGATAATTCCTAGGCATTCGCAAGCTTAACATTCAACGGTACTTAGTCACTCACTATTACCAAAAACCACAAATCATACAATTGCTTCAAGTATCCAATATTTGCAAGTTAAATATAGAAAGAATTTGTACTTACATGCATATATTTGACTCCAAATACTCACCAAATTATTTTACTCAACTAATATTGAAAAATAAGCTATTGGGATCATTGGGGCTTTGTGGCTTTCAATTGTTAGGCTCTTTGGTCCGAGTTAGGTAATATGGGAATGTGTGGCTATTTTTCTTGAATTGGGGTGATTACGCCAAAATTTGAAAGATAGGCGTTTGAAACAATGAATTCACCTCTAGGGACTTTAATAAACTCGACTCTCCAAAATTCACACGTCAACACTGTTGCCTTTTAGGCAATTGATCGAGTTTTCAACCCAATTCACCACTAGTCCTTATTTCTCCCTTCTAATCTATTCTTCTTCTTCTATTTTTTTTTTCTTTTTTCGAATCGAAGAATTTAGATATATATATGAAGATGCACATATAAATCTTTTTTTTTTTTTTTTTTTTTTTTTTTTTTTTTTTTTCGAAGAAGAAGAAGAAGAAGAAAGCTCTTATAAGAATTTTTCGACCGACCTCCAAGGGATGATTATTCAGAAATCTCCACTTTTCTACCTTCTACATATTGGCTAAAAGAAAGAACACCTTTTCTCCGAGGCTCAAATCAAGGTTCTAAGGATAATTTGACAAAAATGGTAGGCTTGAAAGGCTCAAACGGTTCAAAGAAGGCCCAAATCATATCCCAAATCACTTATTATCAACACTTCGTATCATAAATGTCCTAAGGTGAGATTTAAAACCGAACAAAGCATGATTGAGCACAAATACATTCCAAATTTAAAATGCAAAACATTCAACCAAAGCAATGCACAAGGTGTGATTCCTAGCAATAATTCACTTCTACGTTCCGTTGAATCGAAAGCTGAACAAATACCAACTCCGTATCACATAAAGCAAGCAATTTCATCATCAAACATTGGCCATCTCCCATCATCATAATTCATCGATGCGTTGAACCAAATTTTTTTTTTTTTTTTTTTTTAATCGAAACAGAAATAATAGAACGCAAATCAAACATGCAAACTAAAACGGAAATAATAAAACACAAATAAAGCGAACATAAATGAAAACAAGTAATCAACCACCCCCAAACTTAAAATTCACATTGCCCTCAATGTGATTCGCCCGGAGTTTAAGGATAGAAAAAACCTGTTTAAGTGTCGGGACCATCGTTGGGTTGCGCTCCAACTCCACCTTGTGCAAGAGCATCACCATCATCTTCCTCATCCGAAAGCTCGGGTACCGGCTCAAGGATCGGTGCGGGCAAAGGAGCCGGTTCGGCGCACTCGGGATTGCCGCACGCCAAATGTCGCACTATGGCTTGGAGCATCTTCCCCGACCACCGTTGGAGGGAATCGATCGTGCTCACCTTGTGCTCCACCGTGGCAAGCCGATTTCTCGTGATCACCAACTCGCGCTCCATTCGTCTTTGAAATCGCCAGTCCGAACTTGTGCTTGGACCCTCGGGTGGAGCTATTGGTTAGTTCTCGACGGGTTGCTCGCCATCTTGAATGGGTGCCTTGTATTGTCGGGCGGCAAGGTCACTCATCGGCTTCCGAATCGAGGTGAGAATATCCGTTGTTTTGGTTGGGACCTTCGCCTTCTTGCACAAGCCGGTAACTAGGCAAGGGAAATAAAACCCCTTGGAGTTGTTGACCATGGCGGTCCAAAGTCGACCGAATATGATTACGCCAATGTTGATCGGTGTGCCCTTGAGGATGTAGTATGCAAGAGCGCACCGTTCGGGGTCCACGCGAGTCCACGAGCGGGTGGGAATGAGGTTGGCACATATGAACGTAAGGCATGCCTTGCCTACTTGGTTGATGCATTTCCACTCTAACTCGTACTTTGCTTCGGTTGATAGTTTGGACCAAATGGGGGGTCCATCGCACAACACCTCGGCGATTTGATCTCGTGTGACCGCAAGTTGCAATTGCCCCCAATTGAATGGCGTCTTGTGTCGGAGGTGATAGAAAGAGTTGATTGCGTAGGCACACCAATCGACCTTCTTTCCTCGAACCGTGCTCGAGCTCCGATCCGTTGTGAGGAGGATATGGTTGTTGGCGTAGAACTCGCGGACCCATGATAGGTTGATCGAACTCTCCGGTTCTAATAATGCTTGCCAACCTCGTCGTAGAAATTCTTCATGTAATGGGGCAAATTGTGGAAGGGTGATCTCGTAGGCACGCTCCGTTACTAGTTTCTTCCCCTTTTGCTTGTCGAAACGAGCACTAGCGCCTTCGACACAAAAAGAATCGTCGTCGGGGGTCGGAATTTGGTCGGTTTTCTTTCCCTTCCCCTTGCCTTTTGAAATGCCTTCGCCTTGAGAAGTGCCCTCCCCGTCACGTCCTCGTTTCCCCATACTTGAGAATGCGTGTGGAAAGGATTTGGAGTGGATTAATGTGCAAAAATTCCCCCAAACTTGACTTGGGCAATTCGTCGAACACCTTGTGGGCGTTCTTGGTGGAATGGTATTTTGGAGAAATTTGTATCTTTCTTAGAGCCTCCCTGCACAAATCAACAACAACCCACCAAGATTAGAAGTATGTGTGTGCAATTGGTGAATTTTCGGTGAATTTGGTCCAAGAAAATCGAAAATTTTGAAAAGAGGGAGTAGGGTTCGAAGTGGAGAGAAAGAGGGTTTGGAATTGTGAGGGTTGGGGTGTGGAATGCCCCTATTTAATCTGCCCGAATTTGTTTATTCGCACGGCCGTGCGGGATTTTGTGAACAAATCCGCACGGCCGCACCGTTTTGCGAAATTGGGCAGTAGCCATTCTTGATTTCGGACGGCCGTGCGAGATTTTGAACTAAAATCCGCACGGCCGCGCCATTTGGTGAATTTGGGCAGTAGCTCAATCCATTCTTCGGACGGCCGTGCAAGATTCTAGGTCTTTTTCGCACGGCCGTGCCAATTCACGATTTTGTCCAGTAGCTCCTCTAAAATCTCACACGGCCGTGTGAGATTTACGCCTTTTCCTTGCACGGCCGTGTGAATAATTGCAATTGGGCCCCTGAAAAATAAAAACTTCTTATAAGTGCCCCTGAAACTTTTTTTTTTTTTTTTTTTTTTTTTTTTTTTTTTTTTTTTAAAGTAGAAAAATAAAATAAAATAAAAGAAAAACTAAAAATTTAAAATAACATAAAATAAAAAACGAAAGCTCGGGTTGCCTCCCGAGAAGCGCTAAGTTTACAGTCTTCAGCCGGACTTTGTCTGCTTCTTTGTTCAAGCTAACGTGACCGGAATCACTTGGCGATTGCATTCCTCTCCCCAATAATGCTCGTTTGGTTCGTTAGGTGGCCACATCCACCTTGAACGTTCATCATTGTTATCATCCAAGCTCTTTTGACTGTCCCTCGGCGGAGTTGAAATTGAGCGCACAATAAACTTGCTCCGTCCGACTATCTTTTCCGCCACCATCTCCTGCACTCAAAGATCCTTTCCCATGGTCTAAGATCAAAACGTCAAAATTGTCATGATTTGTAAAATCCACAAGATCAATAGCATAACAATCATTATCATCACATGGATTTTTCTTAGCACTAAAAACGTTAAACTTGATCGTTTGATCGTGCACCGTCATTGTAAGATCACCACTAGCGCAATCAATTAGAGTTTTCGACGTGGCTAAAAACGGCCTTCCTAGAATAAGAGGTATCTCCCTATCTTCATCTATATCAAGTATAACAAAATCCACAGGGAAAATAAATTTATTCACTTTCACTAGCACGTTCTCTAAAATACCTTTTGGGTAAACTAAAGACCTATCGGCTAATTGAATGGTTATAGCCGTTGGTTCAATCTCACCTAACCCAAGATTTTTGTAAATGGAATAAGGCATAAGATTAATGCTAGCACCTAAATCAAGGAGTGACCTAAAATTTTTACCTCCAATAGTGCAAGGGATAGTGAACTTACCTGGATCGCCGAGTTTTTGTGGAAGGGGTCGTACAAGAATTTCACTGCATTGCTCCGTGAGTTGGATGATCTCGTTCCCTTGCAATTTATTCCTCTTTGTCACGAGCTCCTTGAGGAATTTCACCCACTTTGGCATCTTTTGAATGGCTTCGATAAACGGAATGTTGATGTGGATTTCCTTCAGCTTGTTCAAGAATCCTTGGTGCTCGGCATCGAGCTTCTTCTTTTTAAGCTTTTGAGGATATGGGACTTGAGGGACTCGTGAGATCACTGTGGGAGATGGCGGTTCCTTGCGAGTTGCTTCTTTGTCCTCAATCACATTCGGCTCTTCGATTACCGTATTTTGCTTCTCCTTTCGTGGGGCCTCCTCCAATTGTCTCCCGTTCCTTAAACTCACAGCGTTGCACTGCTCGACGTTGTTCTTCCGAGGATCTTGAGTATTTGACGGCAGTGCTCCCGATGGCCTCGCGGTTAGCTGGGTTGCAAGTTGACCCATCTGTGTCTCCAAATTTCGGATGGAGGCTTGGGTGGTTGTCATAAATTGCGCCAATATATTTGCGAGATCTCCTCCTTGAGGTTGAGCTTGAGGCGGATTTTGAAATCCGGGAGGTGGTCGTGAATAATTAGGCGGTTGGCCTTGAGGTGGTGCTTGCCCTTGCCCTTGTTGATTTCCTCCCCACCCAAAGTTAGGGTGATCCTTCCATCCGGGATTGTAAGTGTTGGAGTACGGGTTCCTCTGTTGTCGGTTGGTGTCATGCACATAACTCAGAGACTCCGTTTCTTCTACGCGCTGGTCGGGAGCTTGGACTGCGTGGACTTGCTGAGTCTGCAAAGCCGCTACTTGCTTCGATAGCTTCTCCAATTGGGCCGTGATTGCAGTGACTCCGTCTAACTCCAAAATTACTCCCGTCTTGATTGCTCCGCTATTCGACCGGTCCGATGCTCGCATGTATTTATTTCTAGCGATTCGCTCCAAGAGTTCGTATGCTTCGTCATAGGTCAAACTCATGAACATACCTCCAGCTGCAGAGTCGAGTACTGTCCTCGAGTTGTCTTGCAGTCCATCGTAAAATATTTGCAGTTGGCGCCACTCTTGTAGTCCGTGATTCGGGCACCTCCTTACTAGCTGTTTGAACCGCTCCCACGTCTCGAATAATGCTTCACCGGCTTCTTGTATGAAGTTTTGAATTTCTCGCCGGATTCTCTCAGTTTTTGTTGGGGAGTTGTATGTGTTCATGAAAAGTTGAGCTAGTTGGGCCCACGACGAGATGGAGTGCGGTGCACGAGTTTGCAACCATTCTCGGGCTGCTCCTTGTAGGGAGTGCTTGAACAGGCGGAGTTGCAGTGCTTCGGGTGTTACTTTGTTCATCTTGTGCGAGTCACACGTTTCGAGAAAGTTGACCTAGTGAAGATGTGGATCTTCATGAGCCAATCCGCTGAATAGACCATTGTTTTGGAGCATCGTGAGGAGTCCCGCTCGAATCTCGAAATTGTTGGCTTCAATGGGGGGCTGCTGGATGCTTGATTGGAACCCATTGAGTGTCGGGACGGTGTACTCATGCAGTGCTCGTTGACGCGGTGGTGGATTAATTAGTTGGCGCTGCTCTTGCTCATTGATGATTTCCCCCACCGCATTCGGTAGGCGCCCTTGGTCACCTCCCCCACGATTATTCTCGTCTTCCATCGTTGCCGGAGTGTTTTGGGCTAACCGTTGATTTCTCCTGGCTTGCCTAAACGTTCGCTCAATTTCGGGATCAAGAGGTAGCAAGCTCGTGTCGTGTCCTCTTCGCATAAAAAGTACCTAAAAAAAAATAAAAAAAAATAATTAAATAAAAAAAAAAAAAAAAAAAAATTGGCTGAAGTAAGAAAAATTGATCAAATTTAATATTAGGATAAATAAATAATTTAACCGTATTCCCCGGCAACGGCGCCAAAAACTTGTTGGGTGCTAAATACCCACACGCAAGTGCACGTATCGCAAACAAGTAGTAAAGTGGACTCGTGAGAGTCGGATGTCGATCCCACAGGGAATACGCAAATTATTTAATCCTAAGTACCAAATTCTAACAATTATGATTTTTATCCAGCCTACGCAGGGTTGTCAAATTAATTAACTAAATAAATTAAACTAATTAAGAAAGCAATTAATCACGAGAAAATATCAATATAAAACGGATCTAGGATTTTATCTTCCACCTATGCGATAATTCTTCACCAAATTAATCTCCTATCATGCAAGTTACGATTCCCGATTATTAACCCAAGACACGAAATTACTCATAACCAGCTGTCGCTGCGCTATAAGCCTATTATTCATAAAAGATTCACTATATGTCTATGCAAACCTAGTATAAATAAAGCATTCAATAACAAGTCTCGTAAACGGCTACCTAAGGTATTATCTGTATGTCTACGATAATACATGCAATTAACACACACATTCGGTGAAAAAACTACTCGAAGGCTCTTCTATCCCTGTTCTAATTATTAAAACGATCTGTCAATCAATTTTAAGAATAACAACTAGCAACATAAATTAGCTACGTTCATGCGCTAAATAAGATCAAGATAGAAGAAATAATCGAAGAATTAAACTTGCATAAAAGTAGAAAAATAGGTTCGAGTTACCACATAGGGTTCCAATAAAATCCTAGAATAAAAACTTAGCTATTCATGTTCGTTACGAAAAGCATAATAAAAATACGAAAATTCATAAAAATCAGAAAAGAAAAGGAAAAAGGAAAACTAGGATGAAGAGTCGTCAAGTCTTCGTCTTCGTTTTCTTGCTCCTTGATTGCGTGTAGAAAAGATAAAAAACTAAAAACTAATAATAACGATAAAAGGTAAAAGATAAAAGTTAAAAGATCGGTCTAATTGTGTGCTTGTGGCCTTTAAATAGGGTGCAAAAATATAATAGGGCGGGTTTCCTTGTGTAATTAAACTTCCTTCACTGCGCCCCTACGTCCATCCGGACGGCCGTGCGAGATTATGCTTTAAAATCCGCACGGCCGCGCTGTCTTTAATTCTGCAGAAATCTGATTTTTTCACTTTTGGCCCACTTTTTCTCTGAATTTGCAGTTTTCACCCCAAATGTTGTCAATTCTCCAATTTGCACCTAAAATACAAATAATAGCCATTTTAAGCACCAATTATCATTAAAACACACCAAAAGCTCCAATTAAAAGGTACAATTAAGTGTATAAATATACACTTAACATGGACGACTCAAAGTCGAATTCTGGATTTATATTCACGCTTAATGGTGGTGCCGTGTGTTGGAAGAGTTCCAAGCAAAGCACGACGGCCGATTCCACTACCGAAGCGGCATACATTGCAGCGTCTGAAGCTGCAAAAGAAGGGACTTGGATAAGGAAATTCATCCAAGAGTTGGGTGTCATTCCTGATGCTAGTGATCCAGTACCGTTGTACTGTGAGTCTGTGATAACACCGGAGCCGTGGCGCAAGCTAAGGAGCCACGATCTCATCAGAAGTCAAAGCATATTCTGAGGAAGTATCACGTGATCCGAGAGATCATTGATAGAGGTGAAGTTAAGGTTGAACAAGACACCTCGGAAGAGAACGTTGCAGACCCCTTCACGAAGCCTTTACCAAGATCGGTCCATGAGAAACATCGAGAGTCGATGGGATTGCGATTTATGGGTAGTTGGCTTTAGGTCAAGTGGGAGATTGTTAGAGTAGGTGACCAACAAGCCAACATGTGGCTGTAGTCTATCGTATTTATTATTGTAATAAACGAACCTTTATTCGTATTAATGATAAAACACCTTGGCATTCTATATCTTTGTCCCTTTGTCACAAGCATAGATATAGTCCTTACAGTTATTACAAGTACTAGTAATTGATCGTTAGGATCGTGAGATATTTACTCAAGTATTATAACTGTTAAACGTGTTCCTAGTCGAAGGGTTACGCCACTAATGAGGATATCGGCCTTTCCCGTTAAGACTAGCACTTAGTGTATGTGTACTGCATCTCATCAGTAAACGGTATTGTGATATCGGCATGCATAAGTCGGTGCTCGTAAGTTGACGAGTTCACTGAACTCCCTCACCCTAGAAATCTCTAAGTGGTTCCCAATAATCGAGTAGAGATATCTATGGAATAGTTGTACACCATTAGTCCTTATGACCTAGACATCACCGTAACTTCACTAGAGGACCAGCTGTATCGTGACCTGTCCCTGAGTTCCACCGAGGACCATCCTAAGGGCCAGTGTTCGTGCAGTCCGAAATCTAGTGGGAGGTCTGTGCATTGTAGTCGGGGATTCGATCGCTAGAATAGTCTTGGATGTCCTGTGTGTTCTGAAAGTTTGTAGTCATTCTAAGTCTCTGGCCAGAGCTGACTAAGTGATGATTTGAGAATTCGATTCTCTAAGTCATGCACGTGACGATTACAACACTTGGAACGATCGCACCGTCATCGAACATATAAAGAGGTCTCGATGAACCAATGCCTCTAGTTCGATCGGGACATATGTATCGAAGGGACCGTACTGTACGTTAACTATATCTGAAGGTTCTTGCAGGCACTTCATTTGTATCTAGGGAATCATGACGCGTAGTTGCTAGACGCCAATCTTGATTTGTTGGGTGATTAAGGTGAAACGAGCTTCATCTTAATCGTAACTCTAAGGGACGAGTTTTGACCACAAAGAGTTGTGGGCCCACGGCTAGCTTACACCTGAACCATCGAGGGTCACACTGCTCGTGCACATGAGATCTTTGAATAAACGGTCAGAGATAAAATAGTTTATCTTTGCATAATTGGAAGTCAATACGATTGAGTCCAACATTCGTAATTTGGAATTACGAATGAGAATAAGAAAAGGAAAAGAATAGGCGAGCGTTGTAGTGGACTTTCTAAATCGGGAAGTTTCCAAATTTAGAAAGTGCACTGAACTAGGGTTTCCACTTTTAGAAAGTTGGAAAATGAGAATAGACACTCGTAATGACGAGGACTTTATAATGATTCCGAAAATGTAATCGTTGCAATTATTCGGTCATTGGATTGAGAGAAACGAGCAAGTAAAAGTACTAGCGAACTTAAGCTGTTGGGCCCGGTCCAACTTAAGCCCGCTAGGGTTTTATGCAAGACACTATAAATACAAGATTTATAGGTCTTGCACACAAAAGTGAAAACCCTACCCCTAGCAGCCGTTGCCTCTCTCTCTCTCGCCCTCTCACCCGCGGCCGTCACCGGCGCCGTCGCCGGAATCTCACCGGAATCGGCCGTTCGTCGGCCGATTGCTTCGGTAGTTTCTTTCCTTCTTTTTTTCTTCCGTTTTTCTAACTATTACGTGTCTAGTGCCACGTGTTTAGTAGATCGAAGTATACGAGGTGAAATCCGAGAGGAGGAAGATCGAAGATCGAGGAATTGAGGAGCAGCGCACGAACCGAAGCCGCACGCTACCCCATGCGCCGCCCCGGAAGATCGCGCGTGAGATTCACGCGCCGCCGTGGCCGTTTCACCGCTGCTGCCGCTGCACCGTTGCTGCCCCGATTGTACGGATTGGTTTCCGTAGCAATCTCGACTTGCTAAGCGCTCCTACCTCACGCTTCAAGAGGTAAACACACGAACTCAATGTTCTTGTTTCGTTTACGTTTAAACTCTATATATACATGTTTGCTTTTGTGTGATTTTATGTGATTACGTGTAATTGATTTAATCATTGCAAGCATGTTATTTGGTTTAAACGCGAGCATGTTAATTGATTTAAATTCGGTTAAATAAATTAGCATGTATGTTGTTATTTAATTTCGCTGGAAGCGCAAAGGTACGCAATTAATTGATTTATATTATCGGGCATGTGCTTATGTGTTTTAAACTCGTTTAATTCGCATAAAATTTTTGTTTTCCGCTGCGTACGCGTGCCCGAAACCCAACATATACGTCTCGCCATTATTTCTATATTAATTATCATTAATAAGTAAAGCAAATAAAACACATAAAGAAAATAATACACATACTTTACCGGATGGTCCGAGCTTTGCGTCTCGAGTAGTCTCTAAGCCCGTGAAGTTCGTACGAGTATCTATGAACCATGCTCTGATACCACTGTGTAGCACCCCCCTTCTAGCCGGGCGATAAATCGAACCGGTTTATCGGAATATTCGAACTAGCGGAAGCAAAAGATCGCTTTGTAATTATTGAAACATTGGAATGGGGCGAAAATGCAATTATTAAAACTTTGCATTTTTCGAAAAACTTTCTTAGGTGGTTCTTAGCCGAATAGAGTTTTCGTTTCGAAATAAGTTTCAAGAGGAGATTTTTCATTCGAGTGCTACAATATTACTATCGGTTTTTGGTTCGAGAAGAAATCAGAGTTTTGAAAGGTTATTTTGGTGAATAAATCGGAAATCACAAATGGAGGCGTAAGAATAGTAAAATTACGAAACTTACTATATCATAATAGGGGTTAAGTACGTTTCATAATGAAAATGAGTTCAAAAGGTACGAAAGTGTTACGGTTTAAGATTACACCACCAAAAGAAAATAACTAAAAGTTCTAGCATCGTTCATAGGTCCTCGTACGTCTTCCAAAAATTTTCGGGCAAGACCTCGATCCACTACTCGATCCATCCCGGTTGAGGATTACTACGACCTGCAACTAAAAGACATCTATATGAGCTATAAAGCTCAGTAAGAAATCCGAGTAATATCGAACTTTGAAAATACGTTATACATAATATATAATATTATATACCCATTCTTACCCACGTTTCGTACAACAACACCAGATATTCGTAACTCACGAGAACACATCATTTAACACAAAATCACGTGATCATGCAAAACGACTAAAATGCCCTTTTTGTGAAAATCATGAAAAACACATTTTTCGATTATCGGATCCGTGAAAGATTAATTTCTGTACCTGGATAATAAACCTGTTACGAGCCCATTTTCACTAAGTGGAATCAAACCACTACACACATCATCCTAGTTGGATACCGGCCCACTATATCCGAGGTGTTTATTACCCGATATTCCATTAATCTTTCAAATAAAAATCATTTAATGCAACTTTTCGAAATAATGCTATAACCCACACATGACATCACAAATATCAATCAAGTGCCACAAAATAACACAAATCTTACAATCTACCACATTTTTGTAAATTGGGCAAAAATCCCCAAATTCACACACATAAACACACAACTACACACGGCACACACACCATGCACAATCATCACACACACATCCACATGTTTTCAGTACACACGCATGCAACCAACACATTAAACTTCACTATTTAATCATCAAACCATCCTTAAAACAAATACCCCTTTTTCACATCTCATTTAATGGACTTATTACAACTTCTAGGTAATAATCCATTTCAATAACCTCTCACAGCCATTAAACCACATCCAACAGCAACTAAAAGTACAAAAATACCAAAACTCATCACTCATAATCATTAAATCAAACATAATCATTAAGGCACAAAACATATAGAAATAACATGCAAATTGTCCTATTTTCGAAATAATAACAAACAAAATCCAAAAATCCTTAAATTAAATCCTAGAATTCCTAACTGATCCAAATTTCAGATTCTGAAATTATTTGAAAGTTTTTACAAAGTTTCGAATTTTCTTGGAATTAAAAACTAGGAAAATCCCTTTTTCAATTTAAAAATCCAAAACTCTAATATAACTCTAATTAATTTAAAAACTTGGTAAATAAATTTTTTTCCTATTTAATATTTGCTGGAAAACAGATCCAAACATTAAAAATGTGAGATTTTTTGGAAATTGCAGTTTGGACCCAAAAGTTTCAATATTTATACATGCAACCACACTAGAAGTTCAATTTCCACTTTCTCATGAAAACCCCTAACAAATCTGAAATTCCACTTTACTAAATGCAGAAAATGAAGTTGAAAAGTCACTTTATGCAGAAATTTTAGAAATTACACATTTTACCCTAAAATCTCTAGATCTACACAAGCAAGCCTACTAGAATTTCAAAAATCAACTTTTCTTACAAAAATCCCTTAAATCCGAAATTTTATTTCAATAAATGCTGGAAAACAGTTTTGAAAACACTTTTCGGACTGACTTTACAAAAATTACAGATTTGGCCCAAACTTTCGAAGATCTACACATGCAACCACATGAAAGTCCAAAAATTCATTTTTCTTGAAAACCCCTTTTTGAAATCTGAAATTTTTAAGGCTTTTGGCCAATAAAAGTTGTATCTACCCACTATCAACATAGATGATGCATAACAAGAAATTAACAAGAAACACTCATTTTTCATTTTTCCCAAAAAAGCCCTAACTTTTCGAAATCCTTCCCAATCTTTTAAAATTTTATGAAAATCATTTCAATACTATTGATGCCCTTTAATTGCAGCAAGAAATCGAAATTTCTTACCTTAGACTTCGAAGAAAGAAATAACCGAAAGGGAGAGAGACTTTCAAGCACCGAAGTCCAACCAAGCTACCTTGATTGTGAAATAAATGGTGTGAGCTTCAAGGAGGGAGGAGTTGTGATCTCCCGAAAGGAGGCAAGTGGTCTTGATGGTGTTTTTGGAGTAATCCAAGGCAAGTGTTAAATAAGGAACTCTCATTTTTATGTTGGGAATTCTTTGAAAATGTGAGGTGAGGTGGAGAGAGGAGAGGCCGATGGTGGTGGTGATTTGTTACGGTGGGGAAAGGAGAGAGAGAGAGACAAGTAAGTGTGGAGGTTTTGGAAGAAAAAGAGATGAAGGTGTCCCTTCATCTTACTAATGAGGGTGTTGAGTGTAGGTTTAGTGAAAATGATGAGTATTTTGCCAAGTGTAATGCATGCCTAATTAGTCATAATTTATTTATTTAAATTAAACCTCAACTTGCATCACAACACACACACATTTCGGACATGCACACACATATATATAAATATATCATGTATATGTAAATATATTTTAATGTATAATGCAAGTATTAGCATATATGTATGTATACGTATGCATGCATGTATGTACGTGTATGTATGTACGTACGTATACATATATGTATATATATAACCCACATAATTTTCAAATGATTTATCAAATAAATAAGATACGCAATCATTCACATAAATCACGTAATTCACGAAATTCCTAGAATTTCAATTTACGGGAATTTAAATCATATAAATCACACATATAATAGCGCACGTAATTATTCACGTAAGTAACGTAATTAAATTTACGTAATGCATATAATTAATATCACGTAATAATATTTCCTAAGGGTTCTCGAGTTAAAAATATTAGTCTCGGTTTTTAGGGTTTTCGGGTTTTGGAAAGGTGGGGTAATACAACTTAGGTTTTAGTTCGCCTAGCCGAGATGGATTAGAGAAGTTGTAACCAGGCTTAGCTAATAAATCATATGATTTTGGATAATACGCCTCTTTAGGATATTGAAACTGAGGTACAACATCACGTGTCTGCTCATGCGCCAATTGACTTCAGCCGATAATAGGCATGATTAAATCTTCTCTAATAAGGTGGCAATGGCTTGGCTCTTGCTCCTTTGGTCGTTATTGTCCATCCTATAACAGTGTGGTGCACTTATTGAACAAAATTTGGCTTCCTCGGCGTAACTGGGGAGCGCAACGAAACACTGGCAAACTCAACTTCCCCACAACTTTGTCATTTTTGCTCATTGGAGCTTCAACTGAAGTGGCCAAAGTCTCATTCTCTATGCAACCGATCTTCGTCGGTACGAGTTACAAATGACTTCCATTAGTAGACTGACATATCGGTGTCTTTGAAATCACTGTTTTGTACTTCAAATTTGACTCTAGATACAATTTGACATCCGCGAAATGTGATTTTGCCTCGGTAAAGGCTCGCATTAGCATCGACCTTCATAATTTATCCATTCCTCAGGTATTTGAAGCATTGATGAAGGGTAGATGGGACTATTCCATTTTCGTGAAGCCATGGCCTTCCTGATAACAAGCGATAAGAGGTTCTTGCATCAATCACATGAAATAGTGCACTTCCCGCTAGCTCTTCAATTGTGAGGTCTAAACGAACCATCCCAATAGCTCTTTGGCCTTCTTGGTTAAATCCTTGAATAGTAAGGTGGCTGCGAGACAAATCTTTGATAGCAATCCCCAACTGTCTCATGGTGGATTTTGGTAAGATATTAACAGCTAACCCTCCATTTACGAGTATACCGTTAATTTTTTGTTCGGGTATGAATCCCGAAACAAAGAGCGGACGATTGTGAGGTTGAGATCCCAACAACAAGTCATCGTCCGTGAAAGTCATAGTAGCACAACAAGGAATATAATGTCGATTGTCGCTCTCATCCGAATTAACGTATGCTTTTTCAACTTTTTGTAGGAAGAACAATTTCGGAAAGAATTCTTTCAAAGTCACGTGCATTGGGACCGAACTTCTGTAAGATTTTCTTGAAGCATCATCACTCATCTTTGAGTCTTTATTTGATTTGGGATGGTGAATGTATTTCATTGGCTGTGGATTTAGTGATGGCATTACATGAAGTTTGTAAACACGTGCCCTCTGTCTCTGCCGATGTGTCACTAGAATCCTTTCTCCCTCATCCTCAATAGCATCGATGGGGTTTTCATCGTATATGAGTTCCTCCTCGTGAAATAAAGCCCTTACCAATTGTGGTTCCAAACTCCCAAATTGAAATGCATACACTTTCTTCGCAGGTGCAGGCGGGCATTTTTGGATGTTCCATGCGCAATATGTGTCGCTTGAGAGTGGAGTGACACTTGTAACATTCGAGTTGGCAACATCTTCAGTATCTAGTATTATTTTGCCATTTCTCGCGAGTCTCATGATCTTTTCTTTGACCACGAAGTACTTTTCTATGAGATGGCCAACAACTCGATGATATTTGCAATACATTGGGTCATCCATCATTCCTACTTCTGGCCGTTTTGGTTCCGGCAAGTCAATCAATTTTCTTGCCAGCAGCTCATCAAAGATATGGGAGACGTCTGATTCCAGAAAAGGGTATTCTTTCTCTTGCACTTCCTTCAACGTGGGTCGACGTCTGTGGTTTGATATTCGATGTTCACCGGTTTTGTCGTCTTCAATCTTCAAAGGAATTTTTAAACCCACTGCTTTTATGGCCATTGACTCCTTGGTAGAGGTTTTAGAAAAAAATTTAGTTTCTCTTAACATCCTTTCTTTTCCCTTTTTGACCATCTAGCGGGAGTGCACTCTTATGGTTCGCGATGCTCAACCCCATATCATGGGCACGCGTAGCCAATTCTTCAAAATTTCGAGGCTTAATCCCTTGTAAGGTGTAGAGAAGCCCCCAATGCATCCCTTGGATACACAACTCAATTGCTGACACTTCCGAATGCTTATCCTTGCAATTTAGACTTAGTGCACGCCAACGGTTGATGTAATCCACAACTAGTTCATCTTTCCACTGTTTCGCATTGGTAAGATCGATCATACTCACAGTACGACGCGTGCTGTAGAAGCTATTCAAGAATTCATGTTCCATCTCTTCCCAACTGTTGATGGACTTGGGTTCCAAATCGACAAACCAATCGAAAGCATTTCCCCTGAGTAATCTTAAAAATTGTTTCACCAAGAGATCGCCCTTAGTCCCCACATTGTTGCAAGTTTCGATGAAATGAGAAATATGTTGCTTGGGGTTCCCTTTTCCGTTGAATTGTTGAAGTTTTGGAGGTTGGTATCCTGCTGGCATTCTTAATGCATTGATCCGCTTAGTGTACGGCTTTAAGTACATGGGTGAGACTTGGGATGGTCCGCCATATTGCGCTTTGATGGTATTGGCAATCATCTCCTGCAATTGTTGAACAGATAGCGTGGCAACAGACATTGAAGAATGAACGGCGCCTTGCACAAAGTCCGGCTTGGGCTGTGCTTCTTCCACTTGCTTTGCTTTCTCGTTGTGAAGCTCGTAAGATTCGTGCTTCGGGCTAAACTCCCCAACCTCTGACTGTTCCAACTTATCCATTAATTGAGCGATTTTCATGTCTTTGTCTTCGACTATATTTTGAAGATTAGCCATTTTTTGGGCCAAGTGCGGCAATTGCTCATCCATGGAAGTCGCATCAACCACCATAACCGGCAATGTGGTGAAGGCTTGAGATTTGGAGTCGATCTCTTCCAAGCCAGAGGAACTTGAGCCATTTGACGTAGTTATGTCATCGATCTTGCCCCCAGTGGATGATAAACCAACAACAGTGGCAATCTCGGCAGCCTTTGGGATCAAAGAGTTTTGGTTCTTCTTTGGAGCCATTGGATCGTTGAACAAAGAATATGTGCTTCGATGTAGGAGAGGAGATGAGAGGCAAAGTGGTCCCACCGGGCGTCCCAATTTGTTAACCTCAAATTTAAATGTCTGCAAAATAAATTACAAGACAAGAAAAAATAGGAACAAATAAATATATTTAATCAAAACGAAATGGGTTACAATCTTTGTTGATTCTTCTGATTCTTCTCCTAGATTTAATCCAAGGGCCGAAGCTTGTTCTTGAATTGAAAGCTTGATTCCTTCCTTGATTTGCGGAAGTAGATATGGATATCTAGAAATCGATTTGGGGATTTCTAGGTCTTTGTGGATATGGCGCCTTGATGAAGATGTAGAACCTCCGCGGTTGTTGTTCTTCGTCGTGGCAAGAGCTCGAAACTTGAGCTTGATGTACGCGTTGCTTGATGCTTGTGTCCTTGTGTATGTGTATGCCTGTTGCTTGTAAGTGTTTGAGGCCTCCTTTTATAGGCTTAATTTAGGGTTTCTTGACTTGAAACTTGGACCGGTAGACTTGGACACTAGCAACTTATTTAATATGGGCTAGATTTTATAAGCCCAAATAGCTAGCCCAAATGAATAAGAATTTAATACTTATTTTGGGTTAACCCATATGACATATTTGTGAAACCCGAATTTAGTGCGAACTTCGATATAAAATCCAAATTGATTACGGACTTTGATTCGAGACCTAAATTAATTACCGATCTTCTTGGGCTATTAATTTGAAATGTAATCTCAGAATCGTAATATGAAGTCCAAATTTATTATGGACTTTTAACCGAGATCCAAATTAATAACCAAATTATTTAGGCCATTAATTTGTAATTTAATCCCGAATTTCGATGTCAACAAAATCAACTTGTGATTTCTTCATAAAAATGAAGATCTTGACTTCATTATGTATGTTCCTTGAATATTGTTTTAATAAAGTTTTTGTTTGTAAATGCACCACAAATTTATAACTTGTGAATAATAAGTTAAAACTTGTATTGTTTAATTTCAGCTTCAAGCCTTCAATACATATCTTTATACAAGTTATTACCAAATTATGTAAATCTCTAATTTTATCTTTTCAATTATAAATTGCACGAATTCTTGTATATCTCTATACAAGTTATTACCAGATTATGTAAATCTCTAATTTTATCTTTTCAATTATAAATTGCACGAATTCACAAGGACCAAAAAGGAAATTTTATTAAATTAGAAAAACACACTCACATATAATAATAAAAATGTTGTGAAATAATTCCCATTAGCTCGTTTATTAATATTTTATTACAAATACTAATAGTGAGAATATTATTAATTAATCAATATATATATATATATATATATATATATACATATATATACGGCTATGTATATATGTATATATATACACTCTATATAATATCATACATAATATAATATAATATACTATATATGTGTGTATAGAGAATGTGAGTGGGAAAGATAGAGAGAGTGTGTGTGTGTGAGGAGAGAGAGAGAAAATGATAGCCAAAAATTATCTTTTATTAATTCACTTGTACATCTATTTATAGATACAAAGTGATGAGTCATCACTAACACTTGTCAACATTTTATCTAACATTGTTGGAAATGACTACACATGTCCTAACACTTGTCAAAAGACTAATAACCCATTTGCTAAAGTCTACAATATTATAACACTCACCCTTGGACGTAGCACATTTGTATCGACTTAATTGATGCCTCATTAAAAACCTTAAGCCGGAAAACGCAGTGGGAAAAACCGATCAGAAGGGAAAAAGAGTGCATGACTCAAATCCAAGTCGTGTGCATAAGCTGTCTCGTTAAAAACCTTAGCTGGAAAACCCAATGGGATAAAAACCAGTCGTAAGGGGAAAAAGAGTGCAGCGCACTATTGCTCCCCTGAAATGAGCAATATAAGCCCCTAATACGGGGTTGTCAATCAATTTGTAGGTTGTCTCATTAAAAACCTTGAGCTGGAAAAACCTATGGGAAAAAACCAGTCAAAAGGGAAAAATAGTACAACACATCATAGCATTATGTGCTCTCCCTGAAACAAATAATATAGGCCTCCGAAATAGGCTATTTAATAATCATAAGTTGCCTCGTTAAAAACCTTATGTCGGAAAAACCACATGGGAAAAAGACCGAACAAAAGGGAAAAAGAGTGCAACATATTATCACTTCGTCTTTGCAATATCAAAATTCAGTGAACCGTAAAGATAACATTAGAATGTCTGTTAGACGTATGTCCATTCCCTCATGGACAACCCTAGGAAACGAAAAATGATTGTATTCATTACGTGCGAATACATCTAATCATAATTAATCCCATATCATCAGGAGAATCCTTGAGTAATAAGGCCGACATTATATCGTACACTTTTGTTGTCATTATTCATCTAACGAACAAACAAAACCCCATTTATATCTAGGGAATTTATATTGTTCGGAGTTGGTACCATGAATCCGTATTTATTTCGTTTCTCTGGGAAAGCCAATTCCGATTTAATCGCTTTCTCGCATTTAGGCCAAACTTGGCTCTACCGACATTCTATTGTTCTGAACGTGATTCACTAGATTAATCATCCCGAAATTTTATAATTGTAATTGCCCTTAGTCGAGAGATTAATCTCTACATATTTATCCGGAGCATGTTTATCATGACTCGTTCATTCAGTGGATTTAATTAATCCATATGAGTGTGAGTGTGTGCTACAAGATACTGATATTTATCCTATGTACTGCACAATCTTATCAAAATTATTTTGATCAAGTTTCTCCGGCACTATCCATTCTCATATGCCCGGGGTATAGAAACTTTTGCAGAAAAACGTGCAAAGCCATATTGCATGTATATAATAAATACACGCGAGACCATCTGTAAGATGCGTCTATCAAAATCATAAATATTTAATATATTGGTCCACTGGAAATGTTGTATTGGTCCATAAATATTATCAACCCTTTTGTACTAAAGGTTATATAACGAGATTTCTATGAATTACAGAAATCCTCTTTGGACATAAGGATCCTTATATCGTACGAATGTCCGTAGTATATTTTTTATTTCAAGCCACCATAATATTTTATGGGCGTCCCCATATTAACATGTCAAAACCTGAATATTTCAGGATTAACCAGTTTATATGACATGGTGGTGTACGAATTGAAAATTCGAATTAGGACACACTACAATACAAAATCTAAGGCTTTTTATATCATAAGCAGAACAATTGTTTATTCCCGGAGCCATAATCTCTACGGGAAGTAATTTAGTTTTACTTCGTGCTTTGCGCAATATCACACTCAATAAAATTTAGAATATATTAAATTGTCAATTAGACTAATACATCGTCCGGGGAGATATTTAAACTCAACCTCGGGAATATATATATATATTTCAGGGGAAATATGCGAACTCTACTTCAGGAATATTTCATCTGAAGGAGAACTTCTAAAACTCGACCTCGTGAATATGTCACGCGAGGGTGATATGTAGTTTATCTTAAGTTCAGGAATTAGTCCGAGAAAGATATATAACTCAATTTCAAAGTTCAAAATTATAATATATAGACAATAGTCTATTATGTTTGTGTTTCACGTGTACATCAATTCATATTAAAATTCTAACTCGATCTTGGAAATTTAACATCCAAGAGAGATATAGAATTTCAACCTCGAGAATTTCTCGTTCGATGGTGTTTTGCAAACTGCATCCCGGGAATTTAACATCCGAGAGAGATATGTACATATTACACAATTAGTAGACATAGTAAATTAACTTTGAAATATTACCAATATCATCAGGGTGTATAAGCTCGACCTTGGGAATATTTCTTCCAAGGGAGTGTTATTTACTTAAACTCGGGAATAAATCATCCGATTTAGAGAGTCGTAAATGTTTATTTGGGGAATATATAATTAAGCTCGACCTCAGGAATGTATCGTCCGAGGGAGATATTATAAACTCGATCTCGGGCATATGTCGTCCGAGAGAGATATATAAATTTTATCTTAGAAATTAGCTCAATTTCGGGAATAAAATCATCCAAGAGGCGTATTTCAATTTGACGTCATTTATATTTATCTCGAGAAAATATTATAGGCTCAACCTCAAGTATATATCGTCCGAGGGAGGTATGTTCATAAATAAATAAATTCAATCTAGAAAACCGTTACATAGAGAGTTATATCGTAATCATTAAGAATATTATCATGCATGATCTGAAATATATAACCTTTACTCATAGGTCAAAATATATTTTGTAGGCATTATACTCATGAGTTTTATTTAATTTTGACCAAATGATTATCTGGGCAGAAATATTTACATCTACCTTGGTCAATTTAAGAACATCTTGACGAGGACTATCTGTCACATCGTCGTTGTAGGTCTAACCCCATATGTAATTTTATAATGGACTTTCAATCCAAAAATGTCCATCGTTTATATAAGTACATCACCCAATTAATTTTATTTTAATAACCTCATTTGCATTTGAGGGGAATCACAATTTTTAGTGACTCTACGGACATCACACCCGGAGTTATATTTATGATTTCTATATCAGCCATTATCAGGGACTACGATGTCCACCACCTCTACGAACATTATGTTCGGAGTAATTATCATAGCCTTTAAATCGACTCTTAATTTGGACTCCTATGCGACGGAGTCATTTTCATTTCTCATTATCTAAATCAGCCCATTTTCTTTTGCTAATTTAGACAAGATTATTAAATAAATAGATCGAAACTTGCACATGCCAATTACATGTTTCTAAATTTACAAAATCAAAATCATGTAATGCAAGTTGAAAATTCATAGCCGAGGCGAGAGATAATAACCCCTTTTTTTCTCATAAATCAACATGCACATAATTACAAATATATATCCTTCCTTTCCTCCGAAAGTCGGTGGCGTATAAAATACCGTAATATTTGCTTCACCCTTTGATATCGAGGATCTGAATTTTAACAAATAAAATAAAATAAAGTAAAATAAACAAACTTACATAACCTACCTTTTTTCGAGCAGAACCTCGTGCTGATAACGTGTTGTGAAATAATTCCCATTAGCTCGTTTATTAATATTTTATTACAAATACTAATAGTGAGACTATTATTAATTAATCAATATTAACTAGTTATTAATATGTAACTAATATATATATATATATATATATATATATATATACGGCTATGTATATATGTATATATATACACTCTATATAATATCATACACAATATAATATAATATACTATATATGTGTGTATAGAGAATGTGAGTGGGAAAGATAGAGAGAGTGTGTGTGTGTGAGGAGAGAGAGAAAATGATAGCCAAAAATTATCTTTTATTAATTCACTTGTACATCTATTTATAGATACAAAGTGATGAGTTATCACTAACACTTGTCAACATTTCATCTAACATTGTTGGAAATGACTACACATGTCCCTAACACTTGTCACAAGTCCACAATATTATAACAAAAAATCCATTTCCTTACCACTCATATATATATATATATATATATATATATATATATATATATATATATATATATATATATATATATATATATATATATATATATATATATATATATATATATATATATATATTACGTATTATTATTATATATTAAATCAAGGTTTTATTTGAGATAGCCCATCACTAATGAGGGGTTGGTCCAACACTTTTTATGTATTTTACATAAACTCGTTAATTCCAAGTTTCATTTTACATAAATGCATATAGTTTCATTATACTCATTTTACCTTTTTTCACACTTTAATTAGGGTTTGTTTTATCTTATTTATTTGGATTATTATTATTTTTATTTATTTAGTATTAAAAAAAATATTTTTTTTTAATTTTTTTTCCGGCGGTGGCTTGGGTGGTTGGAGCTCCGGTTAGCTGACTCAACATTAGTTAACTTCAACATTAGTTGACATTCCATTTTTTTTCTTTTTTTCTCTTTTTTGTGTTAATTTTTTTTTTTCTGGCAGCAGGTCGTCGAAACTTTGGTTATCTGACTAAATATTAGTTAATTCCAACATTAGTTGATATTCTAATTTATAATTTTTTTTATTTAAATTCTTTTTTTTTCGGCGCTGGGTCGTCGGATTCTGGTTAGTTGACTCAACATTAGTTAATTTTAGGGTCATCGGGTTCCGACATGTATTAGATTACTACGTATTAGCTGACGTCCAACTCTTTTCAAATAACTTTTTATTTTTTCCATCAACGGGACGTCGGAGCTCGGATTAGCTGACTTTGCATTAGCTGAGAACTGATTTTTTTTTTCTTTTAGTTATTTTTTTCGGCGATGCGTATTTAGGCCTCTGATTAACTGACATCTGATTGATTTAGTGTTGAAGTCATCTAACCGTAGCTCCGATGATCCACTATCAGAGGAAAAAAAGAGAAGTAAAAAAAGATTGAATGTCAACTAATGTTGAAGTTACTTAATGTTGAAGTTAACTAATGTAGAGTCAGCTAATTAACCAGAGATCTGACGACCCGCCATTGGAGGAAAAAAAAAGGAATAAAAAAAAGAAGTCAACTAATGTTAAAGGCAACTAATGTTGAAGTTAACTAATGCTGAGTCAGCTAACCGGAGCTCCAGCGACCCACCACCGGGAAAAAAAAAATAAAAAAAAAAGAGATGAAAACAAAAGAATGTCAACTAATGTTGAAGTTAACTAATGGTGAGTCGACTAGCCGGCGCTCCGACGACCTAGGCCATCGCCGTAAAAAAAAACTAGCCGGTCGGAGCGGACCTGGTGGGCGGGGTGGGATGGGATGGGGGTGAATTTGACTTATCTCAAATAGAAATATGTAGGATATTTTAGAAATTCATGTTTTTATAGATTTATTTAAAATGAAAGTTAAAGGGTCAACCTAATCATAGTGAAACTTGCATTTGTGGGTCTATGTGTTATTCGCCATTAAATTAATAAACAAAATCTTTACTATTTTGCACCCAGCTAACTATTCTGGACATAGCAACGTAACGCGTACTATATCTAGCAAGTCAACTTTTGTAATTGTCTTAAAAAAAAATCTTAATTCAAGATCATTTCGCTAATAAAATTGAAAACGATAAATTAACTCGGCACTAGTATAAAATATAATTGGCGTCTAAATTAAAATATATAACAACCAAAAAAAAAAAACAAAATGGGCCCGCGTTTTCATTGACGCGAATTCGTTTGATTTTCTCTCTCCATGCATGAATTAGTCGTCGTCCTCGGCCACACAATCACACACGCAAACCCAAACTGCCAAACAAATATATATATGTATAAATATATATATATATATATATATATATATATATATATATATATATATATATATATATATGTATGCATTCCAGTATACGTATATAATATTAAATATATATACACATCAGAAGACATATGATGTGTTGGTCTCTAATTTCAGAACAGCACAAGGAAATTTCTGAATTACATATAATTAATAAAATAAAATAAAAACTGTGCAAATTACAAGATCAACACAAAGAATGTAGTGATGATCTGATGACCACATTGAAATCAAAGGCAATGCATACATACATATAGCTAGGAAGCACACACACACACACAATCAGATACTTTCACATACATAATCCACATATTTTCAGTGAAATCACACAGAAATGAATTAGCAGAAAACACGTAGAAAGACGACCAAATAATTGAAGAAAAAGAACAAGTGTTTTAGCTAGAGAGAGAAACAACTCTGAAAACTCGTCTATAAATTAATACCCCTCCACATATCCCAAAACATATCATATCACACAAACATATAAAAGAGAAAGAAAAAAATATATATATATAGCTGCAAATCATACACTCACACGTGAGAAATCTATATATATCGATCGATCAAGGCAAGATGAATTCGAACAATATTAATGGGGAGAGCAGCGGTAATAATAATTACGGGAAGAAGGGGAGTGTAGTCCCGAAGAAAAGGGAGCATGTTACAAAAATGATGGGCAAGAAAATTGTGGAGAAAGTAGTCAAGCCTGCTGTTGATGCCGTCAAGAATCACAACAACATGGGAAAAGTTAATCCTCATTAATTATTTCTTCTTCATAATTACTATTATTATTAATGCCCACATAATTATATTGTTCGTTAATTGTTTTGTAATAACGTGGGCAGTTCATTCATGTGTGTGCATTAATTAATTAGGGATTTGTACTTAGATTTGATCTTTATATCACGCATCGGTCGTTTTGTTATGTAAGTGAGATATATGTAAAATGTTAAATGTGTAGTATATATATTGTTTTTGTTGTACGTGTGGAACAATTCTTTGTTATAAAAGTTGAGTTGCGGCTAACACGTATACATGGGTGGGGTTTTTTAAGAACCTCCCCTGTGTAATCTCTAATGACTAAAAGAGTACTCGTGTAAAAAATATTAGCAAGAACCCCATATGAAAATTCGTCAAAACTAATAAAATCCCTAACAGTTTATCGTGCGTCGCACGCGCGGGTTGTGAGACTGGGTTGTAATTTTT
Source organism: Erythranthe guttata (assembly GCF_056151865.1). Taxonomy (NCBI): domain Eukaryota; kingdom Viridiplantae; phylum Streptophyta; class Magnoliopsida; order Lamiales; family Phrymaceae; genus Erythranthe; species Erythranthe guttata. The sequence goes on along the minus strand of NC_142535.1, from coordinate 10,679,872 downwards.
TTTATCGGCAAAGACTTAGATACCCTTCTAGAAATTGAAAAATTTACAGATCCACCCCCAAAATTTCTATAAGCCCAAAATAAAGTTTTTCAAATTATCACTTCAGTCCCACATATTTTATGAAAATCCCTCTTAATTCTTCACTACACCTAAAACCACCACTGTAATGTAAAGCCCCAGCTCTCCATGACCCATCACCTCCACTGCGCCGTCCCCTACCATTTCCCAGTTTGGTACTTATTTGATTATGTAGTTTAGTATTTTGTTATTAGTGGTATAATTAATCTAATATTATTTTTACGTTTATCTACTTGTATAATATTATGTATTTTGTATAATATATGGTGTGTTTAATATTATGTACTTGTTCCGATATATTTGCTTCACAGTATGTTTGCAAGTTAAAACTAATGCAGTATTAGAGGTTTGAAGAAAATAAAAAAAAAACTTGAAAGAAAATTCAAAAGAAGTTGAAATAAACAAGTACATGCCGAATCCGGAAAAATGGAGTCCATTACATCATAATTTCTAATAATAGGGTTTCTTGCCATTAACTTTCTCATCCTTCTCGTTGTCCTCCATCCATGGGATGTTAGAGTCCAACGAGCTTACACCGTAGACACTGGGAAATTGCTTATACTTTGGCATTAAAGCTTCCTTTGGTTTGACTGGGCTCGGTCCCACCTAAATACGCCCGAACCTCGACTGAGCCGTGCTATTCTCCGTGTTCAAAGATCCTTCGGAGTCGTAGTTGTGAGTAAGTAAGTCCCACACATTGAAGTTCAAGCTACTGGAATCGGACGAGATGTTGACAACCGTCATCTTGGGGATCGGAGCCGGTGGAGGTGCACGTGCGGGCTTAACATCTTCATCGTCCTCCGATGACAGAACAATGTCCTCTTCATATTGCGGATTTGCTTGAATAGCCGGTTTGGAAAAATTGTTTGTAGATCTTCCCATTTGGAGTCACCGTATTTACGGTATGCCCAACCAAACGCGTGATCCTATACATTCTGAAAAAAGAGGTGGCATTAATAAATGAAAAAACCAAACGAGTGGAGAATTCGTATGATTGTTTGATTCCAAGAAAATCCGGAAAGAGTGAGCATCCAACCGAAGGTCTCGTACCTTGTTTCGAGAACGACCAACTTCTTAAGAAAATACTTTGCCGATAAATGTATGTTTTTTTTTTATGACACTTTGTGCTATACGGATTGAATCTCATTGTTTTACCCGCAACGAAATCCCCCGAACGAGCTATTACAAAACTTGTATGAAAGTGTTATCAACCTTCTCATCCCATTCCAATTCGTACAAGAAATCTTCTTGTTTGAATATTATGGATTTTTTGGGTTTTATTGCTCCAATTTTGTGTGGAGGAAAGCTTGTATGTTTAGGGAGGAGGAAAGCTATAGAGAAGCAATGGTGTGGTAACTCATGTGAGTTTCACATATGTATAGGGAAGAAGAGAGCTTATTGTTTTTCATTTCTTTCTATCAAACAATGATTATTATGTTGAACTTGTTAGTTGGCATGGGAAGAAAATATTTTGGCAGCAACAAGAGAATATTGTGTGGCGGGAAAAAAACACAAATATTCTCTAATCAATTATTCAAAACACATGACTCAGGAAAAAATGCATAACAAATTATTCAAACCACGGTTTAAATTATTCAAACCACTTAAATTAGATGTGTAATTTCAATTTCAGGAAACTATTAATAATATGTGATGATTGACTATTCATTTAATTTGAGTCAGAGTATTATTCATGTGGTGCTTGAAATTTCAATTTGAGGATATTGATGACAACATGAGGTGCTTGCAAACATGTTGTGATTAGTCATGTTATATTTATTTAATTGTGCAGTCACAAACATTCGAAAACCAAATTGAAACATCGTGTGTGTCGATTAATTTGTCGGAATAACAAAGGAAGCGAAGATAATGAAAACGTGACGTTAACATTTCCACAATGCAAGATCTCAACAACAGAAGCACCGTGTTTTTTTTACTACCAAAATAAGAGACAATACAATACAACACCACCACCAGTAGGGGCGGATTTAGGGGCTGGCCATGTATGCCATGGACCACCCTAAATACTAAACATTTTTTTATACGTATCATATATGAGATGCCCCAGTGGTAGATTTCTCCAAATAAGAAAGGGAGGTCGTGAGTTCAATCTTTATTGATGAAAAAAAAATTGGTAATTTTTTTCCTCAATTTCCGCGCCTCTACCAAATCCCAAATCAGATTTTTTTTCTTTCTCCCAAAACTTCTCTCCCACGATCAGCTCCTCACTTCCTCCAAAAAGAAGTTTTTTTCCCAAAACTCCTCCTCTTGCCTCTTTTATTTTCCCCAAAATTATTCATATCCATTTCTTCTAGATTAGAGGTAATTAGACTTTGAATTTCGATTTTTATGATTTTTCAAATAATTTGTGCCAATAATCGAATTGTTTAATTTATTTAACAGTATGTTGTTAGATTCTTTACGCCTGCCCCTCGACTTTCGGAGTCTAATAATTCTACTATCGAAAATGATTCAAGAATTGAAGCCTCTCCAATTCCTTCTGCAATTGAGGGACCATCCGGAGAACCTTTTTCCCTCCTTCATCAAGTGATCCACCATCTTAAAATAAGGTATTCAAAAAGGGAGAATATTTGAAGTTGGATCCTAGAAAAAGAACTCTAATTCTTAATTATCATCCAAATAATCAAGATGAGGTGAGAAGAGCTTATCTTGTAAATGGACCTACAAGACCCAATATGACAGAATATCCTCCTAAAGAGATTGGAAAAAGGAATCGTTCTTATAATAATAGTTGGTATAAAGACAATGACTGGTTAGAATATAGTATAGAAAAAAAAGTTGTGTTTTGTTTGCCATCTTATTTGTGCTACAATGGTACTAGTAATTCTGCATTTGTAATTGAAGGTTTGAAGTGTTGGAATCTAAAATACAAGTTGAATACACGTTGTAGCAACAAATTCTTATCTGCGATTTTAATAAACAAGAAAAACTTGCACAAAGATAATTTTATTGAATTAAAATACATATAGCGGGTTACAAACTCTAGTTTAATCCTCTGATTCTTCTCTCAAGAACAATATGCGTTTGACTTTGAATTTCGGAGTTGGGTCATTGACTTGATCTTTTTCGGATTTGATTTGGATTTGAATAACGTCTTCTGAGGGTCTTGCGACTTGAATCTCGGATTGAACGCAGAATTTTGACGGGTTTTTACTTGAAGATCTTATAGTTCTTGATTGATTTGGCCCTTCAATCTTCCTTTGATCTTGATTTGTTGAAGAACGCCTTGAATTTGATGAAGAACGCCTAGAATTTGATGAATAACGACTTGAATTTAATGAAGATGACTTAAATATTGTAGAGAGAATTTTCTTCTACGGTTTTTCTTCTTCTTGAGTTGTGTTTTGAATTGTGTAGGGAGGGTCCCTATTTATAGTGGTAGAATAAGAGTCCCACATAAAGTCTTCTTGATGACGTGGCGCAATTTGATTGGCCTTTATTAAATTGATATTTATCTCTTATAACTTGAAATAGAAGAAACAATCCTATTGGCCAATAATTAATTGATATTTATCTCCATGACTTGTCTTGCAAGACAAGATATAATTTAATTTAGACACAATTTAATTGACTAATTTAATTAACCAATTAATTAATTTTATGCGTCTACAAATGCCCCCTCGAGACTTGTTCACGGACGATGCGTCTTGGAGTGAATGAGTCTCGGTAATTGCTTAACTTCAATTGCAGTTTGATCTAGCAAAGCACATACATCTTTGAAATCATGACTGAACTTAGAGAAATTCTAAGTTGCCTACGTACCCTATAAAGGGATCAAGTCATAACGTAGTTCAAATCCTTTTGAGGGATGTCATGCACAGTTTATACTTATGTGGAGAAGGAGAAATATATGCAGTTTTAGCTCGTGTTGAAGGAGCATTTGACTGGAATTTGTGGATAGTTTACACTCTTATCAAAGAGCCTTGACTTGATTTGGATATGTGCATAGTTTATGCTCGTATCAAGGAGCCTTGATTTGACTTGGACATGTAGATAGTTTATGCTCGTATTAAGGAGCTTTGATTTGATTTGGGCATGTAGATAGTTCATGCTCGTATCAAGGAGCCTTGATTTAATTTGGATATGTAGATAGTTTATGCTCGTATTAAGGAGCCTTGACTTGACTTGGATATGTATATAGTTTATGCTCGTATCAAGGAGCCTTGATTTGATTTGGACATGTAGATAGTTTATGCTCGTATCAAGGAGCCTTGATTTAATTTAGATATGTAGATAGTTTATGCTCGTATCACGGAGCCTTGACTTGACTTGGATATATAGATAGTTTATGCTCGTATCAAGGAGCCTTGATTTGATTTGGATAGTTTATACTCGTATCAAGGAGCCTTGATTTGATTTGGATAGTTTATGCTCGTATCAAGGAGCTTTGATTTGATTTAAACTTGTAGACATTTTAAACTCGTGTCAAGGAGTACTTCATTTGATTTGGACATGTAGACCTTTTAAACTCGTGTCAAGGAGTATTTCACTTGATTTGGACATGTAGACCTTTTAAACTCGTGTCAAGGAGTGTTTCATTTGATTCGGTTATGTAGACCTTTTAAACTCGTATCAATGAGTGTTTCATTTGATTTGGACATATAGACCTTTTAAACTCGTGTCAAGGAGTGCTTCCTTTAATTTGGACATGTAGACCTTTTAAACTCGTGTCAAGGAGTGCTTCATTCGATTTTAACATGTAGACCTTTTAAACTCGTGTCAAGGAGTGCTTCACTTGATTTGGACTTGTAGACCTTTTAAACTCGTATCAATGAGTATTTGATTTTATTTGGACATGTAGACCTTTTAAACTCGTGTCAAGGAGTACTGATTTGAACTTGAATTTGATATGTACTTGTAGACCTTTTAAACTCGTGTCAAGGAGTGCTTCATTTAATTTGACTTGTCATATTACATAGGGTGTTGGTTCCTCAAAACATTTGCCCTCATCCTCATGATCTTCTGGTTCTTCTTCAACATGTTCTTCTTTGAGAAGGTACGACTTTTGGAATGAAGGTTCTACGAATCCATTTGCAGTTACGGTCAACTCCATATCATGTGCTCGAGTGGCCAACTCTTCAAAAATTCTAGGTTGAATTCCTTGAAGAATATATCGGGGTCCCCATTGCATTCTTTGGATGCACAGTTCAATAGCTAATGTCTCAGGCAGTCGATCTTTGCAACTAAGACTCAAATTTCTCCAACGGTTGATGTAGTCAATGACAGGTTCCTTCTTCCACTGGCGGGAATTGGTGAGCTCAATCATGCTGACTGTTCTTCGAGTGCTGTAAAAGCGGTTGAGAAATTCTTCCTCTAAGTGCTTCCAACTATCGATGGAGTTTGCCCCCAAATCAATGTACCAATCAAACGCATTGTCTTTGAGCGATCGGACGAATTGTTTGACGAGGTGATCTCCATACATGCCGACATCATTGCAAGTCTCCACGAAGTGTGCCACGTGTTGCTTGGGGTTGCCTTTGCCGTCAAATTGTTGAAACTTTGGAGGTATATAGTCCATTGGCATCTTTAGATCATCAATCCTTTGCGTGTATGGCTTGACATAGGTTGATGGCGACTTTGGGCTTCCTTCCAACTTGTCTTTGATTGTTCTACTGATCAGCGTCATCACTTGATCTACATGAATCAGCCCTTCGGGAGAAACTTGAAGTTCTTGAGCTGGAGCCTTCTCGTTTTCAACTGGTTGTTGCTTTGTGGATGTCTCGACTTCGTCTTGAGCCTCTATCTGATTCTCCACAGCTTGACTAGCATCGTCTTTGTCCATCAACTTGGAAATTTGAGAGTCTCGTTGTTGAACATGCTTTGCGAGTCCCTCAATGGCCTTTGTTAAACTTGCAATTTGCTCTTCCATGGTTGTAGCGTTTGTTGTCATGACGGATGCCACATCTGAGTAGCTTGATGTTGAACTAGGCGTGGGCTGTGAAATCTCTTGTTTTGAACCTTCCACGTCTGCGCTTGTGTTGACAAGAGGTGGTAAGCCTTTCTGAATGGTTTGGGGCGTCGAGCTAGTCTCGGAGGATGCTTGCAGCTTCTTAGCCATACTCCTTGTAACTAAGCCCACACTTGATGAATCCGAAGTAGCAATCTTCATTGTGAACGTAGATCAGTCACTGCAACACTTTGAGGATCTTCGAGAGAGAGAAGAGATGAGAGGTAGAGCTGTCCCACCGGGCGTGCCAAAATTTGTAGCAACAAATTCTTATCTGCGATTTAAACAAACAAGAAAAACTTGCACAAAGATAATTTTATTGAATTAAAATACATATAGCGGGTTACAAACTCTAATTTAATCATCTGATTCTTCTCTCAAGAACAATATGCGTTTGACTTTGAATTTCGGAGTTGGGTCGTTGACTTGATCTTCTCCGGATTTGATTTGGATTTGAATAACGTCTTCCGAGGGTCTTGCGACTTGAATCTCGGTTCGAACGCATAATTTTGACGGGTTTTGACTTGAAGATCTTAGAGTTCTTGATGGATTTGGCCCTTCAATCTTCCTTCGATCTTGATTTGTTGAAGAACGCCTTGAATTTGATGAAGAACGCCTAGAATTTGATGAATAACGACTTGAATTCAATTAAGATGACTTGAATATTGTAGAGAGAATTTTCTCCTACGGTTTTTCTTTTTCTTGAGTTGTGTTTTGAATTGTGTAGGGATGGTCCCTATTTATATTGGTAGAATAAGAGTCCCACATAAAGTCTTCTTGATGACGTGGCGCGATTTGATTGGCCTTTATTAAATTGATATTGATCTCTTATAACTTGAAATAGAAGAAACAATCATATTGGCCAATAATTAATTGATATTTATCTCCATGACTTGTCTTGCAAGACAAGATATAATTTAATTTAGACACAATTTAATTGGCTAATTTAATTAACCAATTAATTAATTTTATGTGTCTACACACGTGTTGGTGAACTCAGAAGTCATCACATAAATTGTGTCAAAGCATGTGCAAATTTTATGAAGAAAAAAAAGTATTGAGTCTTCATTTGTAAAGCATAGTACAAAAGCAGAAGCTGGTTAATTGTTCGTGTAAAAGCATCACTTGAAGCAGTCAAGTTTCTTGTCAGAGGTGGAATTGCGTTTAGGGGACATAATGAGGGGGAAATTCTATTTATAAGGGCTATTTTCTAGAATTTATCGAAGCATTGGGGAGAAACAATGAGAAAATAGCAGAAGTATTTAAAAGTGGTGGAGGAAAATGTAAGATGAATTCTCCTGTTATTCAAAAAGAACTTGCAAATGCATGTGCGGTTGAAACTGTTAAAAAGATAGTTGAAGAAATTGGAGATGGTTTCTTTAGTGTTCTTGTTGATGAGTCTGGTGATTGCTCTGGTAAAGAACAAATTGCAGTAGTTGTGCGTTTTGTTAATGATAGAGGATTTATTGTCGAACGGTTTATTGGCATCGTTCATGTTGAGGATATAATTGTGATAGCGCTTAAAGATGCTCTGGAAACTTTGTTGTCGGGATTTGGATTGTGTATATCTAAAATTCGAGGACAACGATATGATAGAGCCACTAACATGAAAGGTCAATTTGGTGGATTGAATTGATTCAAAAGGCAAATCCACAAGCCTATTATGTGCATTGTTTTTCTCACCAACTTCAATTGGCTCTTGTTTTAATGGCTCGTAAGCATGAAGATGTTGATTGGTTTTTCCTTGAAGTGTCTCGTATTGTAAACTTCCTACGATCTTCTAACAAACGTTAATCTTTGCTTCGAAAAAAATAAGTGGCTCATTTTGAAAATTTAATTGAGGATGAGTTCGTGGAAACGGGTACCGGTTTGAACCAAGAGTTGTCTATTGCAAGAGCAGGTGATACACGGTGGGGATCTCACTTTCGGACTCTTAGTAGGTTTGTTGACTTGTTTACTCCCATTATTGAAGTTCTTGAAGATTTGAAGAGTGATAGATATTCAAAGGGTGAACGAAAAAGTTTGTTATTTTTCATTCAAACTTTTGGTTTTGTTTTCATGTTGCACTTAATGGTTGAGGTTTTGTCGTTGTCAAATGATTTGTCTCAAGCATTATAAAAGGGGATCAAGATACTGTGACCGCCATGCAACTTGTCCAAGTAAGTAAGAAAATACTTCAACAATTGAGAGATAATGAGTGGGAAGCATTTTATGAAAAAATGGTGGATTCTTGTGGTAATCTTGAAATCGATGTGCCCGGCATGGAGTCAAGGCATGTGAAAGGTAATAAATCAAAAAGACTTGCTCCGTTATTGACAAATCTCAATTATTTCAAGAATGGTTGTTTTTTACATGTCATAGGTTTTGTAATGAAAGAGTTGGGTGATCGATTTACACCGAAAACCTTGAGTTGTTGAATTGTGTATCATGTTCGAATCCTTATTCTTTATTTCAAGATTTTGACACTAAATCACTTGTGAGGTTGGCAAGATTCTACCCAAATGACTTTAAGGATGTTAGTGATAACGAGTTGTATAGCCAACTTGACACTTATATTGAGTGTGTCAAGATGGACGATAATGTTTCAAATTCGAAGGATATTTATGATCCATGTAGGACTCTTGTTCGTCAAAAAAGCACAAGACATTTGGATTGGTGTACACACTTTTGAAGCTAGCTTTGTCATTAGCGGTGGCCACGACAAGTGTTGAACGAGTATTTTCTGGCATGAAATATGTGAAGAATGAGTTGAGAAATCGAATAGCAAATCCATGTCTTAAGATTGCTTAGTAGCATTTGTGGATAAAGAAGTGTTTATTACAATCGATGATCTAGATATTATCAAGCACTTTCAAGCCATGAGTAAGAGGAGAATGCATTTACACTTGGACTAGAAATAGATTTTCAATATGAGTTGTAATTGAAACATTGATATGTTTTTACTATGTAATACTCGAATATTTATTTATTTTTCTATGCGGCGTACCCTGAATTTTCATGTTGGATCTGCCACTGACCACCGGTGAACTAACTACGTGGCATTACTAACATAATAATGAATATTACAACTATAGATATCATGTCATAAGGAACCTAATATGACCTTATTCCTTATTGGAGTGATGTTACAAGTTACCACCCTTACTATCGATATCAATTATTTGTACTACTTACATTGTGCACAACAACACACATATGAGAAAAAAAATAAGAAAAGAGCAAATGATGAACATATAGCAACCTTTTTGTAGAATTTCGCTCCGTGTGATTCGAATCACAACTGTTGCTTCAATCCTTCAATCCTTTCCTCTAATGCAGAAATCATTTCACTCAAATTTTCACAAAATTCATGCTCCACCTATTTGAAGAATTCACACTTAAAATCCTGCCAATTTACAATTTCATTTGGACCAACAACATTCAACTGTAGTTGTTATCTAGTGCACCGATAAGAATGAGAAAGACATAATTAACAATAAACAAATAATTGACAGATATGAAACAAACCGGCGTCCCGGGTTGGTACTCGTGAATGATGTCTTAACGGACATTTCAACCCACAATAACTAAACATCTTTGCCGTTTCATCGAAGTGGCTGCAGCCACAACCAGAACCACCTCCTCGCCCCCTCGCACCCATAGAACTGCTGCTACTCATTGAAAGATGGTAACCTCAACGCACAATTCGTACAACTAGAAAAACAAGAATCCAGAAAAAATGAGATGTGCAGATGAACCTAGGTTTTTTTAATTTGGGGGAAAAGTACCTCAAATTATCGATTCTAGAATACAAACCAACATTAGGTGATTACACATTATTTCTAATGGGCCCATAAATTAATTTTGTATTTTCACGTTGTATTCTTAATTAGTCAAATAAACCTACTATGGGATTGATATGAGTTGGGCCTATCCAAATGTCCAAGTACGAGAAACCAAAGATTAGCTACTTTCAGTATTACCTTTTCGAAGCAGTACAATCCAATATAAATAGTCCAATCCCATCTTAACTCCTCCAAGAAACCAAAACAGCCATCAATGTCCTGCTTAATTGATAAACACAAAAAATCAAAGAAACAAAAATTCATGTTTAGTTACATATTAATACTAGTGGAGAGATACACGGTGCTATTGAACACATTAGCCGGATAATTACACTTTTCGTCATTATATTTATCATCTAAAATAATTTTAGTTCTCATACTTTCGTTTTCACGGTTCAGTCCTCAAAATTTATCACTTTTTGACACACTTTTGATTCCACCGACAACTTTCACTGGGATGGAATTGTCACGTAACCTGCATGTCATGTCATGTGACAGTCAAAATCAAGCTGGAACACACGCCATTACGCCTCATTCGCTTTCGTTGTTTATGTCACTCAAATTCCCAATTATTATTTCCCTCTTCTTACCCCTAAACCCGAACAAACCCAAATTCTTCTTCGCATCCTCAAATTTCCCACCTGATTTCTCTCCAAATCCTAGTTGGTAATTCCATAAATCCGTAAACCCATAAACCCATACAAAATTTGAAGTGTTGAGTCGTTAAATCTGTTGAAATCTAGACTCTTGCATTGCACGATTTTGGACAAAAAACGTGGAGAAGGAGTAATATACATTTGGAGTGTACTTATTTAGTTTTGTAAAAATGTGTTTTTTTGTTGATTCTTGTCTTTCAGTTTTTCCCAAAAAACAATTCCTTTGGTTTCCCCCACGTAAATCGCAAATTTAGAGACATTTACCGAAAATCGAAGATTATTGTAGCTCGATTGTGGCTTAATGTTCCAACTCCACAAATGTTCCAAAACATGTGAAATTAGGGTTGGGCGATTCTGGTTTGCCGTATTTAACCTCAGTTGGAGGATTCGGAAATGAAATTTGGGAAAGTTAATTGGGAAAGTTGAAAAATCAAAAGTGTCAAAAAGTGGTGAGTTTGAGGACTAAATTCGTGGCAACAAAAGTAGGAGGACTAAATCGTTTTAGCTTTATGACTAATATGTGATAAACTATTATTTGTAATAATAGAAATAATTATTTCAAAAGAAATAATAAAAATAATTATAATTTCGGTCCCCATAATATATTCCATATTTGATTTAAGTCTTTATATTATGCTTGACTCAATTTTGGCTCTTCAATTAATTTTTTTTACAGCCTACAAATGGCGCTGATTGAAACAACAACGTTCACCGTCATTAACGCAACATAGACTAAGAGTCGGAAATGATTGCAGTTCAGTGGAGGCATTTCATTTGTATTCCTAATCTCAATATCATATGATTTTGAAGAAAAAAAATTCGTCTTTATTTTAGCTTTTGAATGTGAAACTACTTAATTCCGTGGGAATAATTACACTTCTAGTCAATATATTAATTGTGCACCAAAACTGATTTTAGTCCACAATGGTATTATCCTATTGTACTTATATATTAATACATATTTAAAAAAAAAATAGTTTTTTATTATAATAATTAGTTTTAGTATAAAGACCATGTGACTACCTACATACTAAATACCCAAGACCATTTCAAACACATAGCTCCCAATATCTGATATCTTATTAAGATAGTATTTTGATTTTCGAACATTAGCACTTTGTTTGGTCAAATTACCATATCAAACTGCTACAATATACAATTGTGGATGAAGCAAGTGTTTAATATTGTTTTTGAATCTAAACATTTTGAAAATTTATTGCCTTGCAAGAACATGTTAGTTTTTAGAAAATGACCAAAAACGATTTGGTAATAGTCATTGTCATATTGTACTGAAATTGTCGGCGTATCGAAATTCGGTATACCAAAATATATGGTATTGCATTGGTAATAAATTCCGTAATATCAAAAATTTGATAATAGTCGCGGTAGAAGGGTTACGGCAGGGCAACCCTACCAAAACCACCCGTAATTCTATTTATAGCGTTGTTGTGGGCTTACAAGCTTCTTGGGATATTATTTATAACACTTCTACCCCTAAATACTCCTATTTCCTCTTCACCACCTGAAAAAAAAAATTATATGTTTTTGTCCCTTCACTCAATAAATTTTTGCATGGTGCCTCAAACTTGTCATTTTGACCAAATTTGACCGGAATCGTGAGCATGTGACTTCCATATGATATTTTGAGGGGTAAAGTTTTCAATTCTCACTAATGTTTTTTTTGTCTCACCTGCTTTCAAGCCCGAGTCTGAGAGAAGCGGACAAGGCCGCCTTGGCCCCTCGATTGTCTTACGAATTTTCGGCGACCCAGATTTATAGAATAATACTCCTTGTACATTACTCCCTCCCTATTTTATTCTTCTTTTGGACTAATACACATGTATTTAGAAAACTAATACCTTTTTTTTTGGCCAAAATATTTTATTATTCCATTCATCATACGAGTTTTGGGGTCTCGTTAAAACTTTGTGGGCCTACCAAAGGAGAGTACCCCTACAATGGTAATAAACAATCAGAACGAGACCTATCTAGGTTATTACACAAATGCCCCAAAGAGGGGTAAAAAAAGCAAAAAACTAGAGTAAGCAAAACTAGGTAAATGCTGAAAAAGAAAAAGAAAAATGTTGTTTTGACCCCAGAAGGGGGCCAAACTGCAAGTAAACGATCTTGGAGCTCTACTCCAAAGTGCAAGCCTGAAAATTGTAAAATTGCTGAAGAAGCCCTTAATGGGGGTCAATCTGCAAAGCCATCCAACCCCATGCAAATTCTTCATGGACGAAAATTTGAGATGCCCAGATCATCACAAATATAAGCTGCACGTGCCTCATTAGGCAAACTCGATTTGGTAAAAAAATCTTCGTAAGGTTTATGAGTGTAAGCCCAGTTCGCAAGACGATCCGCTACACTATTATTTTCTCTAACAACGTGCCGAAATCGGTATAGAGGCTCGATCTCCTTCATACAAAGACGAGACACATAGGCGAGGTCCCATGCCACGATTTTTTTCCGATTAATAGAATTGATAACCAATAGCGAGTCACTTTCTACTATTACCGACGATAAGCCCAGAGACTTACACAGCCTTAAACCTACCACAACCGCGAAGAAAACTAATACCTAAAGATTATTCAGACTTCAGAGACTTCGTGCTCCTTGCAAACCTACACATAAAACCAAAAACGAGCAATCAAGATAATGGGTTAGTGGGTTAGTGAAGTAACAGTTATAACCTTCAACTAATCCATTAAATATAAATCAACGATACCTTCGATCACCATGACCTCAGTTGGTTAAGAAAGTCAAAACATATGTCTACAATTGTCCACTACATTAGGTTACAAGTTGAGAAATTTTGTAAATAAAGAAGGTGATGAAAAATCAACAAAAACTTCGCATATATCGCTGGAACATGTGTGATCATGTTTCATTAAAAATCTTAGATTCCTAGATAAAGAAGGTTGATGCAAAGTGTTATTAACGTTTATTAATCACTTGTAAGCACTTTTAATAGAAATTTATTCTTTCTTATTCCAAGCCCGACCCAAAACAGTGGCCTTTAAGGACTTGACCTAAGTGCTCTCTTAGTGTCAAGTTTGAACGGAGACGTCGGACCTGTGGGTAGGCCCTAGTAACCCCGGAGACGAGGGTTAGGGTATTTTAGCGTCTGGGTTAACGGATATGAATTTGACATTATATATCGGATATGTAGATAATTTTCAATTGTACATCGGTGAATTTTGCCCTAGAAACCTTTCACAAATCGGAGCATTCCCGTCGATTCTGTCTTTTTTATAGTTTTACAATTATTTCTATTTGCATGTTTATGATCCTAATTTTTTTTCTCAGTTATTAGGTTTAATCACCATTATATCCAATTACGGCCGGTTATATAATATTCTGATAATATAATTACATTAATTAACAACCGAATCTTTAGGCCCATGTGGATTGATATTTAGAATTAACTATTCTGCAAAATGTGATACCGTATATTTGTGGTTTTATATACATAAGTTTAACGAGTATCAAGGTGGCAATCAAACGGGTCCGATAAGAAGTATCACTTTTGATTTATGTTTTTATTTTTTTCCGGAAGAGAGAAACCAATTCCAATTCCTTTCCAAAAAAATCTGAAAAATCAAAAATTTGAAATTGAAATGAAATTGTTTTATTCCAATATCGGAATTTTTTGGATAAGAATCTGCGAATTTCGAAATTTTTGTTTTTTAGTCATCAACAATATAAAATTCATGATAATTAGCAATATTCATGAAAAATATTATTCTAAAGTTAGAAAAATGGATCGGAATTCGCAAATTTTTAATTTTTTTTACGGTTTACACATTTATTTCCAACAATTAACTATTTTACAAAAATAAGACCTACAAGGCCCAAGTGTAGTAAAGTGTAGTACGAGGGACAATGTACTCTTAACTCCATAGACTACAATCAATAACAAGATTGAAGTAAAATACAATTTCTAAAGACTATAAATAAAATGTATCCTATTAACTCCGCATTGACTTGGTATCACTTATTTGGGTATATTAAATAAGAATGCAACGGTAGTTCACTGCACGTGAGTCGGTGATCTAGGTCGGATTTGTACCACATAAAGAGTTGTGAAACGCCTAAGGCTTGAACCTATAAAATATGCACTCATAAATAAGTGCAAGTTGATCCGGTGAAAACCCTTTAGACATTCAAGTCAGATGCCTAGGCAAACAGATGATAGACCACAAGAATTCTAGAGAATAACTTAAAAAGAATAATAAAGCATACATTTAACATGAACCGTGAGGTCTATTTATAATTAGGTTAGTGGTAGAATCTCAATTAGAGTATAACTCTAATTACACTTAAAGATTATGGTCGACTCAGATCCTTATTTTAATGGGCTTAAATCATTATATTAATTTATTTATGTTTTGGACTCTTAGCTACCGGCCCAATATAAGAAATAGTTAACAAGTTTATTTGGACGATCTAATTCAGCATATCACACATATTTTACACATATCGAATGTAATTATATTCAGATTTATCATATTATATCCGATGTATTTCACATTGAAGTATGTGAATCATTCTTCATGAACATTTTATAAGTTATTCTACATATATGTTTCTAAATTCTAATGACATGTCTTTTGAAGCATTTTGGAGGTTATTTTTATTTTGTTGTGTTAGGAATTTTTTTTAGAATGAAAATAATGTTTGTTTATTTTTTTAGGAGAAGACATAAAAAAAACCATAGTAGTTACATCATAATTAAAAATGTTGGCAAAATGAGTATTTTGAAATAAAATTTTGAAGAATAAGGATATCATTATATACATGCAACATTTTTCTGCTCTCTCCCTAGAGCCTGCTCCTCTAATAGAAATGGAAGCTCCTTCCAAAACTTGAATATTGGGTTTCATTTCTTCTTGTTTGTTTCTTCCCTCATCTTCCTCTTCTCTTCCCTCTCATTTCATTATCCTTCTCCTCCACCATTCTGGTTTCTCATCCTCCATCCTCATGTTTCTTCTTTTTTCGTTTTTTTTTCTCCATTTCTTTAATGGACCAATCATCATCCGCAAATGATCTTATCTCCCACACAAATATGCTCAACTCCTCAGAATCCGACACATTAAATGATACATTTATGGAGGAACACACCATCATTGCCCAAATCCTCACATCCAAAACCATTAACATGAATGCTTTCAAAAGTACCATGACAAAAGCTTGGAACCCCAAAGAGAAACTCATTACCAACCTTCTTCACCAGAATACCATGGTCTTTATTTTTGAATCTCTTAGTGACTTCCATAAAGTTCTCGCCCAAGCCTGGCATTCCGTGAATCCCAAGTCATACTCCAACATTGGCCACCAGATAAGGCCTTATCCGAGGTGGACATGACAAAAGCCTCCTTCTGAATACAAGTTTTCAACCTCCCAGCCTGCCTCATGAACATCCAAACGGCCTCCTTCATTGGAAACTCAACCGGTAGCTTTATCAAAACAGACTCTCTCTTTACTAGCCATAAATGGAAAAATTCTCTTCGTATCAATGTCCATATTGACATCACCAAACCTCTCACATACCACATTTCTATCCCTCGACAAGGTGGAGATGACCTTCGGACGGAATTAAGGTATGAACGACTGGCTGAATTTTGCTTTTTCTGTGGTCTGTTAGGTCATAAGGTGATCAATTGCAACTCCATATGTGATGATGGATCTATGGAGAACCAGTTATGCAAGTATGTATTATGGCTTAAAGCTGAAAGTTTGCTAATTCGAAATCCCTTTTTTTCTTAACCCAAAACCCACTCCTTCCAGCCATACCCCACCTGGTTATCTCAGCCACAAAACCACCATACCGGAAGTTATCTCCAACCACCAAAGCACTAAAACCAAGGATCAGCCTAAAAAGTTAATAGAATACTCTGCAAACCCTAACCTACCACACTAAGACGTGGCAAACAATGAATGGAACAACCTCTACTCAGTAGCAAAAAGCTGCCCTATACAAATTGTTCATCCCCAAAACATCCCTTTTGCAGTGCAAAAGAGCTCAGCATTAATGAGACATGAAATCCCTTTTCACTCTGAACCAAACCATCCGTCTAAAACAGTCAACCCAACCCTTTCCTTGGAAAAAATCGGAAACATATCTCGAGGAAATCTTTCAGCTGAAATAAGAAAAAGTCCTCTTCCGCAAAAAATGACCCCCCCCCAATCAGGGCATGTTCCAAATACAATAAACATCTCAAGGTGGATCAATCTGTCCAACGTCTATATGGACTCTCTGAATAGCCCACAAAGGCCAAAATGGCCAGCCCATTTCCATCTCTCGAAACAAACGTGGCCCAAACTCACTAAGTTCTATAATTACCAAAAAACCTAAACTGGTTATCTCAGACCTACAAACCCTAACCCTAAACCAACCAACTTCTTCTCGAAACCTTGTCACCCACATCCTCTCGGACATGAACATTACCTACCCCATACCATACACCCCAGATTGTCTTAACATAACAAACATTCAGCAAAGCCAATCCCTGCAAACTAATTACGATGTCTCTATAGCTCCTTCGCCACTGGAGAACATGCAAAGATTTTTTTTTCAAAATCAATAGATCACACAATGGCATTGCAACTCTCCACATAACAAACAAAATTGTTGTCATCATTAATGAACTGTCTGAGGATCCATCTCTCTTAGACCCCCAAGTGTTAAATTCTACTTCTTCCTGCTCTTCTGCAACAACCTACTCAATCTCTGATATTAATGACCCAAAGAGGTCATGGAAGTAATCATTATGAAAATTATTGAGTGGAACTGCTAAGGGTTGGCCCAACCCAAGGCAGTCAGGGCTCTTAGGCAGCTCATCCTCTCCTCTAAGCCTGATCTCCTCTTTCTCTCTGAAGTGAAAACTTCTTTCTCCTCTAGAATCTCTCAAACTCTCACTCTCTCTCTCTCTCTCTCTCTCTCTCTCTCTCTCTCTCTCTCTCTCTCTCTCTCTCTCTCTCTCTCTCTCTCTCTCAAATCACTGGTTTGTTCCTTCCATTGGCATTGCTGGTGGGCTCTGTTTAGCTTGGACTCCCAATATTACGATAGACAGTACTCTACATAATATCGTTCTAATCAGTGCTCTTATTACCACTGATCCTTCCCTCTCCTCTTGGCAATTCTCTGGCATTTACTGCCCATGCACTACTCCAGGAAAAAAAAATTACTGGACGCATCTCCATACAATCTCATATAGCTTCTTTGGTCTTTGGGTGGTCATGGAAGACTTTAACTCCATTACCTCTCAAACAGAAAAAACTGGTGGAAACCATTTCTCGTCATCCTCTAAACATAATCTCCTTGTAGATCTTGATTTTCTTGGTTTCATTGAATTTGGATTCCATGGATATCCCTTCACATGGAATAATAAAAGAGATGGAGCTGCCAATATTCAGCAAAGGATCGATAGAGTACTTGCCAATTCTTTTTGGTGCTCTGTGTTCCCTCACTCAAGCATTCTTCATCTTCCTGATTTTGCCTCGGATCATTCTCCAATTCTTCTGAATACATATATTCATGCCATTGAAGGGCGCAAGCCTTTTAAGTTTAAAGGGGTTTTTTGCAAAATCTACCCCTGTATAATCTCTAATTGCTAAAAACCCCATCGTGTTAAAAAAATTAACAAATACCCCCCTATGAAAATAAGTCAAAGCCAAAAAAAACCCTAACAGCTCAACGTACATTGCACGCGCGAATAATGCGAGTAGGAATGTGTATTTTTACTTGAAAACTCGAAAATACCCTCTGATTTTTTTTGTAAAAGAAAGAAAAATTCCAATTTGATTTAAATATAAATAACCCAAAAATTTGGATCAAATTGCAATTTTTAAAATTTCTTAAATAAAAAAAATAACATATATTTTTATGTAAAAGAACAAAGAGAAATTGATCTTCCCCAAAATTTCTTCCCCCTGTTGAAGCGAGAGTGCGAGACCACCTGCACACCACCAACACCACCACCACCTCCACCACCACCACCACCGGCAATCACCTCGTCAAGCTACCGCCTCCAACAGAGAGAAAGAACATGTCCTCCCTAAAATTCTTCTTCTTCCCCATTAAAATTACCACCACCACCAAACTCACAATACCACCTCCGGCAATCCCCTTTTCACGCCGCTGCCGGTACCCCTTTCTTCTACCACCCGCCTCCTCCGCTCTTCTCGCTAGGGGTGAGCATAAAAACCGAAAAACCGAAAAACCGAACCGAAAAACCGAAAAACCGAGCCGTTTTAAACCGTACCGAATAGTAAACCGCATGTACGGTTTTTTATTTTTGAAATACCGAATTATTCGGTTCGGTATGGTGGAAAGGTAAATAACCGAACCGAAAAACCGAACCGAACCGAAACTATAAAATGACTTCATTTTATATAATATATGTATTATTTTACCCTAATATTTATTTTCTATCTTTCAACTACTTGTCTCATTCTAAGCATTTGTTCATAAATTGAGACATTGTATTTTATTTATTTAGTACTTAAAAATTTACATGAGTTCATGGTTTTAATAATGTGGTAGATAAAAGTAGGGAAAAAAATGAAGCATAATACATCATCTATAAATTACGTTAAGTCCTATGAAATTAAAGATTTTATATTTTCATTGCATTAGTAAGTTGTGAAAGTAATTGTAATTGTATTATTTTATTTGTACAACTTGAATATATAGTTACGCTTGAACCAAAAAATAACCGAAACCGAACCCAAAAAAACCGAAACCGAACCGAAACCGAAAGAAACCGAACTGATAAAAAACCGACATACACAGTTTTTTATTTTACAAAAACCGATATATTCGGTTCGGTTCGGTTTTTGGCTAAAACCGAACCGAACCGACCCGTGCACACCCCTACTTCTCGCAACGCCACAGACACCTTGACCCTCCACCGCCAAATTCTCGAAATTCTTTCCCCGCCCATCTATCTCGACGGTAGTGTTGGACCGCTCGCCGGAGAGTGGAAGAGGTGGTTTCATACTGTATATCTTCCCCGTCAGCCGAGATTTGATTGTGGCAAGATATGAGGTATGGACATTATTTTTCCGTAGCGTTGGAGAAGAAGACATGGGTTGGGTTTTGTTAGAGTAGGTGACCAACAAGCCAACATGTGGCTGTGGTCTTTCGTATTTATTATTGTAATAAACGAACCTTTATTCGTATTAATGATAAAACACCTTGGCATTCTATATCTTTGTCCCTTTGTCACAAGCATAGATATAGTCCTTACATTTATTACAAGTACTAGTAATTGATCGTTAGGATCGTGAGATATTTACTTAAGTATTATAACTGTTAAACGTGTTCCTAGTCGAAGGGTTACGCCACTAATGAGGATATCGGCCTTTCCCATTAAGACTAGCACTTAGTGTATGTGTACTGCATCTCATCAGTAAACGGTATTGTGATATCGGCATGCATAAGTGGGTGCTCGTAAGTTGACGAGTTCACTGAACTCCCTCACCCTAGAAATCTCTAAGTGGTTCCCAATAATCGAGTAGAGATATCTATGGTATAGTTGTACACCATTAGTCCTTATAACCTAGACATCACCGTGACTTCACTAGAGGACCAGCTGTATCGTGACCTGTCCCTGAGTTCCACCGAGGACCATCCCAAGGGCCAGTGTTCGTGCAGTCCGAAATCTAGTGGGAGGTCTGTGCATTGTAGTCGGGGATTCGATCGCTAGAATAGTCTTGGATGTCATGTGTGTTCTGAAAGTTTGTAATCATTCTAAGTCTCTGGCCAGAGCTGACTAAGTGATGATTAGAGAATTCGATTCTCTAAGTCATGCACGTAAGGATTACAACACTTGGAACGATCGCACCGTCATCGAACATATAAAGAGGTCTCGATGAACCAATGCCTCTAGTTCGATCGGGACATATGAATCGAAGGGACCGTACTGTACGTTAACTATATCTGAAGGTTCTTGCAGGCACTTCATTTGTATCTA
Organism: Erythranthe guttata; assembly: GCF_056151865.1. NCBI lineage: Eukaryota > Viridiplantae > Streptophyta > Magnoliopsida > Lamiales > Phrymaceae > Erythranthe > Erythranthe guttata. Next base: position 10,659,369 of record NC_142535.1, on the reverse strand, counting down.
GGGAATCATGACGCGTAGTTGCTAGACGCCAATCTTGATTCGTTGGGTGATTAAGGTGAAACGAGCTTCATCTTAATCGTAACTCTAAGGGACGAGTTTTGACCACAAAGAGTTGTGGGCCCACGGCTAGCTTACACCTGAACTATCGAGGGTCACACTGCTCGTGCACATGAGATCTTTGAATAAACGGTCAAAGATAAAATAGTTTATCTTTGCATGATTGGAAGTCAATATGATTGGATCTAACATTCGTAATTTGGAATTATGAATGAGAATGAGAAAAGGAAAAGAATAGGCGAACGTGTTAGTGAACTTTCTAAATCGGGAAGTTTCCAAATTTAGAAAGTGCACTGAACTAGGGTTTCCACTTTTGGAAAGTTGGAAAATGAAGGATGCCACTCGTAATGACGAGGATATTATACTGATTCCGAAAATGTAATCGTTGCAATTTTTCGGTCATTGAATTAAGAGAGACGAGCAAGTAAAAGTACTAACGGAGTTAAGCTGTTGGGCCCGGTCCAACTTAAGCCCGCTAGGGTTTTATGCAAGACATATAAATACTTGATTTATAGGCCTTGCACAAACATACAACACAAGTGAAACCCTAACCCTAGCAGCCGTCCACCTCTCTCTCTCGGCCTCTCTTTCCGCGGCCACCACCGCCGTCCTCCCCGCCGTTTCGCCGGAATCGGCCGTCCATCGGCCGATTGGTTTGGTAGCTTCTTTCCTTCTCTTTTTCTTCCGTTTTTCTAACTATTACGTGTCTAGTGCCACGTGTTTAGTAGATCGAAGTATACGAGGTGAAATCCGAGAGGAGGAAGATCGAAGATCGAGGAATCGAAGAGCAGCGCACGAGCCGAAGCCGCACGTTGCCCCACGCGCCGCCCCGGAAGACCGCGCGTGTACCTCACGCGCCGCCGTGGCCGATTCGCCGCTGCTGCTGCTGCACCGCTGCTGCCCTGATTGTACGGATTGGTTTCCGTAGCAATCTCGACTTGCTAAACGCTTCTACCTCACGCTTCAAGAGGTAAATACACGAAACCCTAGTTTCGATTCGTCTACGTTTAAACTGTGAATTCATGTTTGCTATCGTATGATTTTATGTGATTATGTGTAATCGTTTTAATCTTTGCAAGCATGATTATTGGTTTAAACGCGAGCATGTTAATTGATTTAAATTCGGTTAAATTATTTAGCATGTATGTTGTTTTTAATTTCGTTTGAAGCGCAAAGGTACGCAATTAATTGATTTAATTTGTCGGGCATGTGCTTGTGTGCTTTAAAGTCGTTTAAATTGCATAACATTTTTGTTTTCCGCTGCGTACGCGTGCCCGAAACGCAACAGTGGTATCAGAGCTCGTTGCGCAGTTAATTGCGTCGTATAATATGCTATGATCTTATGCATGTTCGATTTATTAAAGTAGTGATTGTCGTATTATGTAATTGGGAGTTTTCGTAAGTTTAAAATATTTTTGAAATATTGTTTAGAATTTTTCCAGCTTTAAAATTGTTTAAAATTGGAAAATCGGATCTGAATTTGTTTTTAAAACATCGGTTTTTGTTTAATCGGATCGAACCAGTCGAACCGACCGGTTCGATGGTTCTGTGCGATTTAGTGGACCGAATCCACGTGGATTCGGGTCGGTCAGACCGGTTCCCGGTCCGACTGACCCGGCCCACTGATTTGGGTCAGCTGGACCGGACAGAACCGGACCGCTTCGGTCCGAACCAGTCAGACCGGTTGGGCCGAACCGGTTCAATGAAAAAAAAAAAAAAAAATTTATTTCAGATTTCTAAAATTAAACTTAAAACAAATTGATTTTAATTTTTGGAAAATTATTTTCAATTAATCCCAATTAGATAATTGGATCAACAATCATCTATTTTAGTAAATAGGTGTTAGATTAATTAATTAATTTAAATTGTTAAATTAATTTCAATTAATAGAACACATATATAATATTGATTATAGTTCAACTTAATTAGTAGTACCTCAACATTATTTGAATGATTTATGCTAGTTGAGGTTCTACAATTATTTTGAAAAACCCGATAATTAATTAATGTAATTAATTATATAATTAGGTCGTATGTTCCTCTTAGGACAATATGCGTTTCCATATACCTTTAGAGAACATAGATGTAGGAATCACATAGACCAATCCGAACCTTCTTATGAGATAAAACTTTTAATAAAACCCCTCATTCTTAATCTAATTGAGAATCATTTCAAGCTATAAAGAAAAACCCAATCTGTTGAGTTATTTCTTTCCTTCTGCCAACGGTTGGATTATGTGTAGCCCTTTACTGTAGTGCAGTAAGCCGTGTTAGCGGGGAGTGCTATGGTAGAGTAAGCTGTAATTCAATTGACATAGCGATGAAGGTAGCCATAGAAAAGGGTTATGCTGGATTAACGTGGTCGGCTAGATTAACTAGGGACTGCATTAGTTTGGCATAATCAAGTTCTATGAGCATCTTTGATTGGTAGGTCGGACTTGACACACGACGATTTTGATATTCGCGAGATTAACTTAGGTCATTATCAAGTGTGAGGAAAATTAATTTAGGGCCATATTGTGGATATGATTGATTGTGATCTACCTTTGGGCAAATATAATCGGGCTAGATTAACTACGGGTTATATTTGTCTATTGGACCTAAAGCCCATTAAGAAAAATCAGTTTTCTCGTTTGTCTACTAGAGGGAAGTGGAACTCGATAAAATTAGTGGGAGAACAATTAAATAACATAAGTCCAAACATTTAATTGTAACAATCATTTAACGCGAATCTCTAATAATCCTCTTCTCTATATGTCTCAGATAATTATGTCTAAGAATCCCATAATGTCAATCCTCGACAATAAACTCAATGGCCCTAATTACCTAGATTGGTTGCGTAGTCTTAAGCTTGTGCTAACTATTGAGGGGCGTCTCTATGTTTTGAACGAGAGGCTTCCCGCCACTATACCTGCCACAGCGACTGATGCTGAAAAGGAAACTTATGAAGTTTGGAAGAAAGATGACACTCATGCTAGGTGCTATATGATAGCCGCCATGGAGCCCGCGCTTGCGAGGAAATATGAGTCTCACATGCATGCTTTCGATATAAAGGCTCATCTCAATAGCATGTATAGTGAGAATATTAGGGCATCGAGGTACGCTGCTACAAAGGAGTTGATCACAGTGAGACTGCGCGAAGGGACTTCGGTCCACGAGCACTGTCTCAAAATGATCACTCTCCTTGAAAAGCTAGTGAATCTTGATGTCACCCTCCCGGCCGAGCTCTCGTTGGATTTGATCCTGTTGTCTCTTCCTAGTTCCTATGAATCGTTCATAGTGAACTTCAACATGAACAAACTAGATCCTCCCTTGGATGAGTTAATGAACATGTTGGTCAGCTTCGAGTCCACCATTAAGAAAGAGAAGTCTGTTCTCATTGCTGCTACTTCTGGAAAGAAGAGTTCTTTCCAAAAGAAGAGAAAGGAAAGAGTTCCCTTCCCAAACAGCAAGTTCGAAGTGGGTGAAGGTAGTGGGGGCCCCAAAGCAAAGGTTAGCAAACAAGTTGATGATGCTTGCCATCACTGTGGAAAGAAAGGACATTGGCGCCGCAACTGCAAGGCTTACCTGAAGCAGAAAGGTTCTAAAAAGGGTACGTATTTCATTGACGTAAATTTTTCTGTCAACTCTTCTTCTTGGGTATTGGATACGGGCTGTGGCTCACATTTGTGCAATGATTTGCAGCTAATGACAAGAAGTCGAAGACTTAGAGCGGGTGAGACCTACCTAAGGATGGGGAATGGAGCAAGAGTTGCTGCTGAAGCCATTGGCACAATTTACTTAAATGTTTTGGATTCTAGTTTTCCTATTGTTTTGAACGATTGTTTATTTGTTCCGTCGCTCATTAGAAACCTTATTTCTATTCATGTATTAGATATTGAAGGTTTTACTTTTGTTTTTGGAAATTCGATTTGCATTATAAAAAAGAATGAGAATTTGATTTGCAAAGGACGACTATTAAACAACTTGTATGAACTAAATCCAAATGAAATACCTATTAATGTTATATCAGCAAAACGTAAGGAAATAGATCAAAACCCCGCACAACTTTGGCACGCTAGATTAGGTTATGTCTCTTTAAGAAGGATGAACGATTTTGTCAGTGAAGGATTGTTCTCTTTGGAGGATGTGAAATCACTACAAACTTGTGAATCTTGTCTTAAAGGGAAAATGACCAAGTCACCCTACAAAGGGAAAATGGAACGAGCCGAGGGTCTTTTGGATTTGATCCATACAGACGTATGTGGTCCACTAAGTGTTAGTGCGAAGGGTGGATATAACTACTTCGCCACCTTTACCGACGATTATTCTAGGTATGGGTATGTGTACTTGATGAAGTACAAGTCTGAAACATTTGAAAAGTTCAAAGATTTTAGACATGAAGTAGAAAAGCAACTCGGACGAAGTATTAAGAAGCTGCGATCCGATCGTGGTGGAGAATACTTGAGCATCGAGTTCATTGACTATCTGAAAGAGAATGGGATACAATCCCAATGGACTCCACCGGGGACTCCTCAACTTAATGGAGTCTCTGAACGTCGGAATCGAACTTTATTAGATATGGTTCGATCAATGATGGGGTTCACAAACTTACCGGCGTACTTGTGGGGTCATGCACTTCGTACTGCCGCGTATTTGCTGAATAGAGTTAACACCAAAGCAGTTAAATCCACACCTTATGAACTTTGGCATTCCCGGAAACCCAACTACAAACATATTAGGATATGGGGTTGTCCCGCTTATGTGAAGCGATTAGTGGGAGATAAGTTGGATAATAAATCCGACTTGTGCTATTTTGTGGGGTATCCCGAAGACTCGATGGGATACGAGTTCTACTATGTCAAAGAAGCAAAGACGTTTGTTTCGAGAAATGCCACCTTTTTGGAAAGGGAGTTTCTATCCGATAGAAAGGGCAGCATGATAGAACTTGAAGTAGTTCAAGAACCACAAAGTGAAGTTCAAACGCAAGAACAAGTAATCGAACCAATACAACAAACCACTGATATACCTCCTGAACCTACGGTACGTAGATCCGAAAGAGTTCGGAAAATGCCGGATAGGTTATTCCTCCTCGAGAATGATGAAGATCATGTTGATCTTGGACAAGATCCAAGAACATACAATGAGGCCGTATCGGATGCGGACATGGGACATTGGCTAACTGCCATGAAATCCGAAATGGACTCCATGTACTCCAACAAGGTGTGGACCTTGGTAGATCCACCTAAGGGAATTGTTCCTATAGGCTGCAAGTGGATCTATAAGAAGAAAATTGGAGTGGATGGAAAGGTATCGACCTATAAGGCTAGATTGGTAGCAAAAGGATACAATCAAAGGCAAGGTGTTGACTATGAGGAAACCTTTTCGCCAGTCGCGATGCTGAAGTCCATTAGGATTTTGCTGGCCATAGCTGCGTGGTACGACTACGAGATATGGCAAATGGATGTGAAGACCGCCTTCCTTAATGGAGATATTGAGGAAGAAATTTACATGGCGCAGCCGGAAGGCTTCATATCTTCTGGAAGTGAGCAAAAGGTTTGCAAGCTCCAGCGATCCATTTATGGATTGAAGCAAGCATCCCGTAGTTGGAACATTAGGTTCGACTCAACTATCAAAGAGTTTGATTTTGAGAAGAATCCGGAGGAACCTTGTGTATACAAAAGGTTAGTGGGAGGGCAGTGATATTTTTAGTGCTTTACGTTGATGACATTCTACTCATTGGGAATGACGTAGGAATGTTGCAGCAAACGAAAGCATGGTTGTCCACGCGTTTCTCAATGAAGGATTTGGGAGAAGCATCTTATGTATTAGGAATACGCATCTATAGAGATAGAGCGAGAAAGATGCTTGGCTTATCCTAAAGCCTGTACATAGACACCGTTATGAAACGGTTTAGCATGGAAGAATCCAAGAAGGGATTCTTGCCAATGTCCCATGGGGTTCGTCTCTCGAAATCTATGTGTCCGCAAACACCTAGTGAAATCGAGGAGATGAAAAGGACGCCTTATGCTTCTGCCATAGGAAGCATAATGTATGGCATGCTATGTACGAGACCCGATATTGCGTATGTTGTGAGTGTCACAAGCAGATATCAGTCTAACCCCGGCCCGGCTCACTGGAAAGCCGTGAAAGATATCCTCAAGTACTTGCGAAGAACTAAGGATATATTTTTTGGTCTATGGGGGTGCCGAGTTGAAATTAGAGGGTTTTACTGACTCTAGTTTTCAATCGGATGTGGACGACTCAAAGTCGAATTCTGGATTTATATTCACGCTTAATGGTGGTGCCGTGTGTTGGAAGAGTTCCAAGCAAAGCACGACGGCCGATTCCACTACCGAATCGGAATACATTGCAGCGTCCGATGCTGCAAAAGATGGGACTTGGATAAGGAAGTTCATCCAAGAGTTGGGTGTTATTCCTAATGCTAGTGATCCAGTACCGTTGTACTGTGATAACACCGGAACCTTGGCGCAAGCTAAGGAGCCGAGATCTCATCAGAAGTCAAAGCATATTCTGAGAAAGTATCATGTGATCCAAGAGATCATTGATAGAGGTGAAGTTAAAGTAGAACGAGTCACCTCGGAAGAGAACGTTGCAGGCCCCTTTACGAAGCCTTTACCGAGATCGGTCCATGAGAAACATCGAGAGTCGATGGGATTGCGATTCATGGGTAGTTGGCTTTAGGTCAAGTGGGAGATTGTTAGAGTAGGTGACCAACAAGCCAACATGTGGCTGTGGTCTTTCGTATTTATTATTGTAATAAACGAACCTTTATTCGTATTAATGATAAAACACCTTGGCATTCTATATCTTTGTCCCTTTGTCACAAGCATAGATATAGTCCTTACAGTTATTACAAGTACTAGTAATTGATCGTTAGGATCGTGAGATATTTACTTAAGTATTATAACTGTTAAACGTGTTCTTAGTCGAAGGGTTACGCCACTAATGAGGATATCGGCCTTTCCCATTAAGACTAGCACTTAGTGTATGTGTACTGCATCTCATCAGTAAACGGTATTGTGATATCGGCATGCATAAGTGGGTGCTCGTAAGTTGACGAGTTCACTGAACTCCCTCACCCTAGAAATCTCTAAGTGGTTCCCAATAATCGAGTAGAGATATCTATGGTATAGTTGTACACCATTAGTCCTTATGACCTAGACATCACCGTGACTTCACTAGAGGACCAGCTGTATCGTGACCTGTCCCTGAGTTCCACCGAGGACCATCCCAAGGGCCAGTGTTCGTGCAGTCCGAAATCTAGTGGGAGGTCTGTGCATTGTAGTCGGGGATTCGATCGCTAGAATAGTCTTGGATGTCCTGTGTGTTCTGAAAGTTTGTAATCATTCTAAGTCTCTGGCCAGAGCTGACTAAGTGATGATTAGAGAATTCGATTCTCTAAGTCATGCACGTAAGGATTACAACACTTGGAACGATCGCACCGTCATCGAACATATAAAGAGGTCTCGATGAACCAATGCCTCTAGTTCGATCGGGACATATGAATCGAAGGGACCGTACTGTACGTTAACTATATCTGAAGGTTCTTGCAGGCACTTCATTTGTATCTAGGGAATCATGACGCGTAGTTGCTAGACGCCAATCTTGATTCGTTGGGTGATTAAGGTGAAACGAGCTTCATCTTAATCGTAACTCTAAGGGACGAGTTTTGACCACAAAGAGTTGTGGGCCCACGGCTAGCTTACACCTGAACCATCGAGGGTCACACTGCTCGTGCACATGAGATCTTTGAATAAACGGTCAAAGATAAAATAGTTTATCTTTGCATGATTGGAAGTCAATATGATTGGATCCAACATTCGTAATTTGGAATTATGAATGAGAATGAGAAAAGGAAAAGAATAGGCGAACGTGTTAGTGAACTTTCTAAATCGGGAAGTTTCCAAATTTAGAAAGTGCACTGAACTAGGGTTTCCACTTTTGGAAAGTTGGAAAATGAAGGATGCCACTCGTAATGACGAGGATATTATAATGATTCCGAAAATGTTATCGTTGTAATTTTTCGGTCATTGAATTAAGAGAGACGAGCAAGTAAAAGTACTAACGGAGTTAAGCTGTTGGGCCCGGTCCAACTTAAGCCCGCTAGGGTTTTATGCAAGACATATAAATACTTGATTTATAGGCCTTGCACAAACATACAACACAAGTGAAACCCTAACCCTAACAGCCGTCCACCTCTCTCTCTCGGCCTCTCTTTCCGCGGCCACCACCGCCGTCCTCCCCGCCGTTTCGCCGGAATCGGCCGTCCATCGGCCGATTGGTTTGGTAGCTTCTTTCCTTCTCTTTTTCTTCCGTTTTTCTAACTAATACGTGTCTAGTGCTACGTGTTTAGTAGATCGAAGTATACGAGGTGAAATCCGAGAGGAGGAAGATCGAAGATCGAGGAATCGAAGAGCAGCGCACGAGCCGAAGCCGCACGTTGCCCCACGCGCCGCCCCGGAAGACCGCGCGTGTACCTCACGCGCCGTTGTGGCCGATTCGCCGCTGCTGCTGCTGCACCGCTGCTGCCCTGATTGTACGGATTGGTTTCCGTAGCAATCTCGACTTGCTAAACGCTTCTACCTCACGCTTCAAGAGGTAAATACACGAAACCCTAGTTTCGATTCGTCTACGTTTAAACTGTGAATTCATGTTTGCTATCGTATGATTTTATGTGATTATGTGTAATCGTTTTAATCTTTGCAAGCATGATTATTGGTTTAAACGCGAGCATGTTAATTGATTTAAATTCGGTTAAATTATTTAGCATGTATGTTGTTTTTAATTTCGCTGGAAGCGCAAAGGTACGCAATTAATTGATTTAATTTGTCGGGCATGTGCTTGTGTGCTTTAAAGTCGTTTAAATCGCATAAAATTTTTTTTTTCCGCTGCGTACGCGTGCCCGAAACCCAACAGGTTTTGTTGCAATTTATTTTAGCGTTTTGTTAGGGGTTTTTTTTTTTTAATATTTCTTTTGTTAGGGTAGTTCAGTCATTTCATAGAAGTCAACATTTAATTTCGAAATAGGGGCTGGTGTGCTTTGCAAAACACTATATAGGGGGTTTTTTGCTAATATTTTTAACACGAGGTGTTTTTCACCAATTAGAAATAACACAGGGGGATCTATGCTATTAGCTCAGTTTAAAGCAATGTGGACCGAAGACAATACTTGTCTCGATACTGTTACCACAGCCTGAAATATCCTTGTCCATGGTTCACCCCATTACCAAATTCACTCGAAAATTAAGAATATTAGGAAGGCTCTTAAAGAGTGGAACCTTCACCACTTCGGTAATTGTCACCAAAAGACAAAGGCACTAAAAGAAGAGATTGTCTACATACAACAATCCGTTCAATCTACTGAGAACCTCACTTTGGAAAAGAAATTACAGGTAGAGCTAGACGATTGGTTAAAAAAATTGAGATTTTCTGGAAACAAAAAGGCTAAAGTTAAATGGCTGAATGATGGTGATGCTAATACTTATTTTTTTCACCTGAGTTCTATTATTATTCATGGTAGGAAGAATCGAATCCTTTCAATCAAGAATAATGATAATTTCCTTGTCTTCCAGAATAATCAGATTGGTGAATGCTTCTCTAGTTTCTATGAAAATATTTTTCAAACTGAATACATTCATGACAATACCCTATTACCCAATAACTTGGAAAACTTTTTTCCTTCTGTTATCACTCAAGGTAATAATGATGACCTGTCCCTTATCCCTTCTCCTGTTGACATTAAAAAAGCTATATTTTCCTTTGCTTCTAACAAAAGTCCAGGTCCAGATGGACTTACACCTCTTTTTTATAAAACTTATTGGAAAACCACTGGAAAAGCTCTTATAGATGTTGTTCAACACTTCTCTAAACATGGTCATCTTTTGAAAGCCCTTAACAACACTTTCATTGCTCATATCCCCAAAATTCCACATCCCACTCATGTTGAGCAATTTAGACCAATCAGCCTTTGCAATGTCACATACAAAGTGATTTCAAAGATCATTGCAAATAGACTGAAAACTATTCTTCCTCTCATCATTTCCCCTTTCCAAACGGCCTTTGTGGCTGGCAGAAACATCAATGATAACAACATAATTTCTCATGAAATAATGCATTACCTGCATAAGAAGAAAGGAAAAAAGGTTTTATGGCAGTTACAGTTGATCTTGCTAAGGCGTTTGATAGAATTGAATGGAGTCTTTTGATTTGTATTTTAACCAATCTTGGTTTTTGTAATATTTTTACAGATTCGATCTTGCAGTGCATTTCTACATCATCATTCTCCATTCTTATCAATGGATCTCCTTGTGGACTGTTCAATCCCTCAAGAGGAATAAGACAAGGGGATCGTCTCTCTCATTTTCTTTTTGTGCTTTATTCTGAGCTCATTTCTAGATTTCTTAATCTTGAGCAAATCTTTGGTGGTTTTAAAGGTGTAAAGATTTCCAGAACAGCTCCTTTTGTCTCTCATTTACTCTATGCTGATGATCTTATCATTTTTTGCAGAGCAAGTGATGAAGATGCAATATGCATTAAGGACACATTCAAAAAATTCACTTCTTGGTCCAGTCAACTTCCTAACCCCAATAAATCATTCATTCACTTTAGCACCAACACTCCTCCCCAAACCAAAATCTCCATACTTAATATTCTCAGTTTTGGTGAGTGTTCCCACAAAGAGAGACATCCAGGTCTTCCATTCTGTATCCCCAAAAACAGATCCACAACCTTCAAGGAACTCATTACAAAAAGCAATTCCAAATTGGTTGGTTGTAAGGCCAAAGGCCTTTCCCATGCTAGCAGAAGTATTCTTATTTCTACTGTTGCAAAAGCCATTCCTTCATACCATATGTCCACATTCCTTCTTCCTAAATCTACTGGTGGTTTAGGCTTTAGGAGATTCATTGACACAAACATTGTCCTTATTTCAAAGCTTGCATGGTCTGTTGCTTCATCTCATGACTCCTTTTGGGTCCAGCTTCTATATGCCAAATACCTTCTTGGTCTTCAGTCATTCCTTGCCACTGACCTTCGCTCCACTAATTCTTCTTGGACATGGAATGCTATCCTTAAAACCAAGCATGTGATCCGAAAAGGAGCATGCTTCTCTATCTCCATCAACTCCTCAGTTAGAATTTGGGAAGACCCTTGGATCCCAACAATCCCCAACTTCAAACCAACTCCCCTTCCACACCTCACTGTTCCACATCCTTCATACAGACATGTAAAAAATCTCATGTTTGATTGCTCTCCTATTTGGAACATCAGCCTCCTTCTTGAGATGTTCCCTCTTGAGATGGTAAATGAAATCAGGAAGATCATCATCTCTCCTATCTATAAACCCCCAAGCCTCTTTCTGGCCTCCCTCCTTGTTAGGGAACCACTCTTCCAAAAGTGTCTACCTAACCTTGAATGATCGTAGAATCATTAATGTCAAAAATGCATCAACCTTCCCCTGGAATAAGCCTTGGGATGCAAAAATTCATAATAGACATAAATTATTCATTTGGAAACTCATCAATGATATCCTTCCCACCAAGGCAAAACTCAATTTTTTTTTTCCAGTCAATGACACCCTTTGTCCCCTTTGTAACTCTGACACCGAAAACTCATCCCACCTTTTCCTCAAATGCCCAATCATTAAGCAGTTGTGGTTTGCTTCCAAGTGGAATCTCTGCCTTGAGACTTTTAATAATTGTTCGATTAAAGATTGGATTGAGCTGATTCTTGATAAGAATAACAGTTTTCTTCATTCGGATATTATTAGAGAAGAGTTTCTTGTTTATGCAGTTGTTGTTTTTTCAGTTCACTTGGTCTAATAGGAATAATATCACTCATGGTGTTTCTCCTCCCTCATTTCAGATCACTCTTAAGATAGTTTCCTCAATGGCTTTGGAACATTGGAACTGCCAGCTCACTAAAGCAATCAAAACTGAGAAAGATCACAGTACAATATGAAAGAGACCACCTTTTGGGTGGGTTAGAATCAACTCAGATTGCTCCTTTGTTAATGGAGCAGCCTCCACAACCTTCTTGATTCGCCACAACAACGGATCCATTGTATATACATCTGTCAAACAGTATATGTGCCATGACTCCCTTGTCGCTGAAGCATTGGCCATACGAGATGCATGTATGTTTATCAATGAGGTAAAACTTAAAAATGTTGTTTTTGAAGCTGATTGCCTCAACGCAATCAAATTCATTGTGGATGAATCTGCCATCCCCAACTCTAATTTTTGTGTCCTTATCGACGAAATTCAAAAATTTTGGTCTCTTTGGTCAAAATGGAAGTTCAAATTCTGCCGAAGAAATTAAAACTTTGTTGCACACAATCTTTCCTCATGGGCACTCTCTTGCAAGTGGAATGGTTTTATTAATGTTAATTTAATTCCTGTTTGTTGCTTTTGTGATGGGGGCCACCCCCTTGTTGACTCTTTTATTTCCCATTAATGCTATCGGTTATTTATCAAAAAAAAAAAAGGTAAGGTTCGCTTATTTTTAGTGAGGATAATTTTTACTGTGGTCGTCAAACCATATTTCGAGAAAGAGAGAAATTTTTCTAAACTGTTTTGGGAAAATATTTTGAAAATCTTAACAAACATATATTCATTTTGTGGGAAAAAATGGGAAGAAAATAAAAAGGGAAGTGTAGCAATAATAGAAATAATAATAATAATAAATCAAAATCTAACACATTTGCACAAGGCACACTTTCTACAGGTTATTTATATGCTATACCCTGTGAAGACTACACATGGTATAGCTAGTGTACCTTGTTATACACAGTTTGTATATACTAACAAAATCAATCATCTTCAGTAGTCAAGTTTTCTTCTCTTAAAAATTCGAAGAACAAAGAGTTAGGTGGCTTTAGAACCTATACATACAGGCATAATAAAAATCAGAAGTGCAAACGTTTGCTTAGCATTTTTACTTTCGATAAAACAAATCTTCACAAGATATATATATGCTTGAATTTTTGGTTAGAAGAGCAGCGGTCTCGACTTTTTTTCATAAAACACTCTATAGCTCCATTCTCGATGGCCCTGCAAAACAATATAATCGTATCAATCAGATAGCAAAGAAGGAAAAAAAAAACGAGAAAACTTGATCAGTAGCTCGAGAAATTACCATTTTGCCCCAAACTGCTATTCGAGGGATCGGGATCAAATCCCATTTGGAGAATACCTTGGAGCTCATTGTTCCATGTATGCTGCAACACCAAATACCATATTATTTTTATCTATTGTTTTTAAACACGAGAACTTTGTATACTTGTGTATCAATAAACGATTGATGGATTCGAGCGAACGATCTCAAATGACACAGTAACAAATCAACTGAGCTTGTCTGGATTGATTTTTATTGTTTAAAATCATCGTGGATGGATTTTAAATCAATCTCGTTTCCTAAATATCTCATCGAATCCAAACGCACCCCAAGAGATATTTTGCGTTACCTGTGATATTAATGGATTAAACGGTGGAGTTGCGTTGAAGGTTCCTTGGAAAGGATGGGATGGATTGAACGACGGAGCAATTCCAAGTGCGGTTATATTTCCGCCACGCAAGTGGAGAATCTAATGAACAAAAAACAAACGGAAATTAATTTTGGTATGCGGGGGCCGTAAATTGAAGAAGATTTAATTATGCATGCATTGGGGAGCAATTTTTTTCTCACATCTTTAGACAATATCCTGTCTATATCGACATTCACCTCTGGATTCACCGTCGCAAGCTTCATTGACAAGAACTGCAACGAGAAAAAAAAAACGTTTTTGCATGAGAAAGTACATAAACATTACTACACTCTACAACTATAAGCTTATTCGATTGTTGCATTTGGCACCTCTGTGTTAGTCTAATTATAAAAAACACCCCCGTTTTGTAAATATTAGCAAATCACCCCTATGATGTAATTTAATTAGCAAACTACCCCCGAAAAATGCACCATCTAGGGGGCTGTGTGCTTAAAAAAATGCATCATCGCTTTTTTCTGCTAATATTTATAACGAAAAAGGAATTTTAGCAATTCGGTGTAACACGGGGGTAATAACTGCAATAAACTCATTTGTTATGCATAGTTCAGAAATCTTCTACATTTTTATTGCTCGAGTGAATCATCTTAAGTGCACATATAATGCTTATGTATGTATATATATAGATATAAACGGGTCGAGTGGATTGATGAGTGACGGCATACCAAATCCCATATTTAATTTATGATAATTGATGAAAACGCATACCTCAACCTGCTGTTGGAGTGATTGCACATAGTTGATTATCTCATCAAGCATCATCGCTTTTCCAGTTATCTTCAAAATCCCAAAATCGACAAAAAAAAAAACCATCAGAACTTATATCAAAACCACTTACGAAAATTCGCAATTTTAGAGAAAAAAAAACTGAAAAGCACCATTGACCTTATTGCAACCGGGAACGAGTTCTTGAAGCAATTTCATCCTCTCACCGATCCTCTCTCTTCTCACCTACATCGAAACAATTCCGAAATCCAATTTAAATAAGCAAAAACCGAGTTTTTTCGCGTATAAAAAAAAATCGTTCGTGTTTCGAACTGAGAAAAAAAATACCCTTTCGGCAAGGCTGTGGCTATTTGTTGCCTGACCCCTTTTGGCTCTCATATGAAGGTAATTCTCTTTCGAAGGTTCTAAATCTACCGAATTATTATCCGCCTTTTTAACCGATTTCTGCTTCTCTTCATCCTCTTCTTTAGCTAAATCAGATTTCTCCAAACAGCAATCTTTCTTCTCTTCTTCTTCTTCTTCAGCATTCTATATATATAATAACAGAACCAAAATACATTAAACAAAAATCCATTTATATATATTATATGAGTAGCTTTACCTTGGGTGAAGCTCCTCTTTTCCTCTTTCCATAAGGTGAATAATCTGATTCAGCTGCACAATCAAAAGAAGTATGCATCTCCGAGAAACTTCCACTCCGAAAACCAGGGATCGTTTTCGACACAATGTCGACGAGACCCGAATCGGATGAAAAGTGGGCAAATTGGGAAGAACTTCCCATTGTCTGAATTTGATTAGCAAAATCATTTGGATGAAGAACAATGTTAGAATTTCCAAATGAATCCCAATTAACAGAACCACCATAGAAAGGGGCAGATGGATGAAACACTCTGTTATTATCCCCACTTTCTTCAGACGCCATTTTCAAGAATCAAAACCAAATCCAACAACAGCCAAATTTTTAAGAGGTAAAAAAAAAAAAAACTAAGGCAAAAGAACAGGGGTTTGACCAAATGTATATATGTTGCAGGACTTAACAAGGCACGAATAAAACCTGGCAGCTTTTATTTACAGCACTGTGAGAAAAATTAAAAAAGAAAAGTTAAAGAAAGCAGAAGAGAAATAAACCCCTAATCCAATTTTTGCATCAGTGGCTATTTTAATTCATATTTCAAGAACCCATGAATGAATCAAAGCTTACTCCAATACGGAAAAAAAAGTAATCCTCTGAAACACAGTGGTGAAGATGTGATGGGCTTTTGGTCTAAGTAAAAAAGCTCACGGACAATTCCAATGGAAAAGCAGATTCCCTTGCTTAACTATAAACTAATACACAATTAGTCAAAATCTAAGCATTAAGTAAGGCTGGTGGTGCTAAAAATCCCCAGAAAGGCAAAATTGCAGGGCCCTTTTGAGATATTCTGAATATGGGCAGCTAAAATTGAGAAGAAAGCACCAAATTTTCACTTAGTAATTTTAACAAACAGAATGTGGGCAGGGTTTCATTTCATTGCTGTCAAACAGCATCATTTGTCTTTGCTTAAGTTGCCAATAGAGAAAAGATCAAAAAATTACCAACTATGGGTACTTGCAGATAAAGCAAAGGAAGAGGGCATCAAGTTTTCCCACTTTATATTATTTACTCCCACAAACACAAACATGTATTCAAGTATTCATGGAGTTTGTTGTTTGGGTTTTTTTTACTCTTTCTTTTCCAAACTAAAGCAAAACGAGTTTTTTTAGTATTTAAGTTACTAAATAAATGTTTATTTACTTCACACAAAAAAAATGATTGTATATTCAATGGAAACGTTAGGTTTAGGTTCTTGATGTTCTTTATTGCAAAAATATAACAAGTAAATATATAAATAATATATTAAATTCTTTCCACTTTTTGGTAGGGGTGTGCACGGGTCGGTACGGTTCGGTTTTTGCAATAAACCAAACACGTACCGATAATAACGGTTTTTCATATTTTAAATCGTGTATGTCGGTTTTTTTTCGGTTCGGTACTAATCGATTTTTTTCGATTTTCGGTAAACGATATCGGTATCAATTCGGTTTATTTTCGCTTTCGGTTTCGTTATCGGTTCGGAATAAAACCGATGTTTGATTAACGGTGAAGTTGGACTTCTATCACATTTTTTTGAGAAAATTAACAAGTAACAATCCAAAATTAACTAATAAAACAAATTTACTGCCATTAAAAAAGAGGAAAAAAAAAAAACCTGGTGCCATAAAAAAACATAATGAGATTAACTAATAAACCTGGTGTCATAAATGTCATCTTCAAAAAAATAAACCTATTGTCCCATCACAAAAGAAGTCCAACTACATCAAAAGAGCAAGTATCTGAATGTGGACACATTGATTATCAAAAAAACTTACCGATTTTTACTATCTATCAAACGACGTAGTTTTGTATTCCCAAGTCGGTTCGGTTCGGTAAATCGATTCGCCAAAAAAAAAATTCTCCATACACATACCGATTTTTTCGATTTTTCAAAAAATATTTACCGTGTATGCGGTTTTAAGTCGGGACAGTGTATATCGGTTCGGTTTTTTCGGTTTTCGGTTCGGTTTTCGGTTTCTCGGTTTTTATGCTTACCCCTACTTTTTGGTGCTTAACATTGAGGATCAAATTTTCCTCCAAAATTGTACAACTCACTAGCGACGTTGTCTAATTTATTTTTATAAACAAATTATTTCACCCCAAACTAATTATTTTGTCGAATTTCAAATCTTTTAACTAATTTATTAAATCAAGTTTTCAAGAATTTTGATTCAACCCTCATTATCGCAATGAAATAAGTTGGGGAATGGAATGAGAGTGATTTGTATGCCTATTCTTGTCATGTTTTAACAATGAAATAAGGAATACAATAATAATCTAGGCAATAAGCTCATATTGGACTATTTATTCATATTTAGGTCCAACTCTTAAAAAACTTTTAAAAAAAACTGACACAAGGTTCAGAGGTTTGTAAAAGACGAAAAATACCCTCTCATATTTAAATATAGTCCATTTTTTCCCCTTTAATCATAATTTAACCTTAATTTGACCCCAATTTCACTAAATATTAAATTTTGACCATAACCCAATAAGTCAACCGTCTGTCACCTACTGTTGACTTTGTTTTCCTTTTTTTTTTTTACCGCCGTCGTTCACCTGCGGCCTTGACTTTTTTCTTTTTTTTATTCTATCTACTTTTTAATTTTTTTTGTTTTTTTTTTTGAAAATTCGTTTTTGAATTCTTTTTTTTCCATTATTTTTTTGCACAGGTAAAAACAGTAAATATTAACTATATTACTGTTTAACACAGTAATACTATACATCACTGTTTAACACAATAATATTATTATCTAACACAATAATATTAATACAATAAAATCAATATGTTATATAATAAATTTATCGTATAATACAATAATATTATTATGTTGATCGGTCAACAAAGACAAACAGAATAAAAGTAAAAAAAAAATAGATTTGATGGATGGTAATATTAATTAGTGAGGTCAACAATAATATAATTGTCATACATTAATATAACAATAGTAATCAGTAATATTATTACGTTGACCGATCAACAAATCAAACAAATAAAAAGGGCAAAAATAATAATATTGATGTGCTTAACTGTAATATTTTTGTGTTTACAGTAATTTTACTGCCAATACTGTTATTACTGTAAAAGTCAGCGGCGGGTGAAAAATAAAATAAAAGTCAATGTTGCCGGAGACCGGCGACCGTCGGTCAGCGACGGCGGAAAGCGATAAACAAAAAAGAAAAAAAAAAGAAAAAAAAAAAGAATCAACGCCGAAAACCAGAGGCAGAAAAAACAAATCAGAAAATAAGTTTGAAAAGAAAAGGTCAAGATTGGACTTTTTTGTCAAAATTGTTGAAATTGGGGTTAAATTAGTGTTACAATTAGGGTTACAATTACGAATTCAGGGTAATTTTGTCTTTACTTACTATACATGTTAAAGGGATGAACTTATTAACGAAAGAGATATAGCAGCTGAACCTAGAATAATAAAGATTGTTAGTTGGTTAAGACTTATGGATAAAAGAACCCTAATAATTTCTTAATTGTTTATAGTCTCATGTTTGATAATTTAAAGGAAATGTTATAAAATCAGTATATTTTTTGGGTTTTCGTGCATAAGTCCCTAACCAACCATTTTTATTATTCTTGGTTGAGGGGTTATATGTTTTTCGCCAATAAGCTCATCCCTTTAATATGATTTGTAAATAAAGGAAAAAATAATGTATATGGCAAAATTACCCCAACCCTTTACACTCAATTCTTAGTTGTAACCCCAATTTAATCAATTTTGACAACAAAAATTCAATTAAGATTTTGTTTTTAACTTTTTTTTTTTTCTGAAATTATTTTTTTGCCGCCGGTTTCCGGCATTGACATTTTTTAGTGTTTTTTTTCCTAAATTTTTTATCCGTTTTTTTTTACTTCCATCGCTAAACATTGACCGTAATTGTACTGTCAGTAGCCGTAATTATACTATTGTTGATAGTAATTGTACTGTCATTGACAATACAACTACAGTGGACGACAATAATATTATTTTTTTGGTTTTTTTTTTTTTTTTTTTTTTTTTTTTTGGTTTTTTTGTTTGATTTATTGGCAAGTTAACACAATTATATTACTGTCGTTGACGATAAAATAACTGTAAACACAATAATACTACTGACAACCATACCATTATTATTATTATTTTGGTTTTGTTTGAGTTGTTGACAGATTAACGTAATAATATTACTGTGTACTATTGTAATATTACTGTAAACACAATAATATTATTGTGGTTGACGGTAATATTACTGTTGTTACATTAATATTACTGTGGATGACAGTAATATTACTGTCAACCACATCAATATTAATTCTTTTGGCCTTTTATTATGTTTACCTTTGTTGAACGATTAAAATATTAATATTACTCTATTACATAATAATAATGACTTTTGTTGTGTTAATATTACAGTGCTAGAGATTAATATAGCAATATTACTATGTTAAATTGTAGTATAGTTAATATTATTGTGTTTAACAGTAATATAGTTAATCTGACTGTCAACCACAACAATATTGTTGTTTAAACAGGACAAAAAGATGTTAAAGAAAATTAAATTAAAAAAAAAAGTCAACACCGGAAACCGGCAGAAATATCAGGGAGAAAAAAAAAAGTCATCGCCGGAGACCGGTGGTCAACGGCGGCGACGGGCGAAATTGTACTACAAATTGAGTTTTAGGTTAAAATTGAATAATTTGTGAAATTTGGGGTCAAGTTGAGGTTAAATTAAATTAAATGATAAATTGGAGCATATTAAAATGTGAGGGGCTATTTTAGTCTTTTACACACCTCTGAACTATATGTGGATTTTTTTGTAAAAAAGTTTTTTCTGTGAACCCCTTTATGAATCAGTAAACCCTTGATGAGCTTTGTAATATGCCCATATTTTTTTAGCAATCAAATCATGCTATTGATATGTTTAACAATGTTCGGTGCCTTTCAAGAGAAATAATGTAGTATTTTGTAATTTATTCGATTACCATATGATAATATATATGAAAGATGTATAAATAATGGGGGCAACTAAAACAAATCCCAATTTTTTCTCACTTCAATACCTCCAAGTTTAAAACCATTTTTTATAGAAGTTTTTACAACTTTTTCTTAGTTTAAAACCATAAATAAAAAAATTGTTAGCAAAGTACAAAAACGCCCTTCATCAACCAAAATACAATTTATACAAACAAAATTTTTATTCCTCACTTCAATACCAAGGAAAAAAAAAATCATATCTTCTTCATCTTCTTAAATCCTCCAAAACATCTCCAAATTCAAAAAATCAAAACCTCACAAAACTTATAAAATGGAGTTATAAGACAATAATATGGTAGTATATATGGAAGGAGAACACATTAAGGTAAGTATCGATGTCTTTTTCGAGCTTCGAAGTCGATTTTGAAACCAAAATACAATTTATACAAACAAAATTTTTATTCCTCACTTCAATACCAAGGAAAAAAAAAATCATATCTTCTTCATCTTCTTAAATCCTCCAAAACATCTCCAAATTCAAAAAATCAAAACCTCACAAAACTTATAAAATGGAGTTATAAGACAATAATATGGTAGTATATATGGAAGGAGAACACATTAAGGTAAGTATCGATGTCTTTTTCGAGCTTCGAAGTCGATTTTGAAGTTTTTTTTTTTGAAACCCGCCGGCAATTTTCGACACATACAGGTCGATTTTTGGGTCAATTTTCGACACCAACGTGTCGAAAAATATAAAAAAAAAAAAAAAAAATTTTTTTTTTTTTTTAGTGTTTTTCGACACATACCTGTCGAAAATTCTCCAAATTTCGACAGGTATGTGTCGAAATTTGTTTTTTTTTTTTTTTTTGTTTTTTTTAATATTTTTCGACACGTTAGTGTCGAAAATTGACCCAAAAATCGACCTGTATGTGTCGAAAATTGCCGGCGGGTTTCAAAAAAAAAAAACTTCAAAATCGACTTCGAAGCTCAAAAAAGACATCGATACTTACCTTAATGTGTTCTCCTTCCATATATACTACCATATTATTGTCTTATAACTCCATTTTTATAAGTTTTATGAGGTTTTAATTTATTTAGTTTTGAGATTTTTTAGAAGGGTTTGTTGTGAGGAAGAAGAAGGAAGAGGTTAAGGAATTTGTGAAGAAGAAGATGAGTTTGAGGAATTTTGTGTGTTTGTATTGAAAAAAGAAAAATGAGATTTTTAATATTTGTATAGTATTTATTTTCATTAAGGGTATTTATGTCATTACTTATTTATTATTCAATTTTTATTTTTTTGGTATTGAAGTGAGAAAAAACTTGAGATTTGTTATAGTCATTCCCATAAATAATAGGGGCTATTTGAGATCCCTTCAATATTTGTATCAAAAGGCAAAGTTCCTCAATATTTCTTTTAATATGGAGAGGTCCACTCGACATTCCACTCTTTGAGAAAAGTCCATGTTCAATTTCCTTATGTTTATTATTCCAAAATTGCCCTTCACTATCTCCTTCCCACCACACCCATTTCCCTTTTTTCTTTTTTTTTCTAATTATTTTTTAATTTTTAATTTATTGTTATTATTTTATTTTATTTATTTATTTTTTATTTATTTTTAATTCTTTTAATTTTTTTAATGTTTTAATTGTTTTTTTAACCCTTTTTTTTTCTTTTTCTGTCAAGTGTACCAATCGACTATGATATTAATCGACTAAGACATAGTCGATTAACAAACCGACTCCTAAAATCGTGGTTGAACAATGAATTGACTACTAAATGTAACAAGGACATCAATAATCACGTCAATTAATGCCCAATATGATTCAACAAAACAAATCCGAACGAATAACCAACATAAACAAATAACAAAACATCTTAGAAATACAAAAATCAACTACTATTTACAAAATAACAAATATGCAAAAAATGTATTGATTTATACAAATCGGGCGATGGGTTGACAATGGAAGAACACAAACACACCACCGATGTGCCCCAAGTCCAACTACACGTGGCAAAATAGGGGATCAATATCCAAAAATTCGAAAATGAATTATAAAATGTAGCAATTAACCTTAATCGACTACTGAACATAGCCAATTAAACTTAATCGACTATTGAACGTAGTCGATTAATGGTCCAGCCTGCGCATATTTTCTCCACTAGCGTTCTCCTTCATTAAATATTCTCAAATAACCCTAGATCTGGTCCTCATCGTCACCATGCTGCCGTCACACCAGACCATCGCCACCCCACTTTCATATTATGTTTTTTTTTATTACAAACAAAGTAAATCACAATCCACACCACCAACCCAAACACACCAAAACAAAGCCATTCAAACCCAATTTTCTTCACGACCACCGCCATATCAAAATAGAGGCAGCAAAATTAAACCATAACTTGCCCTCCTTTAGTCATTCTCCCATTGGTCCAACAACAATGCATTGATTTCTCCTCCATCGTACGCCGCTCCGCTGTTCTAGCTCCATCTTCGCTTTCGCTCGCCTCACCAGATTCTCGTACGGCTCCGCCTGCGAAGAAATACCGCTACCACATAATCCTCTTCCCTGCGTCGTCACCATAGTCTCCGACGCAGACTTCAACGGCACTTGGATTTGGGCTGTTGTGGTGGTGGTGGTGGTGGTGGTGGAGTAGAGGGAGGACGGTGAGATTCGAATGGGAGAATAAAAGAGACGGAAGAATAATTAGGGTTTAAGTTATTATAATTAATTAAAGGTGTTATCGGAAGTACAAAAATAACATTTTAGTAGAATATGAACTAAAAGATTTTTCTATAATGAGGTTTTTGTGAATAAGTCCCCAACCAATCATGATTATTATTCTACGTTTAGGGGCTATATCTTTTTCACCAATAAGTCCATCCCTTTAATATTTATTATAAATAAAGGAAACATTCATGTATATTCCAATATTACCCTCAACCATTTATACACAATTCTTAATTGTAACCCCAATATAATCAATTTTGTCCACAAAAATCCAATTTTGACCACAAAATTTCAATTTTGACTTTTTTTTTTAGCATACTTTAAGATGCTCCAATTTCATCCTTAACTTAATTTAATCTCAATTTGACCCCAAATTTCACAAATTATTCAATTTTGACCCAAAACTTTTTTTTTTTCAAAAAAAAAAAAAATTCAATTTTTTTTTTGCCGCCAGATTCCGGCGTTGACTTTTCAAAAAAAAAATTCTTTGGGATTTTTTCGCCGGTTTCCGGCGTTGACTTTTTTTTTTTTTCTTTTTTCTTTTCTTTTCTTCCGGATTTTTTCGCCGGTTTCCGGCGTTGATTTTTTTTAGTGTTTTTTTAAGTTTTTTTTTTTTTTGTTAGGCTTGTTTTTTTTTTTTACGTCCGCCGCTAAACGTTGACCGTAATTGTGCTGTCACTGACAGTAAATTAACGTAATTATACTGTCAATGACAGTTAATTAACGTAATTGTACTGTCGTTGACAATACATTTATGTAATAATTGTGCTGTCGTTGACAGTAAATTAATGTAATATTATTATTTTTTTATTTTTTGTTGTTTTTTTTTATTTTGTTTGATTTGTTGACAAGTCAACGTAATTATATTATTGTCGTTGACAGTAAAATAACAGTAAACACAATAATATTACTGTCAACAACATCAATATTATTGTTTTTTGGGTTTTTTGTTTTGTTTGAGTTATTCACGGAGTAACGTAATAATAGTACTGTTTATTATTGTAATATTATTGTAAACACAATAATATTACTGTGGTTGACGGTAATATTACTGTTGTTATAGTAATATTGTTGTCAACCACATCAATATTATTATTTTGTTTGGATTTTTTGTTTGTTTGAGTTATTCACGGTGTAACGTAATAATATTACTGTCTATTATTGTAATATTACTGTGGTTGACGGTAATATTACTGTTTTTATAGTAATATTACTGTCACTCACAGTAATATTAATTCTTTTGGTTTTTTATTATGTTTACATTTGTTGAACGGTCAACATAGTAATATTACTCTATTACACAATAATAATGAGTTTTGTTGTGTTAATATTACTGTGCTAGAGATTAATATAGCAATATTACTGTGTTAAACTGTAGTTTAGTTAATTTTACTGTGTTTAACAGTAAGATAGTTAATATTACTGTCAATCACAGCAATATTGTTGTTTAAACGAAAAAAAAAAGAAGTTACAGAAAGAAAGAAAAGAAGAAAAAAAAAATCGAAAAAGTCAACGCCGGAAACCGGCGAAAAAATCCGGAAGAAAAAAAAATTGAAAAGTCAACGCCGGAATCCGGCGGGAAAAAAAAAGTTTTTGAAAAAAAAAATTTTGAAAAAAAAAAGTTTTGGGTCAAAATTGAATAGTTTGTAAAATTTGGGGTCAAATTGAGGTTAAATAAAGTTAAGGATGAAATTGAAGCATATTAAAGTATGAGGGTTTATTTTTGTCCTTTACAAAAATCTGGACCATGTGTGGACTTATTGGTAAAGGAGTTTTTTGTCTGGATCTCTTTATGATAAGTACCCATTGATGGACTTATTTGTAAAGACCCCTTCTATAATTATTTTTTGATGGGAATTTCCTCCCATATATTTTTTAGATGGGAGGAACTTGTTAATTTTCCCTAATAATATGAAAGTTATATTTGAATGATAATATATATTCAAGGATAATCCTAGATAGGTGCAAGTTCGGGATAATTACACTTTTGGTCCCTCATGTTTAGCCTCATTTCACTTTTAGTCCCCCTTGTTTCAAAGTGAACAAAGTTCACCTCCAAGTTTCAATTTTGAACACTTTTGGTCCCTGCCGTTACATGTCCGTTAGCAAGTAACGGAAAACACTACTTTGGGGCGAAAATTAATTTTTTAAATTTTTTTGGGGCTGAAAAATAATTAGAAATGTAAAATAGACTACTTATAATTAAACTTTTAATAATATTAAGTATAATGAAATTGATTTAGTTAAGTTATTTTCTTATTATTAAAAAATAATCATAAGTAGTATAATGAAAACTAATATTAAGTATAATGCACAATAATTTATTTAGTTAATTTCTTTTTTATTATTCAAAAATAAATTATAAGTAGTATAATTATAATAATATTAAGTATAATTACACATGACTTGTTCAGCTAATTTCTTTCTTTTTTTTTTTCTTTTATTATAAGTAGTATAATTAAAAATACTATTAAGTATAATTAAAAATACTATTAAGTATAATTAAAAATAACTTGTTTAGTTAATATATTTTTTATTATTAAAAAATTAATTATAATAATATTAAGTATAATTAAAAATAATTTGTTTAGTTAATTTATTTTTTTGTTATTAATTTTTTTATCATAAGTAGTATAATTAAAAACAATATTAAGTATGATTAAAATAATTTATTTTATTAAAAAAATTAGTTATAAGTAGTATAATTATAATAATATTAAGTTTATTAAAAAAAAAATTGTTTCGTTGATTTCTTTGTTTATTATTAAATATAAGCAGTCTAATTTAAATTTATAATTATTTTCAGCCCCAAAAGATTTTAAAATTTCAATTTCACCCCAAAATAGTGTTTTCCGTTACTTGCTAACGGATATGTAACGACGGAGACAAAAAATGTTTAGAATTGAAACTTGGAGGTGAACTTTGTTCACTTTGGAACAAGGGGACCAAAAGTGAAATCGGGCCAAACATGAGGGACCAAAAATGTAATTATCCCGTGCAAGTTCTGTCTTTGGTTGGGATGTACCAAACTCACTCTTAATTAATTTTATTTATTTATATAATACTCTTTTTTTCTGTAATAGAACACCCGATTTATATTATTTAACCCACCCATCTAAAGCCTAATTAGAAAAGTGAATTTTATAGGTTGAATCTAAATGGTAGAAATTACGATAAATAAAATGAATAGTTTAGTTTACTTAATTTTAACTCTGGCATAAACGTTGCAAGTTGTTATTGTTAATGTGAATATCTAAAGGAATAGTTTGGCAATCAGATGAATGTTAAATGATGTTTTTTTTTTTTTTATCTCTATTGGAAGAGACATTTCCACATTAATTGATAATAGTGCAATTACAATATGAATAATTTCTAAAAATAAAAACTCAAGAGGGACAATTTTAATTTTATAAGAGTTTATAAAATTATATTTTGAACTATAAGTTTAAAATATTTGATTTATGTTATTTTAGATAATTTCTATATATTTAGTTGTTTTTGTGTCACTTCATGCACATAATAAATTAAAAAAAAATATTGGAGAAGCTGCCTTCGTCCGCAGAAAATTTTATTCCTAATTAGTAAAATTTTAGACTTATCATACTCACTGATCCTCACGAAAATCCTTAACGTATCACCTAGTGTGTTAGCGTATTCTATAAATAAAACGAACCATTGGGTCAACAAAATTCGTATACAGTAATCTGCATTGGCGGTACGGTCAACTCTTTAATTCAAGGGATTATTAGTAAACTATCTAACTTATCAACTGCTCTTGCATGTTCATATTATTGTACAACACATAATTTAATTTTTGTAAAACAAAAAACATTTTTAATATTAATATCTTAAGCTAACTTTACTCTTCTATTATAATAAAATGTCATCATGGATTAGAGAGGTTCTTCTCTTGAACCTCAAGTTTGTGGTTCACATATTTATTTTACTAGCTTATTATATATATTACTTTATTTCTTTTTTACTGACACATTTGCCAACTGTACTATTCTATAGAATTATCTTCGCTGTTACACACTCATTTTTTGCAGTGACAATTAACCTAATTAAACAATTCGTTTGAGAATCTTAATTCATTATATATGCAACTTGAATTGAGGTCCGTCCATCATTCTCCATCAGCTGCACCAATCATTACCATTCAATACATCACCTTTTTTTAAATCACCGAACAAATAAATCTAGCATTAGAGTAAAATTTTGGATAAATTTTGAGCACACTTACGTATTATATTATTGCTATGAATATACATCTATGTATTATCTATAAATGCAACTTTATTCTCCACTAAAAGGTACACTTTTTAACATGTTAAACAAAAAAGACATTATACTTCTCTCATCTTATGCACATTTTTTATGCATATGTTATCTCTCTTTCTTGAGTCGTATTCCCCGATCTAACTTGAACGTCAGAGAGTTTTTCATTGAGATCTGCAGGGGTGTTGCTGGTGAACGTAGCTCTATTTGGTGATCGAGAAAGCGTGTCCGAGAATTAGTCTTGAGAGTGCCGAACATATGCGATCAAAAGTATATTATGTGTTGGAAAATTTGAGTTGTCACTTAATTTTGAGAGAATATTTAAGTGAATTTAATTTATTTTCTCAAAATTATTCTTTTGTGAATGAGAAATTAAGAAATCTCTTATAGATATTTATTTATGGACAATAATAGGTGAAAAATCACATTATAAACATGGAGGTTTAGACCCATTCGGTCCAAAGTGTGTCAATTCAAATCGAAAAACTATTCCATCAAATAGGTTAATTTGGTTAATATGAGAAGTGGTATGTCCCACACTGTTGGTCACGGCTCTATGACAATTTTTTCGCACAATACAACGACCTTATTTCGAGATAACAATATAAATCTCGAAATCTATGAACACTCAAATATGTTTTGAACTCTAAATCTGAATATACAAGAAAATATTGACAACGAATATTTTTAGTCTAAAGAAAAAAGAATTCCAAAGAATAATTGTTGTAATGGAATAGAATGAGCAATTCAAACGATGGACTGCAGGATCTATTTATATATTCTCAAAGCTTATGATCAAAAGTGACAACTCCTGCCTCAACCATGTCCTTAAAGCCACCGCCGTTATCATGCACCGGTAAGGCGGTAACAACATTCCACACTTATGAACTATAATTATTCGTAACTTTCTTTAATTAGAATTTTATTGAGTTAAATATTATTATCAGCTATAAATTTGCAATTGATTAGTTAACCATATATAACAAAGTTAAGAAAGATAAAAAGTCGTTCGGCATTTGTCATTGAAACACATTACTAGTTGCTCAAAAAGCTTATTATATGCATTAGTGCTCCAAAAGGTGACCTGCGAACAAGGTGTTATACATTGTGTTTGTTAAGGTTGTACATTGTGGTCTTGCAGGTGTACTCTTACGAACAAGGTGTTGTACATTGTGCTCTTGCATAGTTGCATAAATGTAGTATAATATATATTAGTTGAACTGCAAAGCTCAGTCTTTTTCTTTTACTTTATGCCTTTGGTCCTCACGACACAACGAATAATTAATGGAATCTCATTCACTATTTTTATTTTTTTCTTGATTGGCCTTGTACAGTTCCAGCTGTTCGTGTCTTTATAATATTATATATTTATATATAATTAAATAAATATTATATTAATTAACTTCCACCGACTCCTATTATGTAAGTAAAAAATATGCAACACTCACCAACTATTGCTGGTCAAATTCATGATGTTCCAGTCAACTATTGCTTATTTTCTTTATTCAAACAGCCAAAAAAAAAAAAAAAAAAAAAAAAAAAATTACAAAAGATAGTGCTGATTTGGACTCATATCTATGTTAGATTCAGCTGAAAAAAAAATATATTTACAAAAGAAAATTACATATAATTAAGCGGACAAATTTCTATGATATGTGACTCTAATTTCATCAAAAATAAGGGGCGATGTAATATAAAATTTTAAATAAATTCCTCATAATTTAAAGGTCAAAAACACCTTTTTTTTTTCATTTTTTTTAACACAACCAACAAACATGGACAACAAGGAAGAAGGGGAACTGCATTCGTATTAAAATGATAAGTAGTCGAGAGGTCAAAGGGCTCGTCCCACCTGCCTGATACCATTTAACGGACCGGACCGCCCGGTCCACCGTTCTCACTTGCCGGCTCGCCCGGCAAGGAGGAATTAATGGAACCTAGTCTTTCTATGTAGCACATTTTGTACTATTTGGACCGGATAGCCCAATCGGCCTAACGCCAAAAAAAATAAAAAAAATAATAATAAAGACAAATAGTAAAAGGACAAATGACAAATAGGCTCATGACAAGGGCACTTAATTAAAAAATGGGTATTCAACTTTTTTGTCTTTCAAATATTTTCAGCTCATTTAAACTTATTTGCAAATAAGGAAAATCATTTTATATATACCAAAATTACCCCAAATTCATTGAAACCCAATTCAACTTCAATTTCATGATTTACACCCCAATTTAGTCTAATTTCACCAAATAACCAATTTTGACCCGCCACCACTGGAGACCGCCAGTCAGCCGCCGTTGACCGCCGATCTCCGGCGCTTTTTATTTTTATTTTTTTATTTTGTGTTTTCTTAAAAAAATATTTTAATTAATATTACTGTCTTGACTGCTAAATTACTGACTCCAGCAGTTATTTAACTGACGGAGACAGTAATTTAACTGTTAATTGAACTTTTTTTTTTCTTACAGAAGTATTTTAATTAATATTAATGTCTTGGCTGCTAAATTGTCTCCGGCAGTTATTTAACTGTCGGAGACAGTAATTTAACTGTTAATTGATTTTTTCCTTTTAAAAAGTATTTTAATTAATATTACTGTCTTCGTTGCTAAATTACTGTCTCCAGCAGTTATTTAACTGTGGGAGACCGTAATTTAACTGATAATTGACCCTTTTTTTTATTTGAAATTTTGTTTTTTTCTAAAAAAAAATTATTTTAATTAATATTACTGTTTTTGTTGCTAAGTTACTTCTCCAACAGTAATTTAACTGTCTGAGACAGTAATATTACTGTATTAATTAATTTTAGGGTAAATACCACTTAACCCCCTTGTGGTTTGGACATTTTGCACATGACCCTCTTATGGTATAAAATTAGGCACATAACCCCCTTGTGGTTTTGACATTTTGCACATGACCTCCATATGGTATGAAATTAAGCACATAATCCCCTTGTAGTTTTGACATTTTGCACATGACCCTCTTATGATATGAAATTAGGCACATAACCCCCTTGAATATAAAACTGGAAAAGACTAAATTACCCCTAAAGAATACAGACTTTGTTTCTTACAAAATTAAAATTCTACAACAACTATAATATTATATATTATATAGAAAATAGTAAATAATAATCATAATTTATAATAATATTAAAGCTTTGAAATATGTAGAATTATTTTACCGAATTATAATTGAACAAAGAAATTGATAGTTCATAATTTTATATCGAGTTTAATCCTTTTATATTTGATTTGTAGTATATAATATTTTGTAAATTGGTTTCTAAAATTGAATAAATTGTCAATTGTACAATAACTAGTATTATATACCTTTTGTGTTGTAAAATTAAAAAAACTCAATAGTATATTATATTTTCAATTTTACAAAAAAGTACATTAAGCTTTTCATTTTATAGAATTGTTATTTTTAAATTAAATCAAGAAATTTTGACTTGATAGAGTAACCAACGAACAGTTGGTATGGTTGCAATTTGGCTAAACTTTAGGGGTAATTTAGTCATTTTCAGTTTTCTATTCAAGGGGGTTATGTGCCTAATTTCATATCATAAGGTGGTCATGTGCAAAATATCAAAACCACAAGGGGGTTATGTGCCTAATTTCATAGCATAAGGGGGTCATGTGCAAAATGTTCAAATCACAAGAGGGTTATGTGCCTAATTTCATACTATAAGGGGGTTATGTGCAAAGTGTCCAAACTACAAGGGGGTTAAGTGTTATTTACCCTTAATTTTATTGTCTTGGCCTGCATTTTTGCTGTCTTCGACTTTAATATTACTGTCTCATGCAGTAATATTACTGTTTGGGACAGTAATATTAATAATATTACTCTTCGGGAAAATAATATTCATAATATTATTGTCTCAAACAGTAATATTACTGTCTGAGACAGTAATTTAGCAGCCAAAGCGGTAATATTAATTAAAATATTTTTTTCTAAGCAAAAACAAAATTTCAAAAAAAAAAAAGAAAAACGGAAAAAAGTCAACGCCGGAGACCGACGGTCAAAGGTGGTTGACCGGCCAGAGAAAAAAATTCAGAAAAAAAAGTCAATGCCACAGACCGGCGGTCTTCGGCGGCCAACGCCGGAATTTGGCCGGAAAAAAAGTTCTGAAAAAAAATTATTTTCTGAAAAAAAAAATATATTCTTTCAAAAATATATTAAAATGGGGGTTAATGTGATATATTTGTTTAAATCCGGGGTTAATGTGTAATATTAAGGAAGTTAGAGCATAATTGATGGACTTGATTAGAATTATATTATGGAGGGTATTTTAGACTAAAGACATGGGAATGAGTTTATTTGAAAGACTGTTTTTTTTTGTGGACGAATGTGCATTTAAGTCACTTGTCCTGTCCCTTTTTGCCATTTGCCCATAGTAAAAGTAATCCCAAGGAGGAGGACTATTTGTTGTATAACTATATTTGGCGAATTGTATATATTATACTCTCAAGGAGGAGGACTTATTTAGAACTCTTATTCAGATCAATATCAATTCTAAAAAAATCTATTCTCTTGTCTCTTATCCAAAATATCCGTTGTAATATAATATACATCAATTTCATCCATAATGTTCCAACTTAAAAAATGTTGCACGTTGACCTCAGATTTTAATAAATAAAGCACATTAACCTCCATTTTCGCAATTTTTAGAATATTTTTCCTAAACTTTTTATTTTCGGCCACCGACCGGGTTTGATCGTCGGTCTCCGGTGTTTTGACTTTTTTTTTTGAATTGTTTTTTTCCCATAATTCTTTTTTCCCAAGATAATAGTACATGGAATTTAATTGTCAACCACAATAATATTACTGTGGTTGACCTTCAGTCCGCGATGAGAATTCTATTTTTAAAAAATAAAGAAAATAATTCAATGCCGATCTCCGACCGCAAAAAAAAAAAAAAAAAAAGTTCAGAAGAAAAAAATGAAATCTGGATTTTAGGAAAAAAAATTGATGGAGTTAAATTATAGTTTACAAATAGAAATTGGGTTTAAAGAGATGTGAATAGTTTTGTCATAAATATTATGATTGCCTTTATTTATAATACATGGTGAAGGAGTGGACATATTAACGAAACATAAAAAGATACATGAACCTATATTGATAAAGGTGCCTAGGAACTTTCACATAAAAAACCCTTAAAAAGATTGAGACCTTCTATTGTCAGATCTCAGCAACACGAATCATATGAGATAGGCCTCCCAAATAGCGCCACATGTCCTATCAACATAGCCGAATTTTTCATGATTTATGTATTATCGTAAATATCATTCCTTCACTTATTACGTTAAAAAAATTGAAAATAATAAATTTCCAATGAAATGTCTATGTTACACTTTAAATTTTTTATACAATTTCATTTTATTTATTACTAATTTTGTGAAAGTCAATCATACCCTTATACTCAAACGTATTAAAAAAGATAATCGATATTATTTCATAGTAATCCTGATTTATCTCCCTAACCCTCTCTCCAAATAAAATTCGTTTCTCCATCTTCAATTTTGAAATCTGGTCTTACAGTTTCACGATCAATTAACCTCTTCTATCGGTATTTCTTCTTCAATGTTTTTCGCCATTAATTGGTTCTTACTTTGCTAAAAATTTGAAGTGGCGCATCGTTACACGATTATTTCTTCCAAAAAAAAGCTTATTTAAGGATGTCTAATTTCAAAAAATTTGGTATGTTACTTGTATTTCAATATTTAGAGTTTTTGTCGAAATCCATAATATTTTTGTCACTTTAATTCCATATTTTTGCATAGAGAATAACATTGATGGTCGGTTTTCGTCATCTAATAAAGATTCAAGGTCTTCCAACTGCAATTCACAAAGGAATATCGAAGACGAAGACGAAAGTGTGTTGAATTTCAATTTACAAGGCAACACCGGTGACAAAGACGGGAACGACGATCGTCTGCAATTAATTAAACGCATGCAATTATTAACCTGTACTGATCTACATAAAGCAGATCAATATTATATTAGGTACGACCAGTTAACATAATTTGACGTTCGCAAGAACTCTCTAAAAAGAAAGAGCAAAGATTCAAACATCATTATGAATAGGGTATGGGTTTGCTCTCGAGTTGGGTATCGTGACACACGCATTAAGAAATATGATCGAGTGCATGAACCAAAAGACAAGATGCGGTGTGGATGCCCTGCCAAATTCCGTGTTGCACTTGATCATTCTACCGGAAGATATAGAGTGACTACATTCGATCCAGATCACAGTCACCCCTTGGTAACTCCCGATACAAGTCATATTCTACGTTGCAATAGATAATCTTGAATTAACTGTTAAGCGTTCCGGTTTTAGTGTTATATTGACATCCTTACATATTGTTATGATATTTTTATTTATGTATCAAACTTGCACCTATAAATTGAATTGACTGTACACTTATTTAAATAAATATTGTGTGCAGATTATTGAGTCTTGAGTCAAGATACAAAGTAGGTGTTGGAATTCACGAGTGATGTTGGGTTGATACCTAGTCACTTCATGGAATTTTTAGATGAACTACGTGCAGGGAGTGAAACGCGTGTATTTAATCGAAAGGATGCGTACAACTACCTGAATAGTGAAAGGTTGAAAATGATTGGAGGAGGGGATGCAAACATTATGTTGGGTCTACTTAATGACATGAAGTTAAAAGATAAATCAATTATGTACCTGTACATTGTCGACGCAAACAATGCACTTACAAGATTTTTTAGGTGTGACGGGATATCAAGAGCCGAGTATGAACAATTTGGTGATGTTATGCTATTTGATAGAACCTACAAGTCCAACATGTATAGGTTTCCTGTAGTATTGTTATCCGGAGTCAACTCTCATTTGTGTACATATATTTTCAAGGTTGCTATTATGTACAAAGAGATGACTCAACAAAACACATGGTTGCTACAAACGTTTCAAAAACTCATGAAATGAAAGCAACCCTAGTTGTTTTGACAGATCAAGACGCGGCAATGTACGCAACCATTAGGGATGTGTTTCCTTAAGCAACTCATCAGCTTGGTTGCTGGCATATTTCACGTAATGCCGAAACAAATTAAATATAAAAGTCCATGCTCGGTGGCCCAATTCGAAGTTAAATGGTCTGCATCGATAGCCAAATTTAGTGTTGCCAATCATTCATGGATACAGTACATATACTCAAAACGTCATTTATGGGCATAAGCATTTTTTCGAGGCAAGTTCTTTTGTATGATGAGGAGCACGCAACGTGTAAAATCAATGAACGCTTCACTGAAACAGAAAGTGCATCCTGGTTTTAGCTTCACAGATTTGTTTAGGCAGTACAACAATAGCTTTTTTTTAAAAGGATTCGAAAGAGGTTTCACGTACTGCATAAGGAATATGACAATCCACCAAAAGAAGTTAAGCGTACATGCTTATTAAAAGCGGTCTTGAGAACCATGCTGGTCGCATCTGCACTAGATCGAGTCGTATTCGATTATATAGTAAATGAGTTGAATGAGGAGGCAAACATACTTATACTCAACAAAAGTGTACATGTTAATCAGCACACATTCATTTTTGAAGACCATAGCGAGGCAAGGCCTATTACATTTACCACCGTAGCTGATTTGGGCAACGAAGAATTCCAATGCGAATGTAAAATGCTCGAATCCAATGGTATCGTTTGTCGCCATTTGTTATTTGGTTTTAAGAATTTGACACCTACTAAATTTCCTGCTAAGAGTACCCATCCTCTGTAGTTTGTTTACATCGGCAAGAACCTTACATCTCGTTTCTCATACTGGGATACAAACAACCATAAAGCTGTTGGGCATGCTAAGATGACAATTGATGATAGAGTTATTGAAGAAGGCTTCGGGTGATGACAATGGTGATGATGATGATAATGATGATACTGATGATGATGAACGTGGTGACGTTGATGAACCATTGAAAGTGTCAGACATGTCCCAAATGTCGGGGATCCCGCTAACATTGTTCCTAAGGGTGGATCAAAAGTGAAGAAGCATTTTTGCGTATTATGCAGGTAAGTGTGTGTTAGAGTAGGTGACCAACAAGCCAACTTGTGGTTGTGGTCTTTCTATTTATTCTTGTAACAAATAATCATTTTTCCTATTAATGATAAAACACCTACATTCTATATCTTTGTCCCTTGTTTCAAACATAGATATAGTCCTTACAGTTATTACAAGTACTAGTAGTTGATCTTTTAGGATCGTGAGATATTTACTTTAGTATTATGACTGTTAAACGTGTTCCTTGTCGAAGGGTTACGCCACCAATGAGGATATCGGCCTTTCCCATTAAGAGACTAGCACTTAGTGTATGTGTACTACATCTCATCAGTAAACGGTATTGTGATATCGGCATGCATAAGTGGGTGCTCGTAAGTTGACGAGTTCACTGAACTCCATCACCCTAGAAATCTCTAAGCGGTTCTCAATAATCGAGTAGAGATATCTATGGTATAGTTGTACACCATTAGTCCTTATGACATAGACATCACCGTGACTTCACTAGAGGACCAGCTGTATCGTGACCTGTCTCTGAGTTCCACCGAGGACCGCCCCAAGGGCCAGTGTTCGTGCAGTCCGAAATCTAGTGGGAGGTCTGTGCATTGTAGTCGGGGATCCGATCGCTAGAATAGTGTACTCATAGTTTGTAATCTCTAAGTCTCTAGCCAGAGCTGACTAAGTGATGATTAGAGAATTCGATTCTCTAAGTCATGCACGTACCGATTACAACACTTAGAACGATCGCACAATCATTGAACTACTAAGGGGGTCTCGATGAATCAATGCCTCTAGTTCAATCGGGACATATGAATCAAAGGGATCATATTGTACGTTAACTATATCAAAAGGTTCTTGCAGGCACTTCGTTTGTATCTAGGGAATCATGACGCATAGTTGTTAGACACCAATCTTGATTCGTTGGGTGATTAAGTTGAAACGAGCTTCATCTTAATCGTAACTCTAGGGGACGAGTTTAGACCACAAAGGGTTGTGGACCCACGGCTAGCTTACACCTGAACCATCGAGGGTCACATTGCTCGTGCACTCGAGATCTTTGAATACACGGTCAAAGATAAAAATATTTAATCTTTGCATGATTGGAAGTCAATGTGATTGAGTCCAACATTCATAATTTGGAATTATGAATGAGAATAAGAAAAGGAAAAGAATAGGCGAACATCTTAGTGAACTTTCTAAATTGGGAAGTTTCCAAATTTAGAAAGTCCACTGAATTAAGGTTTCCACTTTTAGAAATTGGAAATTGAGAATCGGCACTCGTAATGACGGGGATGTTACAATGATTCCGAAAATGTAATCGTTACAATTTTCCGATCATTGAGTTATGAGAAACGAGCGAGTAAAAAACTGACGAACTTAAGTTGTTGGGCCAGGTTCAACTTAAGCCCGTTAGGGCTTTTATACAAGACACTATAAATACATGATTTATAGGTCTTGCACAACACACTAGAAAAACCCTAGCCGCTCTCTCTCACACCCTCGGCCGATCTCCCCTTCTCCGCCACCGCCGCCGTCGCCAGAGTCGGCCTCACGCGCCGTTTATACTATTGGTAGTATTTTCCTTTTGTCTTTTTCTTCCATTTTCTGACGTTTACGTGTATAGAGCCACGTAGTTAGTTGATTTCGGTATACGAGGTGAAATCCGAGAGGAGGAAGACCAAGAAGTCAAATCATCGAGAAGCATCCGCCTAGCAGACGCCGCACGCGCCTTTCACGCGCCGCCCGAAGACAGTGCGTGATCCACACGCGCCGCCGCTGCCAGCGCGTCCGCCGCCGCTGCTCCTGACTGCACGGATTGGTTTTCGTGGCAGTTTGCTTCGATCTGAGTGCTTGCCTCACGCTTCAAGAGGTATTTTTCGGATCCGTTTTTAATTAGGTATTAATTTAATTAGATTGAATTATATGTTTATATTCACAGTATGTTTTTCGTGAATTGCTATATGTTATCGTTTGTATGATATTCATGATTTACTGCGAGCATGCTATATGATTTATTATCGATTAAATTAATACGCATGTGGTTGTTTTTAATTATCGCTGGAAGCGCTAAGGTACGCAATTAATTGTTTAATACGAATCAATCATGTGATTATGTGAATTAAATTGTTTGTTTCATGTAATTTTTTTGTTTTCCACTGCGTACACGTGCATGATTCCCAACAGTGTGTTGTTTTGTCAATGTTAATTAAATTTCATATCGTATATTTGTTACTAATTTAGTTTTTGTGCGAATCTTGAAGGAAATCTGAGCACAAGACCACCACTTGTGACCCTAACCCTAAAGCTTCCCGTGTAAGTGCTAATACCAAACCTTCGGCAAGTATTGACCCACTAGAAGATGACGGTTGTGGTGTTGCGGTCACCGAGGACTCTTTGTCCAACATTTTTCAAGCACATCGCAATTTTTCACACCGGACTATGTTGGATCACATACTAGTCTTCTTTTAAGTATTCAACGTCATCAATTTCCAAATTCGGTATGTGGAATTCCTTCGCATGTTTGTAGTCATATTTATTATTGTATATATAATACAAATTTTTTAACAATGTCACATTAATTTGCACTCGTTGTATTGTATGTTGCAGGAAGGAACCAACAATTCGACTTCTTATTTAAACGCGTCATATTTGGGTAATTTACGTCAGATGAGACCACAAATATAATTCATTTTTTGTGTGTAAATTAGTGATTGGTTGCATTGACAATTGATTTCCTTTGGTTTATTATAAGACATTTGTATTACAGTATTTTTATTAGATAACATATTTTATCTAGTCGACTGTGGTTAGATGAAACAAGGAGTGCACTAGGGTTTGATGAAATAATTTTGCATTGGTTGAAATAAAAGTACTCATTTTTGTATACTATTTTTTAAGTTTTAATTAAGGTCCAATTCATGCTGCATTAACTTGACAGTAATACAGTGAGAATTAATTAATGTTTTGTTTTCACAAAAGTAAATGAGTGATATCAAATTATGCCTTTTTATATTAACTAAATTGTCTTAAATTTGAAGGAACCAAAGCCTAGGAAATATTTGTGCAAGTCAAAATTCGAAAACAATAAATATACATAACCCCAAATTAGTGTTTATTTCGGAAATTAAAGCGACATCATAAGATATAGAAAAGCTCAAAAGAAAATGGAATTTGTTCGGAGTATCGGTGGACAAGGTTGGACAAGGAGGTGATTTGTCTCTTCTCTGGACCAAAGATACACTGTTGAGTTACTGTGTCTATCACTTAATCACATTGACACAATAGTTAGTTGGCATAATCCGGAGTGTAAATGGCGAGTAATGGGTTTTTACGGAATAGCGGATCAAAGTAGAAGGAATCAGTCATGGGAGCTAATGCCCGCTCTTAAAGCAAGATGTTCGTTGCCATGGCTGATTGGAGGCGATTTTAATGAAATTCTCGATAACTCGGAGAAACAAGGGGGTAACCGACGTATGCCTTGTCTGATTGAAGCATTTAGAGAGTCGCTGGAAGAGTGCAACTTGGTGGGTATCGGATTTAGTGGATTCTCATTCAGATGGTCGAATAATTGGAAAGCTCCGCACACCGTTAGATGTAGGTTGGACAGGTGTTGTGTTACGAATGCATGGTTGACACTATTTTCTAATGCCCAAGTACAACATCTTGATGGCATGGGCTCGAACCACTCTCCACTCTTAGTCTTCCCACATCATAATATCAGCAGGAAGGTTTTTCGAGGGAATCCATTTCGGTTCGAGGCATTTTGGGCTACAAGAGAGGAGTGCGAAGCTATCATTCAAGATCGGTGGACTGAGTTTGGTGGTGCCGACCAGTCTGAGGCTTTTGTCTCAAATGTAGAGGGTTGTTGACTAGCCTTAATCCACTTGAATAAAACCATTCTTCAAAAACCGAAAGTTCGAATTGCCTTTATTAAAGATCGGCTCGAACTTATTCGGCAAGGAGAACAAAATGATGATGTTTTGACAGAAGCTAATAAACTTAAGGGAAAGCTGGATAAAATTTATGGGGACGAGGACACATATTGGAAACAACGGAGTAGGGTTCAGTGGATGCGAGAAGGAGATCGGAATACATGATTTTTTCATGCTTAAGCGTCTACTCGGAATCGGGTTAATTCTGTGGAGAAAATCAGTTATAAATTTGGGCAATGGAAAAAAGGGGAGGAAATTAAACAAGTGATGTCGAACTATTTTGAGCAAATATTCCAATCGACCAATCCGAGTGCTACGGAGATAGATGAGGTATTGGATCATATTGATCCTCGAATCACCAATGAGACCAAT
This sequence comes from Erythranthe guttata, assembly GCF_056151865.1. Taxonomy (NCBI): domain Eukaryota; kingdom Viridiplantae; phylum Streptophyta; class Magnoliopsida; order Lamiales; family Phrymaceae; genus Erythranthe; species Erythranthe guttata. Next base: position 10,620,137 of record NC_142535.1, on the reverse strand, counting down.
TGGAGCTTAAATCTGCAATTCACATCAGATGAGGTAACTCGAACCATTTCTCAAATGGCTCCTCTTAGCTCTCCTGGGCCCGATGGTTTGCCTGAACTATTTTACAAGAAATACTAGCATAACATTGGTGCTAATATTATCTCATGTGTCCATAATTTTCTGAATAATCATATTCTTCATCCTTCAATTAATTCAACTTATATAATTTTGATTCCCAAAGTCAAACAACCTGAGAGAATCCCTGAGTTTCGTCCAATCAGCCTCTGCAATGTAATTTATAAATTGGGTTAAAAAATTATTGCTAACCATTTGAAACCCTTCTTGAGTGATCTAATCTCACCTACCCAATCCGCCTTTGTCCCCAAACGACTTATAACAGGTAATGTCCTTGTGGAATTTGAAGTGAATCATTTTATCAGGTTAAAGTATGAGCGAAAAAGTAATCATATGGCGATTAAATTGGATATTAGTAAAGCATATGATCGATTGAATGGTTTTTTTTAGAAAAAATCTTATTCGTTTTGGATTCTCGCCGAATTTTGTTGCCCTTATTATGTTGTGTGTTAAGACTGTCTCATTTTGTTTTTTGTTTAATGGCTCCCAGTTTGGATCGCTATTGCCAAGAAGGGGTTTACGTCAAGGTGATCTATTGTCCCCGTATCTTCTTATTTGTTGTAGGGGGCGCTTATCTCTATGATTAATAAAGCTGTGGAGGAGGGTAATTTACATGGAGTTCAAATTTCCCCTTCAGCACCTGTAATCTCGAATCTATGTTTCGCGGATGACACATTATTGTGCTGCGAGGCAACCGATGATGATGTAGCGACAGTTAAGAGCATCTTAAGCCAGTATGCAAGGATTTCGGGGCAAGAGATCAATTCGGACAAATCCACTATGATGTTCATCCCCTCAACATCGCCGGAGAAGAAGCCGCTTCTTCATAAACTACTTGGATTCAAAGTGGTTGACCAACATGAGAAGGATCTAGGATTGCTGGCCACTATGGGTAAGACCAAGAGAGAAATATTTTCATATTTGAGGGATAGGATTTGGAGTCAAATTAAGGGTTGGGGGGAGAAACGATTATCGAGTGCTGGGAGTGAAGTTCTTATTAAGTCTGTTTTACAAGCGATTCCATCATACGTGATGAGTTGCTTTTTGCTTCTCAAAGGTCTACTGCATGAATTGGAAACGGCTATTAGAAGATATTGGTGGGGATCCGGGAAGAATCGGGGCATTCCATGAATCAAATGGAAGAAACTATGCCAATCGAAGGATTTTGGGGGTATTGGATTTCGGGAACTGAGGTGTTGTAATGTTGCTCTTCTCGCCAAGCAGGTGTTTTAATATTTTCCCAATGGAAACGTGTTCACGGCTGAAATGGGAACCAGACCATCAACATTGTTGAAGCGATTCCCTATCTTGAAGCTGGAATTCGAATTCGGATTGGAAATGGGAAGAATACTTCACTTTCGGCGGACTGCTGGTTGATGGATGAGGGTTCTAGAAGGGTGCTCACTCGTAAACCAATGAACTCAGCTTACCCAAACTCGGTGGATTATCGATCAAACCACTCAAACTTGGAATACCCCATTGATATCGAATATCTTTTGGCCAGTGGATCGAGATCGGATTCTAGCTGTGACAATTGGCAGCTCCCTTGCGCAGGAAAAAATGGTTTGGCACTTCTCGAAGGATGGTAATTTCTCCGTTAAATCGTGTTATCATCTCGTTGTTTCGGTGATAAACATGGGCATTGAGGGAGCTGATGTTGGGGCAAGTAGTGGGGGGTCGAACCAAAGATGGAAGGAAATTTGGAATTTGGAAGTTTCGCCAAAAGTAAGAACCTTCCTTTGGCGAGCATGTTCAGAGAGTCTTCCTTGCTATGTTGAGCTATTCCGGTGTAAGGTAGTCTCATCACCGTATTGCCCCTTTTGCAAGAGGAGGAGACTAGTCTTCATGCATTTATTGAATGTGGCAAAGTACAATAACTTGGGCAGCAACTTCTATTCCAAATATCTACTTTTGATACTCATGCAGCTGTGTGGAGTTGGGTTGAATTTCTTCGAGTATCCCTATCGTCTGAGCTGTTCCTCTATGTTGTGGTTATAATGTAGAAGATCTGGGACAATCGGAATCGTGAGTTACACAGACAATGGGGGGTTCCGATCTAGGTGACAACAAGTTGGAGCGCAACATATCTTGGCGCGTATAGCCAAGCAAAAAATCTGGGCGAAAGAAATCGGCAACCAAACAACGTAATGACTTGGAACCCGCCCATGGCAGGTATCATTAAGATTAATGTAGATGTTGCATTCCCACCGATTAAGGATTATTACGGTGTTTCAATGATGGCGAGAGACCATCGGGGTTCGTGAATATTGTGGAAAGTGAAGAAGATGGAAGACATACCAAATGTAGTCGATGGAGAGGCATATGCGGTTCTTCATGCTATTCGTGTTGCTCAAGAAAAATGATGGAGTTCGATCATGATTGAAGGAGATAATCTGATGATTATCGAATCACTCCGGCAAGGCGAGCCATCAACCTCATCATTGGGGGCACTGATGGATGAACGTTTTCTTATTCTGAGTTATTTTATTTATTGTTCATTTTCTTTCGTTAAGCGCTTGGGTAATAATTTGGCTCTTGATTTAGTTAAGAATATTCTATTGGGTTGTGAGCGGTCTTCTCTCCCCCTAGAGTTTGCTTCTGAGTGAGTTAATATATTGTTATTTTTCATAAATAAATAAAAAAAGACCTTGTTAAATGCAAGTTCTTAGTACCGCAACATGAAAACATAGAGTGATGAATTTTCTGATTATTTATACGAAAAATGTAAACAAACTATTCTTTATACATCTCGCATTACAACTGTTAATACACAATTGCTAATAATACATGTCATAATATGTACATAAGAAAACCTGAAATAAAAAACAGTCGTACTATACAAATCAAATTACATGAGTCCAAAACAAAATTGTTCATAATCCAAATCCTTCTCAAACTGATGCCAAATGGATCACATGATCAATTTGTACCTGTAAACACAATAATCACAATACTACAATACACAAATCTAAATACACGACTCCAAATAAAATTGTTCAGATTCCAAATCCTCATCAAATTGAACCCAAACTAATCACATGATTAATTTGTAGCTACAAATTCAATAATAACAAATATATGATACAAAAATCTAATCAGATAAATACAAACAATATTGTTCAGATTTCAAATCCTTCTCAAATTGAACCCAAACTAATGACATGATCAATTTGTTCATATATATATATATATATATATATATATATATATATATATATATATATATATATATATATATATATATATATATATATATATATATATATATATATCCCAAAAATTACATTATTTGAAAACTTTCTCTCTCTTGAGAACTCTCCCTTTGTGGACATGGAAGTTCCTTTCAAATCTTGAATTCTTGTATTCATCCTCCTCTCATTTTCTTCTTTTACTTCTTCTCCCTTTACCAGTCTTTCTTTCTCCTCATTTCCTCTCTTTCTCCTCTGCATTTATTTATCCTCATCTCCATTTAATGGACCAATCATCTTCATTAAATGATCTCATTTATCACACCAAAAAACTTGTCTGCAATGACTCATCTGAAGCAGTTAATGCTAACTTCAAAGAAGAACACACTCTCATTGCAAAAGTCCTTTCTGAAAAAAATGTCAATTTTGGAGCCTTCAAAAATACCATGATTAAAGATTGGAACCCTTATCTCCACCAATCATCTGGACTCCCACTCAATTGCCTTTATCTTTGAATCCCATGCTGATATCACCAAAATTCTCAACCTTTCATGGTCATTCAGAGATGCCCAGGTTATTATTCAACTCTGGCCTCCAGATATATCCCTCGCCAAGATAGACATGACCAAAACTGTATTTTGGATCCAAGCCTCTAGTCTTCATGTGTGTTTGATGAACATTCAGTCAGCCACAGTCATTGTTAACTCAATAGGCCAGTTTCTAAAAGCTGACGTCCAAACAACCAGTCACAAGTGGAAAAAACACCTTCGTATAAAAATCATTTTCGACACATCTTGTCCCCTTGTTGACTGTGTTCTCATTCCACGCTAAGAAGGAACTGCTATTCGGTCTGATATCAGGTATGAACGTTTAGCCGAGTTTTGTTATTTATGTGGTTTATTGGGCCATCAAATAATCAACTGTAATTACACTCCAGGTGAAGGTAAGATGAATCATCTAATTGCATGTTTGGTCCCTGGCTCAAAGCAGATAACCAACACATACATAGACCCCTCCCTTCTTCTTACCACCCTGCAAATCCTACTGCTTCTACCCCTTCAAACCCACTTTGTTCTCCATTTGTCGGAATTTCTCCCATCAGAATATCCCACACTGCAAACCCTACTACTCCTACTCCTTCAAACCCAAAAGCCCACATGGCCCATCCTCATTGGTCACAAGATATGTTTGGTATGTCAGGAAAAGACATTTCTTTCCCGCCCTCAAAACTTTGTTTGCAGATTTTATGCAACCCTCATTAATGGGAAAAGACAGTGATAATAACCCTTCTCATAAGCAGGCCATCACTTTGACTATTCTGTATCCAAAAATAGATCTCACTTTCCAAGGCATATATCCTTGCTTGCCTGCTGCCCAAAATTTCCCGCCAGAATTTGAGTGGAATTTGAGCCAATTGTCAAACACTTGGGCCAATTGTCCATTTATTAATGTCCCCTCTCATATTGGGCCAATGATATCTCCCTTAGTTTTAAATGACGCACAAAAAAAGGAAAATAACTTTCTCTCATAATTCATCGTGTAAAAAATCAAAGTTATTATTACCCAACTTGAACTCCATCTCTATTAATTGTGTTGATAGCCGTAATTCCCAATCCACAAACCCCAATAAACCAAATTTCCTCCTTCCTCTCTAGAACCTTTCCCCGTACACAAATATCCTTACAAGCCTATCCTCAGATGACTCATCATCTTCAAACTCAAATTACTCTCCCCACCACCTTCACCTCAATGAGCAAGGGAAAATGCATGCAACATATGAAGTGTCTATCTTACCTCAATCTGTGAGAAACATGGAAAGAAAAATCCTACACATCAGGAGATCATCTAGTGGAATCCCAACTTTCCACAGATCTTGTAATAACTCAGTTACGATATCTGAATTGTCCGATGATCCGTCCAACTTGGTTACCTCAATTCTACACAAATCTGTTGAATTTGATTCCAACGACCCACAGGGGTCTATGAAATAATTCCCATGAAAATTCTATCGTGGAACTGCCAAGGCTTGGGTAAACCCAAGGCAGTAAAGGCTCTGAAACAGCTCTTATTCTCCTTTTCTTCTGACATTCTTTTTCTCTCCAAAATCAATACATCTTCTACTTCTCTCATTTCTAAAGTTTTGTCCTCTTTGTCCCTCACTATGCACTCTTTTGTTCTCCCTATTGGTCTTGCAGGGGGCCTTTGCCTAGCATCGACCGCCTCAGTCTCTGTGAACATCACCCTCCAAAACAACTTTCTCATAAATGTTATTATTTCATGTGATCCGAACCTCCCATTCTGTCAATTCACGGGTATCTACTGCCCCTGTTCTAGTTCTGGTAAGCAAAATTTTTAGAATCAGCTCACTACCATCTATGATGCTTATCCTGATGCTTGGTTAATTATGAGAGACTTCAATGTTCTTACCTCCCAATTGGAAAAAAAAAAGTTGGAAATCCCTTTGCATCTTCCTCAAATCATTCCCTTTTGGCCGACCTAAACTCATTAGGTATGATTGATTTGGGATTTCATGGCTCTATTTACACTTGGAGCAACAAGCAAGATGGTAGGACTAACATCCAACAAAGATTAGATCGAGGTGTTGCTAACTCTCTGTGGTGCACCTCTTTTCCCTTTTCCAGTATTGTCCATCTCCCAGCAATAGCTTCTGACCACTGCCCAATTATTCTCAACACTTCTACTGACTCATCCAATAGTCTTAAACCCTTCCGATTTGAAGCTATTGTTGGGTTTCGGGCACGCATACGCAGCGGAAAACAAAAAATTTATGCGATTTAAACGACTTTAAAACACATAAGAACATGCCCGATAATTTAAATCAATTAATTGCGTACCTTTGCGCTTCCAGCGATAATAAAACAACATACATGCTAATAAATTTAACCGTACTTAAATCAATTAACATGCTCGCAATTTAAACCAAACAATATGCTTGCAATGATTTAAAACCGATTACACATAATCACATAAAATCATACAAACACAAGCATGAAATCATAGTTTAAATTAAACTCTAAACGAAACTAGGGTTTCGTATATTTACCTCTTGACGCGTGAGGTATGAGCGATTAGCACTTCGTGATTACTACGGAAACCAATCCGTAGAATCGGGGCAGCAGCGGTGCAACGGCAGCAGCGGCGCGTGAGGTCACGGCGGCGCGTGTAGTGTACGCGCGGCTTTGGGACGGCGCGTGGGGCAGCGTGCGGCTTCGGCTCGTGCGTTGCTCCTCGATTCTTCGATCTACAGTCTTCCTCCTCTCGGATTTCACCTCGTATACTTCGATCTACTAAATCGTGGCACTAGACACGAAGTAATTAGAATAAAACGGAAAGAAAAGAAAGGAGAAAGAATACCGAACAAGGAACGGCCGACGAACGGCCGGTTCCGGCGACGGAGCGGCGACGGTGGTGCGGTGGTGGCCGCGCGGGAGAGAGGGCGAGAGAGAGGGGGTCGGCCGCTTTAGGGTTAGGGTTTCTTGTATCTGTGCAAGGCCTATAAATCATGTATTTATAGTCCCTTGCATAAAACCCTAGCGGGCTTAAGTTGGACTGAGCCCAACAGCTTAAGCTCGTTAGTTCCTTTACTTGCTCGTATCTCTCAATTCAATGACCGAAAAATTGCAACGATTACATTTTCGGAATCATTATAACTTCCTCGTCATTACGAGTGCCATCTCTTATTTTCCAACTTTCCAAAAGTGGAAACCCTAGTTCAGTGGACTTTCTAAATTTGGAAACTTCCCGATTTAGAAAGTTCACTAACATGTTCGCCTATTCTTTTCCTTTTCTTATTCTCATTCATAATTCCAAATTACGAATGTTGGACTCAATCATATTGACTTCCAATCATGCAAAGATAAACTATTTTATCTCTGACCGTTTATTCAAAGATCTCATGTGCACGAGCAGTGTGACCCTCGATGGTTCAGGTGTAAGCTAGCCGTGGGCCCACAACTCTTTGTGGTCAAAACTCGTCCCTTAGAGTTACGATTAAGATGAAGCTCGTTTCACCTTAATCACCCAACGAATCAAGATTGGCGTCTAGCAACTACGCGTCATGATTCCCTAGATACAAATGAAGTGCCTGCAAGAACCTTCAGATATAGTTAACATACAGTACGGTCCCTTCGATTCATATGTCCCGATCGAACTAGAGGCATTGGTTCATCGAGACCTCTTTATATGTTCGATGACGGTGCGATCGTTCTAAGTGTTGTAATCGTCACGTGCATGACTTAGAGAATCAAATTCTCTAATCATCACTCAGTCAGCTCTGGCCAGAGACTTAGAATGATTACAAACTTTCAGAACACACAGGACATCCAAGACTATTCTAGCGATCGAATCCCCGACTACAATGCACAGACCTCCCACTAGATTTCGGACTGCACGAACACTGGCCCTTGGGATGGTCCTCGGTGGAACTCAGGGACAGGTCACGATACAGCTGGTCCTCTAGTGAAGTCACGGTGATGTCTAGGTCATAAGGACTAATGGTGTACAACTATACCATAGATATCTCTACTCGATTATTGGGAACCACTTAGAGATTTCTAGGGTGAGGGAGTTCAGTGAACTCGTCAACTTACGAGCACCCACTTATGCATGCCGATATCACAATACCGTTTACTGATGAGATGCAGTACACATACACTAAGTGCTAGTCTTCATGGGAAAGGCCGATATCCTCATTAGTGGCGTAACCCTTCGACTAGGAACACGTTTAACAGTTATAATACTTAAGCAAATATCTCACGATCCTAACGATCAATTACTAGTACTTGTAATAACTGTAAGGACTATATCTATGCTTGTGACAAAGGGACAAAGATATAGAATGCCAAGGTGTTTTATCATTAATACGAATAAAGGTTCGTTTATTACAATAATAAATACGAAAGGCCACAGCCACAAGTTGGCTTGTTGGTCACCTACTCTAACAGCTATATGGATTGATGATAATTCACGTTATAGTACAGTGGAAGATGCTTGGAATTACCCTGTCAGTGGCTCTCCTCAGTTCTAAATCCACTCCAAAATAAAAATTTTAAATCTGCTCTTAAGAAATGGAATGTCTCTCACTTTGGCAACCACAAGGAGAAAATTTCTACTCTCACAGAGAAGATCCAAGCTATCCAAAATAGTGATCAATCTGCCGAAAATCTTGCAATTGAAAAAGGTTTGCAAACTGACCTGGATATTTGGCTCAAAAAAGCTGGCATCTTTTGGGTGCAAAGATCTAAGGAAAAATGGCTTAAAAAAGGCGACGCAAAGACCAAGTTCTTCCACCTTACCACCCTTATCCATGCTAGAACAAATATGATCATCTCTATCAAGAATATGAATAGTAATCTTGTTTTTTAAAGAAACCAGATTGGAGATTGTTTTTCCACTTTCTATAAAGAGCTCTTCAAGTCTAACCACAACCCCGCCAATCCCCCTTATCCTGATAACCTGGATCATCTTTTCCCTCCCATCATATCCTCCGAGAACAACACTGATATGTGCATCATTCCAACCCCTTCCGAAATCAAGAAAATTATTTTCTCCTTTGCATCCATCCTGGACCAGATGGATTATCCCCTATTTTCTACAAAACCTTCTGGAAAACTACCAAAAATTCTCTAATTGCTACTATCCAACATTTCTTTAAACATGATCATCTGCTCAAAGCCTTGAACCACACCTTTATTGCTCTTATTCTGAAAATTCCCCCACCACTTCAAAGTTGAACAATTCAGGCCCATATCTCTATGCAATGTCATTTACAAAGTTATCTCCAAAATCCTAGCAAATAGATTAAAGCCATTTCTGCCCTCTATCATTTCACCTCTCCAAATGGCCTTTGTAGTTGGAAGGAACATCCATGAAAACAATATAAACTCCCAGAAATTATCAATTACCTTCACAAAAAGAGAGGAAAAAAAGGATTTATGGCCATTAAAGTTGATCTTGCAAAGTCTTTTGACAGAGTTGAGTGGGGCCTTTTGAAATCTGTTCTTACTAATCTTGGCTTTTGTAAGAAATTTTCAGGTTGGATCCTGCAGTGCATCTCCACCTCATCTTTCTCACTTCTCATCAATGGATCGCCACATGATTTGGTCTACCCTTTTAGAGGAATTCGACAGGGAGTTCCTCTCTCTCCATTTCTCTTTGTTCTATACACTGAACTCTTATCTAGAATGTGGAATCTGGAAGAAAACGTAAATCAGTTTAAAGGGATAAAAATTTCCAGAACTTCTCCATCCTTATCACATTTGTTGTATGTTGATGATTTAACTATTTTTTTGCAGATCCTCTGTTGAAGATGCCTTTTGCATCAAATTTTTTTTGGATAAATTCTCTAGTTGGTCTAGCCTTTTCCCAAACTCCAAGAAGTCTTTTGTTCAGTTTAGCAGTGACACCCCCCACCACTCCGCGCTCTCCATTCTCAATACTCTCTATTTTGGTGAGTGCTTCAATAAAGAAAAACATCTTGGCCTCCCTTTTTGTTTGCCAAAATCCAAAACTGTAGCTTAATGATCTTGCTTCAAAAATTTCTTCTAAGCTCAGTGGATGGAAAGCTAAGACTCTCTCTCAAGCTGGTAAAACTGTTCTTGTTAGTGTTGTTGCCCATGCTATTCCTTCATACCACATGTCTGTCTTCCTCCTTCCTAAAAACATATGTCTCAAAATTGATGCATCCATTAGAAAATTTTGGTGGAGGGAAAACTGCAATGGGAATTCTTTCATGCCTAAAAATTGGGACTCTGTGTCTTCCAAATCAGTAGGAGGGTTGGCTTCAGGAGAATGTATGAGAAAAATAAGGCTCTTATTTCAAAACTTGTCTGGGCTCTTTCCTCTTCTTCTGACAAGCTTTGGGTTCAAATGCTCAAAAGCAAGTACCTTAGAATGCAGGATTTTCTTACCAGCTCTTCTTCTTTTCCTAAAAATTCTTCTTGGATTTGGAAAGACATTGTTAGAACCAAAGCTCTCATTCACAAAGGAGCGTGCTTCTCTATCTAAAAAAATCTCAGATGTCCTTATCTGGGATGATCCTTGGATCCCATCTTTTTCTGGTTTTAAACCTTCCCCTCTCCCCCACTTATCCCTCCCAATTTCCTCCATCCTTCTGGTTAGAAGTCTTATTCTGGAAAATTCAAATTCATGGAACATAAACCTCTTAAGTGAGTTGTTTCCATCACATATTGTCAAGGAGATTAGGAGAGTTCATATTTATCCTATCTCCCAACCAAAGAAGCTCTTTTGGTCTCCCTCATTGTCAGGAGTTTCTCATCCAAGAGCTCTTACCTTACTGTTATTGGCATTAGAATCTCCCATGCTCGTCATTCTTCATTTTTTCGCTGGAAATCCCTCTAGAATGCCAAAATTCATAACAAACACAAGCTTTTTCTTTGGATAATTATTAATGATGTCCTTCCCACCAAAGTCAAGCTTAACTCTTTCATGCCTATTAGTTGCATCCTCTGTCCTTTATGTGGTTTTGAACCTGAATCTACCAATCATTTATTTTTAAAATGCACTTATATTGAGCAAATGTGGTTCATATCCAAATGGAATCTTAGTCTGGTGCATTTTAGAGATGAACCAATTTCTTCTTGGATTGTCTTTCATTCTTTAAAAAAAATAATGGCTTCTTCCCTTCAAATCAACTTAGAGAGGAATTTATTGTTTACTTGGCAGTCTTTTTGGATCAGATTTGGAATAATGGTAATCTCCTTACTCATGGTTCTCCATCTCCTCCTCTTCAGGTTTATTCGGCAAAGGCCACCTCAAGTGCTATTTCCCACTGGAATAGCCAACTATCTAGCTCACTTACAACAGGAAACAAGTTTACCCACTCATGGTCCAAACCTCCCATTGGATGGCTAAAAACTAACACGGATTGCTGCTATAAGGATGGAATTGCTTCCTCTGCTTTCATCATAAGAGATTCTAATGGGTCCACTGACTATGCCCACTCATCCTTCCATCACTGCCTTGATCCTCTCTTTGCTGAAGTTTACGCCATTCATGATACCTGCCTCTTTTCGATTCATGCAAATTTGGATAAAGTGATTTTTGAAGCTGATTCTTTGGATGTTGTGCAATTCATCAACAACAACATTGCCATTATTCACAGATCGACCAAGGTTTTGATTGAAGAAATTAGAAAATTTTGGTTTCTTTGTCCAAAATGGAAATTCAAGTTTTTCTCTTGAAATACAAACTTCGCGGCTCACAACCTTGCGAAATGGTCTTTTTCTAGATGTTGGAATGATGTTGTTGATATTAATTTGTTGTCGTTTTTTTGCTTTTGCGATGGGGGATACCCCATTATTGACAATTTAATTTTTTATGTTTAATGCAATTTAATTTACTTACAAAAAAAAATGACATTGATGAAGGTAATTTACATGGGAAAAGTGCTTTTTAGTCGTTCAAATTATTCCCTAGATCTTAACAAAGAAGTCCCATTCATACAACACTTGTCGAAGGTGTGTATGCAAAGAGCTGATGACAAGTGGCGACTACGAGAACGCAATGGTAAAATCATTATGACTTCATAACATCAAATATTTATATGAAATTGTTGACAATGTGTTTCTTCAATCAGTAAATTATTATGCATACCATAAAATTCAATTTCAGCTTTTGACTTTCGAGACCACTGAAATAAAGTCCATTGATTCCTCGATTCCGACAAATTCACACAAGTTTAACGACAACAACGGCTTTGAACATCAATCAACGTTGGTCGTAGATCACATATTTATCCGTAGAATAGTTGTACAAAATCAGGGCCACCGCCAGGAGCAACATAAACTGGACTTCTGAAATTGCAACAACGTCATCAATTTTGACATCGATGATAAATTTACTCGAACAATATTATCGAATAATACTACGACCTCGCGAGGGAGAGAAACGGAGGAATTTAGTACCATTTTCATGAAAATCCAGAGATGGCTAACTAAGATCCCGCAAATGGTAGAATCGACAATTCGCGAGACACTGCCCAATTTGCTGATTAGACAATCCGTAAAATTGGATCGCACGCCATCTATGAATAATCGGGGATCTACTTCAAAATGAGTTAATAGCACAAAACCCCCTGTGTAATCTCAAATTGCCGAAAAAGTCCTCATGTTAAAAATATTAGCAAGGAACCCCCTATATTGTGTTTTATGAAGCACACTGCCCCTAACTTTAAATTTGATGGTTGGCTTATATGAAAATAACGAAACTACCCCAATAAGTATTTAATAATATGTCAGTTTTAAACAAATAAAATGTAAAAAAATCAATTGATCTAAATAAATAAATAATATCACCCAAATGGGTCCAAACCATCTTGTCATCTTCTCTCCCCCTTCACTGGACGTCTCTGGCTCACTAGGAAAAGGAGTCCCGTGAAGAATGGTTGGCTGATAATGGTGGGCGGAGATGTTTTTTTCCTTTTTGTAGATTGGAATAAAAAAATGTAAGGACGACAATTTCGGTGGATGGAAATTTTGGATTCTGAATTTACAGAAGCTGTGGTGGCATTAAAAGGCGGTGGCGCGGCAGTAGCGGGGATGGATCCAGAGAGTCGGCTTCGAGTTTGGATGGAAAGGATTCTTCGATTTTTCGATTTTCACATTCTTCTTATTTTTCAGATACGACTTAAGTTTCAGAAATTGAAAGAAAATGCTCTGAATGTTTTTGTATTTTTCTGGGTTGTGCCGAAAAAGTTTGAGGATCCGTTTTTCTTCCCTTTTGTTTTTACTGGATTTGGAATACAAATGAACTTCAGGCTCAAAGCTGGGTTTGGTTAATGGTTTTTGCTGAAAACATTCACGGTAAAGAAGTTGTTGTTCTTGAGGTTGAAGAGGGCTTAATTGAACATATGGAGGACTCAATTGAAAATTAAAAAAAAAAACGTTTTAGTACTTATATAAATTATGCCGTATTTAGGTATTTTCGGGTCAAGAAAAAAAACCCCAGTCGCATTCATGGCGAGTGCAACGCACGGTCAGCTTGCAGGGACTTTATTGATTTTGACTAATTTTCATAGGGGGGTATTTGTTAGTTGTTTTAACACAAGGGTTTTTCAACAATTAGAGATTACACAGAGGGTGGTCTTTGCAAAAAACCCACTTCGAAATCCACAAAGCATAACAGTGAGGAAAGGGGGTGGAATTCGTCCAAACAAACAAGTTTGTCTAGAAACAGATCGTTATTACCGAAGGTTTTGAATTTCAACGACAGTGACAATAAAAGTGCTAACAAAAGTGTTGATGCCTCGGACACAGTTGATCTCATTAGCGATGATGATGATATTGATGGCGATGATGTACTACGTTGGAAACGAAGACCAATTCGAGTCTTCCGTAGGAAAAAACCTTTGGATGGGAAAACAATTATTAGAAAACTGGTCAATAGAGATTCTGATGTGAGGTAAGAGTAATTATTATTGTAATAATATAATAACGTTACAATGTATTACATTGGCGCTAAAGAAATGCACTAATGTTTTGCACATTGGTCAGGTTGTTCTGAATTTTGAAAAATAGTATATTAATAGGCAACATATGTTGACCTTGCTCCTAGCAGCTAACATTAATAGTGGGACCGTAAGTCACTGTATTTGATTTTTTTTCTATTGATCTAGTTATTTAAAGTATATTTCGATTTCAATATTTGTTTGCCTTATATAGGTGATCGACTCTGTGGCGTATACGCGGGCGCTACAAATGACTGAAACAGAAGAAGATCGATCCTCCATGTTGGTACATGTCTACTAAATTTTCAGTACATATTTGGTGAAAGATTATTATTTACATTTCATATGATTTTTATTTACATCTGCTTTCGAATATAAAATTAAAGAAAATAGTAATGTAAATTGTCTTGTACTTCGGTAAATGATGATGGAAGACACCACCGGGAGCATTGAGGATATTGTTGACAAATATTTTTCAAAGGATAGAACTTTCGTTGGTTTCCTATCCACTGTTAAGAATATCCACATACCAATTAGTGACAATTGGAACATTGGTTTCGTGTGCTGATGGATCTTAACACACATACGGTGTCTACTTGTGATTCTCTATCTACAGCAGAAACAGATACTCATCGGATGGACATTGTCACGGAATTGGTAATTACGACATAACTCTGTGTACGGTTCCGTTACTATTGACAACAATACATGTATAATTAATTATTTTCTTAATAATGCAGGTAAACAAAGCTAAAGAATGTGTTGTTGAAATGGGACAGCGTAAAGGCGAAGATGAGATTCAATTCGACACTCATGAATTATGAAAAGGCAAATTGGGTACCCATTCAACCAAATACGTAAGTTAAAGACAATGTAATTTTTCTTCATACTAGGCATGTATGACTGTGGATTCTCCATGTGCATGCTAATGCTATTGGGCAGGGAATTCAACGCACCATTGAGTAACGTGAGCAATAATTTTATGCTTAAAGAGATTAACAATGCATTTGGTTTTGCTGAACATATATGAGTAGCAATATTATTTATCTAACTAATCTTTCGTAGGAACAATCAGTAATTGCAAGAAAATGTTGGCATGAAATATGTACAATAGTCCATATAACATGATTAAGTACTCAAGCGACAATTCAGATAACGATTCGTGTAACGAGTTGACCTATTGCTGTTTTTTTTATACAAAAGATATTGCTTCATATTACATACAACATGTTATGAGAATATTTGGTTTTTAGTTCCGGATTAATTTTGACATATTTTTCCAAGTTTTTTATGACATATTGTGACATGTTCTGATCAAATAAGAGGTGTTATAAGATGTTAAAAGGAGCTTATAAGAGCATCTCCAAGGTTACAAGCTAAAAAATGTAATGCTATATCTATTATACCTCATGAATAGTGTTATAGCAAGCTACTTTTCTCCTTATCACTCCAACCATATCATCTATTTTATACCATTCTATTATAATTTATTACTTTTTCATTATTTATTTGATACTTTAAACATACCACTTTCTAACAAACCTATTATTTTAATGTTTTTATCATTTAGCTTTCATGAATAGTAAATGGTATATATAGCATTTGTAGATGAACTTTTAACTTGTGAGCTAAAATATACCTCTCCCTTTGGAGTGAGTTTTTTCTTCCTCAAAAGCTATATTTGCTAAATTATTGCTTTTACCATCTCAAATTGTCTATGGTTGGAGATGCCCTAAGATATTAGAGCTTATGAGATGTTTTAGAGCTTATAAGCTCTTCCAAAATATTTGGTAATTTTTTTAAAAACGATCTTAATTTTTTTTTAAATAAGCTGTTGGAGAGCAAATAAGATATTTAAAAAAAAAATACTTCTACCCCACCATTTTATTTAAGATCTTATAATAATTAAAAATAGAAAATAAGTTCATAATTATCCAAGCACTCCGAAAATTAATCCTAAAAATAAGATGTAACAGCATATCAGCTCTTAAAACATCTTATCAGGCGTAAGAACTTATCAACTGTTTAAAATAAGGTTAATCAAACACCCTCTAAGACATAAACAAACACAATAATTCATCCCTCCGATCTTGAGTTCTTTTGCTTATCAAAAAGATAAAAGATATGAAGGAGAAATTTTGGGAATTAAATTTGCAACTGGTTCAAATCTACAAGAATGCAAATCAAGTTTTATTTTTTATAAGGGGCAATTCGCTATAGCTCCCTCTATCTTATAATTTATGTGTATAAATCCAAGTCAAAATCTCTATATTTTAATAAATTAATAATATTTATTGTGTCAAAAATACCCTTAGTCAAATCAAAATCAAATCCCCTAAAAATATCTCTATCAAAACAAATTTTCAAACATCTCTCTTACAAATATTAATAGAAAAAATGAAGAAATTAGTAAAAAAAAAAATACTATTTATTGTACAAATTCATACTCTAAAAACGACACCACCGACGCCTATGACTCCGTGAACTGCAAATAGCAAATGACGCCTATGACATCGTGAACTGCAAATAGCAAATTGAATATTAGAATTTGTATTATTGAATTGCAAACAATAAAATACCAATGATTTAGCCGGAAAACAACAACCTGGAAAAAAATAATCCAGAATTTGCATTATTGAGTTGCAAAAAAATATTACGTATGACTTCTCTAAATACAAACATCAAGCTAAGCTCGACTCGGCGTAGGGTTTGGTTTTGAATTGGGGCAACTCGTGGAACTCGCGGGTTAACGGGTTCCATACGACCCACGCCTTATTATTTTGGTAATAATGGGAATAGAGAATCAGACCGTTGCAAGAGGGCGCCGGCAAATGAGGTACGTCGGTGACGCCTGATCGGGAGAATGGTTTGACGGCGGTTACTTCAATGGTTTGTTTGGATTCGTTAGGGTTTAGGGAATCCAAATTTAACGAGTAGAGGAGGGTATTGGTGGTTGAGTTTCTGATGAGGAGAGTGTTGGAGGAGATTTGAGTGTGGGCATGGATTCTGACGAAGGATGGATCGTCGATGATGCGGTGCCACTCCTTGCAGACTATTCGGAATCGCAAGAGGGGCTCGCCGGTGACTCGCCGGAGTATTTCTTTTAACAGGTCGGAAGGGATGTCAGACATTTTCGGAGCAGCAAAGAAATTGAAATTCAAAGAAACATGGTGTGGAAGTTAGGGTTTGGGGATTTGTGTAATTAATTATAGCTACGTCCCTCTCATTTGGACTTCATCCATACTTTCCCCCTCCTTTTTATTTTTAAATTTTGCCTTCAAAGCACTAGGTTATAAATTGTTCATATTTCATTTCATAGGTAAAATTTGACAAAACCCATTAGATATGTGCAATAAAGATGGACTCAATTTCTTTTTTTTTTTTTTCTAATTTTAAGGTAAATTCAAAATATTTTTTAATAATAAAATTTAATTATGTTTCACTATCGTATCTTATGGTTGGAAATTAATATTTTCTCCATAATTAAATTTTCACGTTGTCACATCAGCAAAGATAACAATTTCACAAATCTCGGTCGTTAATTTTAGACGTACCGTTGCGTGAAAGTGGGAGTTTGAATTTCAAAAACGACTCCACGCTAATGTGATCTGAGTAGCGGAGGCGGCGTCTGATTCTACAGAGTGGTTTTCACAAATTATCGTGCGAATTTCAGTGCGTATTGATGTGGAGGAGGAGGAATGGAGGACGACTGCCCTGCTATAGGCAGTGAGGATAAGATGATTATGCTGAATCATTTAAGGAGTTGATGTCATTTTCTTTTTTTTTTAGTTCCAGCTCTTTGGATTGAAGTGTTTTTTTTTTTTTTTTTTTTTTGAAATATAGTTCTTATGTTTTATTTAAATTTTAAAGAATTATTGTACCAGCTTGATGGTTACAAACTTACAGTAATGTAATTAGATATGTGTTTTGTCCTATTTGTGTATTAAAGCATCTGTCTCTTTTGTGTTTGTAAATTGCGTGTGAATCCTTCTTTTAATGCAACTTTTTCCTTCGGCTTATGTACGAATTGTTAAACTAAAGTGTTGAAAATGTAATTTTCGAATTTTCAACATAATTGTGGATTATTATTTGTGTCTCAAAATCACAATAGTAGATAGGATTATGATGTACAAAAAGATATTTTGAAAAACACTATATTAGTAATGCAATAAGAAAAAAAATTACAATGATGTCTTTACGTATTGTAAATTACGATGTAAACCTCATTAGGCTAATCATGTTGTGAACAATAGTATAATGAGAATAATATAATGAGTGAATAAATCGAATCTTGAATAATGACAAGATCAAATAAGAGGGTATTTGAATAAGATCTTTTTTAAAAAATACTCCTTTCTACATATTGTGACATGTTCTGATCACTTGATTTTCTTTTTATGATGTTCTCAAAACTTTGATATCTATTGAAATTGCAAATTGTTGGTGATAACAAAATTAGGGTTTATATGGATTTGTAAAAAAATCAAAAAATAATCCATACAGGAGGGTGTTAGTGTTCATATGCATTTGTAATTAGGGTTCTAAGTAAATTTGTAATTAGGGTTCTATAACATGTTAGGGTTATTATGGATTTGTTAATTGAAAAATTAATCAATATAAGATTCTAGGGTTCCTTTGGATTTGTATTTAGTGTTGTAAGTAAATTGATATTTTTTAGATAAACACTTTTAATCGAAATATTAACCAGTATAAGATCCTAGGGTTACTATGGATTTGTGATTAGGGTTGTAGGCAAATTGACAATTTTTTCGATAAACACTTTTAATCGAAAAATTAATCAATATAAGATATTAGGGTTACTATGGATTTGTGATTAGGGTTCTAGGTAAATTGACATTTTTTTAGATAAACACTTTTAATCAAAAAAATAATCAGTATAACATGCTAGGATTCACATGGATTTATTTGTAATTAGGGTTGTAGGTAAATTTGATTTTTATTTTTCATAAACACTTTTAATCGAAAAAAATAATCAGTATGATGTTAGGGTTCATATAGATTTGGAGTTAGGGTTCTAATTACTATCTCGTTTTGTTGGATTACTTTTAAATTCCATGGATTTGTTTGTAATTAGGGTTCTAAGTAAAATTGATTTTTTTTCAATAAACACTTTTAATCGAAAACAATAATCCGTAAACAATTCTAGGATTCCTATGAATTTATTTGTAATTAGGGTTCTAGGTAAATTGTTTTTTTTTTTTTTTTTGATAAACACTTTTAGGGTCCTAGTTAAATTTCAATTTTAAGTAAATACTTTTAATTGAAATATAATATAGATAATGCGTGTAAGATTAATTAAGAGGTCGATCATAATTCTTTTTTAATAATGTCCTTATTTAGAATAATATTGACTTCTGGTAATTATGTAAAATGATAGTTTGTATTTAAAATAGATTTTAATTAATTATTTAAGAAAAATATAGTCGGGGTAAATTAGAAAATTCGATGTTAATCCATTTTATAGTGATTTAATAAAAAATAATTAATGGAAGGCTACTTTGGTAAATGATTTATTATTTATAATATCATCCATGTTATTTTCCTAGGGTGATATCTTACAAAATTAACAGTCTATTGTTATGGTAAGATTTATTCGTGGTAATAAACAAATTAAATACATATAATACTTTTCGCTGACAATTTGATTTCAAATTACATTATAAACCTATTTTATAGGATAAATGGTAAATAGGGCCATGACAAGACAAGGGCACTTAATTAAAAAAAAATGTCTTCCAAATAAATTCAACTCATTCAAATTTATTTGCAAATAAGAAAAACTTTTTAAATATACCAAAATTACCCTTAATTCCTTCAAAACCCTAATTCAACTCCAATTTCATGATTTACACCCCAATTTCACAAATTAATCAATTTTGACCATTATTCCAATTTTGACCCGCCACCGCTGGAGACCACCGATCTCCGACGTTGACTTTTTTTTTTCTTAAAAAAAATATTTTAATTAATATTAGTGTCTTGACTGCTAAATTACTGTCTCGAACAGTAATTTAACTGTCGGAGACAGTAACTTTTTATTTATTTTTTTCTTAAAAAAAAATATTTTAGTTAATATTATTGTCTTGGCTGCTAAATTACTGTCTATAATAGTAATTTAACTGTTTAAGACAGTAATTCTATTTTTTTTTGATTGAAAAACTTTTTTTTTGAATGTTTTTCCGGCAGGTCAACCGCCGGTCTCTGGCGTTGACTTCTTCTCTCTCTTTTTTTCCTTAAAAAAAATTATTTTAAGTAATATTACTGTATTGGTTGCTAAATTACTGTCTCCAATAGTAATTTAACCGTCGGAGACAGTAATATTATTGCATGAGACAATAATTTTACTGTATTATTAAATTCTACCGTCTTGACCTGTAATTTTGTTGTCTTCGACCGTAATATTACTGTCTCCGACCATAATATTACTATCTCATGCAATAATATTACTGTTTGGGACAGTAATATTAGTAATATTATTGTTCGGAAAAGTAATATTCATAATATTATTGTGCCAAACAGTAATGTTACTGTCGGAGACAGTAATTTTACTGTTTGGGACAGTAATATTAGCAATATTACTGTTTGGGACAGTAATATTAGTAATATTACTGTTTTGGTATTCAATATTACTATTTCAGACAACAATTTTGTAGTTAACACAATAATTTAGTGAGAAAAAAATTTAAAAATAGAAAAGAAAAAGTCAATGTGCCGAAGACTGGCGGTTAACGGCAGTTGACCGGCCGGAAAAAAAATTCAGAAAAAAAAGGTTTTCAAAAAAAGACAAACAAAATAAAATTAACGCCGGAAAAAAAATTCAGAAAAAATTTATTTCCTGAAAAAAAAATCAAAATAATTATGAAAATGGGGCTTTCGTGATATATTTGTTGAAATTCGAGGTCAATGTGTAATCTTTAGGAAGTTAGAGTATAATGGATGAAATTGATAAAAAATATATGAATGAGGGTATTTTTGACAAAGGACATGGGTATGAATTTATTTACAAGACTGTTTTTTGGTCTGGACCTATGTGCATTTAAGTCCCTTGTGATGAGCATTTTTGCCATTCGCCCTATTTTATAATTTATACGTGCTACTTTAGACATAATTATTTGAAGTTACATATGTTTATAAGCATTTTAGAAACATACGATGTGATGGATGAATAATAAATACAGACCTTTCTTTATGCATAAAAGTAAAATAATTATACTCTCGTTAGTATATATCTCTTCAAGTCAGTGCATATACTAAAAAAGAAATACAATTCAATTGTAGTGAGTGTTAGGAACAGGGTGGCCTCGGCTTTAAGGATCTTGAAAGCTTCAATATTGCCCTACTAGTGAAATAAGCATTATGCATGGCCGATCTTGAAGTCTCCAAATCGTCTATTGTCGCAAGTGTTGGCTGCAAAATATTTTCCAAACGGGCGATTGCTATCAGCAGAGTTTTGGGGACTCCTGACCGAATGCTTACCAACTAATGTCGAAAAAGTCAGGCTATCACCCGTGTGTGATATGTGTAATAGTGAGGTTGAGACTTCACAACAATGTAATGGCATGGAGGCGATTTAGCAGCACTTCCTGCCAGAGACCTTGGATGGGGTCGGTTTCGACTCAGTTTGGTACTGGATCATATGGAGACATTGCAGCAGGTTTTGAACGGTGATGATTTTAAGGTGCATGGCCATGACAGTAGCATGGAAAACATGATAGAATAGAAACAAGAATTTGAAACAGGAAGAGGCGCTCCGGATCCGGTGAACAAGTTACGTAGCTGGTGTCACACGTTTATTGAAACGTAAGCTACATGAAGTACATCCGAGTGAGTGGAAACCACCGCCGACTGGGGTGTTCAAATTAAATTTTGACGCAGCCTTCCCCTCCGACGATCGAGCCGCGTTTATTACGGCGGTAGTGGCAAGAGACCACAACAGTCAGTGCGTTGGATGGAGAGTGCAGCGGCGTTGGGGAGTGGTTCCACCTGTAGATGGGGAGGCCCTCGCGGCATTGAAAGCAGCACAAATGGCCAACGAGAAAGATTGGAGGAATATATATTATTATAGAAGGGAACATAATTCAAGTAATTAGGCTTTAAGGGATCGAGATGGGGCGGGCTTCTCATATGGCGCGTCCGTGGATGAGTGCATCAACATGCTGAACATGTTTGACTGTGTTGCTTTTCAATTTATAAAACGTTCAGGCACTTCTCTTGCTAAGTTACCATGTACGAACGTGTTACAGGGCATGAGTCGGTTTTATCAGCCAACCGATCAATTTTCAATCCGCTTTTTTTAGGTGATAATTTGTTGCCGGGCCTGTAATTTTAACCGACACATATAAATGGGTCGGTCGGTGATTTTCAGTTTACTCAAAAGTCGGTTAATTGGGAAATATCGGCCAACCGAATTTTTAATAATTTTTTTTTATAAATATTTAATTATAATTCTTATTTTTTTTAATATTAAAATAATACATAAAAGAAGTAAAAACTCAAAACAAAAATTTATAAACCTCTCCGTACTGTTTCTATTTTGTAAATTTTATTTCATATTCTTCGTTATATATTTACTTATTGTAGAAGTTTAATAAAAAAAATCTTAATTTTAAAGTTAAGATTTTTACAACATAAGTTTTCCCAAAATTTTGAATATTTTTTTAAGAACTGTTAAAACATCTTATTATTGTAAAAAAAACAACAAAAAAATAAAAAATAGACGGCCGATAATACCGACCAACCACCCATTGTTTACCTGACTAAGTCGATTGCCAACCATTACCCGGGGACGATAAATGGTTTTCAATTTTTAACAAAATCAGGTAGTCATGGTCGAGTCGAGTAGGTAATTGTCCGACACGACCCAAGCCCAGCCCTAATAATGAGACATTCATAATGAGACACTCATGCGGTTCTCCGAGCTCTGGTTAAAGCTAAAGAATTTGAATGGCCCAAAGTTATCATCGACGGTGATAATCTCTCGGTTATCCAGACCCTACGGGGCTGCTCCGTCAACTCGGCATCCTTTGGTGCGTACATTGAGAATACTAGTGTGATTGCGTCTTCATTTTCATCTTGTTGTTTTGAATATATTAAACGCTCGGGAAATTGTTTGGCCCATGCGATAGCTAAATATTATGGTCACTCTTGCACGGAAGGTGTTACACTTCCTACCCATTTGGCGCATATTGCCTAATAATATTCATTATTTTTTCTTCAAAAACAAAAAAAAAATATAGTACAATAATAAATATGTATATATATGTATACGAAGTAAACTGTAGTGCGTAATACTAATATATATCAAACTGTAAAGAATACATATATTATAATATTAATATTAAGTAGTATTGTGAGCTTCTGAGAGATGCTGAAGAAAGTTGATGATTTTTATTATTCAAAACCCAAACATCTATTTATACATGAATTAGTACAAACATTGTCATGCTAGCAACAATGGAAAACATGATACGTATTAAGTCTTTATCCACAAGTCTTAAACTTGATCCACAAGTAGTTAGACTTAGTTCACAACTTGTAAATAAATATTATAATACTCTCCCTTGGACTAAGTATGTTGCATAAGCTGCCTTGTTAAAAACCTTCGCTGAAAAACCTAATGGGACAAAACCAGTCATAAGGGAAAAAGAGTGCAGCGCACCATTGCTCCCCCTGAAATGAGCAATTTGACTTTGAGATAGTTTGTCAATCTTGTTTCATTTTGGCTTTTCTCATACCAATGTCATATACCGATTTATCAAATGTGGATGTCGGCAAGGACTTTGTAAATAAATCAGCAAGATTGTTTCATGAGCGAATTTGTTGGGCATCAACCTCCCCATTCTTCTGAAACTCATGTGTATGAAAGAACTTTGGTATATATGTTTGGTCCTATCACCCTCACCCTTTATATACCCGTCTCTCGTTTGTACTATGCATGCAGCATTATCTTCATAAATGATAGTGGGCGTGTCTGTAACTGGATGAAATTTGCATGAATTTCGTATATGAGATATTGGGCGTGTCTGTAACTGGATGAAATTTGCATGAATTTCGTCTGTAACTGGATGAAATTTGCATGATCTTAGCCAAACACATTCTCTGCCAGCTTCATAAAGATCTATGATTTCTCAATGATTTGAGGAGGTGGACACCAATGTTTCTTTGGTAGATCGCCAAGATATACATACATGCATCATTTTAACAAAACAAATATCCAGTTTGTGAACGAGCTTTGTGCGGATCAGGTCTATATCCCGCATCGGCATAACCAACTAACCCCAAATCTGCAGTACCACGGAGATATCGAAAAATAATATGTTTAACACCATTCCAGTGTGTCCGGGTAGGCTTATAAGTGTATCGCGCAAGCACATTTGCCGCAAAAGCGATATCAGGTCGAGTGCATTGTGCTAGATATATTAACGCTCTGATAGCATAGAGATACGACACTTCTGGGCCACGTATCTTTTCATCAAATTCTTTAGGTCGGAACGTGTTCGGTACCCGTTGAACTCAATAATTATTACAAACCGAATAATTATCATTCAATAAAAAATTTAAACACCTATGAGAAACGGGGTTAGAGAGTACAGATATTTCTACGAATTCGATGGCACAACGGCACCGGCATGACGGCACAACAGAACCACCTGACCGCAGCATTTTAAGCAGGTTAGCAAATAATAAATGTTTTTAGCAAAAGTATGAAAAAGTTGATAGTTGGGTAGAGAGATTGGATGAAAATAAGAATACTATCACTATAGATTCTAAGATTCATCTAAGTAATCTCTGTTAATGAATGGTGTACGATCAAAAAATACAAGTCTAGATATAGATAATTGCATTGGTTTTGCTTTGCATATGTGAGTGCGTAATTTATTTATTTTTTATGATATTTTCTAACATAATGCTTAATCTTTTCATTGAAGGTCATGTTGCACAGTAATGAATATTTTCAGGGGAAATCAACCACTGTATAAAATCAACTATCTATTGCATTTTTCTCTTAAAGGTATGAAATTGCATTTTTCTCCTACAACATGTTATTATCTTAAAATAAAAAAAAAATAAAAAAAAAATGAAATTTTGAGCTTGTTCTGGTTTTGTGATTTTGTTCTCAGGCTCTCCAAAGCACCTGTCAACAAAACTTGGAGCAAAAAATGTTTGAAAGAAGTAGCCAAAAAAGGTTGGACGTATAAATTCAAACTTATGAACGGTGAAATTTATGTATTCTTTTTTTTCTTCGGTTTACATGGATTGATTCATTTTTTATTAGTGTATAGGAATGTTATTGTACTAGCTAATAGTACATAGCTGATGGTACATGAGATTGTTTGATACTTTTGTTAATGAACGGTGGAGAATTTATTGTAATAGTTGATGGTATATAGATTTTCTTTATATACTTTGGGTTTCATCATGGAGAATTCATTGCATTATGAATTAATATTTTTTTTATTACTTTTTTTCATTTTTCTAACGGAAATATCCGTTAGACATTTAGCAAGAAGTGTTACAATGAGAACCGTCACAATTACATCTCTAACGGATATAACCGTTAGAAAATTTAATTTTTCTAACGAAATTTTACTTTTTCTAACGGTTATATCCGTTAGAAATTTCCGACCTTGGATTTCTAACACGCGTTTTTTAACCCTTTTTCGCCGTTGGAAAAATTATTTCTAACGGATATAAGTGTTAGAAAAGGGCTTTTATGGTGTAGTGGAAATAGAATAATAAACACAAATAGAAATTACAAAATATTATAATTAATATTTATGCTAACCCTACTGATTCGACTTGCGAATCAGTGAAGATGACGATTCTTTCCGGCTCAGTCCTCAAAGTTGTTCTCGTCCAAGTCCCTGTCCAGGTGCCTCCAGCACTCCAAGAATCGAGCCACACCACCACAAACAGCCACCTTCTGTCAAAACCCGTTCTCACTCGAACACTCACTCAGAAAATCCAAATACCCGAACAGATACTCACACAGATTAGTATCAGCAGAAAAACCCACGATCCGACTCTACACACACATCCCAAAGATTCTCAAACACAGCAGAATTTTGGGAAGATGGAAAGTAATTAATTGGTTTTTTGTATCCCTCACCCTTTGGGGCCAGAAGAATAAATTTACCCTCAAACGAGTAACAAAGAGCGAATAAATGGCAGAGAAGATCAGATTCGCCATGAAAGACGAACCAGAAGAAAAGACCGATATAAGAAGTGGCGGAGAAAGAGAAGAGACATTTTTAGGTTTTGCTGAATGAGAGAGAGGATAGGGTTTTATATGGTGGAATGTGTGGCTGAGATTAGATTTGATAATCTAACGGTCATAATAAAACCTGTACTAAAAGTGGTGGTGGGCTGATTCCTTTTTTAGAGTGGGCTGCTATCAGAAGTGGGCCTGGGTTGGTTTTAAATTAATCATCTGGGCCCAAACACCAACAATCTCCACCTGGACCAGATGAGTCATCGGAACAGCAGTTGAGGTCATCATTGCCGGGTAAATGTACCTGCACTCAACAGAAAAAAAAGTTATTACATAATTTATTTGCATAAAATAACATTACACTACGAAAGCAATAAAAAATGAAATACGTAAAGTTAATCAACCTTTCGTCTCGAAATTTAGATTCTCCAAACAAGACCTAAATTTTTCGATGGGTGGGCATTTAGTGCCTTTATCAGCCGGATTAAATTCGGATGGGATCTTTTCAAGTCTAATTTTGCCACGATCCACTATATTACGAATAAAGTGGAACTTAATCTGTATGTGTTTAGTTCTCTCGTAGAAAACCGGGTTCTTACATAGTTGAATACCTGATTGGCTGTCTGAATAGACAACTACTTCTCCATTTAAAAAACAATTTCCTTAAGAATCCCTTTAAGACAAATGGCTTCTTTTATAGCCTCAGTTGTAGCAATGCTTCAGTAGTAGATAAAGCTACTATACGTTGCAAGTCAGATTTCCAACTAATGCAAGAGCCACACAAAGTGAATACATAAGAAGTAGTTAATTTCCTATTATCTCTATCATTAGCAAAATTAGAATCCACATATCCGATTAATTCAACACCCTTATTAGATTTGGAAAAATTCAATCCCAAGTTCAACGAACCTTTCAAATAACGAAGAAGCCATTTAAGCGCTTCCCAATGCTGCATACCGGGATTAGACATATATCTACTTAAACAACTAATTGCATACGCAATATCAGGCCGAGTACAAACCATAAGATACATGACAGAACCATTTGCATTGGATTAAGGCACAGATTGCATATCATTTATTTCAGATTCAGTAGAAGGAGACTGAGTCTTACTTAGCAAAAAATGGGCAGCTAATGGCACAGAAGAAGGTTTAGCAGAATTCATAGAGAATTTTTCCAATATCTTTTCAACATAAGAAATTTGATTAAGAAATAAGGTATTGTTACTACGGTCCTTATCAATATTAATTCCAAGAGTCTTCTTGGCATCTCCTAAGTACTTCATATCAAATTGTTCACTTAGACACTTTTTGATATAATCAATGGATTTCAAGCAAGGACTGATTAGGAGCATATCATCAAAATAAATTAACAGAATGATAGGAACACGAGCATTCTCCATAAAATAAAGGCAAGGATCGAAGTCACTTCGTTTAAAATTCAAAGAAAGCATGCAAGAGTCAAATTTCTTATTCCATTGCCTAGGAGATTGTTTCAAGCCATACAAAGACTTTTTAAGCAAACACGCATGTTCACCTTTATTTGGATCTATAAAGCCCTCGGGCTGTTTCATATAGATCGTCTCATCTAATTCACCATGCAAAAACGCAGTTTTAACATCCATTTGCTTCAATTCCCAATTAAAATGAGAAACTAAAGCAAGCATAATACGCACAGTAGTGAATTTAACAACAGGGGCAAAAATTTCGGTGTAGTCAACACCCTCTTTTTGAGTAAAGCCTTTAGCCACAAGCCTAATTTTATACCTAATGGAATATACCTCATTTTTTACCTTAAACAGCCATTTGCAATCTACCACAGAACAATTAGCAGGTTTAGGCACAAGTTCCCAAGTATGGTTAACATGCAGCGATTTCATTTCATCATTCATAGCATTTAACCATTCGGTAGATTTATCAGATTTTAAAGCATCTTTATATGACTTAGGCTCATTTCCATCTAATGATTCAAACACATTGAACACATGTGAGGCAAGGTGAAAATCATCAAAGTGTTTAGGTTTCCTAACATGCTCACGTCTAGGTCTATCCCTAGCAAGATGATAATCAGACAAATCATCAACGTTAGGCAAATCATTTTCAACAGTTTGATCTTGCAGATTTTCAGATAATTCAGAATCACTCACATCATCACATTTATTAGGCAATTGTTCCACCTCATTTGGAGTAGATTGAGGAATAACCACATTAGAGACAGCAAGACAAGGAAATTCATATTCATTAAAAATAACATCCCTACTAATTATGGTTTTATAACCAAAATCCCCTTTCAACCAAAGCCTATACCCCTTAACCCCATCGGGGTAACCTAAGAAAACACATTTCATGGAACGGGGTTCAAGTTTATCACCTTTATGGTGAATAAAAGCAGCGCAACCAAAAACATGCAAGTTTGACAAATCTACTTTCTTACCACACCACACAGATTCAGGTATGTCGCCATTTAATGGCACAGATGGAGAACGATTAATCAAATAAGTAGCACTCAAAATTGCTTCACCCCAAAACAAATTTGGCAGTCCGTAGCTAGTTAACATAGCCCTTACTCTTTCGAGAAGGGTTATGTTCATTCGTTCGGCCACACCATTTTGTTGTGGGGTGTGCACAACAGATTTATGCCTTTTAATTCCAGATTCAGTACACAAAGTATCGAATTCTAGGTTGCAAAACTCAGTACCGTTATCTGTCCTAAGTGTTTTTATCCGTTTACCGGTTTGATTTTCAATCAATATTTTCCAGGTTTTAAATTTATCAAAGACATCCGATTTTTTCTTTAACAGGAAAACAAACACTTTACGAGAATAATCATCAATAATAGACAGAAAATAACGGTTTCCACCATGTGTAGGAACACTGGCGGGACCCCACACATCAGCATGAATATATTCTAGGATTTTCGTGCATCTAGATGGATTAGGGGAAGGGTTTTCAGGAAAAGGAACATGCGTTTGTTTACCTAGAATGCATGAATCACATAGAGTCACAGAAGACACTTCATCATTTCCAAAATACTGATTTTTATGCAATATACTAAGCCCTTTATTACTCATGACCTAGCCGTTTATGCCATAATTCAGATAAATCATTTTGGACAACATTCACAGATGCAGAAGATTCAGCAGAACAAACATACATATTTTCCATTCTCAAAGCCTTAAACAAATAACGGCTACCCTTCATAATATTCATGTAATCATCTCCCCAATCCCACGAAAACCATCATCTTCAAGAACAACACAAGAGATCAAATTATGACTTAAGGTAGGAACATGCATCACGTTTTTCAAGGTTAACACATAGCCCGTAACAAATTTTAAGCATACAGTTCCAATACCATTCACAACTATCCTAGTGCCATCAGCTAAAGTAACACCACAGTTTTTCATTTGCACATAGTCAGAAAAAACTTTCCTACGTGGAGTCATATGATATGAACATGTAGAATCAATAAGCCATTCATTCTCACTAAGAGAGGCTAACACAGAATTCACAGAAGCATGCATACCACTTAGCATAAACATCACCAATATTATCAGAAACTTGATTGACATTAGCAATTTTCTGATATCTCCTAGGTTTAGGGAACACATTAGAAAAATGGTTTGGGTCGCCACAATTATAGCACTTCCTATGAGTATTCGATTTCACATTATACTTTCCTTTCCACTTGCCATTTTTCTTGTTTTGAAAATTTGAAGAACTTTGACCATTTTGATTGAAAGCCGGGTTTTTGTTTTGAAAACGATTTTGTTGCTTTCCTTTCACAAAGTTCACCTCACCAAAAGATTTGTTTCTCTTGTTCACTTTTAAATCCAACTCCTTACTTTTCAAAGAATTTATAACAACATCAAGAGTCACAGAATCCCTACCATATTTAATGGCAGATTTTAAATCATTGTAAGACTCTGGTATGGCATTTAAAAGAACAATAGGAGTATAATCATCAATATTTTTATCTCCAGTCAATTTAATATCTTGAACAAGTTTTGTAAACTGATCGATGTTGACATCAATCTCTTTATTCAAGTCAAGTTTAAATCTGAAAAAAATTTCGAGCAAAAACATTTTTGATGGCAAGGAAGTTTCAGTATAAAGTTCCTACAACTTATCCCATAGACTTCTAGCAGAATCATGCTTTCCTACTTTTCTAGTCACAGAATCACTCAAATTCAGAATAATAGAGGCATAAGCAAGTTCATCAAATTCTTCACGTCTGACATTAGCCATAAAAACATCTTCTAAAGAAATAGCTTTGAAGCATTTTTGTTGAATTAAAATACTTTTCATTTTTTGTTGCCAGATTGAAAAATCACCTTTTCCATCAAAAGGAGCCACAAAATAAGCAGTCATAGAAGCCATTATTCAAAACACACAGCAGGATAAAAAATTGCGGTTGCGCAAATAAACGATACTAAAATTAAAGAAAAACAAGTAACGAAGACCTGGCAGTCCTCCCTCAACTATCCCAACCAGGTCAGGAAGCACTAACAGTTCTCGCAAGCTGGGTTTTTGTGTAGAGAGAAAGAGGTTAAACCAAATCGAAAAATAAATCTATATTTGGTATCGTTAAGACAATTCAAATAAGTAGAGGAATAAATAAAAGTGAATTTAGCACACACAGATTGAATCACATATTCAGCTAAATTAACATAAATGGACACACAGATCCAGCACTTAAAGGACACACACATCCAACAATTAATGGACACACAGATCCAACAATTAATAAAGGTGGACACACAGATCCAGAATCGCAACCAACAAACAAACAAGAAAACGAAAACCAACCATAGGGGGTTTAGAATACAATACCTGAGCAAAACCCATGGTAGGGTTTTGTACGCCAGTTCAACTGGTACAATAAATTATTGCTCTGATACCACTGTTGGGTACCCGTTGAACTCAATAATTATTACAGACCGAATAATTATCATTCAATAAAAAATTTAAACACCTATGGGAAACAAGGTTAGGGAGTACAGATATTTCTACGAAATAGAATAATAAACACAAATAGAAATTACAGAATATTATAATTAATATTTATGCTAACCCTACTGATTCGACTTGCGAATCAGTGAAGATGACGATTCTTTCCGGCTCATTCCTCAAAGATGTTCTCGTCCAAGTCCATGTCCAGGTGCCTCCAGCACTCCAAGAATCGAGCCACACCACCACGAACAGCCACCTTCTGTCAAAACCCGTTCTCACTCGAACACTCACTCAGAAAAACCCAAATATCCGAACAGATACTCACACAGATTGGTATCAGCAGAAAAACCCACGATCCAACTCTACACACACAGCCCAAAGATTCTCAAACACAGCAGAATTTCGGGAAGAATGAAAGTAATTAATTGGTTTTTCGTATCCCTCACCTTTTGGGGCCAGAAGAATAAATATACCCTCAAACGAGCAACAAAGAGCGAATAAATCGCAGAGAGGATCAGATTCGCCATGAAAGACGGACTAGAAGAAAACACCGATATAAGAAGCGGCGGAGAAAGAGGAGAGATTTTAAGGTTTTGCTGAATGAGAGAGAGGAGAGGGTTTTATATGGTGGAATGTGTGGCTGAGATTAGAATTGATAATCTAACGGTCATAATAAAACCTGTACTCAAAGTGGTGGTGGGCTGATTCCTTTTTTAGAGTGGGCTGCCATCGGAAGTGGGCTTGGCCTGGTTTTAAATTAACCATCTGGGCCCAAACACCAACAGAACGGATCCTTTTCAGGATCTAAGTTGCGCACACCCATAGGGGTGCTCAGTGAATTAGAATTTTCCATATTAAACTTTCTGAGTAATCGTTTAGTATATGGAGATTGGTGTATAAGTATGCCGTTATTTTTATACTCAAACTCAATACCAAGACAAAGTTTGATTTTTCCAAGGTCCTTGACCTCAAACTCTTTCTTTAGATATTCAGTTGCATTGGCTAACTCTTCACTAGTTCCAATCAGGTTCATGTCATCTATATAAACCGCAATGATAGCAAATCCGATTTCTGAGCTTTTAATAAAAACGCATGGAAAAATATGATCATTTTTATAAACTTTCCTAATAAGGTGTTCATTCAATCTATGATACCACATGCGACCATATTGATTTAGACCATACAGTGATCTTTGCAATTTAATTGAGTGCAACTCACGAGGAGCGCCATAATTTGACATTTTAAATCGATCGTGAATTTTCATATAAATATCAGAATCTAGTGAACCATATAAATAAGCCATTACAACGTTCGTTAGACGCAAGTCCAATCCCTCTTGGACGACCATATTTATAAGAAAACAGAAAGTGATCGTATCCACCACTGCTGAATACGTCTCATCATAATCAATCCCAGGCCGTTGGGAGAAACCTTGAGCAACATGGTGGGCTTTACATCGTACAATTTCGTTGCTCTCGTTTCTCTTACGGACAAATACCCATTTATACCCAACGGGCTTTACATTATCTGGAGTTTGAACAATTTGTTCGAATACTTTTCGTTTTTCTAGGGAAGCTAATTAAGATTTTATTGCTTCCTCCCATTTAAGCCAATCATTTATTTGGCGGCATTCCGTTATGGAACGTGGTTCACTACCATAATCATCATACAGAATTTCTTGTGCAACCGAGAATACAAAAATATTATCGATGATTATTTAAGTTCTATCCCATATTTCATTAGAATAACTTATGGGACTCTCGGTATTCCCAGGATTTGATATCGCTTTTTCGATATTCGGGTCAACAGATTTATCTAGAATATTCTCACTAGGAACCACTTAGTTCGAGGGTTCATCGATTTTTCCCTTTCTTTTTCTAGGAACAACGTCGTTTGATCCAATAGGTTTACCCCGCTTTTGTCGTGGGGGATCATTATTCATTTTTGCATGTTCTTCAGGAATAACGATCCCAGCTGGCACATTCACAGCTAGAACATAAGACTTCGTGACTTTACTGGCATCATTAAATGGATGAGGAAGTCTATTGGCAATATTTTGTAAATGAATGATTCTATGAATCTCATTTTCACATTTAGATGTACGTAGATGAAATAAATGTTGCTCACATCAAGTGAGGTTCTCGATTGATTTTTGTTTATCATTATCAATGATATTTTTATCTTTACCAATCGATGGAAATACAGTCTCATCAAAATGAAAATCCGCAAATCTAGCGGTAAATAAATCACCTGTCATTGGCTCTAAGAATCTAATAATCGAAGGGTGAATCAAACCCAACGTATATGCCAAGTCGGCGTTGGGGACCCATTTTAGTCCTCTGAGGAGGAGGAATTGACACTTGCACAGCGTAACCAAATGTGCGTAGGTGAGAAATATCGTGCTCAAAGCCTAATGCCAATTGCATTGGGGAATGCATAAGATAAGCAGTGAGGCGCAATTTAATCAGCGTTGACGCATGCAATACAGCATGGCTCCATGCTGCACTAGTCAGTTTAGATCTCATCAGCAATGTATGAGCAATTATTTGGACGCGTTTAATCAAAGATACTGCCAGTCCGTTTTGAGTTTGAACGTATGCTACTGGGTGCTCGACATTTATTCCCAGTGATTCACAATACTCATCAAAACTTTTTGATGTAAATTCTCTGGCATTATCCATTCTTATGTTTTTAATGGGATAATCATGGAAATGTGCTCGGAGTTTAATAATTTGTGCAAGCAAACGCGCAAATGCAACATTTCAAGAAGATAATAAGCATACGTGGGACCATCTACAAGATGCGTCCACTAAAACCATAAAATATCTAAATGGCCCACTTGTAGGGTATATTGGTCCACAAATATCACCATGAATACGTTGTGAAAACGATGGTGATTCATAACCGACCTTTTCAATGGAAGGTTTTATAATGAGCTAGCTTTCCTTGTGAACATGATTCACATAAATATTCATTGTACATTAAGATCTTTGTATCTTTTAATGGATGTCCTTTCGTATGTTGTACAATCCTACGCATCATAGTCGTTCCTGGGTGACCCATTCGACCATGCCATAATCCGTGTATATTGGGATTAATAAGTTTCCATGGCATAGTGGCATAGGATTCGAAAGCTCAAATTTGGAAACAATACACTCCAAAAGTTGTCGCTTCGAGTTTTTAATGAACAATTCTTTTGTCCATAACATATGATGTGATGCACAGATACTCCACGGTATATTCAACCAGTGTCACTAAATGATATCCATTACGTCTCACATCTATAAAACTCAGTAGATTCTCTTATTTGATCTACCCGATATCAATGCATTTTCAATATGCAAAGTGATACCATTAGGCAACACAATTGTTGCGTTCCCGGAGCCATCTATTATTTCCGCGGAACCTGCTATGGTTTTAATTTGTGCCTTCCACAATGTCACACTCGAGAAATATATTTAATTATTGAATATTGAGTGTGTAGTTGCACTATCAATTAGGCAATTTTCTCTTTTGTCCAAGTTTTCCATGTACACCTGAATAAAACAAACTAAAATTAATATTGAATCGTAGTATTTTTGCAAGTGAAATGATAACAAACTCATAGTTTTATACATTATCAAAATATCAACTCAACCTTGGGAACACAACTTCCAATGAAGATATGTACATGGATACATCAAAAGACAAAATAACTCAATCGAGGGTACTACATCATCCAAGAGAGATATATACAAAGTATAATAGTGAGTACAAAATAACCCAAAAGAGATGCTCATTTGGCAATTTACACAAGATCAAGATCTGTAAAGAAATCTGATAACTCAAGAGAGGCTCTATCTTGAGCAGGATCTTGATCAAGCATGCTCCCAGATGTGCTGGCTTCAAGAACACCAAGTGGCATTTTTGCCTCAGTGACATGTGCCTGGATATTTTTTCCTTTGTTTCCTTTTGATCGTGATACAGATTTACCATATGTTGGGCGCATCTGCAAACTTTGGCCCAGTGTCTAGTCATTCCACACCTAATACACATATTTTCTAGAATTTTATCCGCGGACATCGTGTCTTTATCGCGTTTTTCCTGAAATGGTTGTCTCTGCCAGACCGTATTATTATTTCGACGGGGATATTCATATCCACCTCGGTCATTATTTCGGGCATCTTGAAGGAGACCATGACCACCGCCTCTGCGGGCACCACGCCCGAATCTACGCCCACGGCCTTTAAATCGGCCCATATTTCTATCTTGATTAGCATGTGCTTCGGGCATTGTTTGGGACCCACATGGTCGCAAATTATGAATTTTCAACAGCAATTCATTTGGTTTTTCTATTGTGTGGACTATAGAGATCAACTCCGAATATGTTTTAAACTAGCGGTGCCTATATTGCTGGTGGAGCACCAAGTTCGAGGCATGCATAGTGGAGAAAGTTTTTTTCCAATTTATCATATTCAGATATTTTAACTCCACACAAGGCTAATCGGGACTCAAGTTTAAACAGTGCCGAATTATAGTCGGCAACAGATTTGAAGTCCTGCAACCTTAGGTGCTGCCAATTATATTGAGCCTGTGGGAGAATCACAGTTTTTGTGTGATCAAATCTCTCTTTGAGTTTTTTTGCCATATTTATGATGGCCTTTCTAATTGTATATATTCGTCTTTCAAATCATCGGAAAGATGATGGTGGATAAAAATCGTAGCATTTGCCTCATCTTTCCTATTAGTCTCCTTAATATCTACACAATCTAAGGCTTTCACAAGATCAAGCCCTTGAAGGTGTAATTTGATATCTAAGCAACAGGATAAGAAGTTAATGCCGGTAACATCAAGGATTTGAAAATAGTACAGCAAAAAGATATTAAATTCTTACAAATCTATAATTTTGTAGAGCAAAAGCTCGTGCTGATAACGTGCTGTAAAATATAAAATATAATACAATATATATATATATATATATATATATATATATATATATATATATATATATATATATATATTAAGTAAACTGTAGTGCGTAATACTAATATATATCAAACCGTAAAGAACACATATATTATAATATTAATATTAAGTAGTATTGTGAGCTTCTGAGAGATGCTAAAGAAAGTTGATGATTTTTATTATTCAAAACCCAAACATCTATTTATACATGAATTAGTACAAGCATTGTCATGCTAGCAACAATGGAAAATATGACACGTATCTAGTAGAGTCTTTATCCACAAGTTGTAAATAGATATTATATATAAATATATATATATATATATATATATATATATATATATATATATATATATATATATATATATATATTATAATATATATATTATATAATATCTCTTAAAAATTAATAAGTTAGTTACCTTTTTCGCCAATTACACATACCATCACTTTTGTCGCACGTGTGCACCTAGTGAATAGCACATACCACATGGGTAATTTTGAATTGCCATAAAATACCTTGCGTTAAAATAATTAGTAAATAACCCCATATAATGTGTTTTATATAGCACATAACCACTTTCATCAAATTTGAATGTTGACTTCAATGAAAAGACAAAACTGCCCCTAGTAATTCTTTAATAATATTTCAATTTAACAAACATAAAAAGTGTAAATAATATACATTAAAAGAAAAATTGTCAGCAGCCATCTTCTTCCCGTAGCCCACATTTACCAAACGTTTATCATCATACCACCACCACATCCATCCCCCAATCCCACCTACCCCACCTCCTCCACCCCGTCAGCACTGCACCGGTGCGACTACACTAACGGTACCACGTCGTAACGACGTCGATTTTGATTTCTCATTGAAAGAAAAGTTGGCAAAAAATAAAAATTAAAAAAACTCAATTTAAATATTTCTGAAGCCCGTCGCCAGAGGATTATTGAGGCGAGTTTTGCTTCAATTTTTTTCGGATTTGTGTCCATCTAATGGGAATTTGGATTCTCATGTGTTGTGAATGAAGCACCAGAGAGATGTTGGTTTTCTTGTGGTGGCATTTGCGGGCGATGGATAGGGTGCTGTCGAAAGTTATAGTTAGGTGAACGGAGATATAGTGGAAGAGACAGTCTTAGACGGCAACAAAAGTGCAGGCAACCTTCCTCACAACATTTACAACTAAAACATCATTAACATATTAAATCGAAACCAAAATATGTATCCAACATTCACCCCTATTTTCAGACTTTGTATTATTATTGTTTTTTTCTTTTATCAACATTACAAATGTATGTGGTTCATTCATTTTGTCTTCTGCTTGCAGCTTTTATACAACTTTTAAATTATTAGATATTATATATGTTCTTTTCTTATTAATTATGTGACATTTGATTTTAACATACAATGTGCAAATAAAGTCTGAATATTCTTCTGCATAGAATATATTCCTTACAAATGTCAATAATTATATTTTCTCTTTAGTTTATATATCATGCTCCGATAATTCAACAAAATTATTAGAGTTTTGTGACCTTCTATAAATATTGCACCACTGCATATCTTAGTTTTGATAACTCAGGATAAAAATAAAACAATAAAAAGAGAAGAATATATTACAATCAGAATGGTAGAGGTAGAAACGAGTATACCTACCCAACTAGATTGTTTTTACGAGCTTGATTAGAACGAAGGAGTTAAAAATTGTTTCATCGACAATCTTGCAAAGCAAGCAACATTTGGTAATTTTGTGTTCGACAAGTCCAACTTTTCTACGCTTCTCATTGCCAGGAACTCAATTAGGAAGGAATTTAGTTTGGAGTTCAGCTATCACATGTGCTCGCAAAAGTTAGAAAAATTTGAGACGCGTTACAATACCTTCAAGTGGCTACTCACCGTGCCGGGTATTGACTATTGTCTTGAAGTAAATATTGTGTATGCAGAACCCCAAGTGTGCAACTACATAATCAAGGTAACTTCAATAATTTTCAAATTTGATTAGACAATATTATTTAAATTAATATTGTTTCTTGATGGCGAATGAGTTTGCGGTGGCTTATCGTCCGTATGGCGAACCGAAGTTGGAAGAACTGATGATGATGTATGGACCCAAATGTCAAAACATGGGCATAATGAAGATGTATTACTAATTGTTGTAGACAATGTAACATTATTTCCTAATTTTGGAATGTTTGGAAACAAATGTTACAACAAAATATTATGAAATAAAGTTTATGCTTACGAATTAATAAGTCCAAAGTTCAAAATGTTATAAACTATTAGTGCCTTCTTTTGACAGACATAAAAAGTTGAGTCATTTGAAAATCTCGTTTATGTCCGTCAAGAACGTGGTACTAATAACGATTTTCGAGAATCATATGAACCATTACGATTTTCTCTGCATCTTGAAGCCCGAAGAAAATATCCAACTCCTTCTGGTTGTTGCATACGGCTTTAGCCACATTGATTTTATCCTCAACGGTTAAATTGGTCACTGGTGAAACTGCCTCCAAGATCTTTTTGCGGGTGATAGATGTGTCATGTTCGAATCAAATTCTTTGGGCCAACTCACCAAGAAAAGTCTTCGTCTCAGCAAATGATTTTGGTGCCTGTACGTTTTCGCCCCCCCCCCCACTGGATTGAAGGTTGATGTGAAACCATCTTGCATTGATGTGACATGGACTCCGTTTCTTCGTCATTTGTAGCGATAAAGAAAGGAAAATGCTCAGCTCCCCTCGAAGCATCACCTCCACCGATCTCTTGGGTTGATATATAGTTGATAGCCTGAAGTAGTATCTCGGCGTTCTCACCGGTAGCCCGATCTTTTTCAAATATTGCCGACCAATCATTGTATAGCAGCCATGATTTGTAACTCATAACGCATGCACTAGGATCAGTTTGTTCAATTGATGAAATATATTGGTAATTTGAAAATTAAATTTATGTATAAGTATATGTATGATTAAAAGTATCACTTGAGTTAAGATAATTGTTCACCTTGATGTATTCATCCCACAATTCATGTTCCACATCGATTGTGTTGGCCTCTCGTTCCACCCAAAATCGGAACGTGTTAACATAGTAGACAATGAACCATAATGCTTATTCCACACGTGAATTTTGGAGATAATATGCGGTGTGGCTCTAAGATCAGTGTTTGGAAAGTGGTGCATCATATGTTGTTGAAGTACATCCAAATAACCCGTTTTGAACCCATTGTCACACTTCCAACCCCGAGAAACAATTTCTTTCAGGGCTGCTACTAAAGCATGTTCCTCGGTAACTGGCCTACTACGATGAGTAATGATCGACCAGGTCTTACGTTTTCCATTGGACTTGTGAGACATTGAAGTCGACATAGTTTTTTTTTTACTAACTCGTAGCAAAAACGGCCAACTCAAAACATGTACATGTATTCATCACACAATACAATATAGTGAAAACGTAAGTATAAAATCAACATGCAAATTCATCACACAATTCATAATACTAAAGTAACCAGTACAGTAGAAAGCAATACATACCCATATTGAAATTGACAAAATACCAATGCTTTGACAGACACAAATTAAAAGGAATGTTTCAACAAAGGGAATACAAAAAGTATATTCGAAATCACACTTATAAAATTCAAATAAATAAACATCAAGCTTGACTTCTACTCAACCACGCATTATACATATTAATTGCTAGGCTATCTCTCCAAGAGGAGCATTATGTTGATGTCTCAACAGTTTCAATGAAACCGTAATGCTTGCGATCGACCGGCGTATTTACTTCTTTGGGAACTTCGTCTTCATCGAGGTCATGATCGTTCGTCGTACAAATGAAGTTATGTATAAGTCGACAAGCCATTATTATACGACTTTGAATTTTAATCGGATAGTACGACGGGCTTCTTAGTATTCCCCATCTAGATTTTAATATGCCAAATGCTCGCTCGATTGCATTACGAGCTTTAGCATGTTCTATATTACAGTAGTCTTCGTGTTTTTGCACCACATTTCTACCTACGCCAAAATCATGGAGATGATATCTAGTATTCCTATAGTGCTAGAAAGTCAGGCCCGTTTGCGTATCCATCAACAACCAAATAATAGTGCCCTGGAAAAGGTAAATATTAATTGCATTAAAGTAGTGGCAATTCTTTTTGTTATGAATTAACGTATTATGTTATGAAATGTTAATTCGTACCATTTGGAACAAAATCGTTGGGTTTAGTGACTGCGTCCTGTAAGATTCTACTATCGGCGGCGGATCTCTCCCAACCACTCAATAAGTAAACAAAATTCAAGTTCACATCACCCACTGCCAAAAATTAACGTTAATCGAAACCATACCCTTTTGATTCCTATAATGTGGCTTATCGACTAGTGTTGCACGTTCAGGAGTATATGACCCATCTAATGCACCTAAACAACCCTATGACGTTGTCAAATATAAAAAAATTAAGACAATGATAATATTTATTAAAGATTGGTTAAACTTTTATTTATTACGTTCTCAATTTTTTACTTCAAAATATTTCCAACGCCTGTGATCGCAATTTGAGTCAACGGGTTTAGGTGTAACAAGCATAACGTTGTGCAGTTTTAATAGAGCGTGCAAAATCCGAGAGAAACGAATACTAATTATGTAACCGAACCTCCTATAATTTGAAATTATGACATTTTTTTCGTGGTGTGATAGAACATGTCAAAACAAAGAAACGTGCTCAACCACGGAGACATTTCTAGTTGCAACTAGACCACCAACATTCTTAAGAAGAAAACACAACCGATAAAATGTGTCGGTTCATCCGTAGATTTTGCCGGCAAACAGTATCACTCTAACCAACAAGGTAAGATAGATGTTATATTTGAACTGGTATCTTACTTTTCAAAACTATAGCAACGATAACTAACATTACGATTCCTAAGTTGTCGACGTCTAATCAATCGCACAAGTTGTGTAAACATGACCATAAGCATTCTAATTTGCTCAAGTAATTGAAAACCCACGACTACAACAACCTCTTCTTCCGTATTGGCATTCATGTAGTCAAACTGAACTGTTGACAAACCATAAAATTGTATTGAAGTACAAAATTTGAAATAAAAATATACAAGCATCACAAGAAGCATCACAACAATTGGAACCACTCGTTTATGTTTTCCAAATCAGTGTTTATTCTCAAAAAATATATATGATCAGTTATGTAATATTTTTTACATTTTTTGCATAGTTTCACAGCTAAGTGAACTATTAATATCATTGGGTCCACATAAACAAACACAACACAAAGCATTAGAAAACATATTTTAAAAAAAACAAATAACAGGGCAGGAAAACACTAACCTTGAAAATGTAGAGACCAAAACCAAATAAGGAATACTGAAAATTTGGTGCCCTTGTTTGACAAATAGGAACAACACCCTAAACACAAGAACCAAAACGAAGAAAAAAAATAAGTGGGGAGAAAAAATTCGTGACCAAATCTGGAAAAATAGCAAACACTCGAAGTGTCTGTAACTAGGATTCTTCTACCACTTGTGTTTCAAAAAATTGCAAGTATTCAGCAAACGAAGCAAGGTGAGTTTTAAGAAATAATTGATTGACGACAATCTACCCAAACCTTCAAAATTTAGCCTTCAAGATGTCTGTCGACGGATGCAATGCTCCAGAGCTACCACTGGAATCTTCAACAATATACAAACACAAAATTATGCAGTTGTTAGTTTCCAAATCGAAGAAGACGAAATAGAAGAATAAAAACGCAAAAGGGAATATTTGTATACATGCCTCTATTCAGGAAATCTAGGGCACGAAGAAGAAATTGGGGGAGTGAAAACGATATTTATACCAGGTTTATGTATAGTTGTTTGAAATTGTAGAGGGTAGTTAGTCAATTGAGATGGAACATGAATTCGAAAAAAAAAAAACAGATTGTGAAATCGGACCTCAAATGTGCGGATGAAATATCGTTCATTTCAAGGACAGTAGACCGGGCCCAGGAATCAATCTGGGATTTCGGTTCAATAATCCTGAGCTGAGCTCCGGTCGGATAAATTCATCAATCCAATGAGTTCGGTCCAATAATCCTAATCTGAGCTTCGATCGGATAAATTCATCAATCCAATGGGTTCCAAGAAACCAGAGATGCCTCGACTGTGTTACATAGTGACTACTATATTTATTCTTGAAATATCGTTGGGAGTAAAATCCTTGAATCAAATTGTAGCAGTCATAATTTCGTTTGTACACACAGTATATAGTGGACACGCATTTCCTACGTGGCCCCCATGTGATTGGATGAGACATCGCAGCATTACTTTAGTTCCCGCGTAAAATCGCCTGCCACGGTGTAATAAAATTGTCGGGTAAACGGCAAATTTGTTCTCCTCTCTCTCTAGGAAAATCCAATCTCACTCCCCCTCTATACGAAAATTACGAAAATGCCCTTCTCGGACCGCAAACACAGGCGGAGCCAGAAGGCGGCCCCGCTGCTCCCCAAGGACCACGGCGGCGGCGAGTTCGGCAGCGCATCGTTCGCCGGCGCGGTGTTCAACCTCTCCACCACCATCGTCGGTGCCGGAATCATGGCCCTCCCCACCACGCTCAAACAACTCGGCGTGATTCCCGGGCTTATCACGATCTTGCTGGCCGGAATGCTGACGGAGAAATCAATAGAGATGATCCTCCGGTTCAGCAGGGCTGCAAAGACCAGCTCCTACTCCGGTCTGGCCGGCGATGCGTTCTCCGGAGCCGGCCGGAATCTTCTGCAGATATGCATCGTGATAAATAACGTCGGGATGCTTGTGGTTTACATGATTATTATTGGTAAAATTCGTCAATTATTCCTGTTTATTGATAATTTAATTATGCATTCGTACAAGATCCCTTCTGTGGGTCATCTGGGTAATGGGTAATTTTGCCGCTTGATTATGGTAGATGAATTTTTAGGGCAATAAATTTTCAATTCAATTCATTTCAGCATTTCCGACGATTCAATTGGGGATGTAAAATTGGACATTAAATTCTTGTAAAGCAAAGCCAGATGTGATGAATTTTGATGGTATATATATAGAATATAATGTATGTATGTATGTATGTATTGGAATTTGCAGGTGATGTGCTATCAGAGACATGGTCACAAGGGGTGCACCACACGGGTGTAGTGGAAGAATGGTTCGGTCTTCATTGGTGGACTACGCGCTCTTCAATATTGCTCCTCACTACCATCTTCGTATTCGCCCCACTCATTTCTTTCAAGCGAGTCGGTGAGAAACCGGCACTGATTTTTTTTTTTTAATTCAGAACCCCAATCTCTAAGTTTCCCGTATATATATGTATATATGTATATATGTGTATGTGTGCGTGTGTGTAGACTATGATTCGAATAAACCATCCCTAATGAAATTTTTTGTGTCATTTGATTGTCCATACCATCAAAAAAAAGATTACCCGATAGTGTAACACTATTGCAATGATGGCAGCATGAAAGTAATGTTTGGGGAGAAGGGCAGAGCAAAGATTATGATTCGTTTCAGTCTTATAGGTTAAATTTTGAAGTTTGCGTGTTGATGAATTTTCAGAACTAAGGCCCCGTTTGGTTGGCAAGATAAGATTAGCCAAGATAAGATTAAATAGTCTAATGAAACCCAATTATTTTATTGGAGCTTGCGATGTCCAACAAAAAAACACACTAGAAGGCAAGATAAGTCATGATTACATAATTTTGGCGGGTCGACCTAGCAATTTATTGGGGATACCAAACATCAAATTAAGTCCAACTATTTAGTTAATCTTGGCTTATCTTGGCAACCAAACGGGGCCTTAAGAAAATTACGCAAAGTAATTCAACAAATATAATTCCATCCTCTCTTCGTTTTATGTGCGGGTATGCCGTTTGTGTGTTTAAAACAAATCCCATCTATTCCAAAAAGCGACTGTCTTAGTTTCTTTATAATGATGTTTTGCGAGATTAGATTCGTCTATAACTAGGGTTAATAAGCTATAGAGAACCTGCCATTTAGCTGTTATCTTGGAGAAAACTGTATGCTATTTCACTTGATTCTTGA
Source organism: Erythranthe guttata (assembly GCF_056151865.1). Lineage (NCBI taxonomy): Eukaryota > Viridiplantae > Streptophyta > Magnoliopsida > Lamiales > Phrymaceae > Erythranthe > Erythranthe guttata. Next base: position 10,576,160 of record NC_142535.1, on the reverse strand, counting down.
ATCTGTGTTTTTATCGGTTGATTCTTCCAGAGATATAAAACGACCTCTCTTGTTCGATGCGTGCTTTTAGTTACAACGTGAGTTAATCATTTAATTGTTTTTGGTTTCAGATTCATTGCGGTACACGTCGGCTTTGTCTGTGGTATTGGCGGTAGTGTTTGTGGTGATAATAGGAGGAATAGCTATTGTGAAGATGATAAGTGGAAGCATAGGAATGCCTCAATTGATGCCGAATCTTGTCGATCAAGCTTCTTTCTGGAAACTTTTCACTACTGTTCCTATACTCGTCACCGCCTATATTTGTCACCACAATAGTAAGTTTTTCTTCGACTCCTCAATATATATTGTCCCTCAAAAGAATGCTCATACCTTATATTAAATGTCATATTAACCCCTTAACCATCCGGCAGTAATTCCGATTTTCAGACTGAAAAATCAAACGATTTTAATTCCGATTTTCGGACTGAAAAATCAAACGATTTTAATTCCGATTTTCGGACTGCAATGATCAAACTTTGCATTATCTGAACTTATCTATTTTCAAACAATTGAATACTACAAAAAATGGAATAGAGTTGGGCGCCTGGTGCGTTTATTGTGTGATTTGAGAGCTTTTTTAAATTGAAAGATGTGATGTTATGATTGATTTAGATGGTATAATAGGAACTTGAATGTGGTACAGCCTCGTTTGGTTAGGGAGATTAGCCATTATTAATTAAATAATTGGACTTTGTTTGATGTTTGGCATCCCCAATAACTTGTTGGGTCGACCCGCAAATATCATGTTATCATGGCTTATCTTGCCTTCTAGGCATGTTTTTTATTGGACCTTCCAAGGTCCAATAAGACAATTGGGTTTCATTAGATTATTTAATCTTATCTTGACTAATCTTATCTTGGCAACCAAACGAGGCCTAAGTTGATAATTTAAGTTATAAGATGGTCGTGAAATAAGAAAAATGATGAAAAAAAAGTTTATACAGATGGAAATAGCAACACTCTCTGTATATATTGCCTGACAGAAATTTGTTCGTAAGGGGTGCATTTTCTCAACTCGTTGAAATTCTTTGCAATTGAAAACCACATAATCATGATACTTTTGCATATTTCCATCTTCGTACTTTCTTAAAGACTTCATATATGCCATCAGGATCTTCTAAGGCCTCGTTTGGTTGGGGAATTAGCCGTGATTAGTCAAATAATTGGACTTTGTTTGATGTTTGGTAAACCCAATAATTTTCCAGGTCGACCCGGAAATATTATTTTATCATGTCCTATCTTTTCTTTTAGGGTGGTTACTTATTGGACCTCCCATAATGCAATAATACAATTGGATTTTCATAATTTGATCTCATTTTGGCTAATCTTATCTTATCAACCAAACAAGGCCTAAGACTATTATCCTGTTCTATGTAGATTCATCTGATTAATTGATCCTAAGAATTAGCTTATTAGATTCTTATGTATGATGAATTGTCACACTTATTCGGTATCTCATTTCTTTTCTATCTTTGTTTATCTCGTATGACAGTTCACCCAATCGAAAACGAGCTAGAAGATCCATCCAAAATGAAGTCAATAGTCCGAACATCAATCACTCTATGCACATCCGTATACATAGCAACGAGCTTCTTCGGTTTTCTCCTGTTCGGTAATAAAACAATGGACGACGTCCTTGCCAATTTCGACGGAGATCTCGGAATCCCGTACAGCTCTTTGCTCAACGACATTGTGAGAGTGAGCTACGCCCTCCATTTGATGCTCGTATTTCCAATCGTATTCTACTCGCTCCGACTCAATGTGGACGGTATACTTTTCCCGTATTCCGTTCCTATCGTGTACGACGAACGGAGATTCTTTTGGGTGACATCATCTCTCATGGGTTTTATTTTCTTGGGGGCAAATTTTGTGCCGAGTATTTGGGATGCTTTCCAATTTACTGGTGCCACTGCAACTGTCTCTGTCGGTTTCATTTTCCCCGCTGCAATTGCCCTCAGGTAGTCAGTCGACTTTGTTATTTATACGTATTGACTTTTGAGTCGGTTTAAGAAATACAAGTATAGTTTAATATAATGTAATGTGTTGTTTTACTATGCATATGATAGATGAAGTTTGACAAAAAGATGTTCGATCATAGGAAGTAAATGTAACATTAGATTGGATGAAATAGTGTGTTGAACTTAAAATCACAAAGTAAACGAACCGTAGTTATATTAAGCAATATATTGATGTTTCCATTTTTTTTGTAAAATGCAGGGATACTCGCGGAATCGGAACAAAAAATGACAGAATAGTATCGTGGATTATGTTACTTTTGGCCGTGTCTTCAAGCACTGTCGCCATTTGCAGTGATATTTACGGCATTTTTAGTGGAACCGAAGATGCTCAAGCATAAAAAGATTATATAGGAGTTGAGCAAACGGGTTCTCCTCAGATTGCGGTAAATGTGAATGCGGCTCGATTTTCTAATTCTTAGCAAGTTCTATTTCAAACTCACAAAGATGGTTCGGTTCGTACAGATTTGATGCTATTTTTTGTATTATTTTACTAAATTATCTGAATTTGTATTCTAAAGAGTTGTTTGGGTTACAGGTAAAGATTCTGATAGAGTAAAACTAATTATAGGTAGGTTGTAACTTCTGTAGATGCATTTTTCTTTGTAAAAAATTGTGTCATATATGCAAGTTCTTGTTCTGATTGGATGAAATATCAGAATTATTGGTGGGGGTAGGATTGGATTCTCTTTATTCTGCTTTGCCCAATGATGCACGGAAACTTCTACCCACACGCGTTTTCACGTTTCGGAAACCGAAACTTCGTGACACCCCTTGGAAACATTTTGGGGCTGTTCCCGTAAATATTTAAAAGATCTGGGGATGTTTCTGGTAATAATGAAAAAAATGGAAGCGCGTTTCCACCAAAAAAATCAAAAACTCATTTTAAATAAAAACTCGTAATTGCGTATGAGAGATGAAGTGTTGTTTCACTTCTAGTGGTAGATGCTAATTCCATACTAAAATAAACTTATATGCACCGAATATAATTTATGGAATGATAATTCGGATTGAAACTCGTAAATTATATATAATTTGTAAATACAAATATGTAATTGACGATAAATATATAAGTTAAACATTGTAATATATTTTAAAAGTTATGAATGTATCCCTACATTTTTAATATTTAACACATTTTTTCCACAGTCCAGTATCCATCTTTTAAAAAAAAAGAGTTTTCATGTGTCCGTTGCGCTACATAATTTGTATATTTTCTGCTATTAGTCTATCCATATTTATTGATTTTCTTATAAATTCCCTTTAAAAAAAATTCTTATTGATTCTCCTTTTTTACTTTTTTTTTTATTTTATTTTTTTATTTGCCTCTCTTGAAATTGGTGAGTTTGGGCTTTAGTTGATGTAATAACACAATGGCCCAAATCAGTCGATTTAGACTAAATAAGTGGCCGAATAAGATTAGTTATAGTAATAGAAGCCGCTGTTTGCAACTTCAATTGTAAATTCCCAAATCTTGGGTTCTCAATTCGACGACTCACCTCTCCCCCGAGTTAGTCCGAGTTAGGTATGGATTCGTCTCCGTTCTCTTTCTCTTCTCCCAATTCAAACCTATTTTGCGTTCTTCCTTTTTAGTTGAATCCAGCCGCTGTTTCGATTTCTAGTTTGTATCTGAAAATTAATTTCTGGAGCTGCAAGTTTTTTTCAGAACCCTGCTGCAATTTTTTCGCGCTTAGATTGATTTCAGCACATGTTTTTTCTGTGTTTTCAAAATTGAGTTTCTGCGGAAAATAAGAGGAAAAGGAAATGGTTTACTTCATTAGATGAAAGCGCTGTGAATTTCAGTTATTGAATTTTATACTTTTAATGAATTGTTTCTATAGGGGTGGTGTGTTTTTATGAAATTTTTGGTTTCAGTTGTGTTAGAATTTATTGTTGTAATGAACAAAACTGTAATGGGATGGTCTTCTATTTATAATCTCATGAGATTAATTATTATTCTCCTTCTTCTTGCAATCTTTCTTGTTGTCGTCTTCGTCATTGTTTTCCGTGTTTCTTGCTTAAGTTTGAATGACAAAATCATTTACACTTATTTTCTTGATTAGTTCATGTCTGTATCTATTTGTGAAGCCTTTCCGTAGTTAATCGAAACAATTGTGTAACAATTCCGAAAATTAGCTTAGCGACCACTCTGTTCCCATTTAATATAATGCTGGCATTACTTCAAATCGAATAATATGTAGAAAATGGTCCGAGATGATAACTAGAAGTAGGAAATCTTTAAGCAATATCTACTTGCGTTGTTTTCTCATTAATAGTGTGTGATAGGGCAGTGCAAAGATGGTTTTGTCGGACGAGGAAATAACGCGGCTTGTCAGAGTTAGGAAGAATGTGATGCAGATGCTCAAGGATAGAGGATACATGGTCGGTGATTTCGAGATTGATATGACAAAGTATCAATTCCTTCAGAAATACGGTGAGAATATGAAGAGAGAAGATCTTGTTATTAATAAAGGCTTGCGCAACAACAGCTCCGACCAGGTTTGCAAAATCAAAATCTCTTTCGTTTTTAATAATTTTTACTGCTAAAGTAGTGGTTCCGGGACTTCGTTTTGCAATTTGTAGCTGCAGAATGTGATTGATAAGAGCGTGCATTGATTTGTGAATTTCTTATTCAACAATATATATTATCTTTTTGTATCAACGGCAATGGTTTGTGAATCATGATTTCACAAGCATATATCATTTTATATTGGCCTTCTGTACCTAAGAAACGTTGGAAAGTTTTAAGGCTGAAAAATCTATCCTCTGAATTACGATGAAGTTAGAATCGTGACGGAATCTAGTGTCGTAATCAATGTTATTGGCCTATGTTTCAAAGTTATTTCCTTGTATTTCGCTTGGAAAGGATTTTGTATGAAGGATAATATACGAAGAACACAAGCAAACGTTGACTTATCTAATTTGTTGGAAAATGTCGAATAAGATGGAACTTTAAGGGAGCATATTTTTTCCGATGCAACTTATTCACTAGTTGTTTGTTTTGTTTTGCTTATCAACAGATATATATTTTCTTCCCCGAGGAACCGAAGGTTGGTGTTAAGACAATGAAGACTTATACGAATCGCATGAAAGAAGAGGGTGTTCATCGTGCAGTTTTAATTGTCCAGCAGAATTTAACCCCGTTTGCTCGAACATGCATTAGTGAAATATCCACTAAATTTCACTTGGAAGTTTTCCAGGTTATTGTCTCAAGGCTCTTCTTTCCTTGCTTTTCCGGAAACTAATATATATAATTTTAATAGATAAAACTATAGTTCGAGTGGATGATTTTTTTTTAATTATAAATTGGTCCTTTAAATATTGTCGTTTCTTAAGTTGGAACTCTGTTTATGAAATTACAGGAGGCAGAGATGTTAATCAACATAAAAGAGCATGTTCTTGTACCCGAGCATCAAGTGCTTACCCCCGAAGAAAAGAAGACTTTACTTGAACGATACACCGTGAAAGAAACGCAGGTTGGTTTACGATATTTGTTGCTGATCGTATAAATATTATCAAAACTCGAGCAATTCATTACACACTCTAGTTATAGTAGATAGGAATTTCGTGTTCTTTTGGTCAAATGATCTTCACGATAGACTGTAATTTAGCTTATATTTATTTGTGTCGATGCTTTTGTTGGCAGCTACCTCGTATTCAAATAACGGACCCGATTGCGAGATATTACGGACTGAAGCGTGGGCACGTTGTTAAAATTATCCGACCAAGTGAGACTGCTGGCCGTTACGTCACTTACCGATATGTGGTCTGAAAAAAATGAAGCAATCAAGTGAAATAAGTATATCTTGTGGATTGATTGTGAGTGCTAAAATTCTATGTGATGTGTGAGGATTATAACACTTGGGCGTATTTGATTTTGTAGCATGATGTAATTTGAATAGATTTATAGTGTATCAGACTATGGACATATTAACTAAGGACGAACCTGAAAATTCGTTACGTGCCTTTTAACATCGAAAATTTCAAGTAACAAATTCGAATTGAAGTTTGAACGAATATCCTTTACATATGATGTCTACAGATTATACATCATATAAAAATAAACACAAAAATAAAATAAAATTTTTATGTCATCGAAACTGCAGTATGTAGTATATGCTATACTCGATGAATATTCCCGTGCATGAATTACCAATTTTGGATGTAGAAAATTGATCATTTTTTACTAATATCGTTTTGACTTCTAACGTGATTTTGATCATGTTCGAGCATGATTTTGACAAAATTCAAAACACGGAAATTGTTGTCCGTTGAGATAGCTTTCTAACTAACTTGAATCAACTAGATCTATAGTATGGGGCGACAAAGTTATGCATCAAATGAATTACATTTTGAATTTTAGATAACTCATGACATCAAAATTGTGGGCAGTATTTACTGATTCATGCATATTTTTCTTACCAAACCTTCAATCTTGACAATTGAAGTTGGATTAGAAAGCTATAATTTTTGTATTTTGAGTTTTGCTAAATTTCAGTCACATCCCAATAGTAAATAGAGGACACGTTTTTTTTTTGGGTTAAATAAGTATTTACCTTTCATTAAATTAAAACAAGAAAAAAAGGATAAACAATGCCTTATGCTAAAGTGGCATGTTTTGGTTTGCATATTGTGTTTGGCTAAGCGTGAATTAAGCTAAATTCTAGTCAAAATACACATACTGTGTTAGGAAGACTAGTTCATTACAAAATTCATTTCTCTCTCTCTCTATAATTTTTTTTTACTTTAATAATAATAAAAAATAAAATAAATAATAAATAAAAATATAAAAACCATTAAACAATAATTTTTTATGAAGGAAAAGAAATAGTCTTTGAACTATTTCTTTTCCCATGATCTTCACAAATCACAACCCAAAATAAGGAAAATTTGTTTTCTAAAACGGAAATATGTATGTATATCCCATATCTATATTTATTTATTTATTTATTTTAGAATTAATTAAATCTCTGCATTAATTTGCAGAAAATCAACAACGCTTTGATTCAATCCTATCCCCACACTGTAAAATCTGATTCTTGGAGGAAACAAGAATCGGACTTTCCATCTCCCCTTATTAATTATTCTTTTCCTCTTGAATTTCCATTCAATTTTTTTCCCATTTTTTGAGAAGAATTCTTGATTCTTGCCAATGTATATATAATCATATAAATATATAAAAAATAAAATTTAAAAAAAAAAGAAGAAGAAAGAAAGCCCACAACTTGTTGTCGCTAATTTTCAAAAATCTTTCTTGTTGGATCTATTTTTCCTTTTCCTCTTTTCCATTTTTTTTCCATTGGCATTTGTGTAATTTTTGTTTGTTGTTCTCTCCCATGCACACAACCTTTGGGGTTTGGTGGTTTTAGGAGATGAGATAAAGATTGTGTTTCTTAACATTAGAACGTGCTGTCGGTTTTTTTTAGTTTTTGTTTTATGTTTTTCCCTTCTTTTTTCCTGTTTCATTCAATCTCTTCCTCTCTCTCTCTCACACACACAACACAAACACACTCACTTTCTCTCTCTAGAAATCCTTTTCAATATATTAGTATATAATAGCTGTAAAATGAATGTACTAGTGTAGACAACCTTTTGAACTCCCCATTTGTTCTACATCTAATTTATCCTCTTTGAATATTATATAGTGTATATATATACATATTTATATAATATTAAATTATTATTATTTTTAATTTGTTGGTCTGGTGCAGAAATTTGTATACGAATGTCTTCATGTATTGAAGACGCATAGGTTCTTCACACCTCCCACGCGTCGCTCTTCACCCCCCCCCCTCTCTCTCTCTCTCTTCTTTCTCTCTCTACTTTTCTCTGTCATCTAAAATGAAGATTTTGTAGCATTCTCTGTCAAATTCAAACACCCATTTTCTTCTTACATTTGTTCCCCACCCATGTTATGTTGTCTTCTTCACACACACACTTCCCAATTACCAAATTTTCAGACACACTTTTTTGTGAGTGATTTTCCTCCCATCTGGGGTTTCTGCAACAATGTACTGGTGGGCGAAGGAAAAACACAGGGGTGGCACACCCGTGGTTGTTAAAATGGACAACCCTAACAACTGGTCCATGGTGGAGCTCGAATCCCCCTCCGACGAGGACTTCCTCTACCACGGCGGCGCCGCCGTACCCAAAGGCGGCCGCAACAAGAACGCGAAGCAGCTCACATGGGTTCTCCTCTTGAAAGCCCACAAGGCCGCCGGCTGCCTGGCGTCCATCGCCTCCGCATTCCTCTCCCTCGCCTCCGCCGTCCGCCGCCGCCTCGCCTCCGGCCGCACCGACACCGAAAACCCGGGCGGCAGGTCGAGATTCTACGCCTGCATCAAGGCCTTCCTCTGGCTTTCCCTCCTGATGCTCGGTTTCGAAATCGCCGCGTATTTCAAAGGGTGGCATTTTTTCGGAGCGGCGGATCTCCAGCTCAAACGTCTCTACACTCTAACGAATCCGTTTGCGGTTAAGGACGTGTTTGGCTCGCTCTACTCGAAATGGGTCTTGATCCGGGTCGAATATCTCGCCCCGCCGCTTCAGTTCTTGGCCAATGTATGCATTGTTCTCTTCATTATACAGAGCTTGGATCGCTTAATTCTCTGTTTGGGTTGCTTGTGGGTCAAGCTCAGGAAAATCAAACCCGTACCCAAACACGCCCTTATCGATCTTGAATCCGGCCCCTATTTTCCGATGGTCTTAGTTCAGATCCCCATGTGCAATGAGAAAGAGGTAAGTAACACTGGAATTTCCCTCTTTTTTATTTCAAATAAAAAATAAAAATAAATAAGTTTGTTTTCTGAATTGTGTGATAGGTTTATCAACAATCTATTGCGGCGGTGTGTAATTTGGATTGGCCTAGTGGGAAACTTCTGATTCAAGTATTGGACGATTCGGACGATCCGTTAACTCAGTCTTTGATTAAAGATGAAGTTCGTAAATGGCAAAATAACGGTGCCAACATTATATACAGGCATAGAGTTATTAGGGATGGGTACAAAGCAGGGAATCTTAAATCCGCAATGAATTGCGGATATGTTAAAGATTACGAATTCGTCACTATTTTCGACGCTGATTTTCAGCCCAACTCTGATTTTCTCATGAGAACCGTTCCTCACTTCAAGGTTCAATTCTTAACGAGAACCGTATCAATATGTTTAGTGTTCGTTTTCTTGGATTTTAGTATTTATTGCGTTTTTTGGATATTGAAGGATAACGAGGAGCTAGGATTGGTTCAGGCGAGATGGTCGTTTGTGAACAAGGATGAAAACCTGCTAACGAGGTTGCAGTTAATTAACTTGGCTTTTCACTTCGAAGTGGAGCAGCAGGTTAACGGAATATTCCTCAACTTCTTCGGTTTCAATGGGACAGCTGGCGTGTGGAGGATTAAGGCTTTGGAAGAATCGGGCGGTTGGTTAGAGAGGACTACTGTTGAGGATATGGATATCGCTGTGCGGGCCCACCTTCACGGCTGGAAATTCATCTTTCTAAACGACGTCGAGGTATTTATTTCACTCCAAAATATATATATGTATGCTCTTGATTATGCGGTAATTATTTCGTTTTTATAAATACGTTATTATTTTGAATTTTTCAGTGCCAATGTGAATTGCCGGAATCTTATGAAGCTTATAGGAAGCAACAACACAGGTGGCACTCGGGGCCAATGCAATTGTTCCGACTCTGTTTGCCAGCTATTATTCGATCAAAGGTATTATCCCTTTTCCCTTTTCCCTTTTTCTTTAACTATAACTAAGGCCTCGTTTGGCTTGTTAGATTAGGCACCGTTAATTAAGTACTGTCGACCTCATTTGATGTTTTGTTAATCCTATCTTATGTTATTAACGAGGCCTAAGGGCATAAATCCCGAACTGCAGATTTTGTCGTACATAAATGGTAATGTTAACAACAATGAACATACAAATAATGATACAATAGAACCTCGATAAATTAATAACCTCGCTTAAATAATAGTTTTTTCTGATCCCGACTCATTAAAAACTTACTAAATTATTAGTTCGATAATTTAATATTTCGCTAAATTAATAGAATTTTGCTAGTCCCGACTGCATTAATTTATAGAGGTTTAACTGTATATGCTACATTTTTAAATACTTGGAACTTTTTATTTTATTGTCTTAAGTTTTTGCACATATTTAAATAACAATTTTAAATAACCTATCACGAATTCGGTTCCTACGCAGATAAGCATTTGGAAGAAAGGAAACATGATATTTCTCTTTTTCTTGCTAAGAAAGCTCATACTCCCGTTTTACTCGTTCACACTCTTCTGCATAATCCTCCCAATGACAATGTTCATTCCCGAAGCTACGCTACCAGCATGGGTCGTATGTTACATACCGGCGACAATGTCGTTTCTCAACATTCTCCCCGCGCCAAAGTCATTCCCATTCATCGTCCCTTATCTTCTCTTTGAAAACACAATGTCCGTCACTAAATTCAACGCAATGGTGTCCGGGCTATTCCAATTGGGAAGTGCCTACGAATGGGTCGTCACTAAAAAATCGGGGCGGTCATCCGAGGGCGATCTCATAAATTTGGTCGAGAAAGAGCCGACAAAGCAAAGGGGAAGTTCGGAACCCAATTTGGAGGAAATCAAAGAGAAGGAGAGACGGGCTTTCCGGAAAAGGAAGCATAATCGGATATACACGAAGGAGTTGGCGCTTGCTTGCCTTCTTTTGACTGCTTCCGCGAGGAGTCTTTTGTCGGCTCAAGGGATACATTTTTACTTCTTGCTCTTTCAAGGGGTCTCGTTTTTGCTCGTGGGGCTCGATTTGATTGGAGAGCAAGTTGAGTAAATAAAAATAAATAAATAAATGAAAGAGTTTTCTCCTTGAGTGGTTGTAAACATGTAAATGAGTAGAAGGCTGTTTTTGGAAGTCCTGGTATTTCGACGAAAGATATATCGCTCGGGACCGGAGATATATGACAGTAGAGAATGCTAATCTTTTTCTTGTCTTGTAATATTTTTTTCTTCTTATTTTTTTTTATTTTTTTTATTAGGTAAATTCTTTTGTTAGAAGAATTGTTTGTTTACTGATGAGGGCAGGCAGTAGGTAGGAAGTAGTGATAAATGTGTTCTCAAATAATGATATTCACTTGTTTGGAGGAAGAATCAGCTGTCTCTATATATCTAGGAGTTGAGTTTATTCATTGCTTTGTTGAATACTTTTATATAGTTCTTATTTATTTATTTTTTTGAAACTTTTTTTTTTTTAATTCAAAATCTAAATTGTATTTGAAAATTAATGAGTTATTTAAAGTACTTCCTCTAGTCCTTTTTCTTAAACCCTAAAGCAGCATATTAAAGAATTTCTCATTTCCTTTTTGTTGTGAAAGAAATGAATAAATTTGCATCATTTGTAAGTTGTGCCTAATTCTTTATATAGATTTAGGCTCGATGTGCGGCACCAGATGTAGCATCTCATATATCCTTATAAGAGTGCGTATATTTGTGGATCGAGCCAAACAAGCCATAGCTTTAAATAATGTCATATTCTTCCACATGTTCATCCCAAGTTCATTTTCAATATTGCCAAAGAAGCCATAGCTTCGAATATTTACAAACTGAATATTATCCAAAAAAAAAAAGAAGAGAACCAAAAGAGGCGTTATCATTTCATTCGATACCGCAAATTGTTGGTATGATTATTGTATTGTATTACATTCAGTATAATTTTGTTATTCCTTTTCTATTTATTTCCTTTCTATTCATATATTCCTATATAACATTTAAAAGTTAAAACTTTATGTGCATTAATCGGAGTGAAAATAGGACGGATCGGATCGGAAACCGGGCTTTTGGAAAATTTCCGATTTTTTCTTGGAACTGAATTCTGACTTCCGATTCCAATCTGATTTTTTCGGAATAAAAAAATGAGGTCCGATTCCGAAACAGTCGGAATTCTCGGAAATCCGCTGAAAAAAAAGGGGAAGAACAAGAAAAAAAAAACTTGAAAGACACCAAAAAATATCCAAGATCCAACAACAATTAATGAATAACCTCTTCCCATTGCACAATCAAGAACTAAAAATGAAAACGCAGTACATAAGCAACAAAAATCTTTTCCCGAAGAGATAGCTAGAAGGAGAGATTCACCAGTGAAATTACTAAAAAACAATTTGTATAAATTGTTGAGATCGATCGACTGATAGAACTACTGTATTGATAAAAGGGGTAATTGGAAGTATTATCTAGGAACTAAAAAACAACATATATGGTTGAAGAATTGAACCAGTTTGGAGGAGAAAAAAGAAGGTTAGACAAGAAAAAAAAAGGGCGATGTGGGAAGGAGAAGAATTAGGACATTTGCTTGAAAGGTGGGTTTGTATGACTTGTAATGAGCTAAATATTTTGGACCGAAATTAATTATTTACAAAATAAATAACTTTTCAGTCCAGCCCAAAGTAATGAATTAAGTTTTATATGAAAAATAAGTGATATATATGTAAAAATAATTCTAAAAGATATATAAATTTTGGAAAAAAATCGGAATAACTATCGGAAATTTCGGAACTATTTTTGGATCGGAATTCGTAAATTCCGAATATTATATGTAGCACCCCCCTTCTAATCCGGGTGATTAATCGGACCGGTTTATCGGAAAATGATTCATATAGCGGAAGCAAAAGATCTCTTTGAAATTTTTAAAACTTTGAAATGGGACCAAAATGCCATTATTAAAACTTTGCATTTTTCGAAAAACTTTCTTAAGTTACTTTAGCTGAATAAAGGTTTCATTTGGAAACAAGTTTCGAGAGTAAGTTTTTCGTTCAAGTGCTACACTATCAACTATCGATTTTGGTTCGAAAAGAAATCAGAGTTGGAAAGGGTATTTTGGTGAATAATTCGAAAATTACTAGTTGAGGCGTGAAATAACAAAATTACTAAACGGACTATTTTATAATAAGAGTTAAGTACGATCCATACGGATTTGAGTTCAAAAGATACGAAAAGGAAACTACGGAGGTTTAATATTACATCACCAAAAGAAAACCCAAAATATTTAGCATCGTTCATAGGCCCTCGTACAACTTATAAAAAAAAACCCGGGCAAGACCTCGATCCGCTACTCGATCTATTCCGGTGGAGGGTTACTAGCACTACTACCTGCAATTAAAAGGTATCTATATGAGCTATAAAGCTCAGTAAGAAATCCGATTAAATATCGAACTTTGAAAATACGTTATATATATTATATAATATTATATATCCATCCTTACCCACATTCCGAACTTCACAAGACAAACGGTAAATCACATAATTCACGAACACACGTCATTCACACATAAACACGTATTTATGCAATATGACTAAAATGCCCTTTTTATGAAAATCGTGAAAAACACAATTTTTGTTTTATCGGATCCGTGAAAGATTAATTTCTGTACTTGAATAATAAACCTGCTACGCGCCCGTTTTCACTAAGTGGAATCAAACCACAACATTTCATCCTAGTTGGATACCGGCCCTCTATATCCGAGTTGTTTATTACCCGGTATTCCATTAATCTTTCAAATTTAAAAACCGTGAAATGCATCTTTTTCAAAATTATGCTTATGACAATTATATGATCCACACATAACATCACAAATATCAATCAAGTGCCACAAAATCATACAAATATCACAATTTACCACATATTTAAAATTTGGGCAAAACTCCCCAAATTCACATGGCACACACATATATTCAGCACACATACACACACATGTTCGGCACACACTCATGCAGCCAACACATTTAAAACATCACATTTAATAACCAAATCATGCTTGAAAAGCAAAGCCATATTTATCTTTCATTTAATGAACTTATTACCACTTCTAGGCAATAATTTCATTTCAACAAATTTCAGCAGTAATTAAACACATCCATGCAGCAATTAAGGTACAAAATCCCAAATTCCATCACTCATAATTATTAATTCAAAGACATGGAAATTAAAGCACAAAACATAATAAATGACATGCATAATGTTCTAATTTCGAAATAATAGTAAACCAATTCCAAAAATTCCTAAATTAAATCCTAGAGCTCCTAACTAATCCAAGTTTTAGTTTCTGAAATTATTTTAGATTTTCATAAAGTCTCGAATTTTCTTGGAATTAAAACTAGAAAAACCCTTTTTTCTTTTAAAAATCCAAAACTCTAATATAACCTTAATTACTTTGAAACCTTTTGTATAGAAAACTTTTCCCCATTTAAAATTGGCGGCGGATATATGCAAGCCCATTTTTTTATTAGTTCAAGACCTCTAACATAAAAATACTAATATACCCTTAATGAAATTCAAAAGCAAAAATCGGTATTCGAAAACCGATTTTGTACTCAATAATCGACATTACAACGCCGATTTTGGTGAAAAAAATCGGCATTATGACGCCGATTTTCGTGTAAAAATCGGTCTGGATAAACCGATTTGAGAAACCAACGAAAACACAAAAAAAAATCAATTTCAATCTCAATTTGTTTTTTGAAAATTTGCTAAAACATTGCAACCCAACAAGAAATAAGCATAGATTAATGTTCATCCACGCATATATATCAAGAATCGATGCTCGATTAATGTTTTCGAATTTACAAACAAAAGTTTAGTAAAAAGAACTTACTTGTTGGTGGTGGTGCGCTGGTGGTGATGGTGCGGTGGTGGTGGTGCGGTGGTTGGGTCACTGGTCGTCGCCAGCGGTGGAAGTCTCGCTGGTCGGCGTCCCGGCGGTCTGGCGACGACAGTCGTGAGTTTCTTTTTTTTTTTTTTTTTTTTCCGTTTTGTTTTTGATTATTATTAAAATTTTTTGAATTTTTGGTCTTGAAAAAATTAAAAACAAGGTTTGTTTGTATTTGAGTATTATTTGTGGATAAGGATATATTCGTCCTCGTTTGGTCTTGATGTGATAAAATTAGATTAATATACGGGCTTGAACTAATAAACACCTTTATATGGATTTGAACTAATAAAAAAATGGGTTTGCATATATCCGCCGCCTTTAAAATTTGCTGGAAAACAGATTCCAAGCTTTAAAAATGGCAGATTTTTCGGAAATTACAGATTTGACCCCAAAGTTTCAAGATTTACACATGCAACCACACTAAAAGTTCAATATCCATTTTTTCATGAAAAACACCTAACAATCTGAGCTTTTACTTTATTAATGCAGAAAACAAAGTTGAAAATTACTTGAGGCAGAAGTTGCGAAATTTTTAATGCTTTTGTCTAACAAAAACTTGTATCTACCCACTACCAATATAGATGATGCATGCAAGAACAAGAAATCAACACTCAACACATCTTTTTCATTTTTCCCCAAAAAGCCCTAATTTTTCGAAATCACTCCAATTCTTTTAAGAAATTGTAACAACAAAATTCTTATCTGCGATTTAGACAAACAAGAAAAACTTGCACAAAGATAATTTTATTGAATTAAAAATAAATATTGCGGGTTACAAACTCTAATTTAATCCTCTGATTCTTCTCTCAAGAACAATATATGTTGACTTTGAATTTCGGAGTCGGGTCGTTGACTTGATCTTCTCCGGATTTGATTTTGAACTTGAATAACGTCTTCCGAGGGTCTTGCGACTTGAATCTCGGATCGAACGCAGAACTTTGACGGGTTTTGACTTGAAGATCTTGGAGTTCTTGATGGATTTGGCCCTTCAATCTTCCTTCGATCTTGATTTGTTGAACTTTGACGGGTTTCGACTTGAAGATCTTGGAGTTTTTGATGGATTTGGCCCTTCAATCTTCCTTCGATCTTGATTTGTTGAAGAATGCCCTCAATTTGATGAATATCTTGATGGATTTGGGCCTTCAATCTTCCTTCGATCTTCATTTGTTGAAGAACGCCCTCGATTTGATGAAGAACGCCTTGAATTTGATGAAGATGACTTGAATGTTGTAGAGAGAATTTTCTCCTACGATTTTTATTCTTCTTGAGTTGTGTCTTGAATTGTGTAGGGAGGGTCCCTATTTATAGTGGTAGAATAAGAGTCCTGCATGAAGTCTTCTTGATGACGTGGCGCGATTTGATTAGCTCTCTTTAAATTGATATTTGTCTCTTATAACTTGGAAGAGAAGAAACAATCCTATTGGTCAATAATTAATTGATAATTATCTCCATGACTTATTTTGCAAGATAAATTATAATCTTGGGGTTCAATTTAATATAATATAAATTATATTAAATTTACGAGTCTACAAATGCCCCCTCGAGACTTGTTCACGGACAATGCGTCTTGGAGTGAATGAGTCTCGATAATTGTTTAACTTCAATTGCAGCTTGATCTAACAAAGCACATACATCTTTTAAAATCATGACTGGACTTAGAGAGATTCTAAGTTGCCTACGTACCCTATAGAGGGATCAAGTCATAACGTAATTCAAAATATATCCTTTTGAGGGATGTCATGCACAATTTACACTCATGTGGACAAGGAGAAACATTTGCAGTTTAAGCTCGTGCTGAAGGAGCATTTGACTTGAATTTGTAGATAGTTTACGCTCGTATCAAGGAGCCTTGACTTGATTTCGATATATAGATAGTTTATGCTCGTATCGAGGAGCCTTGACTTGATTTGGATATATAGATAGTTTATGCTCGTATCAATGAGTCTTGACTTGATTTGAATATGAGGATAGTTTATGCTCGTATCAAGGAGCATTGATTTGGATTTGGACATATAGAAGTTTATGTTCGTATCGAGGAGCATTGACTTGATTTGGATATGTAGATAGTTTATGCTCGTATCAAAGAGCCTTGACTTGATATGGATATATAGATAGTTTATGCTTGTATCGGGGAGCCTTGATTTGATTTGGATGTATAGATAGTTTATGCTCATATCGAGGAGCCTTGACTTGATTTGAACTCGTAGACCTTTTAAACTCGTGTCAAGGAGTGTTTTATTTGGACATGTAGACTTTTTAAACTCGTGTCAATGAGTATGTCATTTGATTCGGACATGTAGACATTTTAAACTCGTGTCAAGGAGTGTTTCATTTAATTTGGACATGTAGACTTTTTAAACTTATGTCAAGGAGTGCTTCGTTTTATTTGGACATGTAGACCTTTTAAACTCGTGTCAAGGAGTATTTCATTTGATCTGGACATGTAGACCTTTTAAACTCGTGTCAAGGAGTGCTTCATTTGATTTGACTTGTCACATTGCATAGGATGTTGTTTCTTCAAAAGACTTGCCCCCATCTTCATGATCTTCTTGTTCTTCGTCAACATGTTCCTCTTTGAGCTGAT
Source organism: Erythranthe guttata (assembly GCF_056151865.1). Lineage (NCBI taxonomy): Eukaryota > Viridiplantae > Streptophyta > Magnoliopsida > Lamiales > Phrymaceae > Erythranthe > Erythranthe guttata. Next base: position 10,558,829 of record NC_142535.1, on the reverse strand, counting down.
ACGACTTTTGGAATGAAGGTTCTTCGACTTCATTTGCAGTTATGTTCAATTCCATATCATGTGCTCGAGTGGCCAACTCTTCAAAAAATTTAGGTTGAATTCCTTGAAGGATATATCGGAGTGCCCATTGCATTCCTTGGATGCACAGATCAATAGCTGATGTCTCGGGCAGTCGATCGTTGCAATTAAGACTCAAATTTCTCCAACGGTTGATGTAGTGGATGAGAGGTTCCTTCTTCCATTGGCGGGAATTGGTGAGCTCAATCATGCTGACTGTTCTTCGAGTGCTGTAAAAGCGGTTGAGAAATTCTTCCTCCAAGTGCTTCCAACTATCAATGGAGTTTGCCCCCAAATCAATGTACCAAGCAAACGCGTTGTCTTTGAGCGATCGGACGAATTGCTTGACGAGGTGATCTCCGTACGTCCCGACATCATTGCAAGTCTCGACGAAGTGTTCCACATGTTGCTTGGGGTTGCCTTTGCCGTCAAATTGTTGAAACTTTGGAGGTATATAGCCCATTGGCATCCTTAGATCATCAATCCTCTGCGTGTATGGCTTGACATAGGTTGATGGAGACTTTGAGCTTCCTTCCAACTTGTCTTTGATTGTTCCACTGATCAACGTCATCACTTGATCTACATGAATCATCCCTTCTGGAGAAACTTGAAGTTCTTGAGCTGGAGCCTTCTCGTTTTCAACTGGTTGTTGCTTTGTGGATGTCTCGACTTCGTCTTGAACCTCTATCTGATTCTCCACAGCTTGACTAGCATCGGCTTTGTCCATCTTGTTGATCAACTCGACAATTTGAGAATCTCGTTGTTGAACATGCTTTGCGAGTCCCTCAATGGCCTTTGTCATCAAACTTGCAATTTTCTCCTCCATGGTTGTAGCGTTTGTTGTCATGACGGATGCCACCTCTGAGTAGCTTGATGTTGAACGAGGCGTGGGCTGTGAAATCTCTCGTTTTGAACCTTCCACGCCTGCGCTTGTGTTGACAAGAGGTGGTAAGCCTTTCTGAATGGTTTGAGGCGTCGAGTTAGTCTCGGAGGATGCTTGCAGCTTCTTAGCCATACTCCTTGTACCTAAGCCCACACTTGATGAATCCGAAGTAGCAATCTTCATTGTGAACGTAGAGCAGTCACTGCAACACTTCGAGGATCTTCGAGAGAGAGAAGAGATGAGAGGTAGAGATGTCCCACCGGGCGTGCCAAAATTTGTAACAACAAAATTCTTATCTGCGATTTAGACAAACAAGAAAAACTTGCACAAAGATAATTTTATTGAATTAAAAATAAATATTGCATGTTACAAACTCTAATTTAATCCTCTGATTCTTCTCTCAAGAACAATATATGTTGACTTTGAATTTCGGAGTCGGGTCGTTGACTTGATCTTCTCCGGATTTGATTTTGAACTTGAATAACGTCTTCTGAGGGTCTTGCGACTTGAATCTCGGATTGAACGCAGAACTTTGACGGGTTTTGACTTGAAGATCTTGGAGTTCTTGATGGATTTGGCTCTTCAATCTTCCTTCGATCTTGATTTGTTGAAGAACGCCCTCAATTTGATGAAGATCTTGATGGATTTGGGCCTTCAATCTTCCTTCGATCTTCATTTGTTGAAGAACTCCCTCGATTTGATGAAGAACGCCTTGAATTTGATGAAGATGACTTGAATGTTGTAGAGAGAATTTTCTCCTACGATTTTTATTCTTCTTGAGTTGTGTCTTGAATTGTGTAGGGAGGATCCCTATTTATAGTGGTAGAATAAGAGTCCTACATGAAGTCTTCTTGATGACGTGGCGCGATTTGATTGGCTCTCTTTAAATTGATATTTATCTCTTATAACTTTGAAGAGAAGAAACAATCCTATTGGTCAATAATTAATTGATAATTATCTCCATGACTTATTTTGCAAGATAAATTATAATCTTGGGATTCAATTTAATATAATATAAATTATATTAAATTTACGTGTCTACACAAATTTTGAAAAATCTTTTTATACTATTGATACCTCCTAATTGCAGCAAGAAATCAGAATTTCTTACCTTAAAACCGAAGAAAAGAAAACAACCGAAGGAGGGAATGCTTTCAAGCACCGAAATCTAACCAAGCCACTCTGATTGTGAATGAAATGGTGTGAGCTTCTAAGAGGGTTGTGTTATTATCTTCCGTGAGTAAGCAAGAAGTCTTGATGGTCTTTTTGGTCTTGTCTAAAGCAAGGGTTAAATAGGGGACCTTCATTTTTATTTTTGAATTTCTTGCAAATTTGGAGTTTGAGGTGGAAGAAGAAGTGGCCGATGGTGGAGGGGGTGGCTTTGGTGGAGAGAGGAGGAGGAGACAAGTAAATGACTAGGTCTTAGAAGAAAAAAGATGAAGGGTGTCTCTTCATTTAACTAAGTAAGGTGGAGTATAGCATTAGTGCTAATCATGGCTAAATGCCAAGTTGAAAGGCATGCAAAATTTCTTAATTTTATTTATTTAAAATAAAGCACAACTTGGACTTCTCATATATATATACATATATACATATACGCATTTTCGGACATATATATATATATATACTTTAGTACTATATCTTAAAAATATAAATCACATAAGTCACCAAATTTCGAACATACATATACAGATAATCTAACAAATAATTAAGACATGTAATTATTCACATAAGTCACGTAATTCACGAAATTCCTAGAATTTCAATTCACGGAAATGATACTAAATCACATAAATCACATAAATCACACATATATATCTATTCATGAATTTCACAAAATAAATATCATGTAATCACCACATTCCGAATAATTAAATAATACATGTAATTATTCACGTAAGTCGCGCAATTAGATTCACGTAATTCACATAATTAATATCACGTAATAATATCACCTAAGGATTCTCGAGTTAGGAATATTAGTTTCGGGTTTTAGGGTTTTGGAAAGGTGGCGTGTTACATTATATATATATATTCCGATTCCGATCCGATTATTTTCGGAAAATTCGGAAATCGAAATTTCGAAAATCGGAAAAAATCCTTTCGAAATCGGAAATATTCCGATTTCCACCCCTACGTATTAAGTCTTATATTATGTTTTCTCATATTAATATATATATATATATATATATATATATATATATATATATATATATATATATATATATATATATATAAGCATTCTTAACTTATAGTTAATTTTTAATGATCCGCCTCCTGCGTGAGAAAGAGAATGTGTAGGTTTTTCAAAAAACTTGGTGGGAATTTTTCCCATTTGAATAACACTTAGGTCAGCTCCACTATCAATCATAGCAATGAAGTCTTCCCTGTAAGAATTATTAATAAGGAGAGAAATCTTTGTATACCATTTTTGAGAAATAATAATATTAATGGTAGATAAATGATTTTTATCTAAATTACCAAACTCATCGGGGTTAATAAACTGAGACTGAGCTGTAAAAGTTTCCTTCTCTTTGCCTCTTTGCCTTTCTCAACAATAGAAAGACGAGATTGTTTCTCTGCCTGTGATATCGTTAGATTTTTCATCGAACTTAACATGAAAAAGAACTTCCCAGATGTTCCAATCTGGTTATGAACTGAAACGTACGAGATAAATCTCCCAGTCTTCCATTAATTTTTTCATTCCTTTACTTTCTCTTTAAGAGAGGATTTGAGCAAATCAAAACTTTCTTGTAAAGAAAGATCTTGATAATCTTCGTTAGGATCCTGAGCATCTTGGAGGTCAGTAACAGAACTCATAGAAGCATCTGATTTTGAATCAGAAAAGTCAATATCATTGAATATGTCCTTCTTAATGTGGTCCATATAAAGATCCATAATTTTTTCTTTAGAGAAAATGTCAAAATACTGCTTGGAGAACTCAGAGAACGAAGGAAGACTATATGAAGTCTTCTTAACAGAGATCTTCTTATGATCTTCCATTTTGGATTTAATCCTACGAATATTTCTTGTAAAGGTGACTCATTGGAGCCAGGAGTAATAACATTTAGATTATTCCAAAACCTAGTAGTATGAATTCTCCATAAACACGGCGTACCATTGGTCGTGAACCCGAATTGTGGTTTCCATTTCCAAACCCATGGAATTCCGGAATCAACAAAAAACATACAAATAGTTTTACTACCTGTATTGTGAGTTTTAAAAGAAGAAAAACTAATAGAGTATTCTTCTAAGAGAGATTTAATCTCTTCTGGCAAAATGTCTCTCTTAGAAGAATACTCTATTAGGTTTTCTTCTTTTAAAACTCACAATACAGGTAGTAAAACTATTTGTATGTTTTTTGTTGATTCCGGAATTCCATGGGTTTGGAAATTGAAACCACAATTCGGGTTCACGACCAATGGTACGCCGTGTTTATGGAGAATTCATACTACTAGGTTTTGGAATAATCTAAATGTTATTACTCCTGGCTCCAATGAGTCACCTTTACAAGAAATATTCGTAGGATTAAATCCAAAATGGAAGATCATAAGAAGATCTCTGCTAAAAAGACTTCATATAGTCTTCCTTCGTTCTCTGAGTTCTCCAAGCAGTATTTTGACATTTTCTCTAAAGAAAAAATTGTGGATCTTTATATGGACCACATTAAGAAGGACCTAATCAATGATATTGACTTTTCTGATTCAAAATCAGATGCTTCTATGAGTTCTGTTACTGACCTCCAAGATGCTCAGGATCCTAATGAAGATTATCAAGATCTTTCTTTACAAGAAAGTTTTAATTTGCTCAAATCCTCTCTTAAAGAGAAAGTAAATGAAGGAAAAAATTAATGGAAGACTGGGAGATTTATCTCGTACGTTTCAGTTCATCACCAGATTGGAACATCTGGGAAGTTCCTTTTCATGTTAGATTCGATGAAAAATCTAACGAGATCACAGGCAGAGAAACAATCTTGTTATCCAGTCCTTAAAAGATTTTAAGAAGACTCTAAGACTTCTGAAGAAACAAGCTTCTTTAATGGCGATTTAAAGAATATTTTATATTAGAGCATTTCAGCAAGATGCATCTACAGTATCCGACAAATTAAATTTCGTCATTGCTTACGCCAGCAGACCAAGCACTGTTCATAAATAGTAAAAACACTATTCACACTTTTTACTATTCACACTTTTTTATCTTTTTGAAATCCGGGGCTGATGTCCGGCTCTTTCTCTTTTCTATTTATAGTTAGAGTTTCCAACTCTTTAGGAGAGGACTTTCTGGACTCTCTCTCTCTCTCTTTTTAAATTCCTATCTTGTATAATTATCGTGTGGAAAATAAGTTGGTTTGAAGTTCTTGCTGTTCTTTAAGGTACTCTTGTTTTCATCTTCAGTCTTTTATTAATATTTCAATGATCGCCGCCTCAATGGCCGGCTAAGTTTCCTGTATTAAATCATGGCTTGACTCTAACGTTACTTTACTATCATGTACATTTGTGAAAGATCTAGATCTTCTTAATATATCAATAGTATCCTGTTCGATCTTTTAGAAACACATATAGGATATTACTGGGGACATCCATAGTCCATAAGTTAACCTGAAAAAAGCTTAACGCCTAAAAACGCCTGCGTCTGGGATCGGCAAAACGGCAAACTAGGCAAGCCCACATGGTTAACTTATGAATATCACTGGAAACCTCATACCTTCTGGTCAAACCAAAATCTACCTTTGATATCTTAAGTAAATTTGTTTATAATCTTAAAAATGATATTAAGATTCTTCAAAAGAATAATTCTGAATTTTCGTCGCGTCTTTCTATTGTTGAGAAAGGCAAAGAGAAGGAAACTTTTACAGCTCAGTCTCAGTTTATTAACCCCGATGAGTTTGGCAATTTAGATAAAAATCATTTATCTACCATTAATATTATTATTTCTCAAAAATGGTATACAAAGATTTCTCTCCTTATTAATAATTCTTACAAGGAAGACTTCATTGCTATGATTGATAGTGGAGCTGACCTAAGTGTTATTCAAATGGGAAAAATTCCCACCAAGTTTTTTGAAAAAACTACACATTCTCTTTCTCACGCAGGAGGCGGATCATTAAAAATTAACTATAAGCTTAAGAATGCTTATGTTTGTATCGAAGGTTGTTGTATTGCTAATGACTTTCTTATTGCTGAAGATATTACTAGTCAAATGATTATTGGCCTTCCATTTCTTTATAAGATTTATCCTCTTACATTTATTGACGAAAGAGGAATTACAGGGACTTATAATGGTAAGCCTATTTCTTTTAAGTTTATCACTAAACCTATTCATAAGGTTCTTAACTCTATACAAGATCAAATTAATTTTCAAAATTGTCAGGTCAATTTTCTCAAAGAAGAATTTAACTCATTAATTATTGAAGATAGATTGAAAAATTCAAAACTTCAAGATAAAATTAAGCTTTTATATAATAAATTCTCTATTGACATTTGCAATGAATTCCTTAATGCTTTTTGGGATAGAAATAAACATATTGTTTCTCTTCCCTATTAAGAAGGATTTAAAGATAGTCAAATTCCTACTAAGTCTAGGCCTTGCCAGATGAACTCAGAATATTTAGAGTTATGTAAAAAGGAAATATCGTCCTTATTACAGAAGAAACTTATTTCCCCTTCCAAGTCCCCTTGGTCTTTTACTGCCTTCTATGTTAATAAACATTCGGAGCAAGAACGAGGAGTTCCCAGATTGGTTATTAACTACAAACCTCTTAATAAAATTCTTAAATGGATTAGACACCCTATCCCTAATAAAAAGGATCTTCTTGACAGACTAGTCAATGCACTTATATTTTCAAAATTTGATTTAAAATCAGGATTCTGGCAAATACAAATTGATCAGACTGACAGGTATAAAACTGCCTTCAATGTCCTTTTCGGTCATTACGAATGGAATGTCATGCCTTTTGGCCTTAAGAATGCTCCTTCTGAGTTTCAACAAACTATGAATGATATCTTCTATCTGTATAGCGATTTTATCATTGTTTATATTGATGATATTCTGGTTTTCTCTAAAGACATTGAGATGCATTTTAAACATCTTGATATGTTTAAAAACCTAATCATAAAAAATGGTTTAGTTATTTCAAAACCTAAAATGGTTCTTTTTCAGACTAAGATAAAATTCTTAGGTCATACTATTGAAAAAGGAAACATCATTCCCATTCAAAGAAGTATTGAGTTTGGAAATAAATTTCCTGATATTATTACAGATAAAACTCAGTTACAAAGATTTTTAGGAAGTCTTAATTATGTTTCTTCTTATATTAAAAATCTTGCTAACGATTCCGCTATATTATATGATAGGCTTAAGAAGAATCCTTCTCCTTGGAATGATAATCACACTAAGGATGTTATTAATATTAAGGAGAAAGTTAAAAACATCCCGTGTCTTATGCTTGCTAACCCTTTGTGGGAAAAATACGTTGAAACTGATGCCTCAGATTTGGGGTATGGGGGTATTTTAAAACAAATCAACCCTGATAATAAGATTGAATACATCATTCGATTTTATTCCGGTAAATGGAATAATGCTCAAAAAAATTATTCTACTACAACTAAAGAAATTCTTGCTATTGTTAAATGCGTCCTTAAATTTCAGGATGATTTATACAATCAAAAGTTAACCATTAAAACTGATTGTAAAGCAGCTACTTTTATGCTCTTTAAAGATTTTGAACATAATGTCTCTAAACAAATGTTTGCCCGATGGCAATCTCATCTTGCTTACTTTGATTTTAACATTTTTTATAAACAAGGGAAAGATAATCATCTTCCAGACTTTTTAACTCGTGAATATATTTCTTCATGACAGAAATGAGCTATTCTGGAAGAAACCCTTTTTCCTCTCAAAGAGGAAGGGGAGGCAGAGGTTTCCCTATTATTCAGCAAGGGAAGAAATCCCTTTACAACCAGAATATTTCCGGTATTAGTTTTTCTTCAAAAGGAGACGAGGTCCAAAAGGAGTTCCAGGAATTCCTCAGACAAAGAGGAAAGAATATACCAATGGAGGGCAATTCCTCAAAGTCAGAAGAGGAAGAATCATACTCTTCAGTTGCTCAGAAAGAATACAAATTCTTTGACTCCCCTAAGAAAGAGTTAATTTTAGTCATGGAAGATGACGATGAGACGTTCAAAGAGTCCCCATGGATTCTTATGGATAAGTATCTCCCGGCAAATTGTTGGAAGGTCGAGACTTACAAAACGAGAGGATTCTATGAGAATATCTTCACCAGCCTGGGAAGTGTTGATATTCAACACTATCCTCCTAAGAGTAAGGTTAATAACTACTCCAAGTTTATTATCAAGAAGATCATCTCCATTCAAGAATGGGGTACTTCTCATTTTTTGCTGAGAAAAGCATTACTAATGAGGTTACTAGGTCAGTCTACCAGTACAATTATTGGGATTACCTACATAGTTTTTATAAAACTCTTTTATATCAGAATCCTAAGCATTCTCACACATGGCTTATAAAAATTTGCGATAATATCAGTAGGAATCAAATTCCAAATTGGCTTTTCTCTTGGTGGAAAATTTTTGGTGCAATGGCAGACATTTTGCCAGAAGAGATTAAATCTCTCTTAGAAGAATACTCTATTAGTTTTCTTCTTTTAAAACTCACAATACAGGTAGTAAAACTATTTGTATGTTTTTTGTTGATTCCGGAATTCCATGGGTTTGGAAATGGAAACCACAATTCGGGTTCACGACCAATGGTACGCCGTGTTTATGGAGAATTCATACTACTAGGTTTTGGAATAATCTAAATGTTATTACTCCTGGCTCCAATGAGTCACCTTTACAAGAAAATATTCGTATGATTAAATCCAAAATGGAAGATCATAAGAAGATCTCTGCTAAGAAGACTTCATATAGTCTTCCTTCGTTCTCTGAGTTCTCCAAGCAGTATTTTGACATTTTCTTTAAAGAAAAAATTATGGATCTTTATATGGACCACATTAAGAAGGACCTATTCAATGATATTGACTTTTCTGATTCAAAATCAGATGCTTCTATGAGTTCTGTTACTGACCTCCAAGATGCTCAGGATCCTAACGAAGATTATCAAGATCTTTCTTTACAAGAAAGTTTTGATTTGCTCAAATCCTCTCTTAAAGAGAAAGTAAAGGAAGGAAAAAATTAATGGAAGACTGGGAGATTTATCTCGTACGTTTCAGTTCATCACCAGATTGGAACATCTGGGAAGTTCCTTTTCATGTTAGGTTCGATGAAAAATCTAACGAGATCACAGGCAGAGAAACAATCTTGTTATCCAGTCCTTATAAGATTTTAAGAAGACTCTAAGACTTCTGAAGAAACAAGCTTCTTTAATGGCGATTTAAAGAAGATTTTATCTTAGAGCATTTCAGCAAGATGCATCTACGGTATCCGACAAATTAAATTTCGTCATTGCTTACGCCATCAGACCAAGCACTGTTCATAAATAGTAAAAACACTATTCACACTTTTTACTATTCACACTTTTTTATCTTTTTGAAATCCGGGGCTGATGTCCGGCTCTTTCTCTTTTCTATTTATAGTTAGAGTTTCCAACTCTTTAGGGAAGGACTTTCTGGACTCTCTCTCTCTCTTTTTAAATTCCTATCTTGTATAATTATCGTGTGGAAAATAAGTTGGTTTGAAGTTCTTGCTGTTCTTTAAGGTACTCTTGCTTTCATCTTCAGTCTTTTATTAATATTTCAATGATCGCCGCCTCAATGGCCGGCTAAGTTTCCTGTATTAAATCATGGCTTGACTCAATGTTACTTTACTATCATGTACATTTGTGAAATTTAAGATTTATTTTACTTAAGATATCAAAGGTAGAGTTTGGTTTGACCAGAAGGTATGAGGTTTCCAGTGATATTCATAAGTTAACCATGTGGCTTGCCTAGTTTGCCGTTTTGTCGATCCCAGGCGCAAGCGTTTTTAGGCGTTAAGCTTTTTTCAGGTTAACTTATGGACTATGGATGTCCCCAGTAATATCCTATCTGTGTTTCTAAAAGATCCAACAGGATACTATTGATATATTAAGAAGATCCATATCTTATTTGCTGAAAGGATCAAAAAAGTCCTTAGAAAAGACTCAGATCATATTGCATATGAGGCTTTTACTTTTGGCCAAATCGTTAGTATTTGTATTCAAGAAGGATTAAGCCTTTGTAATGAAATCAAATTAAGAAATCAGATCCGTAAGGATAATCTGTTAGAAAGAAAACCGTTAGGTCATTTTTGTGACCAGTTTGGCCTAGACAATCCTGGCAAAAAAGATTCTCATAAGAATAAAAGATAATTTAATCATAAACCTAATTATAGGAAAAGAAGAAGACATTATGATAATAAACAGATTAACCATTCTAAAGATAAGCAAGATAACGACAAGGGAAGAAATCGCTATCATAGAAAGAAGTCCTATAAAAATGATAGTAATTTTCTTAGCAAAATTGTTTGCAGAAAATGTGGTAGAACAGGTCATTATGCTAATCAATGTTATGCTAAAGATAAGATTAAAAATCTTGATATTGAGGACGATTTAAAAGAAACCCTTTATAAAATTGTCATGAATTCTAAGGATGATACAGATTCTAATAAATCTGGTTCCTCTAAAGAATCGGATTTTTCCGATGATATTTCTACTAAGAGTGATGAATGTAATAATTGTGCTCTTGGTAAACCCTGTCTTAATTGCATCAAAGATACATATAATCCTGTTGAAGATGAAATATATATATATATATATATATATATATATATATATATATATATATATATATATATATATATATATATATATATATATATATATATATATATATATATATATATTTATATATATATTATATATATATATATAAGGCCATCAATGGTACTTATTTATAAAGGGGTCCAAAATGTTTTTTATAAAAAAGTCCACACATGGTCCAGAGGGTTGTAACAGACTAAAGTAGCCCCTCACATTTTAATATGCTCCAATTTCATCATTTAATTTAATCTAACCTCAATTTGACCCTGAATCCACAAATTATTCATTTATGACCCAAAACACAATTTTATGGACAATTTCGTCCGTCACCGACGGTCTCTAGCGTTGACTTTTTTTTTTTTTTTTTTATAAAGATTTTTTCTTCCTGATTTTTCCGCCGCCGATTTCCGGAATTGACGTTTTCATTTGTTTTTATTTTTATTTTTATTATTTTGAATTTGTTTCTTTCTTTAACATCTTTTTGCCCCCAGTTTGAATAACAATATTTTTGTGGTTGACAATAATATTAACTATATTATTGTTAAACATATTAATATTAACTATACTATAGTTTAACATAGTAATATTGCTATATTAATCTATAGCACAATAATATTAACACAACAAAAGTCATTATTATTTTGTAAATAGAGTAATATTAATATGTTGACCGTTCAACAAAGGTAAACATAACAAAAAACCAAAATAATTAATATTGATGTGGTTGATAGTAATATTACTGTAACAACAATAATATTACCATCACCCACAATAATATTATTGTGTTTACAGTAATATTACAATTGTAGACAATAATATTATTACGTTGCTCCGTCAACAACTCAAACAAAACAAAAAACCCAAAATTATAATAATATTGATGTGGTTGACAGTAATATTATTGTGTTTACAGTTATTTTACTGTCAACGACATTAATATAATTACGTTGACTTGTCAACAAATCAAACAAAATTAAAAAAAAAAAACCCAAAAAAATAATAATAATATAGTTGATTCTAATTGTACTGACAACGACAATACAATTGCATAAATGTACTTTCAACGACAGTACAATTACGTTAATGTACTGTCAATGACGGTATAATTACGTTAATGTACTGTTAGTGACAGTATAATTACTGTTAATACAGTACAATTACGGTCAACGTTTACAAAAAAAATCATAAAAAAAGTCAATGCCGGAAACCGGCGACAGAAAAGACAGACCGGAAAAAAAAATCGAACAGTCAATGCCGAAAACCGGCGGCAAAAATATAATTTCAGAAAATAATGTTTTAAAAAAATGTCAAAATTGAATATTTGTGGTCAAAATTGATTAAATTGAGGTTACAATTAAGAATTGGATGTAAATGGTTGGAGGTAATTTTGTCGTATACATTAATTTTTCCATTATTTATAATACATTTTAAAGGGATGAGCTTATTGGCGAAAGATATATAACCCATAAAGCTAGAATAATAAAAATGGTTGGTGAGAGACTTGTGCACAAAAACCTCAAATAAATATATATATATATATATATATATATATATATATATATATATATATATATATATATATATATATATATATATATATATATATATATATATATATAACTCAATAAACATGTAAAACAATTCAAATAATATTTACATTTATATATTATGAAATTCATTGATATGAAAAAATGACCGGACAAATTTTAGAATTAACATAAGATAACAACGAAGTATCATGTACTATGGTACTATACCAAAAGTAACAGTATATTGAATATATGCTTATTTTATAGGGAAAATTAGCAAGAAAAGGGAAATGTAGTTAAGGAAAACTCCCTCCAGAAAATAATTAAAAAAAGGGTTATTTTGCATACCCCTAGCCACCAAATAAACTATGGATAAACCCAAGCCCAAATCACCATTTGACATACCCCTGGAGAAGCGAAAGTACTATACTATCCTTATATGCAATTTTCAACCAAAATGCATTCAACATTTCTAGTCCTGCATTTATTCTTTTCGCTGATTTATTTATAATTTTTTTAAATAATAATAAAACTGTTTGTTAAATTTATATATATTTATTATTTTTAAATTTTTTTTTATTTAAAAAAAAAATTAATTGTTTTTTTTTCCTTTTTTTTTTTTTTTTTTTTTTTTTAATTTTCAAAACATTATGTTTACTGTACTGAAAATAACTACATGTAACTGTAGTACCTATAGTAATTCGTAGTTATGTTCGTTATTTTACCCCATATTTTTAGTCGATCAATAGCATACACACACGAATACTGGCTTATACAAAAGAAATTCATAAACCCCAACAAAAATTTACAAATTTCAATATTTTTATTATAAATCACCTCAAAACCAATAAAATACAAATCGAAAATACACAAATATATGCATATGTAACTACATGTTACTATATATATATATATTAATGTATAGTAATGTATACAGTGTGTTGAACACTGTAACTTGAAGCAGATGTAACTTCAACCAAATTTTTGACACTTTCAAGGAGAGGATCAATGGCTTTCATTAAGTTGCAATTGCAAAATCAAAAAAAAAAAAAATTACTTTAGCAAATCAACAAAATTTGAAGAAACATCAAAACACTCAAAAATCAACAAACACTAAGAGATCGAGAGGTAGAGAGAAAAGTTATTGCTGGGAAATGCTACAGATTTAAATCAAACAAAGAGTGACTCCTCACCCCCCTCGCCTCCTACCAAAACCCTAGCCGCCACTAATAACCACCCACGGTTCCGCTCGCCCACAAATGCAAAAAATTATAGAAATAAATTTGAAAACATAAAAATAAACGAACTTACCATCAAAATATAGATCGCGACGAGAGCAATCCAACGGTGGGTAGCCCAGCAAATTTCGACTGGTGGAACACAAAATACACCTCCTGTAAGACCACCGTTGTCGAATGAAAAATAATTGCAGAAACAGATCCAGCGCTACAACTGAATGAAATCACCACCATCAGAAAGAGCTCGACGAGAGGAATCCAACGGTAGTTAAACCATCGAATTCCGACCACCGGAGAGAAAGTTATGACTCCGGGAAGCAATTTCGCCGATGGGAGGTTTGTGGAGGCGGGATTTTGAATCTGGGAGAGGAAGAGAGAGACGATTGAAGTGGCTAGGGTTTAAAACTGATTTTAAAAGAGTATTATAGGGACTTCAGGGTGGCCAAGGGGGGTATGTCAAAATATTTTCGAAATGAGGGGAGTTTCCCCTAGAGTGCAATCCACCTGATAGCTAGTTAGTTCTATATAATTTGGAAATAAGGGGGGTCTACAAAATAATCCCTAGAAAAAAACCTCTTTACCTAATATTCCACCCAAATACTATTTACATAATTCCAAAACTCGCCTTAATTGTCCAATATACTCTTTTAAAACCCTAGTCTCATTTTTTTTCTTCTTTCTTTTATGTTTCTCGTTTCTTTCTTCTCCGTTTCTCGTTTCTTTCTACCCTTTCTCGTTTCTTTCTTCTTTCTTCTTTGTTTTTTCTTATTTTTTCTCATAAACGCAGGTTTGCCGAAACGGCTGGAACGGCCGTTCCGGAACGGGAACGGTGCCCGCCGTTCCGGAATCCCTAACAAAACCGTTCTCTCCCCTTGACGCGGCGGACCACCGTGACGGCCGAGACGTAGCCGGGAAACAGCACCGGAACGGCGTCGGAACGGCCGAAACGGCTCCGGAACGGTCTGACCCTTGACGGAAAAAACATTAAAAAAAAAAAAAAAATTGGGAACGAGATAATTTGTAAAAGAAGAGTGTAAATTATTTTTTAAATAAAAAAAAGAGTTTAAATTAAAAGAAGAGTTTAAATTAAAAGAAGAGTTTAAATTATTTTTTTTATTTTTTATTTATGGAGTTAAGAGCTAATTTTAATTTTTTTGGATAATGAGACCCCACTAATCCCTCTAATTTCCTATTAATAGGAGAAAGTAACAATAAGTAAAACATGACTATAATTTATGTAGGGGTAATATGCTAAGAGTCCCTTAAATGAAACATAATTTGAACTAAATGACAACCTTAAATTCAATCTTTTAATTAAATCCCTATTTTGAAATAATATATGATCTACATCCCTAATTTTTATTTTATCCCTAGTTTACCCTTATACCCTAAATATAATATCCCACGTTTATTCAACTAATCAGATTTTTTTTTTTGTTTTCTCTCTCGTCTCTCGCCGCTCTCTCTCCCTCTCCCTCTCGCCTCTTTCTCTCCCTCTGGCTCTATCTATTTCTCTCTCGCTCACTCAATTATGGTGGCTATGGTGGGTGGCGGTCGGAGAGAATTACAGATCTGCAAATTGCAACGGGTATATTATGGAGGAAACTTGTGAAGGAAGAGAGAGATTGAGGGCGGCCAAGATCCTTGAAGGACATTGGGAATCTGAAGGACTTGCTCAAGTATTGGCAAGTCTAAGATGGAGAACCAACGAAATGGATCAGAAATAATATCCACACCAAGATGGAATCTGAAATTCATCCCAACAAAAAGTGTGATAACATGACAGTCATGACTAACGTTGAGACCACAGTGAGTAAGTTAAACTATAATGTCATTCTTCCCGTCAAACAGGTTAGATAAAATTTTAAATTATCATCCTTCTGTTAGTCGAAAGGTTACTTTTGAATGTGATGATTTACTAACAATTGATTTGATCTAATAGTCTTTCTTTGAGTCCTGTTTTTATTAGACAAATTAATCAAGGCGGAATTAATCAAGACCGGAATGACAAAATCCATAAGAGGCCTAGTGTCCTTGAACTATCCCGAGAACGAGATCCGAACGATCCTCCATACGGCTTTCTAGTCTTGGTCCAAAATCTTCTTTCTTGGATCAAATAATAAGCCCAATTTATTTGGTCTTTATTTTCAAAAATTAGCTCTTTATAAAATGATAATTTATCTTCAAAAATAAATCCTTTTTATTTGAAAATTATTTCAAAAGGGTCAGCTGAGATTTGAAAGAAAATATCCATGAGATTGTTTGTTATCCAGCCTATTATAGATTTTGGAGGCAAAATGTTTTTCGAAATTCAAGATCTTCTATCTTTGGAAAATGGTTTAATATTCAAAATTATTTGAATTGTTTGAAAAACGTTTTTCATTGATATAAGCTGACTGAGAATCATATTTTCGGACTTGAAAAGATTTTAAATCAATCATCAATCAAAGATTCAAAAAATATAAGCTGTCCGGAAGTTAGACAGTCTGCCTCGGAAGTTGCTGAAGCTGGCTGGAAGATGCTTTGCTGAAAATCGCTTTTGAAGAAATTAAGAACACTCCTTTTGAGTTTCAAAATTCAAATGCTTACCATATTCAAGTGATTTAATTGAACTCAATCAACTAGAGATCAATCACACTCATCATCTAATCAATCAAGAGATTAAAGATTGATTCCTTCATTTCTAGTGATGAAGAGCTTCAGCTATAAATAGTGGATCATCATTCAAGCTATAAATAGTGGTTCGAACCACGCCAACCATGTGACGAGACCCGATATCAATACTTCGGATATCAAATCCCGGACCGTCCTAAAAAAGGAATCAAAGGTGGAACCGCGACCCGTTGTCTATAAAGAGACAAGAACCTTGGTATGCGAAGACGCCACAATCGATTGCGGAAGATCGATTGATAAGTCGGGGTGAACAAACGGAATCCACCGAAATGTTCGAACAGTTCTTAAAGAACCAAAGAGAATAATCTCCATTAAATCATCAAAATTCGTTCCATTAAATCAGCCAAATTGGCTACATATTTATAAGATCTAAGAAGACTCCTTTTTCACAAGGAAAGAGACTCTTACCTAATGTATAATAAGGAAACTAATAAATAAGAAAATCCTAGCCATAACTAACTCTAAAATAATTTAAATATATTAAACCTAATATAAAATCGTAAATAAATAAAACCTAAACTGCAAATATAGAGTCGACGACACGAACATTCTTCATAACCCGAGTAGACATTTGGCTGTGCACGTGTCTTGGCTTCAAGCTCGATTTCTGACCTCTTTCACTCCGAATCTCTCTCGCATCAAAACAGCAAAGTTTTAGATCTTGAAGTTGGCTTTCCGTAGCAATTCGAATCACCTTAATTGGTCTTCAGATGAGAAAGTAATGAGCCAAATAGTGTACTCTGCCAGAATTATACGGGACTTCCGGGATGAATGAAATTCGACTTGTCCAACGAATTTCCCTCTTCCTTGTCTTCCAATTCTTCGTGTTGGATGTAGTTAGGATCATATCATAAATCTTGAGGAAACATCAACTGTATGCCTAGGGTACAAAATGCATCTTTGGTCAATCTCAAATTGACTATCTAGGCCACATTATTTCAGCAGATGGAGTGGGAGTGGACCCTACTAAAGTTCAAGGAGTTAAAGACCGGCCAATCCCAAATAGAGTCAAAGCTTTAAGAGGTTTCCTTGGCCTTACTGGTTATTATAGGAAATTTGTGAGGCATTATGGCATTGTAGCTCGACCATTAACCGAGTTACTCAAGAAGGGGCTATTTTCATGGTCCAATGAAGCTAGCACTGCCTTTCATAAGTTGAAGGAACCTATGGCCAGTGCTCCAGTGTTACAGCTACCTGACTTCTCTAAGACATTCATCCTAGAGAGATGATGCTTCCTATCATGGAGTGGGACCAGTTCTAATGCAAGATGGGCATCCAATATCCTATTTGAACAAAGCTTTAGGCCCTAGAAATTTGGGCTTATCTGTCTATGAGAAGGAAGTCTTGGTCATTTTGTTAGCTATGTAGAAATTGACGGATTACTTGCTCCTTCAAACTTTCATTATTAGAACATACCAAAAGAGCCTAAAGTATCTGTTAGAACATAAGATATCTACACCTTTACTGCACAAATATTTGGCCAAATTGCTGGGATTCAGTTACAATATTGAGCACAAGAAAGGTATTGAAAACAAGGCAGCATATGCTCTCTCTAGGAGGCATACTTGACTGTTGCAGCTGGACAGTCCAATGGAAGCTCGGGTGGCCATAATCACTGCAGTTACACCTCTATGTCATAAGGAAGTTCAAGAAAGTTATGTGGGGGACACAACAAACTATTTCTAATCAAGCTATCAGACCTTGGGATGTGTCATACTTCCATTATGCAGCTGGATTATTGAAGTTTAAGCGGAAGGTGCTTGTAGGGTCTCAGGGAGAACTGATGAATACTATCTTGCAGTTTATGCATGGTTCTGGATTAGGTGGGCATTCAGCGGCGTTTTGGGTTGATAAAACGTATTAGTACTTATAAAAGCGTGTTTGTATATTTTAATTCCAGCAACGTTAGTTTGTTAGGGGAGATTGGCTGCGTCCAATTATCGTATGACACGTGGGTCATCTTCTTCAGCCAGCTGCGGCTATAAATAGAAAGTGCAGCTGAAGAAGGAGCATTATGGAAATTGTAGATTGTAATTCTCATATTCAGATTAATAAAATAGGGAGTTGGAAGCTGAAGCAGTTAGGGTTCAATCGTAATCCTAACAAGTGGCCATCAGAGCCATATTCTGGCAGTGACGACGCCGCACTCTGAAATCGATCAAAGATGGCGAAGAACAATACACGCGTGGAAGCAATAGAGCAGCAGATATCAACAATGGAGGAACAGACGAAAGCATTGGAGCAGCATGTTGCGAATTTATTTAGTGGACAGCAAAATCTACGGCTGGAATT
Organism: Erythranthe guttata; assembly: GCF_056151865.1. Classification (NCBI taxonomy): domain Eukaryota; kingdom Viridiplantae; phylum Streptophyta; class Magnoliopsida; order Lamiales; family Phrymaceae; genus Erythranthe; species Erythranthe guttata. The sequence continues at coordinate 10,540,365 of NC_142535.1, read as the reverse complement.
CAGTAAGGATGTGGAAGAAAAGTTAGCGGAAACTAATCGACGTACGGATCAGAGATTTGATTAACTGACGAAGAAATTGGAAGAATTAGGGCGACTGTTGGTGGCAAATCGTGGCAAGGAGCCGTTGCAGAATACTGGATCTCCGTCGTTTCCTTCGTCTCTGCCAACCCAGTTGGTTATTAAAACGAGCATGCCCTCATGCATGGAATAAAGGAAAACGTTGAAGCATCGAGTCTGCATCTTCCCACGTCGCTTCTTCCACCGGCAAGTGAGCCCATTGCACCAACATTTGACCCACGGCCGTATTATTGCGCTTAACCATTCGTTTTTCTAACACCTTGATTGGAGCTAACATCAGCTCGCTATTATCCGTCATGGGTGGTAGTTTTGCCACTATTTGGTCCCGAGATCCAACGTGTTTCTTGAGTAAGCAAACATGGAAAACAGGGTGAATTCTGGCCGTGTAAGGTACGCAGCTCATATGCAACTGCTCCAACCCGTTTCAGGACTTGAAAAGGACCACAAACTTGGTTGTGAGCTTCCAAAATTGAATCTTACGCATACTCAACTGTTTATATGGTTTGAGTTTCAGATACACCCAGTCTCCGACAACAAACTCCCATTCTTTCTTGTGTTTATCTGCATGTAACTTCATACGATCCCGAGCCCTTTGTAACAGCTCCTTAAGATGCTGCAGAAGTTTAGCATGATCTTGTACCCACTGCTCCACCCCTACTGACTTAAACTCTTCCACCACCCTATATCCCACCAGTGGAAGAGAATAGCCATATAGTTCTTGAAAAAGGGACATGTTAATGGCAGAATGGTAAGTGGAGTTATACCACCATTCCGCCAATCCTAACTAGCTTCCCCACTCCTTAGGAAATTTGCAACACATGCATCTTAGATACCCTTCCAAGCATTGATTAACACGCTCTATTTGCCCATCCGTTTGCGGATGATAGTCAGTACTCAATTGTAACTGCACCCCCAACGCTTTAAACAATTCGGACCAAAAATTGCTGGTAAATATCTTGTCACGATCCGAGACAGTATATGAAGGAAGGCCATGCAATTTATAGATGTTGTCCATGAAGACTTAAGCCAATAAGGATGCGCTAATAGGATGATTGAGAGCAATAAAATGACTGTATTTAGTGAATCTGTCAACCACCACCCAAATAGTATCCTTACCTTTGGAATTAGGGAGCTTCTCAATAAAGTCCATGGTAATATAGCTCCAAGCTTGTTCAGGGAATGGTAAGGGATGAAGCAATCCAGCCACCTTAGAAGTCACATGTTTGTTGAGTTGGCAAGTAGAACAGCCAGTTACCAATTCCTTAACTTGGCTGTTCAAGCCAGGCCAATCAAATATGCTATGCACTCTCTGGTAAGTTCTCTGAACTCCAGAATGCCCACCTAATCCGGAGCGTTTCCCTCGTCTCTACCAACCTAGTTGGTTAATACGGTTAATACCATTACAGTACCAAGAAAACGGCATATGAGGTTTGGAATGGTAAGAAGCTCAATGTAAGTTACATTCATGCCTTCAGTTGTGTTTGATATATCTTAATGATAAGTTGGGATAGGACAGTGATGGAACACCCACTGATCCCACACTGTATAGAAGTATAATAAGAAGTATGTTTTATCTTACTCTTAGTAGACCTAACATTTTTTTTAGTGTAGGTGTTTGTGCTAGGTACCAAGTGAATCCTAAAGAAAGCCATCTAAGTGCTCTGAAACATATCATTTAATATGTAAATGGAATGGCTGAATTGAGAATTTGGTACTCTAAAGATACAAACACTTGTTTTGCAGGGTACAATAATGCTGATTGGGTAGGAGATTTGGATGACAGGAAAAACACAACAAGTGGTTGTTCCTACATGGGTAACAAATTAGTTTCATGGTACAGTAAAAAACAAAACTGCATTTCTTTGTCAACCGCTGAGTCTTAGTACATTGCTGCAGGTGGTTGTGGCACTCAACTTCTTAGGATGCTACATATTACATGATTATGGTTTTCATGAAAAATAATTGCATGTTTTCCGTGATAAATCAAAGTGCCATAAATATTTCAAAAAATGATGTTCAATATTCTAGGACAAAACATATATATACGCCATCACTTCATTAGGGAGTTGGTAGCACAAAACATTGTGTCCATTGAATATGTGTCCACAGAGATTCAGTTGGCTAATATCTTCACAAAGCCAGAGGCTAAAGGAAATTCCTTATTGTAGCAGTCGACTATTTTCTCAAGTGGGTAGAGGCCGAGCCCTTGGCCAAATAGTTGAGCCCGTCGTCATTCGTTTCCTATGGAAAACCTTAGTCTGCCGCTTCGGAATACCCCGTGCCTTAATATTTGATAATGGCACCCAGTTTTGTGGGAATAAAGTGGCGCAATGGTGCGAATGGCTCTCTAGTAAGCAGTTCTTTACTTCGGTAGAAAACTATCAGGACAACGGCCAAACTGAGGTCGCAAACCGCACTATCCTACAACACTTGAAGGCGAGACTGGGGAGGTAAAAGGCACATGGGTTGATGATATGATCCAATTGAAGTTAATGCCGAGCTAACCAGAGTGCAAGCTCCAATTATGCTTGTTGGTGAAGATTATGATGCAATACATGAAGATGATCTTGTCAAAATCCAGTACCATGAAGGTGAATCTTTGAGTTTGATTGTTGGTGGAGTTAGTTGTACGAATATAGAATATTGTTGCATTCTTCCAAAAGAAATAAGTACGATATTACCATCAAATAAGAGGATTGATCATGGAAGATATTTTAAATATACACCTTTTGATATTGGTCCGCATTCGAGGACGAATCCTTTTAAAGAAATGAGTGTGATACGATACCCCGCAAGCTCAAAGATGAAGAATTGGAAGAAACAAAAGCGCGTGAATTTAATGGAGTTGTTTGCATTTGAAATGACGCAAGTTAGTGAAAGTGAGTTGCTTGAAGAGTCCATGGTGAGGAATTGGAAGAAAAGAAAGAATGAATTGATTGGACTAGCCGAATTCCATACATCCGAAATTCTCACCTATTTGTGGCAGTTTTGCCATTCGGGTCATAAGTCACTTATTGTATTGATAGCGTAAAACCTACGTATGAAAAACCGCAAGTTTACAGTATCGCGTTTTGTAGAATAGTGAATTCCAGATATCGATCCACAGGGAACTAAGTTCCTGAATTTACCAAGTACCGTAATTATACTATCCTAAACTTTATCTAGACGATCAAGAATTGATGGGAGAAAAGAAACTAAAAAGAAACAATAAATAAAAACAACGGTCCGCCAGGACAAGCGAGGAATTCCAAAGTGTGATGGCTTCTAGGGTAAAATCCACCAGTATACTATCGATAAAGATATACAAATCCAAATATAATGTCAATTCTATATTCTCTAACACAAACATTAAAATACCCTAACCCCCGTCTCTAGTGTAGTTAGAGTCTACCCACAGGTCCGACGTCTCTGTTCAGAACATGATATTAAGAGAGCATTTAGGTCAAGTCCTTAAGGGCTACCCGAGGTGCATCACGTCTCCGTTTCCAAAACCCGAGCTATGTTTTGCTAAAATCAAACCAGAAATCCTCTCTCGAGTTCATTCCCATTTACAATCAATTCAACTGTTGGCCAAACAATCGAAAGCATTTAATACAGGAAAACATAAACAGAATCAAAGAACCACAAATAGATCACAAATCTGGAAATCAAAATCAATATATACAAGGTTTCATTTCCCTAAAAGAACATGCTCAGTTCATTGCAAACATAGCATCAAAATGAAGAACACGAGAAATCATAAACTAAATTTAAAGAAAAAACATATGAAAAACCCGAGTCGAAATCCTCGTCGAAGCTTCCCGCGAAGAGCTGGCGAAAACCGAGGAGAAAACCAAAGAAAAAGTCGAAGAAGAGGTCTTTAGATGCAAAACTTAAAAAGTGACCTTCTATTTATAGTAAGAAAACAAAGAAAAATGTCTGGTCTCGGTTTATGTGCCCAAATCGCGATCTGGGCTACTTGGATCGTGGAATGTTGGATCGCGATCTGGTTCTTGATCAAAAAACGTTATGTGAGACCCCCCAGATCGCGATACAGGAAGGCTGGATCGCGATCTGGGTCCTGATCGAAAAACGATATGTAAGTGACCGCATATCGCGATACATGAAGAGTGGATCGCGATCTGGCCTCTACGTCAACTTCAAACCCTGTTTTGACCCTTTTATAGCCCGAATATGACAATTTTTCATTTCACAAAAGTTGTAGACCTTGAAGTTAGCTTTCTAAGAACTTTTGACTCAGTGCAATCGGAGGTCATATGCAAAAGTTATGCTTGAAATACCAAACACTACCACAACCCGCGAGAATGCACTTTTGCACGTGTTTGGTTTGATTTTCGGCTTCGCTTCCAAATCGTTTTGAATCGGCAAAAATAGCTTCTCTTTACCTAAAATAGAAATAAAATTAGAAACGCAAAATATGTTCAAATAAAGCCGAAAACTCAGACGAACGAAGACCAAAAAACGAAGATTCGATAAGTAAAAATCGTGCAAAACAAACACTTATCACACCCTCAAACTTAGATCTTTACTCGTCCCAAATAAATCAAAACAAAACTACAACACAAAAACAAAAACGACAAAAGCAAAAAATACTAAACCTAGGCGAGAATTTCGGATGTATGGAATTCGGCTAGTCCAATGATTTTTTTTGTTTTTTTTCTTCCAATTTCTCACCATGGAATCTTCAAGAAACTCACTTGCACTAACTTACATCATTTCAAATGGGAACAAATCCATTAAATTCACGTACTTTCGTTTCTTCCGATTCTTCATCTTTGAGTTTGCGAGGATCGTATCAAATGGAAGCTTTTTTTTTTAATGAAAAAAAGAAAAAAGAAAAGGGAATATAGACCATACAAAATTACAAACATGTTATTGTTATAATAATATAGACTTATTGACTAAGAGCATCTCCAATGGAGAGTGCTATAAATCAAAATGGTATATTTATAGTAGCTTGTGAATAGTGTTTTGCCTTCTTACTTTTATCATTTCTACTCCAATCATAACATCTATATTATACATGTTTATTATATTATATTATTTATTTAAAGGAAAGTGGTGTGGCCTACTTTGTCTCTCTCCAAAATTGAGATACTTTTTCATTATTTTATTATATTTATATTTACCAGCCCATGTACAGTATCTGCTATTGATAGCAGTTGGGCTTCCAATTATACATTGCATGCAAAATTTTAGCTTGCCCGTTGGAGCTGAATTTTTTGTTCCCATCAGCTATATATCATGTAATTTAACTTTTAGCAGTCCAAAAGAGCAAACGTTGGAGATATCCTAAGTCAAATAACTTGTGGACTAAGTCTCCACAAGCTCCGTGCCATCATTTCCTTTCATGCTTATCTCAATTAGCATGACAAAGCTTGAACTCTATTTCTATATAAATAGATATATAGTGGAGGAATGAAATGTACAATTCTCACTTTTCTATAGTAATCAATTTTCTTCAACAAAGCTTTCTTCAACTTCTGTCAGTAACTTTATACTGCAATATTGTTATTGCTTATTCTATATACGTATATATACATAAATATGTATTGTTAGTGGGTTTTATTCTATAACAGTTATATCTTTCTTGAAAATATATTTCAGAATACTACAACTTTTTTAAATTATAAATATGGACAGACAATTTTCAGTACAAATGTTCACTCAAGCAATAAATAATATATATAAAATTTTATGCAAACCACTTAAAAGCAAACTAACAAATCATGTATTTTTTTGTGATAACTATACCATTTACACAAAATGTCGACCGAAAACTTTATTGAGTGATAACCATACAAGTATGGGATTAAAGTAAAAAGATATTTATGCCGAATATCAAATTATTGAAGAACACATATTCTAATTAATGATTCATATATTACATATTTCTTCACTACAATTATATGAGCTCTTTCTTTTAAGTTTTCTCCATACAATTACAAAAAAATATCAATATATATAGGGGCTAGAAGAGGACATAAATATCAACTTAAACTTTTTTTGTTGTTTTCACCAACTTCATTTACAGAATGCAAGAGCAAGTATAAACAATAACAATACCAATTCAGTTTTTTTTTTTTTTTGGTTGGGGGGTTACAAACTTAAAATGAAAAAAAAAATGAAAAAAAAAAAAAAAAAACACTAAAAGAATAAGTGGAGCTGCTAGAACACATGAGAATTTTCCAAATCATTTTCGAGGCTTGTATCATTAAACAAGTCGATATCAAAGGTTTATTTTTACATTTTTAATTTATTCAGACCTTTTATTTTATGTGATCCACATTAAATTGCGTCAGAACAATATTATGCCCGTTTGGCATTAATTTATGGAAATAACTTAAAATAAGAAAACAATTCCAAAAAATATGAAAAAAAATAAGTAGAAGCTACCTTTTGCTTTTGTTTTTTGTTTTTTGTTTTTTAGTTTTTTTGGTTTTTTGTTCTTTTAGAAGAAGTAGAAGCTAGGGGTGAGTTCGGGACGAGATTTCGGGAATTCGAGATTTTCGAGATCGGGATTTCGGGATTCGGGATAGAAATTTTAAATCCCAATCTCGTCCCAAACTATTAAATCCCGATTATATCGGTATCCCTAAATATTTCGGGAATCGGGATTGGGATCGGGAAATCCCATATTTTGCCTAAAAACTAAGAAATATTACATATTTTTTCCATTAGTATTATTTTATACACTAAACCAACTTGAATATATTATATACATACTATTGTTCTTGCCTTATTTATTTTTACCACAAAACTTGGAACAAATAAAATTTTAAAAATTTAAAAATAAGTTGAAACAATATATTTTATATTGTATTTCTCATCTCCTTTACACTATATATATATATATATATATATATATATATATATATATATATATATATATATATATATATATATATATATATATATATATATATATATATATATATATATATATATATATGTGTGTGTGTGTGTGTGTGTGTGTGTGTGTGTGTGTGTGTGTGTGTGTGTGTGTGTGTGTATTTTTATTAGTTTTTTTTTTTCTTTTTTTCCTAATTCGGGATTAAAATATCCCGATCGGGATTGAACCAATTCCCTAATACCGATCCCGTATTTGTTCCTAATCCCAATCCCGAATCCCGTAATCCCGAATTCCCGAAGTTTTAGTCCAAAATAGTAAAATTCCGATCGGGACGGGACGGGATCCGGAATCCCGATCCCAAATGCCCAGCCCTAGTAGAAGCTACTAGTGGGTACATGATTCTCTATTTTTCTTTCAAGGAAATATATCCCATAAAAATGTCAATACTCAAACTTTGCTCTTAATTTTTTTTGAATATTTAGACGCGTACGTACATCATCAACTCCAGTCATTAATATCGAAAATTGCTTGCTGATATTTTTTATAATGTTTTGAAAACCGGAACGAACCTAAAACTGGACAATCAACTGGGTTACGGTTAGACCAGTTCAACCGAGTTCCAACTAAGTTTTTAGATATACTTTTTACTTTTTAATAATATATAAATCTTAAGATAATTATTATACAAATATATATTCAATAATTATATTATCCATTAAATGTCAACCTAAAACTCTAATTTATTAATTACGGTAAATTTCATTTTCCCCTTGTACTTTAGCTCGATATCACTTTATCCCATTTTACTCTCGATTGCATCGATTTGCCTCCCTGCACTTGAAAAATTGTCTTAATGTGGCCCTTGTTGTTAATTATCAGGCACATTTGACCTTAATATCATTTGATCTAAGCTATGAAATTACAAAAACGCCACCTCTCCCAATTTAAATAATTATTAAAAAAATATAAATAGGAAAACAAAAATAAAATAATAAAATATTCATGACAACGAGTAAACATGGTCCACGCATCAGCTACAATTTTTTTTAAAATAATTATTTGAACTTGGAGGGGTGGTTTTTTGTAATTTTCATACTTAAATCAAACGGTATTAATGTCAATTGTATGAAAGCTAACGGCGAGGCCATTGAGCCAATTTTTGAAGTAATGGGGGCCAAATCGATGCAATCGAGTGTAGAAGGGGGTAAAGTGATATCGAACCAAAGTACAAGGGAAGTGAAATTTACCCTATTAATTATTCTCAATATGGCACATTACAAATAACCCCATCAATGGATACTTATTCATAAAGGGGTCCAGACAACAAACTATTTTACAAAAAGGACCACACATTGTCCAGATATGTGTAAAATACTAAAATAGCCCCTCACATTTTAATCTGCTCCAAATTCATTCTTTAATTTAATTTAACCTCAATTTGACCCGAATTTCACAAATTATTCAATTTTGACTCTAAACTCAAATTTGAGTACAATTCCGCCCGTCGCAGCCATTGACCGCCGGTCTTCGGCGTTGACTTTTTTTTTCATCCTAATTTTTCCTCCAGGTGTAAACTTTTTCGATTTTTTTTTCTGCTTTTGTCGCCGCTGAGCCAGTCAACGCCAGTCTCTGACGGCGTTGACTTTTTTTTTTGATTTTTTTTCTTTAACATCTTTTTGTCCCCGTTTAAATAGCAATATTGTTGTGGTTGACAGTCATATTAACTATATTAGGTTAACCACAATAATATTAACGATACTAAAGTTTAGCACAGTAATATTGCTATATTAATATCTAGTACAATAATATTAACACAACAAAACTCATTATTATTGTGTAATAGAGTAATATTAATATGTTGGCCGTTCAACAAAGGTAAACATAATAAAAAGCCAAAAAAATTAATATTGATGTGGTTGACAGTAATGTTACTCTCATCCATAGTAATATTACTGTAACAATAGTAATATTACCGTCAACCACAATAATAATATGATGTTTATAGTATTATTACGTTAATCCGTCAACAACCCAAACAAAACAAAAAAGCCAAAAAACAAAATAATATTGATGTAGTTGACAATAATATTATTGTGTTTACGGTTATTTTACAGTCAACGACGGTAATATAATTACGTTGACTTGTCAACAAATCAAACAAAAAAAAAGAATCAGAAAAATATTAATATTGTCGCTGACTGTAATTGTACTGTCAACGACAGTACAATTACATAAATATGTTGTCAAAGACAGTACAATTACGTTAGTGTACTGTCAACGCCAATACAATTACTGTTAATGACAGTATAATTACGGTCAACGTTTAGCGGTGGACGTAAAATAAAAGGATAAAAATTATATGAAAAAAAACACTAAAAAAAGTCAACGCCGGAAACCGCGACAGATAAAACAGATAGAAAAAAAATAAGAAGTAAAAATAAAAATAAATCAAAAAAGTCAACGGCGGAAACCGACGGCAAAAAAAGTAATTTTTGAAAAAAAAAAGTTTAAAAAAAGAAGTCTAAATTGTATTTTTGTAGTCAAAATTGATTAAATTGGGGTTACAATTAAAAATTGGGTGTAAAGGGTTGGGGTAATTTTATTAAGACATTTATTTTTCCTTTATTTATACTACATATTAAATGAATGAGCTTATTGGGGAAATAGATATAACTCCTGAATTTAGAATAATAAAGATGGTTGGTTAGAGATTTATGCAAAAAAACCCCTTCACAATAAAAAAATTTAGTGTATTAAAAAAGAAATTTTTAGTTTTCTTCGCGATCGCGATCTTATTTGGGCACGTATTAAAAGATGGGGTGAGAAACAACTCTCAAATTCCGGAAAAGAGGTTCTTATTAAGGCTGTTTAGCAAGCAATTATGTCATATATGATGAGTTGCTTTATGTTACCGGTGGGCCTCATTAATGATCTGGAATCGGCTATCCGAAGGTTTTGGTGGGGAAATGGAAAGGACAGGAAGATGCCGTGGTTAGCATGGTATAGAATGTGCATATCGAAAGCTGATGGTGGTCTTGGATTTCGGGATTTGCGTAGTTTCAGTATAGCACTATTAGCCAAACAAACCTGGAGAATTTTAAATTACCCTGACCTTCTTTTATCCAAAATTCTGAAAGCTCGTTATTTCTCCAATGGTGAAGTTCTCACGGCTGAATTAGGTTCGCGGCCTTCAGCGACTTGGCGGAGTTTAGTTAAGGCGCGATCTCATTTGTTCAAAGGTTTAAGAAAGAAAATTGGTGATGGCTCAAGCACATCTATTTGGGCGGACCCATGGCTCGGTGACGATGGAAATTTCAAAGTTATTACTCGAAGACCTATGCACTCGTCTTTCCCAGATAGAGTCGAAGATTTAATTGACCCGACTTCAAAGTCGTGGGATATCTCGATTATTAATGAGCAGTTTTGGCTAGTGGACCGAGAATAACGTATTCTGGCTATACCAATTGGAAGTTCATATGTAGCGGACAAATGGATTTGGCACTACACGAAGGACGGAAAATTTACGGTGAAGTCGTGTTATCACCTCGCCCTAGCAACAACACACGGCTATCATGCTAATAGGGGTCTAGCGAATGAATATTCGTCGAGTGGATTATCAAGAAGAAGATGGAAGAACATATGGAATTTGGCACTTCCCCCGAAAATTCGTATGTTTCTTTGGAGGGCCTGTTCTGATATACTCCCCATACAAGCCGACCTGTTTAGAAGAAAGATTGCCACCTCTCCAATGTGAAACCATTGTGGGAGAGAGTGGGAGACACCTATGCACGTCTTTCTCTGTTGTCGAGGCATGGAAAAATTATGGAAGTCACACCCTTTTGGCATTATAGGGCAGTCAAAACCAGTGTCTATGTGGGATTGGATAACTCAATGGCAGCAACGATTAGCAGAGGATTCCTTTCTCTTGGCGGTCGTCGTAGTGTGGAAAGCTTGGGAGTCAAGAAATCGAGAGATGCATGGAGAGCAAGGGATGGCGACGGACGAGTTTATTAGCTAGGGTCTGACTTTTCTCAATTTGTATCAACAAGCACAACTTCCACGTACTCCCATACAGCAACGCGCTCTTCCAACGGAGTGGAAACCGCCTCGAGAAGGAATAATTAAACTGAATTTTGATGCAGCTCTTCCAGCTGGAACCCATTATTCGGTGTCTGTGATAGCTCGAGATTGGCGGGGTGACTGTATGTTTTGGGCAGCTAGAAGCTTTAGAGGCCGACCAAGGGCAATCGACTGTGAAGCTCACGCTGCACTCTTCGCATTGACTAGAGCCAAAGAGGAAAATTGGCCATCAATTATTCTGGAAGGAGATTGCCTCAAAGTTGTCAAAGCTCTTCGAGGAGAGGATGCTCAATCATGCTCGTTTGGCGCTTATGTCGAAGATTGCTGGTGTGTGGCTAAATTTTTCGAAAGTTGTGTCTTTGATTTTGTTAAACGTTCGGGAAATATTTTAGCTCATCTTATAGCTAAAAATTATGGTGACTCTTGTAACGAAGGTTATACCCTTCTTTCAAATTTGGCAAGGTATGCCTAAATAAAGTTATTTTTTTTCCTCAAAAAAAAAATTAAAATTGAAAGGTAAAGAGAATATAAATAAATTTTGCAATAACGTAGCATAATTTAGAAATTACATATATCAATAAAAATTAATAAGTATAATTACATAAATTTTGAAATATTATATTAAAAGAAAAAACAAGATAAAATCCCTATTGAGTAAATTACTTAATTCTATTTCATTTACACATATATATACATTTAGGGGGAAATATAGGATACCCCTAATTTTGAAAATATATAGGGATAGGTCCTATTGATTTTTCTTTTTTAGTCAAAAACCCAAAAATTCTAATTTTAATTTGATAGACCCCCTAGACAAATTGAAATATCCCGTTTTGCCATTTTAGTTACAATTTAGAACCCTAACCATCTCTTTCAACTCTCGTTATTTTCTCTCTCCCTCCTACCAGCCTTTTTCTCCTCTGTCTTCGTCCTCCCACGTTTTCTCTTCTCTCTCTCACCTCCCACCGCCGGTGCTCCGCCGTGCTCCGACTGTTCCGCCACCCCCTTGCGCCGCTGCTCCGCCACCGCCTTGCGCCACTGCTCCGCCTCGACCTTGTGCTGGCCATCGTTGCTCATCCCACTGCCTTGAACTCTGTACTAAACTATTCACTTCACTTTTTTAAGTTTTTTCTTTTTTTTTTTAATTTATGAATGCCCATCCATTTTTAATTTATTTTTTTAAGATCTGAATTCTTATCACTATTTCACCATTTTTTATTGTGTCTTTTTTCTTTTTGATGAAAACCAACTGAATTCGAAAATTTTAAATTGTGATCCGACGATGTGTAGTCATATTTAATGGTGAATTTCAGATCTCGAACCGGTGGTGTTTGATTTGTATATATTCACTGCATTAAAAAAAATATAATAAAAAAAAAAAAAAACCAGATTTACTATATTTTTTAAGATCTGTGAACAATTAATATTAAAATATTTTTTTTTGGATTAATTTGATTTTTTATTATAAATCATATGTAATTTATTTTTTTGTATTTATTTGAAGATGATTCGAAATGCCTCAAGTGTGAGAGTTTTGTTTGTCTGTAGTAGAAATTTAACCAGTAGTGGTTACTTAGATGGGTGAATTGAGTTAGGTGAATATACATTTATATTTAGTCATATACATTAATATGTAATCATGTATAGTCATGGCTACATATAACTATACATGACTATAGGACTTGTACTATACTATAGTCATTTGTAGTTGATTTCAGTTCAGTAACATTATCAACAAAAAAAAAAAATCATGTTTTTTTTGTATTTTTCATGTAATCTGACTCGCATGTTCCATTTTTCTATTTAACTCGTATTCTTTTGTCGCAGGTTTTGCTTTTATTATAATTTTATGACATGCAGAGAATAAGATTCGATGAACTGCCTTTGTGAAGTTGGATTCATGCTACAGTAGCAGGGGCGGAGCCAGGATTAGAAAGTCGGGGGGGCTAACTAAAATTTCGAGGTTCGGGGCAGCGCCCCGAAAAAATTTTTAGGTTCACAAGACATTAAAAAAATAGGTTTATACTGCGAATTTGTAATTAAAATAATGTATATATATTATATATATATATATATATATATATATACATATATATATATATATATATATATATATATATATATATATATATACATATATATATATATATATATATATATATATATATATATATATAAAATTTTCAAGTATGACAAAAAAATCTAAATTATTCTAATAATATATTGCACTTAATGGGATTTATGGCACGTCTCGTATTATTTTTTAGAGACATTGATATAAAAAATTAAAGATCGATAAGTAAATATTCATAAATTTATTTAAAATAGTACAAGTTTTAACCATTTTATTTTATATTTTTATATTAAATATAATATATATCTATAATTTATATAAAATTGTGGAGAATAAACAAAAAAATTAAGGGTTAAGATACATATTTACAAAACCTTTGGGGGGGCCAAAAGTAATATTCAAAAAATATTATGCCAAAACAGCAATTTTTTTTTTTTTTCTTGGGGGGTCAACTGCCCCCCCCTGCCCCTATGTAGTACCGCCCCTGTACAGTAGTCTAGACTTTATGTCACTATATATGACTATAGATAATTGTAAATAACTATAGTCACATGTAGTAACATAGAGTTAGATGTATGGTATATATAGGTTTTTTAATGTACAGTAATACTTGTTCATGTTTGAAGAATTTATAGTTTGCAATATGTTCCATAAATATTTTTTTTGTTGATGTTTTTAATGATGCTAATATTTTTCTTCAATTTGTTGTTTGCATTTTGGCGAAATCATAAGTAGTTTGTTGTTTGCAATTCAATAATGCAAATTTTATTGATCTTTTTCTTCAGTTTACTGTTTGCATTTGGCAAGTCATAGGTAGTTTGTTGTTTGCATTCAATAATGCAAATTTAGTTGATTTTTTTCTTCAGTCTTCTGTTAACACTTGGTGAAATTTTAGGTAGTTTGTTGTGTAAATATTGCAAATTTTGAATTTTCAGTTTGCTATTTGTATTTTTCGTAGTCATAGGCGGTGGTGCGGCGACGGTTGTTTTTTTAGAGTATGAGTTTGTACGATAAATAATATTTTTTTTCTTTTTTTTTTTACGGAATAATTTTACTTTTAGTTAAAATTTGGAAGCGAAAGAGGTTAAGTTGAATTTGTTTTGATAGAGAAATTTTTGGGGGATTTGATTTGATTAAGGGTATTTTTGCCACAATGAATATAATTAATTTATTAAATTATGGAGATTTTTGACTTGGATCTACACGCATAAATTATAATATAGAGGGACCTATATACCATTAAAATATTACCATAAGGTGGAACGTTACTATACTTAAACATATTTAAATAAAACAATTACCATAATTCAATTTTGGAAACAAATTAAATACAATTTCCTATAATATTCAATGATACTTGGCGGTGAGTAGGCGGACACCTAAGCGTGACATGTATCCTATGGTGAAGCTGCCATATGTCCCTCTCTAAAGTTCAACAGGTGAAGGATTTAAATTTATATAGTATATGTATATTACAATTTTATTTTATTTAATTTCGAAATCACTAACTTCAAATTTTCGGTGTTTGTGAAGAAAGAAAAGTTTTAGTCTGAATTTTAAGATCTATTTCACCATTTTGTTATTAGGGAGATATTCTTATTTTATTCCCATTCTTCATTGGGTTATTTGATAGACCCTCTCATATGGAAAATATTTTGAAATAACTATTAAAGATATTACATCATCGTCGTGCATACTTACTTCATTTTTTATATTTATACCTATTGGCCATTTTGAAGTACCTAATATGCTCTTTTAAAATCAGTGTTAAACCCTAGCCAACTCACATCTATTTCTCTATTCCTCTCTCAACTCTCAGATCCAAATCCCGCCCCCATAGGTCTCCAACCGGCGATGGTTCCCGGAGTCATAACTCTGTCTCCAATGGTCAGACTTCAATGAGTTAACTACCTTTAGATTCCTCTCGTCGACCGCTTTATTTTGGTGGTGATTCAATAGAGTTTGGATCTATCTGTTTCTTCAATCGTTTTACTGTCGGCGCAGATTTCGACGACGGTGGGTCTTGCCCGAGGTGTAATTTGTGTTCCGACAGCCGGAATTTGACAGAGTACCATCTTTGGATTCCGCTCATCGAGTTCTATATTTTGATAGCAATTTCGTTTAATGTTTTATTGTCTGATTTATTTCTATAATTTTTTTCATTGCTAGCGCAGAACCTTGGGTGGTTAGCGGCGACTAGATTTTGGTAGGAGGCACTTGGGGTGACCGGTGAGGAGTCAATGACGGTTTGCTCTAAAATTCTTAGCATTTCGGAGCTATAACATTTTAGTGTTTTGATGTTTTTTTCAATTCCACATTTTTTTATGGACAATGGTGTTTTTGGCCTCCCGAAGATTTCACCAAAATTTAGATCAAATATTAAAATAATAATATTTCATTATTTCACCACTTGGAGCATCTCCAATTTTGCCAATTTTTTCACCAAATTCCGTTTTTGGTGGTGAAAAAATGAGCTCATCTCCCACCGGTAGCATACCTTTTTACCCTTCCACCATTTTATGTGGAAAATGATGTTTTTGGTCTCCCTAGGATCTCACCAAAATTTAGACCAAATAATTATTTCACCATTTCACCACTTATAGGAAATGGGATTTGATTTGATCTCCCATGGCATTTTGCCATATATGCCCCAAAATTGTAAATCTAATGTTTATCGTAATTTTGGTATATTTTATTTGCTGAATATTAATTATAGGTCCAATTTTATGTAATAATTTTTTTTAACTATATAATTTAAAAATTATGTTATCAATTTAAAAAAAAAAAACTATCTAAATAAGAAATAACATGAACTCAAATTATATTACATATAATAAAATCATACACAAACAATAATGTCATAAATTATTACACAAATAAAAAATATTACAGCATATATTAATTTAAATCATAAAAAAATAGCTCATTCACCATTATTATCATCATCATCACCATCATAATCTTCAACATCTTCGATTTGAGCAAGTTTATTCCATCAGTGTGCTACCAGTCTACTTCTTAATTCATTGTGATTTCCTTAATTTATCAATTTCGATGTCAACCAAGAAAACTAACATATGCCGCATTATTAAAATTTAAAATCTCTCAAAAGCTCAACAAGCAGGATATATTTTATCAATTAAAGCATATTTCGTTAATTATTCTATTGTTGCTTATTATATTTTATTAATAGCAATTAGTGTGTTAGTTAAGTAAAGACATGAATTAATCTGCATTGATAACAAAAAAATATACAAATTAATTAAGAATAAGCATGTTTATATTATTAGAACTAATGTTCTTATTAATAATAAAAAATGTGTTCATATTTTAGAAACTAATTTAGTAATTAGGGTCTTATGATATATGTCTCTGGTGACAAAACTAATTAGAATTAAATGACAAGCGCAACTAAACTTTTGTTTCACTATCATTTATTAAATTCGTTCAAAAGCCCTCCACACATAAATTCGAATTTGTAGTAAGTAAAATTTAAACTTTTTATTATGCATTTAATATCTTCATTTTTTCATCTAATAATATATTTTATTTTATTTTTACCGACTTGGTCATCTTTAATTTTTCGTTTTTCACTCTAGCATTTTTTAGGTTATTATAAGTAACTTTTTTTTTTACATTTTATTGAAAATTACGAAAAATAATTTTTCGTTTTTGTCAAATAATACAACAGATTTTAAAAATAGTATGGTGTACTATGGTATACTATAGTATACTATGCTATACATACTATGGTATACTACGGTATACTATGGTGTACTATTCCGAATTCTATCATTCAACAACTCCCCGCGCCCGCCAAACCCTAACTTCCAACATCTTCCAGCCACCGTTAAATCATAGCAGCTAACAAATTTCAGCCGCCGTCAAACCCTATTTGCAAAAACCTAGTCGTCCACCGTACCAACCCTAGCCGCCGACCAAATTAAACCCTAGCCGCCGACCAAATTAAACCCTAGCCGTCGATCAAATTAAACCCTAGCCGCTATAGCCGTCGACCAAATTAAACCCTAGCCGTCGACCAAATTAAACCCTAGCCGCCACCATCGGCCATAGATCTGACCTCCACCACCATAGTGGTTGTCGTCTCTTGCCTCCATAACCATACATTTATTGTCGCCGCTTCCACCGCCATAGTTGCGCCATACCCATCGCCCCCTCAACAATTGAGTACTGAAGTGATGGAGAGAGGAGAGAGAGAGAGAGAGAGAGAGAGAGAGAGAGAGAGAGAGAGAGAGAGAGAGAGAGAGAGAGAGAGAGAGAGAGAGAGAGAGAGAGAGGAAAAAAATAAGAAAAATAGGTCTGAGAGAAAAATGAATTTAGAATTTATGGATTTAGGTTGAGGGTAAATTTGGGATTAAAAAGAGGTAAAGGATGTGGGTCATATTTATTTTTGAAAAACTAATTTAGTTCATAAAAAAATATTACGATTGTATCCTACATCTAATTATGTTTCCAACTAGCGATCTCTACCGTATTAACCTTAGTAATTAACACTAATGTATTTACTATAAATATGCTAACAAGTCGGTAATCATGGGCAATTAGTTAAAATCACCATCTATATGTTAATTAATAAAATCATGTTAATTACACCAAATCCTATTTTCGCGTCTATATTTGGTAGGAAAAATAGGATTTGATGGAAAAAAATAGGAAAACCGTGGATAGGTGGGAGATGAAAATTTCTTCACCAAACAATTTAGTTGAAAAATAGGATTTGGGTATATGGTGATATGAGGGTTGACCACGGTGGGAGGCTAAAACCAAATCTCCATAATTTTAGATGTAATAGTGATATAAGAGTTTTGGCTTGGAGGCTAAAAACACTTAAATTAGATGAAAAAATGGCGATAGTGACCAATCGAAAATGCTCTTAGTAATAGATATGAGTAGGTTTGAAATGAAAATGTACGAATAGTATATTTAAAAAAAAAAATTGATAAGGAAGTCTGAATAAAATTATGAAACAAACATAATCTCAATTTTATGAATAGTATAAAAGTTGAAAATAAGTTTTGAAAACACAACCAAACAAACATGCCCTATATTTTTTTAAAACTTAAGATCTATCTTGCCATTTTGTCACAAGGGAGATATTCTTAATTTATTCCCATTTTTCATTTACGATATAATATTTGAACTGTTATTTTCAAATTTAATTTGATTCCTTATTTTGAGAAGAAAAAATTATTAGAAGTGTTTTTATATGGTCAAAAGCTTTCTTCATAGCTGTGTTGTGGACCTGCACAGCTGCACTGTTTGTTTAAAGAACAGAGTTGCTCCCACGGGGCCCACGCTTTACGAGGCCGTTACACGTTCAATTTATTTTGTTTTCTTTAAGTTTACATATTTATATACTATATATATTTACATTAAATACGCCAAGCAAGCCAGCGAATCACTCATTCACGCACAAATTACCATTTGAATCCATATCTCTCTTTCTTTCTTTAATCCCCCACGAGTACAGCGAAGCGAGAACCGAGAACTATTATCTAGAGAGAGAAAGAAAGAGGAGAGAGAGAGAGAGAGAGCGCAGCTTCGGTCATTGCTCCCGGCAACAGATAGTTTTTACTCTAAAAGAAGCTACCTGCATTGCCGGCAATAATGGTGGATCTTACTCTTTTCGCCTCTCTTTTAGCTTTCCTTTTTGGCTTCCTCTTTCTTTATTATTTTGGCTTTTTGAGGATAAAAAATCAGGATATTCGGTCCAACAGCCCTGCCTCCGCCGCCACCACCACCACCACCACCGCCGTCGTTGGAGGAGGAGAATGCGGATCGAGGGATGACGTCATCATTGTCGGTGCTGGCGTCGCTGGCGCTGCCCTTGCTCACACACTTGGCAATGTAATGCTTTTAAGATTTTCGTCATTGTTTATTTGATTTGTTTTGATTGATTTTCTTATGCTATGAAGAACGGAAATTGTCTTCGAATTTCTTAGATGCAGATTCGTTTATGTTATTTTCTGTAAATAATTTCAACAACAGAAAAAAATAAAATAGAAGTTGTGAATGATTAGGACAAGAACAATAAATATAAATAATTGATTCTGTTCCATTCTTTATGTTGTTGGCTTTTGTACACTCAAATCTTGATATAATTCCAGGAGGGTAGACGTGTTCGAGTTATCGAAAGAGATTTAACGGAGCCCGACAGGATTGTTGGAGAACTGCTACAACCAGGCGGTTACCTCAAACTCGTCGAACTAGGATTGGAAGGTATACTTTTTCCTCTAATAAGTTTTAGCACGAGTTTTTTCCGAGCTTTTTTAATATAAATTTAACAAAATGTTTTAATCATTTTTGTCACAGATTGTGTGGAGGAAATCGATGCTCAGAGGGTGTTTGGTTACGCACTATTCAAAGACGGAAAAGCCACTCGACTTTCGTATCCTTTGGAGAAATTTCACTCCGATGTATCCGGTAGGAGCTTCCACAACGGACGCTTCATTCAAAGGATGCGAGAGAAAGCTTCTTCTCTTCCAAAGTACGTCCCTCTTTCCTCCAATCTCGTAAAATAACAAGAAATGGGAAATATTCGTTGCTTTCATGTTGCCTTTGTCTCTTTACGGATGTGGTTGGAAAAAAATATATGTTTATAGAGAATTTAATAATATCACTAATACATCGTTTTGATTGATACTCCTTGTTCGACAGTGTTTGTGTCGAGCAAGGAACTGTCACATCTCTGCTCGAAGAAAACGGAACAATCAGAGGTGTACAGTACAAAACCAAATCCGGGCAAGAGTTGAAAGCTTACGCACCCTTAACAATTGTGTGCGATGGCTGCTTTTCTAACCTCCGACGCTCTCTTTGCAGTCCAAAGGTAAAAATTGCTAGAGAGTCTATACAAATTTTAATTAGTCCATATATCATAATATTGTGGTATTTGTATAGGTGGAAGTGCCGTCTTGTTTCGTCGGTCTGGTCCTCGAGAATTGCCAACTCCCGTTTGCAAATCACGGGCACGTGATTTTAGCAGACCCATCGCCTATCCTATTTTACCCCATAAGCAGCACCGAGATTCGCTGTCTTGTTGACGTTCCCGGTGAGAAAGTTCCCTCCATTTCAAACGGTGAAATGGCCAAATATTTGAACACCGTCATTGCTCCACAGGTATATACATATATTTATATTATATATATATAAACCTCCAACCCTATTTTTTCACGTCATGATTATTAATTATACTTAAAATTTTATAGGTCCCTCCAGAACTGCACGATGCTTTTATTTCGGCGATTGAGAAAGGGAACATAAGGACAATGCCCAATAGGAGCATGCCAGCTGCCCCTCATCCTACACCGGGTGCTTTGCTTATGGGAGATGCGTTCAACATGCGCCACCCATTGACAGGTGGCGGAATGACTGTCGCACTATCGGATATTGTCGTCCTACGCAATCTCCTTAAGCCGCTAAACGACCTCGGCGATGCATCCGCTCTTTGCAAGTATCTTGAGTGTTTCTACACTTTGCGCAAGGTGAATTAGTTCGTCAATCTTGGATACACCACTTTGACTTAACACCCTCAATTGCTATTGCTACAATTATTATTGGGTAAAATTACACCTTTTGTCCCTCAAGTTTTTACCTCGATTCAACATTTGGTCCCCCTTGTTCACAAAAAAGCAGATTCAGTCCTTCATGTTTCAACAATTAAACACTTGTGGTCATTTTCGTCAATTTTCCGTAAATGCATGGTTCCGTTAGTACTTACGGAAAATTGACGAAAATGACCAGAAGTGTTAAATTTTTGAAAGACGATGGACTAAATTTGTTTTTTGTGACAAAGGAGGACCAAGTGTTAAACTTAAGGGACAAAAAGTGTATTTTTCCCTTAATTATTGGGTGTGTGCGTTAAATGAAGTGGAACAATTTTTTTTGAAAAAAATAATATCGGTTTGAAACAAAAAAAAAAAGAAGAAAAATTCATCTATCTTTGAAAAAATTGTTAATGTACAGCCTGTGGCGTCGACTATCAATACCTTGGCCGGTGCACTATATAAAGTGTTTAGTGCTTCACCGGACGAAGCAAGAAACGAGATGAGACAGGCGTGCTTCGACTATTTGAGCCTTGGAGGTGTCTGCTCAAACGGGCCCGTTTCTTTGCTCTCGGGTTTGAACCCTCGCCCACTCAGCTTGGTTTGTCATTTCTTTGCTGTGGCTATATTTGGGGTTGGTCGATTATTGCTTCCCTTTCCATCGCCCAAACGAATGTGGATTGGAGCTAGATTAATATCGGTGAGTACATTATTAATTACATGTTTCTCTATCCTTAAAAAAAAATGTGTTGGTTTTATAATGTTGACGTGTCTAACGTGAATTCGTCGCAAACAGAGTGCTTCTGGAATAATATTCCCAATCATAAAGGCGGAAGGTGTGAGGCAAATGTTCTTCCCAGCTACAGTACCTGCTTACTATAGAGCTCCTCCCACTAAAGATTCTGATGTCCAAATTTAGTTTTGTATTAAAAAAGTCGAAATCGTCGCATATATTTCGGACTTAGGTCCGATGTTTCTGTGAATGATTTCGAGCATATTAAGATACCATCATGTATTTTTATTTTTTTGTTGAATTATTTGAAGTTGTTGGAATTGTCTGTAAATAGATCCTTCCCTCTAGTGTTGTTCTGAGACTATGTTTATTTTGAAATATTAAACAAATTATGAAATTGTAAATATTAGTATTAAATCGTGTAAATAATTAGGAAAGCAACAAAAATATTTGAAAATTTGTTATTCAAACATGTTTCTAATTTTTTAGAAATTGCAAAATGATCCATTAAGTATCCGGCAGGTGTTCTCGAATGTCCAATACGAAACGCGTCTGAAACACAAAAATATGAAAAAAAAAATTGAAGTTGAAGTTTCAGTGTTAGATAGCTTTCAAGTGGTTCTTCGAATTTCATTAACAGGACTGTTTAGCAACTAGATGACACAAATGCAATAAAAATGCATAATGTTGACATAGATATTAACATAGTTAATATATATTTCAGAAGAATACAATATTGCTGGATTCATTTTCAGAAATTAAAATTAAATAAGACAAATATTTCCTAATCAATGGAGCTAATTCATTAAGATTTAGGCCTGGTGGATTGGGAATTATAGAAGAAGGCAAAAAAAGCAAGACAATGACTCCTAAGTCCTAACCACAATTTCGATGGTAGGAACCACCATTCCTAAATTATTTACAAACTTGCGCATCTGATACGAATGATGTGATTTAAGTCATGTTTGATTGTTAAAATAAGATTACTAAAGATATTAAATAATTTGATGAAAGTTTAATGGCTAAATCATAAACATCAAATAGGTTGATGACAAGAGTACTTAATATAAAAAAATGAGCTCTTTGATATAACTTATTCAATACTTCTTTTAATACGGAAATGCCCAAACTGTTTTGCATCATTTGAGAAAAACCCACTTCTAATTTCAGCAACCCATTGTTTCAATTATGTCCCTCCACCGTACACACTATCCGCCCATGACCTATCATCCGTGTCTTTCTTTCTTTCTTTTTTGGGTTAAATACAAAAACACTATGTACGATGAACTTTGTATTATATTACCCCATATACTACACATAAATACAAAAACCCCCCTCATATTATATTTTTCTAAAATATGACGAAAATACCCCTACTCAAGCGCGTATATATATATATATATATATATATATATATATATATATATATATATATATATATATATATATACAGAGAGAGAGAGAGAGAGAGAGAGAGAGAGAGAGAGAGAGAGTTTGAGCCAGTTTCCACTATATATTTTACCATTTTCAGTCAATTTTACATAGAAAATTTTGGTATTTATATTTTTTTCTCCAAAACATCTAATTGCTTAGATTTTTTATTTTTCTGAATAAAACCTTTTACTTTTGTCATTTTTTAGTTTCTTCATTTTTTCTCTTAAATGTCTTTCGGTAGTTCAAACATCCAACGATTACAAACATCTTTACAATCCTATGATTGTTGAGAATTTGAACTACCGGAAGACATTTAAGAAAAAATGAAGAAATTCAAAATGACAAAAATAAAAGGTTTTATTCAGAGAAAAAAAAAAATTAAGTAACTAAATGTTTTGAGGAAAAAACATAAAATTAAACTATCAAAATTTCTCAAGTAAAGTGACCGAAAATGTTAAAAAATATAGTGGAGCATGGCTCAAACAAACCCTTATATTTATAAGCTTAGCAGGTGTATTTTCGTCAGATTTTGGAAAAAATATAACATTAGGGGATTTTTTGTAGCTGTGTAGTAAAGAGGGATATACGATACAAAGTCTATAGTACATGGGTGTTTTTGTATTTAACCCTTCTTTTTTTGTTTTTTTTTTTAATATTTTATTATAATTTTATTTAATTACTATTTTATTTTATTATTTTTAATTTTTTTTAATTTTATTTTTATTTTTTGAACTTTTTTCTCTATCAGGTATATTAATCGACTATGAAACATGGGGTTGTCTAGGGTCCGAGAGGGTTGTACTTCTCGGACCATAAGATATCTAATCTGATCCGTACAAAATACTTAAAATTTAATCCTATTCATTGATCTTATGTACGACCTAGTACGATACTAGATATTTTAAAATTAGTGTACGAACCCAGTAAAAACACATTGTACCCTATCGTACACACATCGTATTTTATATAAATTACTTATTTAACCTTATAAACTCAAATCAATAAATTAAAAAAATATCTATTAATCATCATTTACAATAATCATAATTAATTAAAAAAAAAAATTACACGTGAAATAAAATCAAAACCTGCCAAATGTTCTTCCCCAAAATCATAATCTCTGCAGATCGAGATTTTGCAGAATTCTTACTTTCTTCCCTCCGCCTTCATCGTCCGCCGGCCCTCTCAATCATTTTCCATGGCCAAGAGAACCACGTGGCGAGTCGTCATTGTCTCGATGCCCCTCTCAATAGACGTAGAAATTTGAAAATCGAGTTTCAAACAACAAACAATTTCTTTGATTTTTGTGTGTAAATACAAATTATTTTGTGTCTCTCTAACATTAACTTCATATGTTTGTACGTGCATATATTAAGGTGCTTCGTTTATGTAGTTTCTTTTACTTTTGTTCTGTACTTTTCTCGGTACATATGAGTATGGTTGTGATTTTGATGATTTAGAATTATATTTGATTTAGCTTGTTTGCATCATAAGCAATTGTTTAAAATTTGAGGCTGAGGATTGTCATTTTGTGCACCATTAGGAACAGGTGAAGGGTATGAATGTGGATTGGACCTTCCATTAAATTAGAGTTTCCCTGACGGTGGAGGCCTTCTAGCAGTAAGTTTAATTTTCAGTGGGTTTTTACCAACTTGATTAAGTATTTCTATTTAAGTCGATTTATTTTAACCAACTGTGTGCTTATCTCTGAAATAGCTTAATAGTATTGTATTAATGTTTTCTTTTTAACTGTGTGCTTATCTGTGAAATAGCTTAATAGTATTGTAAGATAGATTGCATTTGGTGATTTAGATTATTGGAATGTTGCTCTACCTATTTGAAAGATATGTTTTCTGTTAGTGATATTATTATGAGTCATGAGAAGTATGTCTTATCTCTATAACTCAAACGGTCAATGTTTGAGTTGTAAAAAACTTACACGTGAGTATTGTATATCAGATTTCCAATTTTATATGACTTATTCCACTACAAATAGTATCTTATATCTTTTTGCTTAATTCCAGGTAAGAAGTTATTCCTCTAGGTAGTAAATAATTTATTACTCCAGAGAAGCCGAGTTTGTCTCAGGCCACATCATGCAGTGTCAAGCAGTTTAGTTCGTCGAGAAGATTAATGCGTGAGCTTGCTGTAATATTTTCTGAACATAGCTCGGCCATTAAACTCTCAAAGATTAATGCCGGATCTAGGAAACCCTGTTGAACAAAATGATGGGAGTTTGTAACTTTCTGATACAAACTGATTGTGCAATTAGTTTAAGGGAGGATGATGTTCAAACTGAAAGATTTATTGTTTTAAGTTCAATTTATTTTCGGCTTATTATTTTCACCATTTGTTTTGGACTAATTATTTTCAATTTAGTTCTGTGTATTCCACCTTTCCTTCATGTGTTCTGTAAGGCTATATAAGCCAAGTTTATCATTGGTTTTATCTCCCAAATTTGCAGAGTTTAAGTCTACTAAATACTTAGACTCCAACACTCCAACATTTTAGGCATCCTTTCGACCGTAAAAAATGTGAACTTGGAAATGGTTATTCTCATTTCTAACAGATATCTGTTCTCCTTGAGAAATTTTACTGTGGTAAAAACTACTCAATTACTTCAGTGGCCGGTAAACGAAGCACTTGATCATATGCGTCCAAATTACATGTTGGAAATAAAATCTAGTTTTATTAAAAAAAATAAAAAAAAAATCCCATGTGGATGTATCTATCAATGATGAGTTGTAATAGGATGGTAGGATTGCTCTTCCCATTACGGTTATGGCAATACAATATGATGCTATAACATGTTTAAAAATAGTTCCTTCTATTTATTAATTTGGATATTGATTATACCAGTGAAAATGAGATCTTGATTGGTTAATAAATATGTTAACGGTTTAATCATCATGAAGTCTTCATTGGTCTGTTTATTTTTCTCATGTTGATTGATTTTTGTTAATTTTATATTGTTTATATTTTCACGGCGTAAAATAGCAAATTTTGGTCATTCTTCGTAAAAGAAATGGACTAATTCTGCATAATGCGACATATTAATTTATAAATATTGTGTTAAGGCAAAACGAATAACGACATAAGAAACAATTTTACCATCCTCAAAAGTTAAGAAAATCACACAAGCTTGACAGAAAGGTCACAACTCACAACATGGAATTTAGGGTGCTGATATTGCATGTACAATTGATGTGGAAGGTAAAAACAAAGACTTTTTGTAAACTAAAAAGAAATCTACAACTAAGGCCAAGTCAAAAGAACAATATGAATTATACAGATTCTTATGCTACCAAGCCTTTTGAATCCTTCCTCCAGCCTTCAACTTTTTGAAGACTTGAAGTTTATATTGGTAATGGTATCTTCCCTCGTTCTACTTTTCATCACAGCATCAAACTCTTTGCAGTTGTCATATGCTTTGACAACAGCTAACTAAACCACAAGCCAGATACTAGGAACCGTAGGATACAACATTTCCTTTTTCTTACAAAAAAGATCAAGAACTTTTGAGTAAAATAAGTTAACACAAAACCAGATGATTAAGATATATACTTGGCCCAAAAACTTATTTCAAGGAAATATTAATTAAGTGTCAATTATTCAATTCAAAGCTTCAACTACCAAACACTATTCGAGCAAACATAAGAAGCAAACAAAGGAAAATAAAATCCAAGGCAAATAAATGGATATAAAGCAGGTTGTTAGTTCCAGTTAATTTGTTGTCCAATTCAAACACTTATTTCTTTAACATAAAGAAATGTCAACCAAAACATCAGTTCTACCGTTGGTAACTAAAACATAATAATTTCGAAGACAAACAGAGTAATTTTGAAGAAGTGATATTCGTCACTCTGCCATAATTTTATATAAATCTATTTCAATTTGAATATTGTAAAGCATGTAACAATTCTCATAAATCAGCAAGATTGTGCCTTGAATTCAAAACAACATTCATAATCGATCGCATTATTAACTTTTAGCCTTTGACTATGTTACTTTTGATAGTAAAATGGCAAGAATGTAGATTTCGGGCAAATACATGAACATATTAACTTACCTTTCTCTACGCGGAGCGCCAAGAAGAATCACAACATGATTTCGTGCCCCAAGAAGTTTGCCAGAAAGGAGAAAAAGATCGATGAATTTTGTTTTTGAAAGGAACGATCGTTAATGAGTTAAGGACTGAGGAGGCTGTTGTAATTAGGTTTAACGTTTAAGAAATTAGATTTGATTAATATTATTTTTTTCATTTAATAAGTTATCAATTATATAATTAAGTTTTTAGTTTTATTAGAATGGGTGTTTATGTAATTTTACCTCTAATGCGGGGTTCGTACTTTTTTTATTGAATACGTACTATAATCTTACGTGGCGCGTCTTTATTGGTTGCTTACGGTCCGAGAAGTACAACCCTCTCGGACCCTAGACAACCCCATGAAACATATTAAATCGACTATGATGAACTATAGTCGATTAAGGAAACGACTACTAAAAATAGCAAATCACAACTACCAAAATGCAAACTCAACTATATTTTACAAAAACAAACATTATAATTGATTTATACAATTGGAATCAATAAACAAGAAATCCAAAAAAATTAAAAAATGGAGTCAATGAAGCATATTAATCCACTATGATGTGAAGCATAGTCGATTAAGAATCTGTAACTAAAAAAATAAATCACAACTGCGAAAAAATGAAAAATCAACTAGATATTACAAAAACAAAAAATATACAAACATTATAAATGATTTATACAATTGGAATCAATAAACAAAAAATCCAAAAAAATGAAAAATAAAAATTGGAGTCGATCAACCTTAATCGACTACCAAAGCATATTCGATTAGCATAATCGACTATACAACATGTACATAGTCGATTAAGGTTTCGGCATGCGCGAATTTCTCCACACGCTTCGTCCTCCGCCCGATCTACCAAAAAACTCTAAATCTGCATCCCATCGTCACCACACCGCCGCCACAACACAACACACCATCACCACCTTACTTTGATAGTATGACGGTTTTTTTTATTACAAATAAAAAAATTAAATCGCAACTCGCACCACCAACCAAAGCAGAACCACTACCCATCAAAATCCGATTCCGGCGATAAATCGATAATCTTACCTCTTTTGACCCCCGATGTAGCAATTCTGGCATTTGAATTCAGAATCCCTATCAAAATCATCATCATCTTTATGGCTTTTGTTAAGATATGCAAAAGTTCTAATTCCATGAAGGGGTAGAGAGAGGAAGGAGAAGGAGGAGACGTCTCAATAAAGGGATTGAAAGCTAGAGAAGATGGATTAACCCCGACGACGACGACGACGACGACGGAGACGGCAACAACAACGACGAATTCGATGGGATTGGCGTCGTTGTTCTGGCGGTGATGTTGGTGGTTGGTTCTTCATCTTCCGATCAAGAGAGAATAACCTACAAAATTTTCTTCATCTTCTAAAAAATAAAATATTTTTTCAAAAAAATATGAAAATAAGGAGTTAATGTGATATATTTGTTCAAAGCCCGGGTCAATGTGCAATATTGATAAAGTTAGAGTGCAATGGATGGAATTAATGAAAATTATATTGTAGGGGCCTAGGGGGTATTTTAAACAACATATATGAGGATGAATTTATTTGCGAGATAATTTTTTGTATTGACCTACGTGCATTTAAGTCCCCTTCTCATGAGCATATTTGCCATTTGTCCTTCTCCAATATACTAATGTTTTAGTTAACAAATTATAGCCAGAGCCAGTTCTGAGGGGAGGCGAAGTAGGCGGTAGCCTAGAGTCCGGATTTTTTAAAAAAATTAGGGTCCCTAAATTTTTTTTATATCATTTATATATTATCATTTATCGAGAAAAAAAATATAGTATATATATAATTATTGAGAACCCTAATTCTTAAATATATATAAATCAACGATTATTACTTGTTTCTATAATATTTCTAATCATAGGGCCCCTAACTATTAAATTTGTAATATATTAGTTATTTATTTTTATATATATTCACTTGTTTTAGTGTTATATAATGCAAATTATCCTTAAAAAATCGGGGGCGCTGCCCCCGAATCCCCGCAAACCTATATCACAAAATTCTAGTCTTATAACTGGCTATATACCTTACAAAAACGAGTTACCATCGACTTTATCTCCTTTTGAGAAAACAAATGAGTTTTATATTAGATTTTAGAAGGGCCCCGTTTTTTTGCCATTTTCAAATCTCGCATAGGATCCCAAAATCTCAGGAACGGCTCTGAATATAGCATGCAAACCCCAGAACTCCTTGAGTGGTAAATAGTTGTCATGGAGAAGCTATATGATATGTGTGTGTCTATATATATATATGTGTGCGCGCGCGCGTCAAAACAATGAAAACTCAAACCTTAAGGAAATGAGGTTAAAACCGAGTCAAACGGGTCGAGCTCGACAACACTAAGATGATCATCATCGTCGCAGAATCCATACAACTTTACCATGCCTAGGTGCTTGAAAATAAACAGATTTTTTAGATAGTGAATGAATCGTGGGACTTACATGGTAAAAATATTATTGGTACTCAATGAAAATTTAATAATTTTATGCATTAGCAGTAACTAATGGTTGTGTGCAATTTTGTAACGAAACCAAAATAAAACAACTATATATAAATATAAACAACATAAACAACTAAAATCATAGGAGTTTTTTAAAGATCATGGACATGATAAATAATGTTTTATTGAGTGTAAAATAACAAAAACAAAAACATATGTTAATCAAAATTAAAATAAAATGAATTGACAGTGTAGGGCCATGTAAAAACTAAAATGGCCCTTCAATGACCAAATTCATAACAAACCAAACAAATGACTTAAGAAAAAAAAAACTTTTAGAGATTAAATTGAATATTTTACAGATTAAATTAATATGATAACGATTTTAATTGATTACGATTGAAGTTGATATCATAGAATATGAAAATGATTTTAAATATATTTGGTAAGTTGTTATGACATAAGATATTATTTTCGTACTAAAATATCAATTAATGATCAGAACATGTTTTGGTAAGTTTAGCAAAATGATCAATTAATGCTGGTAAAAAAAATATAAGATATTAAAGTAATAAATAATGACATGTGTAAAATGAGTGGAAGGCCATGTAGATTTTCACGTATCGATGACATGGATGTCAATTGTCGGATTTCTAAGCTATGATGATTTCAATTTATATATTATATAGAATAATCATTAAACATGGATTAGAAAGGGTAATCATCATCGCCAAAAGAAGAGGTGAGAATTGAATTCCGGAAAGCATATTGATATGGGCCATTTCACTCTAATGGGCCTCACCGCTATGACCTTATACGAAAATTAGGAAAGGTTGTCCTAAAAGCCCAAATGCAAGAAGGACCAAAGGCAAGAAGTTCTAAGAAACGTGCCAAACACTAAGAAATAAGCCTTGTCCATGCCTTACCTCGGGACCCGCAATGAGGCCTGGTAAACGAGATCATTCGTACCTCGGGACCCGGAATGGGCATGGGAAACGAGATCGTTCTTATTTCGGTGACTTGAGTGAGTTAAAACTACTCAACCCTAAAAGCCCATTAAGGGCGGAAGTCCCAAATAAGGAAAGAGTTAGGTAAAAAACCTTAAAAGGAAAGTCTTGAACTTCAAAAAATAATGTCTCTATAAAAAGGGAATTCACTCAAACTCTTACAACTAAACATTCTTTTTTAAAACACACAAAACAAAATATATCTATATTTTCATACTTGATCGTTAGAGCTTCTACACTGCAAAACCCCTCCTGATAGATATTACGATTGATCAAGATTCCGGTGAAGCTCAAAGTTGAGATCACATCATCACCATCATCATCTGACGTCCCACTGACCATCTTTACCTTGCGAAAATCTTAGCCGGATCATTTGCGCCGTCTGTGGAAAATCATAACACCACTTGCTAGAAAGCTTATGTAAAGAGCAAGTGATCGGATATGAGTAAGATGTGGAGAAGGAAGGAGAAAGTTCGCTCACAATAAATTGCAGAAGGAAATGGATGATGCCCAAAAGCGAAATGATCGGCCTCACCAGAAACACCGCATATCACACCCAATCACCCCACTGAGATCGGATCTGCGCGGTAGGAGGCAATGCCTCCCCCAAGAGACTCAAGCCAGAGGCCATTCGAGTTCACATGAGGGAAATAGAAAGCACACTTATGATAAGTACAGAAAGCATTGACAAAATACGTTACGAAAGTGTTTTTTCTGCAACATTCCCCGAATAACATAAATGAAAATAGAAAAGTTGTAAAAAAAAATTATCCAAGGAAGAGGCATTAAAAGTGTATGCCTTAGGAATGGGAGAGACATTTCACCATAAGAGCCAATTGGCTCGGGATCAACTTCACCCAACTCAGCCATAATCCTTGGGGCTTGACATCCCGACACAATCAGTGATGATCACTGATAAAGTGGACCTCGAAGCAAGGTCATGCAGTAAGTTTTGATAAACGGTCCTCTATTCTATCTCCGGATCCTCCTTCACATACCTTCAAATCCCGGCATCACATCCTCAAGCAGATCTTCGCTGAGCTCTTGCCCACCCAACACAAACTAGATCCCTGATTGGTTTAGACGTTTCTGGGCGAATTCGATAGTCGAAGTAAAGAAAAAAATGAGCCAAGCCATTTGCTTCTCGGGTGAATGTAGTAGACTCGACAGTCGAACAAATAACCTACACACAAACTCTTGTATGAGTTTCTCACCTTCGAAGGAATGGGGAATAATTTAGTCCGTGAGGCTTCCTTCTCCTCCAAGGCATGAAAGAATCTTCCAACGGGTGTACCTGCAACGCCGGCAGGTGATCCCGGCGGGAAAGCTCCGACGATCAAGTTAGTTCTGTGTTTTTAGGATATTGTTGTTATAATAAAAGAGTGTATGTGCCTAAGATGATCGTCTTTGGGGGGGGGGGGGGGGGGGTTCCCTCTATTTATAGATGTCTCTTTCTTGGCCTCCAAGGTTTCCTTTTCTAGGGTTTTTCCATCCTCAAGTTATGTTTCTTGGGCCTTTACAATTTGGGCCTGCTTAGGGTTCGTGCACCTCTTATTCCTCCGATATTGTACTTCGGTAACTCTCAACACCGGTTGCGAGTTACGGTATTCCGAAGTCTTAGGTCGCTATCATTTGGGTTATAGTTAGGTATCTTTTCTCATTGTGGTGAGTCAACCCTTCTTAGTTCGTACTTATTTGCTTCGGTCATCATGGCCCGTATCAACTACTCCCCTCTACTCCATAAATATAAGACGAGTTCGCTATTCCCTTCTCGTTTTATAAGTATGGCGTACGAGATATTAACTAGCGCCCCCTCTACTTTCGGCGGATATACATGTGCTTCTTCTTCATTAATGACTCTGACATCAGGCGTAGGCGGTTCGAGTTCCCTAGGTCATTATTGCGAGATTTCAACGGGCGCCTTTTTGCTAAACTCGAGGCGTCCCTTTTTCGAATCTTGCCCGTTCATATGAGCTGTCAAGATTGATTCTCTCATTTCTTCCCTTCCTATAAATATTCGCTCTCTGCAAATTTTCAAAATTTTCCTCCCTTCCTACCTTCGTGCTGTCCCCCTTGGTAGTTTTCCGACGATCTGCTTTTCGAAAAAGAGTCCTTGCTTCCCGTGTCCGCCTTTCTCCCCAGCAAAGGTACTTCCTCTTTTTTTTTTATAAGTTCTGTCTTTCCTTGCCATTCCTACGTACATGTCTTTGTTTTCCCCCGATCCTTTTGGTCAAAAAATGACTGTCGAGCACTCTTCCGGGGAGGGGGGTGAGTATCCTGCCCTTACCATTTCTTCTAATGAAGTTATGCCTATTCCTTCCTCTTTAGAGGAAGGACCCTTTTTCTCCCCTTCGGGTAAGATTTTGAGGGGTTCAAAAAAGAGGGTTAGGGATGATCTTCTGTCCTCGGTGAGGAGTGGTTCTCCTTCACTGTCCGAGGGGCGAGATTCGGATGATCAGTAGGGGCCTAGTACTCTGAGTGAGATAGATTTGGTTAACTTAGCTCGTGACATAGGTCTTCCCGCTGACACCGAGCTATTCCTCCCTTCTCGGGACGAACGCCCGCTGAATCCCCTCCCGGGTTTCAGTACTTGGTTTTCAGAACAATTTTACTTCGGCCTATCTTTTCCCATTTCACCCTGGTTTTCCAAAATTGCCTAAATATGCAATGTGTCTCTTAACCAATTTCACCCTCATGCTATAATCATCATGACTGGGTTTCGCATGCTCTGTGCTTGGTCCGGGGTGATTCCCACTCCGGCTCGGTTCCGAAGTGTCATGGTGTTGAGAAACTCCAGTCCGTTCCATATCTCGATTGCTGCTCGCCCGGGCTATAAAGTGCTAATGCCACCCAATAAGACAGATGGGTGGCAAGGCCATTACTTCTTTGCTAAGGACCCCATCGACACTCCTTATCTATGTTCTTGGGTCGCTACTTTGCCCGAGAGAAAGAAAGGTAAACCCTTACCTATTGATGATTGGTTGTTGAAAATGATTGCTCACTTTCAACTGAGCTATGGTCTCCCTGATACCCTTACGAGTTTCCCGCCGATGCTCCGCCACTTCTGTTTTCACGACAATGGCACACATGCTTTAACTCAAGCAGACTTAGGTAGGCATAGATACACTGTTGGTCTTACCTCGATTTTCTTTGTTCGGACTTTTATTTCGCTGTTTTTTACTCTGTTATACTACACTATTTAACACTGATGGTCGCTTACCCTATTTTCTTTATCTCATGGACATATCTAAGGATGAAGAGAATGTTCTGAGGCAGTAAACCGGCCACTCGCCCTTCCGAGCCGGAGCCTGGGTTTCAGGCATCCGACTTTCAGCGTCCGCTGGCTGTTGACTCCGACAAGAGGCAACCGGAAGATGGTGCCTCCAAGACAAAGACCGTAAAGAAGAGTGTTGGGCCTGCTCGCCTGCGAGGTGGATCGCGAACTGAGGATTCTGATCCTCCTCAGCAATCATCAGCCTTGGTCATGGCCTCTTCGTCGTCCCCTACTGCTGCTGAGGAGATCTTGGAAAAAGAGCCTTCCTCGAAGAAGAGGAAAGCAGATCAAGTCCTTGGGCCGATTGGCTCACATCCCCTCCCCAACTTTGCACTCCATCTCTGCCAGAACGTAGAGAATGCCATAGCCGTGTGTCGGGCTCTGGCTTTTCTGCGAGATGTTGCTTTTCTATCGCTCAATGAGCAAAGGTGACCGACTCGAGCTGCTGTTGCACAACATTACTCAGGTCGGTAACTGTCAAGCTTGTGTATACAAACAAAGCGATACTTTGTATTTTTCAACTGTTTTCGTCTGATTCTCCTTGTATGTATAGCATTTCGCTATTGCTTTCTCGGGTCCGCTAGGATGGGACGACGTCTCGCGCGAGGCGTATGACAATCAGAAGAAAGAAGTTACCCAACTTCGGAAGGAGATCCGAGCTCTGAAGGAGAGCTTAGCGTTGGCGGAGTCGTCTAAAGAGGGGTTGTTTGCGGAGGTGAGGCGAGAGCGGGAAGAGAAAAAGGTCCTGCAGGCAGAGAAGAACTCATTGGCGTCTCATAATGCCAGTCTGGAAGAGAAGCTAAAAGTGGTGACCAACGAGCTCTTTGCCGCCGGGGTGCAGGCGTCTTCCAACTTCACCGAGGGTGTGAAAGAAGGGCATATGCTGTTTCTGGGGTCGTCAGAAGGGTTCCGTTTTATACAGGAATTTGTTCGCCGCTTCTTTCATCGTCTATGGCGTTCAACAACCTTTACTTGGGAAGCCTCGAACTTAGCTCGCTTTTTCTTTTATGCTGCCATTAAGGCTGTTCAAAAACAGTTGGGCGGCGCTGGCATCGAGTTCCCGCTGATTGAAGCTGATCTGGCCGAAGACCTTCCGGACGACGAGATTCCGGGTTTCGAAGGGGATGTGAACGAAGACCCCGACCTAGAATGGTGGAAACAGGTGTACCGGGAACTCGTTGAGGGTTTCTCTCGGCAAGGAACATCATCGGTGATCATTACCGATTATGTTGGGGATGTAGAGACCGTTGAGGCGGTGGCCAGTCTGAACGAGGCGCGATCAAATACTGCCTTAACCCCATCTCCTCCTGCCGAAAACCCAAATGAGGCGAGGGCGGAGCCATCCGAGACGTGAGACGAGAATGCTTGAGCTATATGTTTATAGCTGTATTTTTGAACCATGTATTTTAAACCATGTACTTTTCGATTTCACCTCTATTCCCTGTCTCCGAACAATGCTTATATAATTTCGTATTTTTCCTTTAGCACCTCATTTATTTGGCTTATGTTTTATTCTATGTCTTTATTCATGTCTTTATGTACCTTAGTATTTTCATATATTCATCGTGTTGCTAGATAGTTGTCGATTCGAAGAACCCTTTCTTATCAGCTCGGTTATTAGTTCTTCGGACTTTCTGAATTGACCTTTCTGCAGACTTTAGTCATTCTTGTTTTAATGCGGCAGTCATTTTTAGACTTCAGTGATTCCTTCGAGTCTGCCTATTTGGATCATGTTGTGTCTTAATTTAGCTTGGTTCGATGGTTCATTTCATATTTAGGTCAACACGGTCGTCTGGCCTGGTATTAATTCGTCTCGATCTTTCGACTTACTATTAGGCTCGATTTAACGACTCGTTTCATAGTTAGGCTCGCTCGATTTCTCGACTCGTTAATAACTTGGCTCGATTTAACGACTCGTTTCGTATTTAGGTTCGCTCGATTTCTCGACTCATTAATAGTTTGGCTCGATTTAATGACTCGTTTCATAGTTAGGTTCGCTCGATTTCTCGACTCGTTAATAGTTTGGCTCGATTTAACGACTCGTTTAATAGAAAATAAATGACAAAGATTTTTATAATGTGAAAACCCTCCAAATAAGGAGAGAAAAAACCACGGGGCCTAGCCCAGCTCGGAAATCGTGTGTTTATTGATGGTACTTGATTACAAAATATGTTCTCCCTTTCTTCCTTTTTTTTTTTTTTTTTTTTTTTTTTTTTTTTTTTTTTTTTTTTAACGCGAATAAGCGTTTCAAATGGACTATGTTCCATGCTCGTGGAAGTGCTTTGCCTTCCATGTCTGCTAACTCGTATCCACCTCCAGCTAAGCATTTGGTGACCGCATACGGACCTTCCCAATTGGCTTCTAACTTGCCCGTGTTTTTGAGAGCGTCTGCTCGGCGAAGGACCAGATCGCCAATCTGGAAAGTGCAAGACCGGACTCCTCTGTCGTACTGGGCTTTGATCAAGTTTTTACTTCGTTCCATATGTAGGTAGGCCTCCTCCCGTAAGTCAAAGACTTCGTCCAAACGTTGTTTTTCTCGTTATCAAACGTTGCTATGCGGAGTGTGTCCATTGCCACCTCGACCGGGATAACGGCTTCAGTTCCATAAGTCAATCGAAACGGTGTTTCGCCAGTAGCTGTTATGGCAGTTGTCCGGTAGGACCATAGGACCGATGGTATCTCGTCTACCCAACTTCCTCCCAGCTCATCTATCCTTTTTTTGAGACCATTGACGATGGTTCGGTTCTTGGATTCCACTTGCCCGTTGGCTTAAGGATGTGCGACTGCCACGAATTTTTGTGTGATTTTCATTTCCTCGCACCAAGCTCGAATTTTCTTCCCATTGAATTAG
Organism: Erythranthe guttata; assembly: GCF_056151865.1. Lineage (NCBI taxonomy): Eukaryota > Viridiplantae > Streptophyta > Magnoliopsida > Lamiales > Phrymaceae > Erythranthe > Erythranthe guttata. The sequence continues at coordinate 10,503,856 of NC_142535.1, read as the reverse complement.
GTGCCGTTATCTGACACAAGGATCCGAAGTAAGCCAAAACGGCAGCAGATATTCTTCCATATAAAGTGCATGACTTCATCCTCCGATATTTTTGATAAGGTCTCTGCTTCGACCCACTTGGTGAAGTAGTCCACCGCGACAATGAGGAACTTCTTCCTGCCTCTTGTTTGCCGAAAAGGTCCTACCAAATCGATGCCCCATTGCGCGAAGGGGCATGGAGCACTCATGATGATCATTTCCTCTCTAGGTTTATGGATGAGTGGGGCAAACTTCTGGCACTGTCTACATCGTTGGACATGGCGATGAGCATCTTTCTTCATGTCGGGCCAGTAATACCCAACTCGGTGTAATTTGTGTACGAGCGCCCGGGCTCCCCCATGCTCACCGCAGCCTCCTCTATGTACCTCGTTGAGGACATGCTCTACCTCTTTCTTTCCCAAACACCTCGCATCCCCCGTGGTGAAATTTCTTTTGTATAGTATTCCGTGTCGCACATAGAAATGCCGGGCTTTGTATGCCAAGCGATGCTGCTCTCTGGCCTTTCCAACCCGTTCTCCTCGAAAGTATGCGAATAACGGAGTTCGCCAATCGACTTCTTCTTCTTCGAGTATCTTGATTCCAGGGGTTGGGTTAGGAGCAATGAGAATGGATATCTTCCTTTCAACGCAGTCGACAACCGACGACCCAACTTTGGCGAGGAAATCAGCTCGCTGGTTGTTGTTCTTCGGGATCTGACGGACGGTACGGGCCTCAAAGGCTTCTTGCACAACCCTTGCTTTACTTACATAGCTCCGCATTCTGTCATTCTTTATTTCGTAGTCCCCTTGTAATTGATGTGTTACAAGCTGGGAATCAGAATTTACTTGTATTACTCGGGCGCCGAGTTCTTGGGCGATTTCCATACCTCGGATGACAGTCTCGTATTCTGCCTCATTATAGGAGACTCGTGGTAATTTAATAGCGAATTCAAGCTCCACTCCCGTGGGATCGATGATTATGACTCCTGCTCCTGCTCCTGACGCCGTAGAGGGCCCATCTACATAGACTTTCCATTCCTTCTCGATAGGTATTCTGGTAGTTTCTCGGAGAGAGTCCACCAGTGCTTGTCCTTTTACTGAAGTACGGGGCTGATACTGAATCTCGTATTGTCCCAACTCAACAGCCCATTTAACAATTCGCCTAGATGCCGTCGGTTGGCCTAGAGTTTGACGGAGTTGCAAGCTCGTGCGAATTACAATGGTGTGCGATAGGAAATAAGGCCGGAGCCGCCGCGTGGTAAGGACCAATGCCTAAGCAATTTTTTCGACTTCGGAGTATTTGGTTTCCGAGCTGGTTAAAATCTTGCTAATGTAGTAAACTAGCAATTGCCGGTTATTTACCTCTTTGAACAAGACTGAGCTAACAGCTTCATCTCCCACGGATAGGTATACGAAAAGTGTCTCGCTTCTTTCGGAAGTACTGAGGATGGGTAGGCGAGATAGCGATACCTTTAACGCCTCGAAGGCGAGCTGGCACTCGTCAGACCATTCGAACCGGACGACCTTTCTTAAGACTTTGAAGAAGGGTAAGCTTTTATCGGCCATTCGCGATATGAAGCGAGCCAAAGCCACCATTTTTCCTGCTAGGGACTGTACCTCTTTAATGGAACGAGGTGGCGTCATCCGGAGTATTGCCTCTACTTTGTCGTGATTCACCTTAATGCCTTCTTGTGTAATTACATATCCAAGAAATTTTCCAGCCTTAACCCCAAATGCACATTTTTCAGGGTTAAGCTTCATCCTATAAAGGCGAAGAGTGGCAAATGTTTCAGCCAAATTGGTGAGGTGTTTCGAATGTTTTTTGCTTTTAACTAGCATGTCATCCACGTAGACTTCTATACTACGCCCGAGCTGGACCTGGAACATCTTATCCATCAAACTTTGGTACGTAGCCCCTGCATTCTTTAAACCGAACGGCATCACCACATAGCAGTAGGTACCAGTAGTTGTGATGAAGCTGACTGCGGATTGGTCTTTCTCGTCCAATGAGATCTGGTGGTATCCTTGCGAGACATCCATCATGTTGAGTAATTCACACCCGGCCGTAGCGTCTACGAGCTGATCTATACGAGGTAAGGGTTAATCATCCATAGGGCATGCCTTGTTCAAGTCTCGAAAGTCAATGCACATTCGCCACTACCCAGTGGCTTTCGGGACCAGTACTGCATTAGATAACCATGTGGGGAACTGAACTTCCCGAATATGTCCGATGTTCAAAAGTCACTGGACCTCTCGCTTAATGATTTCATCTTTTTCAGTCCCGAAGTGTCGTCGCTTTTGTTTGATGGGTTTGCATTCGGGCTTCAGATTGAGCCTATGCACAGCGGTACGAGGTGCGATGCCCGCCAGGTTGCTCGATTGCCATGCGAAAACATCCATATTAGATCCCAACAATGTTACTAGCTCATCTCGGAAGGGCGGCTCCAAGTCCTTACTTATTCGGGTTTGTTTAGACGTCCCAGGGACCAGGTCGATTGTCATTAGCTCGTCCATTGGCTGTACATGGGTGAGTTTTGTTGGCCGAAAACCTACACGCAAGTGCACGTATCGTACAAGTAATAAAGTGGATTTTTAAGTCCAAGTATCGATCCCACAGAGAATATTTAATTACTTAATCCTAGACGCTAAATTCTAGCAATTGTTATCAAGCCCACCCTACACAGTCGAAAGATGATTAATAAACTAAAGCAATTAAAAAGACAAAAACAAGAAAGCAATTAAAACGAAGATTTAATCAGATAAAACGAGCCTAGGATTTTATTCTTCCCCCTATGTGATTATTATTCCCCCAATTCCTTCAATTATGCAAGCAATTAATCCGGATTATTAACCTGAGATGCTAAAATAATCATAACCCGCTTCCGCGTGTATCACGATTCTAATACTCTAGATTTAATTACTATATTCCTATGCAATTAATTCTAGAACACAGCATTAAGCACAAATCTCAATAATGGCTACCTAAGAGATTAACTATATTCCTATGTTAATACCACAAAAGCTCTTCTACCACAGTTCTAATTATTAACCCGATCTTCCGATTCATGCGATTAACAATAACATAAAAGCACATAAGTTGATCAAGTTCATGCACTTAATAAAACAAGTAGAAGAAATAATCCGGAATTAAAACTTGCATAAAATCATAGAATTGGGTTCATAAATCCCACATAGGGTTCCAAATAAAATCCTAGAAATAAATAATTTAGCTACTCATGATTGAAGCAAAAACGCAAATAAAATAAGTCATAAACGATAAATCTATGCTTAGAGTCTTCGAATTCTTCGTCTTCGTTATTGCTTTGTTGCTCTCGAAATTGCGTAAAAAGATCCCCAATTGTGTGCTTGGGTTGGTCTTATATAGGGTGAAGAACTTGGGGAAGAAGGCAGTTTCCTTGTGCAATTAAAATTCCTTTACTGCGCAACTTCGGAGTCTCGGACGGGGTCCCACAATTTGAACTAACACTGGGACGGGGGTCCGAGCTTTAAATCTTAAGAATTTTGATTTATTTACTTTTGGCCCATATTTTCTCCAAAATTGCAGTTTTGACCCCATACTTTTCCAATTCTTCAATTTGTACCTAAAATGCAATAAATCAACTTTTTAAGCACCAATTATCATTAAAACACACCAAAAGCTCAAATAAAAAGATAAGATAAAGTGTAAAAATATACACTTAACACACCCCCAAACTTGAACTTTTGCTTGTCCTCAAGCAAAATATACCAATAAGCAAATACCTCAACTATAACATCTCATCACATAGATCAATGATCAACTTCACGTTTTCAGAACTTGTAATTATAATGACAATTCTTAGGCATTCGCAAGCTCAAAATTCAACAACACTTAGTCACTCACCATTACCAAAAACCACAATTCATACAATTGCTTCAAGCATCCAATATTTGCAAATTAAAGATAGAAAGAATGTATACTTACATGGATATGCTTGACTCCAAATACTCACCAAATTATTCTACTCTACAAATATCGAACATTAAGCTATTGGGATCATTGGGGCTTTGTGGCTTTCATTTGTTAGGCTCTTTGGTTCGAGGTAGGAAATATGGGTATATGTAGCTATTTTTCTTGAATTTAGGTGATTACGCCAAAATTTGAAAGATAGGCGTTTGAAACAAGGAATTCACCTCTACGGACTTTAATAAACTCGATTCTCAAAAGTTCAAAAGTCTCCACTTTTGCTTTTGAGACAATGGATCGAGTTTTCAAAAATAATTCAACAACTAGTCCTTATTTCTCCCTTCTAGTCTTTTCTTCTTCTCTTTTTCTCTTTCTCTTTTTCTTTTTTTTTTTTTTTTTTTTTTTTTTTTTTTTTTTTTTTAATATATATATAGAAGCATAGATATTTGTCTTCTTTTTTTTTTTTTTCTTTTTTTTTTCTCTTTTTTTTTCGAAGAAGAAGGACCTTATAAAAATTTTCGACCGAACTTCAAGGGTTAATTTTTTTTCAAGAGTCTCCACTTTTCTACCTTATACACATGGCTAAAAGAAAGAACACCTTTTCTCCGAGGCTCAAATCAAGGTTCTAAGGGTAATTTCGATAAAAAAGTCGGCTTGAAAGGCTCAAACGGTTCAAAGAAGGCCCAAATCATATCCCAAATCACTCATTACTCAATACTTTGTATCATAAATTTCCTAAGGTGAGTTCTAAAACCGAACATAGCATGATCTAGCACAAATTGATTCCAAATTTAAAATACAAAACATTCAACCAAAGCAATGCACAAAATGTGATTCCTAGCAATAATTCGCTTCTAAGTTCCGTTGAATCGAAAGCTAAACAAACATCAAATCCTTATCACACAAAACAAGCAATTTCATCATCAAACATTGATCATCTCTCATCATCATAAATCATCGATGCATTCGACTCAAGCAATTTTTTTTTTTTTATATTCCGGAAAAAAAACGATAAAAGCAATAAAAACAAATAAAACCTAATGCATGCAAACTAAAACAAATAAGCACAAAAATAACATGTTTTTCACCCCCAAACTTAAAATTTTCGTTGCCCTCAACGAATTTAGCACAAAGTTTAAGGATAGAAAACACCTAATTTTTAGTCGGAGTCGATGTGATCGGGGTGCTCCTCCCTAGTTCTCTCACGCTCGTCCTCATTGGGCGGTGGCACTTTTCTTTCCCTTTCCCTTCCCTTTGGAAGATGATGCTTCGCTCGTGCGGCCTCTTTTGTTGGATGACATAGTTGAGAGAGAGGTTGGAATAGATTCGGTGAGAATTGGTTGACAATCAAACTCAAAATTTGGGTGGAGCAAATTGTCGAACACCTTGTGGGTGTGCCTTGAAAGAGTAGATTTTGGAGAATTTGGTTTGATTTTCTAGATTCCTTTTGTGTGTGAGAGTTTGAGAGAAGGAAAGAGGAGGGTTTAGGAAATAATGGGGGAAAAAAATCGATTTTTTTAAAGTTAAAACGCCCTAAAAATAGTCAGACGGTCGTCCCGGTTTTTGTGCTGATTTTCGGACGGCCGTCCCACAATTACACCTAGTTGTCGGACGGCCGTCCCATGGGCAGAGATGAAAATTTCTTCGTTCTGTTTCCTAGACGGCCGTCTGGGATTTTGCTTGCAATTTCGGACGGCCGTCTGGACCCCCTGACCACGTTTTCGACCCTGAGAATTAAAATTCAAATAGATTAATTAGAATGCATGCCTATGACAATAAAAACGAAACGAAAAATTAAAGAAAACTACGAAAACATAACGCTCGGGTTGCCTCCCGAGAAGCGCTAAGTTTAAAGTCTTCAGCCGGACGTTGCTTCTTTAATTTCAAGCAAAAGTGACCGAAGTCCCTTGGCAATATTCACTCGCTTCCCAATATGGTTTGAGCCGGCTCCGCTTCACGTTGAACGTACGATTTGAATCTCGCTCCTTTATTTTGACCACCTCGTGAGGAATAATTTCTTGGACAATACACGACCGCGACCACTTTGATTTGCGCTTCCTTGGAAATAACCAAAGACGGGATTTGCACAATAACACAAATTGTCCTTTGTGCAATTCCTTTTTGATTTTATCCTTACGACCACAATAGCTTGACTCATTCTTCTCTCGTGACTTGCTCGAGTCTTTGGGTGGCAACAACTTCCTTGCATTCTCATCGTCGTTAAGACCTCGACTCGTATGACTTTCTCTCGGAGGAGTTAAAATTGAGTCCATGAAGTAAACTTGCTCCGTCCGATTCCTGTTTCTGCCATCATCTCCCGCGCTCAAAGATACTTTCCCATTGTCCAAGTTCAAAACATCAAATTTTTCATGAGTTGTAAAATCCATAAGTTCAATAGAAAAACAATCATTATTATCACATGGATTTTTATTAGCACTAAAAACATTAAATTTGATTGTTTGATCATGAACAGTCATTGTAAGATCACCACTAGCACAATCAATTAGCGTTTTCGACGTGGCTAAAAACGGTCTCCCTACGATAAGAGGTATCTCCCTATCCTCATCTATATCAAGTATAACGAAATCGACAGGGAAGATAAATTTATTGACTTTCACTAGCACATTCTCTAAAATACCTTTTGGGTAAACTAAAGATCTAACGGCTAATTGAAGAGTTATAGCCGTCGGTTCAATTTCTCCTAACCCAAGATTTTTAAAAGTAGAGTACGGCATAAGATTAATGCTAGCGCCTAAATCAATGAGCGATCTAAAATTTTTACCTCCTATAGTACAAGGAATAGTAAACTTACCTGGATCGCCGAGTTTTTGTGGAAGAGGCCGAGTAAGAATTGCACTAATTTGCTCCGTGAGTTGGATCATCTCGTTCCCTTGCAATTTCTTACTTTTCTTCACGAGGTCCTTTAGGAACTTCACCCACTTTGGCATCTTTTGAAGTGCTTCAATGAACGGAATATTTATGCGAATTTCCTTCAACTTGGCCAAAAAAAATTTATATTCGGCATCGAGCTTCTTCTTTATAAACTTTTGAGGATAAGGAATTGGAGGGACTTGTGAAGCCACCGTTGATGGTGGCACTTCATGAGTTGATATTTTTTCCTCATTGACTTTCGGCTTCTCGATTACCGTGTTTCTCTTCTCTTTTCGTGGGGCTTCCTCCAATTGCTTACCGTTCTTCAAGGTGACTGCTTGGCACGTCTCGACCTCAATCTTTTTCGTTAGCAATCTTTGTGGATATGGGATTGGCTCGACCCATTCGGCTACAGTGACTTGCGGCTTGACTTGAATGTCTTCTTTTTTCTCGATCTTGACATCGATAGCTTGGCACGTCTCGAACTTTTGCTTTCGAGGATCTTCCATATTCGATGGCAATGCTCCTTGCGGACGGTTCTCTTGATTCAAAGCTAATTGAGCGAGTTGATTCTCCAAATTTCGCAACGAGGCTTGGGTAGCGGTCATGAATTGGGCCAATATCTCATCCGTGTTTGATTTTTGGGCCGGTGGATTGTTGCCTTGAAAGCTTTGTTGAGGAGGGGCTTGATTTTGGAATTGACCTAGAGGTCTTTGATATCCTTGGCCTTGTTGATTTCCTCCATATTGCCCTTGAGATCTCCACCCTTGATTTTGGAATTGGCGAGGCGCGTTGTTGACGTAGTTGAGCGACTCCACATCTTGTTGGCATTGGAGCGTGTAGTGATTTCCACCGCAAATTTCACAACATGGAGATTCAACGGCTTAGACTTGTTGTGGTGGATTTGCTTTGATATGATGTAGAAGGAGTTGATTTTGTTGAGCAATTTGGGTCACTTGAGCTTGAAGGCCCGTAATTGCATCTAATTCCAACACTCCGGGAACTTTCTTGGCTCCACTCACCGTCCTTTCGCTTGACTTGGCAAACCGATTTTGTGCAATTTGATTTAACATGATAAAAGCATCCGGTATCGATTGACTCATAAAATTACCTCCGGTTGATGCATCTAAAACGGTTTGTGCATTCTCATTAATCCCTTGGTAGAAGATGTGGATTTGCCGCCATTGTTCGACTCCATGTGTTGGACACTGCCGCAAAAGAGTTTTAAATCTGTCCCATGCCTCGTATAATTGCTCGCCTTGCTCTTGGTCAAAATTATGAATTTCTCGTCGGATTCTCTCGTCCTTCTCTGGTGAGCTGTAAACTTTCATGAAAAGGTTGAGGAGTTGAGGCCACGACGAGATAGAGTGGGGGGCTTGGGACATCAACCACTGGCGAGCTCTTCCTTGTAAGGAGTGCTTGAAGATAAATAATTGAAGCGCCTCTTGGGAAACGCCGTTTTGACGGTGGGAATTACAGGTATCTAGAAAATTGACAATGTGAAGATGGGGAACTTCACCCGCCAATCCACTAAATAGCCCGTTATTTTGGAGCATCTCAAGAGGCCTTGCTTGATCTCAAAATTGTGCGCCTCAATGGGTGGATATTGGATGCTCGGGCAGAATCCGTCATGAGTCGGGATTATGTAGTCTTGAAGTGCCCGTGGCCTAGCTGCTGGCTGTAATGGAAGTTGAAGGGGTGGGTCTTGGATTTGGTTCCCGTTGGCATTGAGTAAATTACCCTCAACGCGTCTGCGTTCTTCGTCCTCCATTCTATTGTTTGCGCTTTGAAGTCTCCTAGCGGCTCGAAAAGTGCGTTCGATTTCGGGATCAAACGGTTCTCTAGCAAGATCGAGTCTCCTGCGCATACAACGTACCTAAAACAAAAGTAAAATAAAACGAAAATTAAATGGGTGAATCGTGAAAATTGTTCAAATCTAGAGCTAGAATAAAATAAATAATTAAAATATTCCCCGGCAACGGCGCCAAAAACTTGTTGGCCGAAAACCTACACGCAAGTGCACGTATCGTACAAGTAATAAAGTGGATTTTTAAGTCCAAGTATCGATCCCACAGAGAATATTTAATTACTTAATCCTAGACACTAAATTCTAGCAATTGTTATTAAGCCCACCCTACACAGTCGAAAGATGATTAATAAACTAAAGCAATTAAAAAGACAAAAACAAGAAAGTAATTAAAACGAAGATTTAATCAGATAAAACGAGCCTAGGATTTTATTCTTCCCCCTATGTGATTATTATTCCCCCAATTCCTTCAATTATGCAAGCAATTAACCCAGATTATTAACCTGAGATGCTAAAATAATCATAACCCGCTTCCGCGTGTATCACGATTCTAATACTCTAGATTCAATTACTATATTCCTATGCAATTAATTCTAGAACACAACATTAAGCACAAATCTCAATAATGGCTACCTAAGAGATTAACTATATTCCTTTGTTAATACCACAAAGGCTCTTCTACCACAGTTCTAATTATTAACCCGATCTTCCGATTCATGCAATTAACAATAACATAAAAGCACATAAGTTGATCAAGTTCATGCACTTAATAAAACAAGTAGAAGAAATAATCCGGAATTAAAACTTGCATAAAATCATAGAATTGGGTTCATAAATCCCACATAGGGTTCCAAATAAAATCCTAGAAATAAATAATTTAGCTACTCATGATTGAAGCAAAAACGCAAATAAAATAAGTCATAAACGATAAATCTATGCTTAGAGTCTTCGAATTCTTCGTCTTCGTTATTGCTTTGTTGCTCTCGAAATTGCGTAAAAAGATCCCCAATTGTGTGCTTGGGTTGGTCTTATATAGGGTGAAGAACTTGGGGAAGAAGGCAGTTTCCTTGTGCAATTAAAATTCCTTTACTGCGCAACTTCGGAGTCTCGGACGGGGGTCCCACAATTTGAACTAAAACTGGGACGGGGGTCCGAGCTTTAAATCTTCAGAATTTTGATTTTTTCACTTTTGGCCCATATTTTCTCCAAAATTGCAGTTTGACCCCATACTTTTCCAATTCTTCAATTTGTACCTAAAATACAATAAATCAAGTTTTTAAGCACCAATTATCATTAAAACACACCAAAATCTCAAATAAAAAGATACGATAAAGTGTAAAAATATACACTTAACAACTTTATCTTCAGGATCGATTCGGGGGCGTTTTTCGTCTCCCATATCTTCCTTAGCGAAAATGCCGAGGCGTCCTTTTTCTGCCATCTTGACAACCTCGACATAACAGGATCTCGACTCGGCTTGGTCACCTTTAACTTCCCCTATTACCCCATTCACAGGGAACTTGAGCTTTTGATGTATAGTAGAGGGGACCGCCCGGAATATATGCATCATGGGTCGGCCTATCACGATGTTATACGAGGTGGGGGACCCTTCCACAATCACGAAATTGACGGTCTGTGTCCGCGTGTGAGGTGGCGTCCCGATGGTGACCGGGATTTTAACCTGCCAGATTGGTGTCAGAGATCCTCCCGTGAATCCGAATATCGAGGTCGTAACTGGGAAGATTGGAAGATCGAGCTCCATCTGTCGGGAACAATCATAGGAGATAACATCAACAGAGCTCCCCGAGTCGACGAAAGCGCGAGCAACGTCATATCCGCCCACGTTAATTCTGATAAGGAGAGGGTCGCAATGAAAATCATCAAGGTCTACGGTGTCCTCTGGTCCAAACGAGATAGGGGGATACTTATGACATGCCCTCGCAGAGATCTGACAGATCTCATGTTTGTTCTTAATATCACCGAGGTGGCGCCTCCTAGCTCGGTGGGTCTCTCCTCCCGTGGGTCCTCCCGAGATCATTTGGATATATCCTCGTTTTGGCATCGGAGGTGGGGATGGAAGGCATCGGAGGTGGGGGTGGAACCCGGGCCGGATTTTGTTCCCCGTCGGGAATCTATTTTTACAAAATCCCCGATTTTGTTGTCTCTGATAAGACGCTCCACCTCGTCTTTCAAATGCGAACATTCATCCGTTGTGTGACCATTCTCATTTTGGAAGCAGCAAAAGGTACCCAAAGAAGGACTTCGGTGGGGCTCCTCTCGGGCAAACCGGGGCCAACGCAAGTCATTTCTCTTCTCAACCGCGCATAAGACATTAGATAAAGGGGCTGTGAGGAGCAGATATGACTGATATCGAGGGCCTTTAACGTCTGGGGCGCCATTTCAGCCAAGAGGGGTTATTTCCCTTTCCTCGTCTCGCTTGACCTTAAGCTCATGGCCTGGTCAGATTCTTCTGTCTTTTGTTGCCGAGCCTCTTCTAGGTTGATGAATCTGGACGCCCTCCCTAACAAGTTGTTGAAATCAGGTGACTGTTCCAATGCCAGGGCTCGAAAAAATTCATCGTCTTTGAGTCCTTGCGACAGGGCAGCCATTAGTACTTCGTCACTAGTGGTGGGAACCTCTAGAGTCGCCGAGGTGAAACGCTTAATATAGTTTCGGAGACTCTCCTTCTCCCTTTGTCGAATGCTGAATAACGAAAGCGAATTTTTCTTGCATTTTTTCGAGCTGGCGAACTGATTCATGAAGGCTTTGGTAAACTTGTTAGAGTAGGTGACCAACAAGCCAACATGTGGTTGTGTTCTCTCGTATTTATTATGGTAATAAACGAACCTTTATTCGTATTAATGATAAATCACCTTGGCATTCTATATCTTTGTCCCTTTGTCACAAGCATAGATATAGTCCTTACAGTTATTACAAGTACTAGTAATTGATCGTTAGGATCGTGAGATATTAACTTAAGTATTATAACTATTAAACGTGTTCCTAGTCGAAGGGTTACGCCACCAATGAGGATATCGGCCTTTCCCATTAGAAGACTAGCACTTAGTGTATGTGTACAACATCTCATCAGTAAACGGTATTGTGATATCGGCATGCATAAGTGGGTGCTCTTAAGTTGACGAGTTCACTGAACTCCCTCACCTTAGAAATCTCTAAGTGGTTCCCAATAATCGAGTAGAGATATCTATGGTATAGTTGTACACCATTTGTCCTTATGACCTAGACATCACCGTGACTTCACTAGAGGACCAGCTGTATCGTGACCTGTCCCTGAGTTCCACCGAGGACCATCCCAAGGGCCAGTGTTCGTGCAGTCCGAAATCTAGTGGGAGGTCTGTGCATTGTAGTCGGGGATTCGATCGCTAGAATAGTCTTGGATGTCCTGTGTGTTCTGATAGTTTGTAATCATTCTAAGTCTCTGGCCAGAGCTGACTAAGTGATGATTAGAGAATTCGATTCTCTAAGTCATGCACGTAAGGATTACAACGCTTAGAACAATCGCACCGTCATTGAACAAATAAAGAGCTCTCGATGAACCAATGCCTCTAGTTCAATCGGGACATATGAATCGAAGGGACTGTACTGTACGTTAGCTATATCTGAAGGTTCTTGCAGGCACTTCATTTGTATCTAGGGAATCATGACGCGTAGTTGCTAGACGCCAATCTTGATTCGTTGGGTGATTAAGGTGAAACGAGTTTCATCTTAATCGTAACTCTAAGGGGACGAGTTTTGACCACAAAATGGTTGTGGGCCCACGGCTAGCTTACACCTGAACCATCGAGGGTCACACTGCTCGTGCACATGAGATCTTTGAATAAACGGTCAAAGGTAAAATATGTTTATCTTTGCATGATTGGAAGTCAATATGATTGGGTCCAACATTTGTAATTTGGAATTATGAATGAGAATAAGAAAAGGAAAAGAATAGGCGAACATCTTAGTGGACTTTCTAAATCGGGAAGTTTCAAAATTTAGAAAGTGCACTGAATTAGGGTTTCCACTTTTGGAAAGTTAGAAATCGAGAGTTGGCACTCGTAATGACGAGGACATTATAATGATTCCGAAAATGTAATCGTTACATATTTCCAATCATTAAATTGAGAGGGACGAGCAAGTAAAGGAACTAACGAACTTAAGCTGTTGGGCCCGGTCCAACTTAAGCCCGTTAGGGTTTTATGCAAGACACTATAAATACAAGATTTATAGGTCTTACAAATATACACAACACGTCCAAAAACCCTAGCCGCTCCCTCTCTCACGCTCGGCCATCTCCCCTCGGCCACCGCGCCGTCGTCGCCGGAAAATCGCCGGAATCGGCCATCCGTTGGCCGATCCCTTTCGGTATTCTTTTTCCTTCTTTCTTTTCTTCCGTTTTTCTAAGTATTACTTGTCTAGTGCCACGTATTTAGTAGATCGAAGTATACGAGGTGAAATCCAAGAGGAGGAAGATCGAAGAATCGAAGATGCGAGAAGGCAATTCTGAAAAACTGCTCTCGGATTTTCTGCGCTGTCCAGCGAGAAAATTCGCCATAAATCAAACATTGATCGGATGGACGTGAAATTTTGACACAAGCTTTAAGACTCATAAATATACATTCTTCCAGAAGGAATTGTCCATCCAGTAAATAAGAATGGAGATATTGAAGTCGGAACAAGGCTGTAATTTCAGATCAGCAAACAGGTTGGATCAATAGGAGTGGGAAGAGCAGCTGGCCATCTTCTCGAGTCTTCGTTCGATTGATGCTTCAAGGACAGCACGTGAATCACACGCGCCGCCGTAGCTCGGATCATCGCCGTTGCTGCCCCTGATTGCACGGATTGGTTTCCGTGGCAATCCAGCTTTGCTTAGTGCGCCTACCTCACGCTTCAAGAGGTAATGTTTCGAATCTATTGTCATTCGATTCGGTTACGTTTAAATTAATATATGCATGTTCGTTTTAATAAGAAAATTGTATGATTTTATGTGACTACATGAAATTGGTTTTATTATTGCGAGCATGATTATTTGATTTAAACGCGAGCATGCTAATTGATTTAATTTCGATTAAGTAATTAAGCATGTTGTTGTTTTAATTTTGCTGGAAGCGCAAAGGTACGCAATTAATTGATTTCAATTAACGGGCATGTGTTTATGTGTTTTAAACTCGTTTGAATCGCATAAAATTTTTATTTTCCGCTACGTACACGTGCCCGAAACCCAACAAAACTGTCCAAAGGAATGTATGCTTCCCGGCGGCAATAGGCCGAACCAGGCCTGAGCTGGTCCAGCCAGAGTAGTGACGAAAGCGCGGCACTTTACCCCCTCAGTAAGCTGGTGGAGAGAAGCCGTGTTGTTAAATCGTCTCAAGTGCTCAGCTGGATCTGACGTACCGTTGTATTCGAACAAAATAGGTCGATAGTTGGGTGGTATAGGATCATCGTTGATGTCTTTGGCAAACGGACTAGTTCCCTCGGGAGTCCGTATTAGGCCGCTTCGCAGGGCCTTCAGTTCGCTTATGTCTCGTCTTAAGCTGTCGACCTCGGTCCGGACATCCTGACTGTCACCTCTTTTACTTTCTGAGTAACTATCGCACTCGTTTTCAGCTCGCTCTTCGTTTGTGGGGCGCGTGAGGTCTCGTTTGGGTCTATTCTCTTGGGGTGAAGACTGGGCATAGTTCCTGATGGCCGCAGTGATCATAGCTTCTACCTTGCTCTTAGTATACACGCGCTCGTTTGTGGGGGCGGGGCCGGGATAGGAGATGCAACCGATTTCTTAGGAGCGAGGTCGCCAGGACGAAATTCAAATGAGTGACTATCAGAGAGGGGGAAAGTTTGGCCCTCTTTCATGGGTGTAATTGTGCTGCCTCCCGATCTACCTTTCCGAGCAGGTGATGATTCAGTAATGGGTGCCTCGCGAGCTGTTGCGTCTAATTCTTTTTGCATGTTCCGGATAATGGTGTCTCCTTGTTCCATTTTCTCTACGTCTATGGCTCAGATCTGGACTTCCGGGGGTAGATATGGTGTTTCTTCCGGAAGTTGTGTACTCAAGAATCCAGGTCTTTTCCCACAGACGGCGCCACTTGATTTAGTCCGTGAGGCTTCCTTCTCCTCCAAGGCACGAAAGAATCTTCCAACGGGTGTACCTGCAACGCCGGCAGGTGATCCCGGCGGGAAAGCTCCGACGATCAAGTTAGTTCTGTGTTTTTAGGATATTGTTGTTATAATAAAAGAGTGTATGTGCCTAAGATGATCGTCTTTTTTTTTGGGGGGGGGGGGGGGGGGGGGGGTTCCCTCTATATATAGAGATGTCTCTTTCTTGGCCTCCAAGGTTTCCTTTTCTAGGGTTTTTCCTTCCTCAAGTTATGTTTCTTGGGCCTTTACAATTTGGGCCTGCTTAGGGTTCGTGCACCTCTTATTCCTCCGATATTGTACTTCGGTTACTCTGAACACCGGTTGCGAGTTACGGTATTCCGAAGTCTTAGGTCGCTATCATTTGGGTTATATTTCGGTATCTTTTCTCATTGTGGCGAGTCAGCCCTTCTTAGTTCGTACTTATTTGCTTCAGTCAGAATGGCCCGTATCAGGGAAATAATCGGTAGCCCTCTTTGATTCCTTCATTAAAACTGCGGACACATGTAATCCAGCCTCAAAAGGCTCATGGTTGATTTCCTTAATCTTATCCCCCAGCTCGGCGTTCCGTATTTCCAACGATTCTTTCTCCGCCTTAAGAACCAATTTGTCCTCTTGTTCTCTCTACATGTCCTCAAATAAAACGTTTCTCGAAGACTCGTCTAAGGCTAAGCTCTCTTTTAATGCTTGAACCTCTTTTCGGAGTTGTATGACTTATTTTTTCCGTTTGACATATGCTTCGTGAAGAACTCCACCTCGGCCGTCTGGGCTCGAAAAGGCAATAGAAGATTCTTACAAACAAAGCATGTAAAGATCAGTACAAAAAATATCAAGAATGAGAGACGTTCCTCGATAAAAAAAATAGAGAGAGAGAGAGAGAGAGAGAGAGAGAGAGAGAGAGAGAGAGAGAGAGAGAGAGAGAGAGAGAGAGAGAGAGAGAGAGAGAGAGAGAGAGAGAGAGAGAGAGAGAGAGAGAGAGAGAGAGAGAGAGAGAGAGAGAGAGAGAGAGAGAGAGAGAGAGAGATAGAGAGAGAGAGAGACGTACACAAGCCAAACCTGAGTTATGGTATAAAGTAGCAGCTCGAAATGAGCATCATCATCCATGCATCTGCCGGAAATACTCCACATCTAAGGGGAATGCCACAACTCGACAAGCTTCTATGGCGTTCCTCGCGATTTGACAACGGTGAAGGGCAAAGTTAGGAAGAGGATGTGACCCGATGGGACCAAGAGGGTTGTCCATCCGCTTTTTCTTACTCGCCTCAGCCAGAGGAGTTTCATTCTCTTTAGCCAAAGTGAGTCGAAACGGGCTGGTTGTCGGTGCGGGAAATAGAGAAGCAACAGGCTCAAACCATGTTTGCAAAGTCTAGTTCAACCTCGGAGCAAATTGGGCCAGGAGGCTTCTTCCCGGCGGTTATAGATTTTGGCCCTTGGTCTTCTGAGATCCTTTTTCAAGGATCCGCTGCCAAGGGATGGTGGAAATCTGAAGCGTAGAAGTAAGGCTTGGCCTATCGGCCGAGTAGCGGCCTTTTTACCTCGGAACATGCTTTTCATCCTTAAATCTACAATAAAACGAGAAAAGAAGCTTGAAAATAAATTATAAAAAGGAAAAATAATTAGGGACCTACATATGCCAAAAATCCTACCAAGTGCAACTTGCGACATAACTTGGGTTTTGTTATTACGGAAGTAAAAGTGACGCGATAATGGAGTGCATTTAACGAGCAAAACTCAGGTAAGCCAAAATTCGGTTGGAAGTAAGTTATGGTTTGTCAACCAATCGTCAACAAGATGGGATTTGCCTCTCCTCTTCTCGGGTAAAGTAAAAGATTGAAGATATGGTGTATCTGAAGGATTTTTCACAAAGAAATAGTGACCTTTCACCCATCATTTTTGTTCGGACGCATTATGAACTTGAAATGAGGACGGGAAGAGATAGAGAAATGACTTGAGTTTTTTAAAACCATAACAATCGTGAAACGAATTGGGGAAGGTATGAATCCAGACCAGGCACAAGGCATTCGAAAATCGGTCATCATTACAATTGAATTATGATGAAATTGATTTAAAGATCCCTCGTAAATTTGCGCAATCTCGGTAAAGTAAGGGGAGATTGGAAATGAAAGACCATAATAAAACTGCTCAGAAAGCCAAGTGCTATAACACGGAGGAGGTATGTGAGGACGATCAAAAGGTAAAGGAAGGACTAAGTCGAAATCCGAGAGGAGATACATACATCCCTAATTAAATTTACGAGGTCAATATTCGTTAAGGTACTACGCCACTATTGATCCCGGGGGCTCCTTTCCTTGGAAAGACCTTGAGAACCTCCCTTAGGGAAATCTGGAAAATTTCCTCGAAGGAAGTACTGAGATTATTCCTTGCGGAGATCTTGAAGATTTTATATGGAAGAATCACGAAAACCTAAATTCTGGCCTAGGGGATGGAAGGGACTACCCTAAGAGGAGACACCGGGGTGTCAAAATCAGCGTCATCATCGCCCAAACAACGAAGAGGAGCAGTTTTATCGGCTAGGTTTGATAAAGAATGTCAAATTGGATTCGAATGCGAAATAACTATCTAATTTGGAAAAGAGTTATTAATGGACATTAGTGGAAATATCGAAAGAAATTATGAAAAAATAAGGGTTTTCTACGAACTGAAATTTTATTCAAGTGTAACGGCGCAAGGAACAAGAAGCATGAGCAAAACATTTGAATCACGTCAAATTTCAGCAGTCCAACGTCGTTTAGATTCCTAAAAGTTCGTTTTTACTATTTTGGACAAGTTTTAGAAAATTAATATCAAATCATAGAAAAATTAGGATTCCGTCAATTGGGTTGTTCCCAAAATTACGAAATCTGCTAAAATTAGGCTATAAGTCGTTTTTGCCGTTTTTAATTTTTTCTTAGTTTAATTAGGGTTTTCAATTTTATTAGTATAAATTATGACTATTCGTGGGTTGGGTTGGTTGATTATCGGCCATCTAACCAACCCGACCCACCAAACGACTTTTGTAAATATTAAGAACCTTTATCGACCCAACATATATGGGTTGGGTGGGGTTGGAAAATTAATTTTGTCGGTCGGTTATGGGTTGGTTGATGGGTAAAGCGTATCTAGAAAAACAATTCACACTAATATTTAAACATAATTAGTAAAACAATAATAAAATAAAAAATTAAAATTTCAACTTAACATAATTGTATAACAATAGTACAATAAAAATCCAAAAAAATGTGACCATGTGTCTTAAATTTAACATAAATAATTAAATATATCATAAAATTCAAAATACGGTAGAGCGAGCATATTTAAATTTTCTTTTTTCTTTTTTATTTATTTAGGATGAACTAATCAATAATTTAAAATGTACTTAAGTCCTCATTTTTCCAACTTCCAATGCTCAGAATGAAAAATAGAAACTTGCATCAATGATCTACCCGATAAATTAAATTTTACATAAAAATACAATAATAATAATAAATTTCATATATTAATCGTCAGGCAACAAAGTTGTCAAGAATATCAATTTAACCAACAAAAGTTCACCAAAGACCACATTCACAAACTTTTTAGGTCAAAGGCTTTTTTTAAAACAAAAATATTAAACTAAATAAAATACTATATAAAAATTTAATGTATAAATTTTAAATAAAAAATACTAATAATAATAAATAAATAAATTTGGTTGGCCGATAATACCCAACAAACTGGCTTTTTAGCATATTACAAACTAACAACCCGACCCAACTAACATGGGTTGGTTGACATTATCGACCCACCTTTGATGGGTTGGTTGATGGTTGATCAACATCCAAAAAATATTGGTAGAAAATGGGTTGGTTGGTGGGTAAAACTAACCCAATGAACACTAGTATAAATAGCTGTCTTAGGACTTTATTTTGAGAAGAATTTCGAATTTTAATGAAAACCTTTATAGTTTTCTCTATTTTCTGGTGGATTCCAGAGTTTTCGGTGGATTTCGAATATTAGTTTTTGGGTCAGTGAGGAATTTATTACGAATTTTCAAAACTCCCTCCCATGTTCTGGATTTTAAATTGAGTGATTGTGCCATTTTATTTATTTCTCCCCAATGGTCAAGCATCTTTCAAACTGTTAAGTGAGTGATTTAGACCCACGGTAGATGGTATGGTATTATTTTGGGGTTATTTGCATGAATAGTTTAAGAGGAATTAAATTTTAAAGTTTCTGCACTGAATCTGTCTGAATTTGCAGTAAGTCCATCATACCTAGTTATTTTCTAGTCATGCATGTAGTATGTATTTGTGTTAATTGTTTTATTAGGGTTTAATATAGTATGATCTCTCTCCCTCTGATTTAAAAAGAAAAAAAAATGACGTAAATTTATATCCACGAAAATCATTTTTTGTAAAAAAGTCTTCCGCTGAGATTACATATAATAAGAGTAATCGAGAGAGGGGTGCCACACATGGGTGGTATCAGAGCAACGATCCCGGAATTCTCCATACTACCTAAAGATCTTCACGATTCTCAAAGCACGACTCCAGCTGAGCACTCAGGCATGTATATGTTTTATGTGAATTCTTTATGGCTAATGTAAATTGTTTGTATATGTTTAAGTATTAAAATGTCGGGAGAAAGAACTCGAGCTCAAAATGTCGCTAACGATCCTCACAAAATGAACAAATCAACCGCCTTGTTAACCCACAAAACCGAAACCCTCATCCACCTCCTCCTCTTCCCCCACCTAGAAATACTGCCCCACAAGCCACCTACGAGCGATTCTTGAAAATGCATCCTACCGAATTCCACGGCGGCCCAAGTCCAACTGTTGCCGAGGAATGGATCAAATCCCTTGAAGTTATCTTCGAATACATGGTGATGAACGACAGCGACCGAATCCATTGCGCACTATTCTTGTTGAAAAACGAAGCCCGAAATTGGTGGGAAGGCGCAAAGAGTGGGATCGATCTAGCAAATACCAATTGGGAAGCTTTCAAAGTTATTTTCTTCGAAAAGTACTTTTCCAAGAATGTCCGAGCAGAAAAGCTTAACGAGTTTATCGAGCTCAAACAAGGAAATCTAACCGTTGCTGAATTCACTCGTCGTTTCTAGCAAGGAAGCCTCTACGCACTCTTCATATCCAAAGACGACACTGAGAAAATGAATCACTACCTAAGGGGCCTCAACCCGATAATCAAGCGCGACGTTCGACTAACCTCCGCTTCTACTTTCCGCAGAGTAGTGGATAAAGCCTTGGAAGTTGAACAAGATGAGATGGAAATCCGACAATGGAGACCTCCTCGCGATGCCTCTTCTCGACCAAGGAAGAAACCGTACCTCAACAACGCCAAAGGAAAGTAACCGATCAACCAAGCAACCGTGACCCCGAGCAACAAACTCTTTTGCCCTAAATGCAATCGAGAGCACTCAGACGATTGTGTTGCCGGAACCAACCACTGTTTTCGATGCAAGAAGCCCAGACACATGGTCCGAGACTGCCCTATCGCCCCGAGACAAGTGCCGGGACGAGTATTTTAAGAGGAATTATTTTTTAAACTTTAAGAGGAATTAATTTTTAAAGTTTCTGCACTGAATCTGTCCGAATTTGCATTAAGTCCATCATACCTAGTTATTTTCTAGTCATGCATGTAGTATGTATTTCTGTTAATTGTTTTATTAGGGTTTAGTATAATGTGACATCTCTCCCTCTGATTTAAAAAGAAAAAAATTTATACCCACGAAAATCATTTTTTTTTAAATGTCTTCCGCTGAGATTACATATAATAAGAGTAATCGAGAGAGGGGTGCCACAGAAAATGTGAGAGATTGAGTCATTCTTTGTGCCACAAAGGTGGCAGTGAGTTGAATTAACGGGGAAGATGAGGCCAAGTCTGGATTGGGTAGGAATGATATTGTTTATGATCTTCCAGAAAAGAAGCTTATGCATGTTGTGAAGTTTGGCGCTCCAAAGTTGTTGGGGATCGGGTACGTGTACGCAGCGGAAAACAAAAAAAATATATGAAAAACGATTTCATTCATATAAACACTACTCGATAATAGCAATTAATTACGTACCTTAACGCTTCTAGCGAAATATAAATTACAACATGCGTATTAATTCGATAATTAAAACATGTAGCATGCTCGCAATAAAACATAATTCACATACAAACGATTTCACGAAAACGTTCAAGCAAAATCATACATAAAAAAATTCATGAAAACGTTCAATGTTTAATTTAATCTAATTAAATTAAAACCTAATTCATAATGGATCCGAAATGTTACCTCTTGAAGCGTGAGGCGAGTTCTCGGACTGAAGCAAACTGCCACGGAAACTAATCCGTGCAGTCAGAAGGAGAAGTGGTGGCGGACGCGCGGATCAGCGGTGGCGCGTGAGATCCACGTGCTTTCTTCGGGCGGCGCATGAGAGCGCGTGCGTCGGTGGTTCGACGGCGGCGTTTCGGCAGATTGACTCATTTCTCTTCCTCCTCTCGGATTTCACCTCGTATACCAAGTTCTACTTAATACGGACGCAAAAGTTAGAATTAACGGAAGAATAAAGAAAAAAAGAATAGTTCTACCAATGTTAATCGGCGCGTGGGGCACCGATTTCCGACGACGGGGCGGCGACGGCGGAGGGGAGGCAACGGCCGTGTGAGAGGTTAGCGGCTAGGGTTTCTTGGTGTGTGTTGTGTGTGCGCAAGACCTATAAATCTTGTATTTATAGTGTCATGTATAAAAGCCCTAACGGGCTTAAATTGGAATGGGCCCAACAACATAAGTTCGTTAGTCTTTCTTCGGTCGTTTCTCACAACTCAATGATTGGAAATTTATAACGACTATATTTTCGGAATCATTGAAACGTCCTCCTTAGTACGAATGCCAATTCTTAATTTCCAATTTCTAAAAGTGGAAACCCTAATTAAGTGGACCTTGTAAATTTCGAAATTTTCCAATTTAGAAAGTTCACTAAGATGTTCGCCTAGTTCTTTTCATTTTCTTATTCTCATTCATAATTTCAAATTACGAATGTTGGACTCAATCATATCGACTTCCAATTATGCAAAGATTAAACTTTTTTATCTTTGACCGTTTATTCAAAGAACTCGAGTGCAGGAGCAGTGTGACCCTCGATGGTTCAGGTGTAAGCTAGCCGTGGGTCTACAACTCTTTGTGGTTTACACTCGTCCCTAGAGTTAAATTAAGAATGAAGCTCGTTTCAACTTAATCATCTAACGAATCAAGATTTGTGTCTAGTAACTACGCGTCATGATTCCCTAGATACAAATGAGGTGCCTGCAAGAACCATTTGATATCGTTAAAATACAGTACGATCCCTTTGATTCATACGTCCCGATTGAACTAGAGGCATTGGTTCATCAAGACCTCCTTACTAGTTCAATAACTGTGAGATCGTTCTAAGTGTTGTAATCGGAACATGCATGTATTAGAGAATCGAATTCCCTAATCATCACTTAGTCAGCTCTGGCTAGAGACTTTAAGATTACAAACTATGAGAACACACAGGACATCCAAGACTATTCTAGCGATTGAATCCCCGACAACAATGCACAGACCTCCCACTAGATTTCGGACTGCACGAACACTAGCCTTGGGGCGGTCCTCGGTTGAACTCAGGGACAGGTCAGGATACAACTTGTCCTCTAGTGAAGTCACGGTGATGTCTAGGTCTTAAGGACTAATGGGTTACAACTCTACCATAGAGATCTCTACTCGATTACTGAGAACCACTTAGAGATTTCTAGGGTGAGGGAGTTCATTGAACTCATCAACTTACGAGCACCCACTTATGCATACCGATATCACAATACCGTTTACTGATGAGACGCAGTACACATACACTAAGTGCTAGTCTCTTAATGGGAAAGGCCGATATCCTCATTGGTGGCGTAACCTTCGACTAAGAACATGGTTTAACAGTTATAATACTTAAGTAAATATCTCATGATCCTAACATATCAATTACAAGTAATTGTAATAACTGCAAGGACTATATCTATGTTTGAACAATGGACAAAGGTATAGAATGCCAGGGTGTTTTATCACTAATACGAAAAATGATTATTTATTACAAGAATAAATGTAAAGACCACATCCACAAGTAGGCTTGTTGGTCACCTACTCTAACAATCTCCCACTTGACCTAAAGCCAACTACCCAAAAATCGTAATCCCATCGACTCTCGATGTTTCTCGTGGACCAACCTTGGTAAAGGCTTCGTGAAGGGGTCTGCAACGTTATCTTCCGAGATGAATCGTTTACTTTGACTTCATCTCTATCAATGATCTCTCGGATCACATGATACTTCCTCAGAATATGCTTGGACTTCTGATGAGACCTCGGCTCCTTAGATTGCGCCACGGCTCCGATGTTATCGCAGTACAACGGTACTGGCTTATTAGCATTAGGAATGACACCCAACTCTTGGATGACTTTCCTTATCCCAAGTCCTTTCTTTTGCAGCTTCGAACGCTGCAAGATACTCAGCTTTGGTAGTGGAATCGGCCGTCGTGCTTTTCTTGGAACTCTTCCAACACACGACACCACCATTAAGCTTGAATATAAATCCGGAGTTTAACTTTGAGTCATCCACGTCTAATTTCAACTCGGCACCCCTATATACCAAAAATATATCCTTAGTCCTTCGCAAGTACTTGAGGATATCTTTCACATCCTTCTAGTGAGCTGGACCGGGGTTTGACTGATATATGCTTGTGACACTCACATGAGCCGCAATATTGGTCTAGTACATAGCATGGTCATACATTATGCTTCATATGGCAGAAGCATAATGTGTCATTTTCATCTCCTCGATTTCACATGACCATGGATTTCGAGAGACGAACCCTATGGGACATTGGCAAGAATCCCTTCTTGGATTCTTCCATGCTAAACTGTTTCATAACGGTGCCTATGTACAGGGTTTGGGATAAACCAAGCATCTTCCGTGCTCTATCTCTATAGATACGTATTCCCAATACGTAAGATGCTTCTCCCACATCCTTCATTGAGAAACGTGTGGACAACCAAACTTTTGTCTGTTGCAACATTCCCACATCATTCCCAATGAGTAGAATGTCATCGACATAAAGCACCAAAAATATCACTGCCTCCCATTAACCTTCTTGTATACACAAGGTTCCTCCGGGTTCTTCTCAAAATCAAACTCATTGATAGTTGAGTCGAACCTTATGTTCCAACTACGGGATACCTGTTTTAATCCATAAATGGATCGCTGGAGTTTGTAAACCTTTTGCTCACTTCCAGAGGATATGAAGCCTTCCGGCTGTGCCATGTAAATTTCTTCATCAATGTCTCCAATAAGGAAAGCGGTCTTCACATCCATTTACCATATCTCATAGTCGTACCACGTGGCTATGGCTAGCAAAATCCTAATGGACTTCACCGTAGCAGCTGGTGAAAAGGTTTCCTCATAGTCAACACCTTGCCTTTGAGTATATCCTTTCGCTACCAATCTAGCTTTATAGGTCGATACATTTCCATCCACTCCAATTTTCTTCTTATAGATCCACTTACAGCATATGAGAACTATTCCCTAAGGTGGGTCTACCAAGGTCCATACCTTGTTGGAGTACATGGAGTCCATTTCGGATTTCATGGTATTTAGCCAATGTCCCATGTCCGTATCCGATACGGCCTCATTGTATGTTCTTGGATCTTGTTCAAGTTCAACATGATCTTCATCATTTTCGAGGAGGAATAACCTATCAGGAATTTTCTGAACTCTTTCGGATCTGCGTACTGAAGGTTCAGGAGGTATATCAGTGGATTGTTGTATTGTCTCGATTACTTGTTGTTGTGCTTGAACTTCACTTTGCGGTTCTTGAACTACTTCAAGTTTTATCATGTTACCTTTTCTATCTGATAGAAACTCCCTTTCTAGAAATGTGGCATTTCTCGAAACAAACGTTTTTGCTTCCTTAACATAATAGAATCCGTATCCCATTGAGTCATCGGGATACCCCACAAAGTACCATAAGTCGGATTTACTATCCAATCGTTTCACATAAGCGACAGCCCTATATCTTAATATGTTTGATGTTGGGCTTCCGAGAATGCCAAAGTTAGTATGGTGTGGATTTAACTGCTTTGATGTTAACTCTATTCGGCAAATACGCGGCAGTGCGAAGTGTGTGACCCCATAAGT
Source organism: Erythranthe guttata (assembly GCF_056151865.1). Taxonomy (NCBI): domain Eukaryota; kingdom Viridiplantae; phylum Streptophyta; class Magnoliopsida; order Lamiales; family Phrymaceae; genus Erythranthe; species Erythranthe guttata. The sequence goes on along the minus strand of NC_142535.1, from coordinate 10,478,903 downwards.
ATGCCGGTAAGTTGGTGAACCCCATCATTGATCAAACCATGTCTAACAAGGTTCTATTATGACGTATGGAAACTCCATTAAGTTGAGGAGTTCTAGGTGGAGTCCATTAAGATTGTATTTCATTCTCTTTTAGATAGTCAATGAACTCGATGCTCAAGTATTCTCCACCACGATCGGATCGTAGTTTCTTAATACTTCGACCGAGTTGTTTCTCTACTCCGTGTCTAAAAACTTTGAACTTTTCAAATGTTTCGGACTTGTACTTCATCAAGTACACGTACACACACCTAGAGTAATCATCGGTAAAGGTAGCGAAGTAGTTGTAACCACCCTTTGAACTAACACTTAGTGGACCACATACCTCTGTATGGATCAAATCCAAAAGACCTTCGGCCCGCTCCATTTTCTCTTTGTAGGGTAACTTGGTCATTTTCCCTTTAAGGAAGGACTCACAAGTTTGTAGTGATTTCACGTCATCCAAAGTGAACAATCCTTCACTAACAAAATTGTTCATCCTTCTTAAAGAGAAATGACCTAATCTAGCGTGCCAAAGAGGTGCGGGATTTTGATCTATGTTCTTACGTTTTGCTGATATAACATTAATAGGTATTTCACTTGGATTTAGTACATATAAGTTGTTTAATAGTCGTCCCTTGCAAATCACATTTTCATTCTCTTGTATAATGCAAATCGAATTTTCAAAAACAAAAGTAAACCTTCAATATCGAAAACGTGAATAGAAATAAGGTTTCTAATGAGAGACAGAACAAATAAACAATCATTCAAAACAATAGGAAAACTAGAATCCAAAATTTTTAAGTAAATAGTCTCAATTACTTCAGCAGCAAATCTTGCTCCATTCCCCATCCTTAGGTAGGTCTCACCCGCTCTAAGCTTTCCACTTCTTATCATTAGCTGCAAATTATTGCATGGGTGTGAGTCACAGCCCGTATCTAATACCCAAGAAGAATAATTTACAGACAAATTTACGTCAATGAAATACGTATCATTTTCAGAACGTTTTTGCTTTAGGTAAGCCTTGCAGTAGCGGCGCCAATGCCCTTTCTTTCCATAGTGAGGGCAAGCATCATCAGCTTGCTTGCTGAGTTTCGCTATAGGGCCCCTACTACCTTCACCCACTTCGAACTTACTGTTTGTGAAGGGAACTCTTTCATTTCTCTTCTTTTGGGGAGAACTCTTCTTCCCAGAAGTAGCAGCAACGAGAACAGATTTCTCTTTCTTGATGGTGGACTTGAAACTAACTAACATGTTCATTAACACATCCAAGGGATGATCAAGTTTGTTCATGTTGAAGTTCACTATGAACGATTCATATGAACTAGGAAGGGACAACAAGATCAAATCCAATGAGAGCTCGGCAGGGAGGGTGACGTCAAGGTTCACTAGCTTCTCAAGGAGAGTGATCATCTTGAGACAGTGCTCGTGGACCGAAGCCCTTTCGAGCAGTCTCGCCGTGGTCAACTCCTTAGTAGCAGCGTACCTAGACGCCCTAATATTCTCACTATACATGCTATCGAGATGAACCTTCATGTCGAAAGCATGCAAGTGAGACTCATATTTCCTCGCAAGGGCAGGCTCCATGGCTGCTATCATGTAGCATCTAGCATGAGTATCGTCCTTCTTCCATGCTTCATAAGTTTCCTTTTCAGCATCAGTCGCGTGTCAGGTATAGTAGCAGGAAGTCTCTCATTTAGCACATAGAGACGCCCCTCAACGGTGAGAACAAGTTTTAGACTACGTAACCAATCTAGGTAGTTTGGGCCATTGAGTTTTTGGTCGAGGATTGACATTATGGGATTCTTAGACATGATTATCTAAGAGGTTAGAGAAGAGGATTGTTAGAGATTTGCATTAAATAATTTTACAATTAAATATTTGGACTTTTTTTATTTAATTGTTCTCCCACTAGTTTTACCGAGTTCCACTTCCCTCGAGTAGACAAACCAGAAAACCAATTTTTCTTTAATGGGCTTTAGGTCCAATAGACAAATATAACCCGTAGTTAATCTAACCCGGTTATATTTGCCCAAAGGTAGATCAGAATCAATCATATAGTAATTTTCCTCACACTTGATATTGACATAAGTTAATCTCGCGAATTCAAAATCTTCGTGTGTCAAGTCTAACCTACCAATCAAAGATGCTCATAGAACTTAATTATACCGAACTAATGCAGTCCATAGTTAATCTAGCCGACCACGTTAATCCAGCATAACCTTTCCTATGGCTACCTTCATCGTTGTGTTAATTGATCAACAACTTACCTTACTATAGTACTCCCCGCTAACACGGCTTACTGCACTATTGCAAGGGGCTACACGTAATTCAACCGTTGGCAGAAGGAAAGAAAAATTCAACAGATTGATTTTTCTTTATAGCTTGAAATAATTCTTAAGTAAATTAAACATAAGAGATTTTTTAAAAATTTGTATCTCATCAGAAGGTTTGGTATGGTCAATGTGATTCCTACATCTTTAAAGGTATATGGAAACGCATATTGTCCTAAGAGAAACATACGACCGAACTATATAATTAATTACATTAATTAATCACCGGGTTTTTCAAAATAATTATAGGACCTCAACTAGCATATATAAATCAAATAATGTTGAGGTACCAATAAATAAGTTGAAGTATAACCAATATTATATGTGTGTTCTATTAATTAAAATCAATTAGACAATTTAAATTAATTAATTAATCTAACACCTATTTACTAAAATAGATGATTGTTGAATCGATTATCTAATTGAGTTTAACTGAAAATAAATTTCCAAAAATTAAAAAAGAATTGTTTTAAATTTAATTTTAGAAATCTGAAATAAATTTATTTTTTTTCAGTGAACCGGTTTGGCCCGACCAGTCTAACCGGTTCGGATCGAAATGGTCCGGTTCAGTCCGGTCCAGCTGGGTGAATCAGTGGGTCGAGTCAGTCAGACCCAGAACCGGTCTGACCGACACGAATCCACGTCGATTCGGTCAGTTGGATCGAAAGGAACCATCGAACCGGCCGGTCCGACCGGTTCGATCCGAACAAAATTAAAATAGCATTTTGAATTAAATTTGAGATCTGATTTTCCAATTTAAAACAATTTTAAAGCTGGAAAAATTCTAAACAATATTTCAAAAATATTATAAACTTTCGAAAACACCCAATTAAATAATACAACAATCACAATTTTAATAAATCGAAAATGCATTAAAATTAAGCAAAATTTATTAACGCAATTAATTGCGCAACGAGCTCTGATACCACTGTTGGGGATCAGACACGAGTACGTAGTGGAAAAAAAATTATATGAAAAACAAATTCATTCATATAAACACGTCCTCGATAATAGAAATTAATTACGTACCTTAACGCTTCCAACGAAATATAAATTACAACATGCGTATTAATTCAATAATTAAAGCATGCAGCATGCTCGCAATAAAACATAATTCACATAGAAACGATTTCACGAAAACGTTCAAGAAAAATTATACATAAAAAATTTCATGAAAAGATTCAATGTTTAATTTAATCTAATTAAATTAAAACCTAATTTATAACGGATCCGAAAAGTTACCTCTTAAAGCGTGAGGCGAGTTCTTAAATTGAAGCAAACTGCCACGGAAACAATTTTGTGCAGGCGGGAAGAGCAGCGGCAACGGACGCACGAATCAGCGGCGGCGCGTGAGATCCACGCGCTGTCTTCGGGCGGCGTGTGAGGGCGCGTGCGTCGGTAGTTAGGCGATGGTGTTTCGGCATATTGACTCATTTGTCTTCCTCCTCTCGGATTTCACCTCATATACCAATTTATACTAAATACGTGGCACTAGACACGCAAAAGTTAGAATTAACGGAAGAATAAAGCAAAAATGAATAGTTTTACCAATGTTAATCGGTGCGTGGGGCACCGATTTCTGGCGACGAGGCGGCGACGGCGGAGAGAGGCAACGGCCGTGTGAGAGGTGAGCGGCTAGGGTTTCGTGGTGTGTGTTGTGTGTGTGCAAGACCTATAAATATTTTATTTATAGTGTCTTGTATAAAAGCCCTAACGGGCTTAAGTTGACTGGGCCCAACAGCTAAAGTTCATTAATTTTTGTTCGCTCGTTTCCCAAAACTCAATGATTGGAAATTTATAACGATTATATTTTCGGAATCATTGAAACGTCCTCGTCATTACGAATGCCATTTCTCGATTTCCAATTTCTAAAAGTTGAAACCCTAATTAAGTGGACCTTCCAAATTTGGAAACTTTCCAATTTAGAAAGTTCACTAAGATGTTCGCCTAGTTCTTTTCCTTTTCTTATTCTCATTCATAATTCCAAATTACGAATGTTGGACTCAATCATATCGACTTCCAATTATGCAAAGATTAAACATTTTTATCTTTGGTCGTTTATTCAAAGAACTCGAGTGCACGAGTAGTGTGACCCTCGATGGTTGAGGTGTAAGCTAGTCGTGGGTCCACAACTCTTTAATGTTTACACTCGTCCTTAGAGTTACAACTAAGATGAAGCTCGTTTCAACATAATCACCCAACGAATAAAGATTGGCGTCTAGCAACTACGCGTCAAGCAACTACGCGTCATGATTCCCTAGATACAAATTAAATGCCTGCAAGAACCATTTGATATAGTCAACGTACAGTACGATCCCTTCGATACATATGTCCCGATTGAACTAGAGGCATTATGGTTCATCGAGACCTCTTTATTAGTTCAGTAAATGTGCGATTGTTCTAAGTGTTGTAATCGGTACGTGCATGAATTAGGGAATCGAATTCCCTAATCATCACTTAGTCAGCTCCAGCCAGAGACTTTAAGATTACAAACTATGAGAACAAACATAACATCCAAGACTATTCTAGCGATCGAATCCCCGACTACAATGCATAGACCTCACACTATATTTTGGACTGCACAAACACTGGCCCTTGGGGCGGTCCTCGGTGGAACTCTGAGACAGGTCACGATACAGCTGGTCCTCTAGTGAAGTCACGGTGATGTCTAGGTCTTAAGTACTACTGTACAACTATACCATAGACATCTCTACTCGATTATTGAGAACCACTTAGAGATTTCTAGGGTGCAGGGAGTTCAGTGAACTCGTTAACTTACGAGCACCCACTTATGCATGCCAATATCACAATACCGTTTACTGATGAGACGCAGTACACATACACTAAGTCACTACAAGAAAAAGACTTTTTGACAACACACGGTACGCTTGTTAAAATCTATAGACTATGCACGCGTGAACGTGGTAGACGGACATGTTGTTAAAGCCGTAGGGGTTTAACAACGTGCGACGCGGGTTGCGGTTGCATTATAGCAGCAAGCACATTACGTTGTGATAAGGTATTTACAATATGCGTTTGTATGTTGTAACAGACCTTATAACTAGCCACCGTGGCATCTTGTAGTAGAGTTTCGACAAGATTCGTTTGCACCTTGTCAAATGATTTACTATTAGAAAAAAAAATATTTTAATAAATCGAAATCAGCATGTACAGAAGTCAAATTTTCGATAAATATCGATGCAAAACAATTTGAAATAAGCAAAAATCCTTTGAACACAAAATTATCCAACAATACTATAATCACGTATTTTGCAGTAACAAAAACAAAACTAATTTATTTTAGTTCAAACTATCTTAAAGTCTCCCATTGTTGAAAAACCTCAACATTGCTTTACCGTATAACTCAATCAGGTTTTTGGATGCCAAGTGCTCTAATAGTTCACAAAATAGGGTGAAAATAGCAACAAGTGTTGTTAACTAGTGTCGAAATAAATAAAAAATATTAAGAAAAAAATAGAAAAATCAATCACGAAAACATTCACACTTACTCCATATCCACTAGCTGAATTCTGATATACACTATCTGTAATAAAAAAAAATGTATTTGGTTAGACTTATGTACTAAAATTATGATAATATCACTAATAATATGGTGCTATGAAGCTGAACAACGCGTAGAACATGAATCACCTAAAAAGCATATCATCGGATACAATCACTAACTCACTATATGCAATTTTTTCTAGTTGTAGAAACCATAGAAATCTCACCAGATGAATCTTCCCTTCAGGGATTTATTAGCGGAATTAGAGTATCTGCAGATCAATTCTTTATGTTCATGACCAATCCAATCCAACAATCTCCTGTGAACACATAACCTAGTTTTAGGAACATTTAATATTTAGCATTTAACAAATACTAGAAAAAAATATTATAAAAAATACAAGACATTAAATATCTAGAAGAATCACTAATATTGTTTCCTTCTAAAATCAACATAAGTTAGAAGAGAAGCACAACCATCTAAAATTAAGGTCGGGGTCACATGCTGACATCACACTATTACTTATAAATATCTTTGAAACCATTTTCTCTGATTTATGCATTACCAGTTCAATCAAAATATATGGATTTACGTTAATATTAAGCAACAATAATCAAATAAACCATAAAATTTTATTAAAAAATGAAGCAGATAGAATGAAATCTCTCACCATGTGCAAAAATAAACTTTATATCCAGATCTCAAAAGATGAAAGTTGAGTCGGGATTCCTGAGAAACAAAAACAGTGGAGATGAAAAAAAAAAAAAACCCCAGTCAAATTTGTTAAAAGACATTCAACTAAACAAAACTACATAATGTCCTTACGAAAATCCCTTAAAACGAAATTAGTGTACACTTGAATTCAATTTAGGAATAAAATTAGGGCTTTCAGCAAAAACCGAACAGATCAAGGAGAGAGAGTAGAAGTGAATTACCTTAGTTGACAACGAATTAGTAGTGGGCGCGACGGTAGTTGTGGTGGAGTCCCAAATGGCCGGAGTCCAACCAAAATTTACATGAGAGCGAAAGAGATCGAGAGGTAGAAGTTAATTACCTGCAAATTAGCGGTATTGCAAATGGGGGAAATTCCGGACGGTGGTGGTGAGAGAGAGGTGGATTTGATTACCGGCGGTGATTGTTCGGAAAGAATAAAACTGCAAAATTCGGCCAGAATTTGTGCAAGAAAGCGAAATCGAGAGAGAATAAAGCGGAAGAGAGGCATTAATTACATTGGAAGAATATTGGTGGTGGTGATGGAAATTTTGGATTGTGGCAGGTGGTGTAAGGGATTTTTGACATTGGGGTGAAGAAAATGGAAAATTTAGGGTTTTTATTCTTGAGAAGAGAAGTTTGACAGAGAGAGACGTGTTAGGCCGGTTGGGTGAAAACTAGAATGACAAGAGGAAAAAATAATTTTTTTATCGGGCCTTAGATTTTTTTTCTCGTATTTTGTCTATAGTATGTATTTTTTAAATTTAATTTATTTTACTTTATGCCTCTTAAAAACTTATGGATATCGAATATTTAAAAAAAAATATTATATCGTTATTATATATTCATATTCAAATTAGTTTACAACATGTTCATGTAACTTGTTGTATTTAAAAGGAATTTACAACATACATTGAAATCTTGTAGTATATATTTTATACTTACAGCGTGCATTTGTGTCTTGTTATATGTAAATATTTTTATGACACGCAAGTGCATGTTGCAGTGCTTATTTTTTGCAACGTGCGTAAAAGGCATGTTGTAAAATATAACTTGTTGATATTATTGACAACCTACAGTAAAAACATGTTGTGAAATATACAATATGACAACGTGCTTTTACCGCATGTTATAAAATGCAAGTTGTTAAAAGTCAATTTTCTTGTAGTGAGTGCTAGTCTCTTATGAGAAAGGCCGATATCCTCATTGGTGGCGTAACCCTTCGACTAGGAACATGGTTTAACAGTTATAATAATTAATTAAATATCTCACGATCCTAAACGATCAATTACAAGTAATTGTAATAACTGTAAGGACTATATCTATGTTTGAACAAGGGACAAAGATATAGAATGCCAAAGTGTTTTATCACTAATACGAAAAATGATTATTTATTACAAGAGCAAATGAAAAGACCACAGCCACAAGTTGGCTTGTTGGTCACCTATTCTAACAAAAACTTCCTCCAGTTGAAATGCGAAAGGAGGAGGCAGGCTCAAAGCGAGCAAATTGAATTGTTTGATATGCACTCTTAGAGGTAAAAAGCCCTGACTTGGAGGGCTTCCAAAAGAGTGTTTAAGGCAAGGCCACAGGGAAGATATGGATTTTTAAGATCTCATTACTTACATCAACTGGGAAGAGGTAGTGAAGGAGATCTTGATTCCATAGAAAACTCCCTGCAAAGAAAAGGTATTTCATTGATGAGAGGTTGTGAGGGGAAAGGGATGCGGGGGGAATGAAGCTACTGATGGTTGGAATCCAAGGATCAGGCCAGATTTTGAGAGAACAAACGAGGGTCAATTAGATGGAATAAACCCGGTTTTTTTTTTTACTTGAAAATGTCCTTCAGAACTAGGTATCAGATTGAGGACAAGAGTGATATTCAACAAATCTTGATTTCTAAGGTACTTAGAGGAGAGCAGTTGTACCCTGAGATTATTCGGTTTGGAGGCAATATTCCAGGAATTTTTGGAGAATAGGGCCAAATTGCAATTACTCATTATTTTAAACCCTAATCCACCAACACATTTAAGGAGACAATTGAGTCCGAGCTTTTCAACATGAGAGAGTTACCTTTACTATTCTTACCCCACCATAATTTTCTAATGTTTGTGTCAAGCTTATCAAATATCCTCTTGGGTATCAAGAAGATTGACATAGAGTATGATGGTAAAGCTTGAGCCACATATTTGACAATAATGATTCTATCAGCTTGGGATAGATTTCTAGCTCTCCAACCACATAACTTGTTACCAAGATTTTCAGAGAGTTTCTTAAAGGTTGAATATCTGGTCTTTTGGTGACGAAAGGGGAGGCCAAGGTGCTTAGAATTATGGTCACGTTCCTTAAAATTCAAGATGTTCATAATGGCAATCTTGTCTTGGGGGTCAGTGTTTCTGCTGAAATGAATAACAGATTTCGAATTGTTTGGATGTTGATTGGACCAGAGAGAAAAGGTGTCAATGATTTGTTTAATGCAGAGAGCATCTTTGGTAGAAGCTCTACAAAAATTGACAAGGTCATCTGCATAGAGAAGATAGTGAATGGATGGGCTGGTTCTGGATATTTTTATACCTTTGAAATGGCCATTGCTTTCCTCCCTACTAAGCAATCTGGAAAGAAGTTCAATATAAATAATAAAGAGAGAATGGGAGAGAGGGTCTCCATGTCTAACACTTCTTGAGGGTTTCAGATTGCTATAGAGAGCACCGTTGATAAGAAATGACATGCTAGAGTTGGAGATGCATTCCGTAACCCATTTGATAAAAGTCCTGCATAAGCCAAGAGATGTGAGTATGCAGTTGAGAAGGCCATTCAAGTCTATCAAAAGCTTTTGCAAGATCAATTTTTATAGCCATAAGAGCATTTCTTCCCTTTTTCTTGTGGAGATGATTCATGATTTCATGGGTGATGATGATGTTGTCTTGTATGTTCCTCCAATTTACAAAAGCCATCTGCAATGGATAGATAAAGGAATCTAAGTGAGACTTGAGTATGTGTGCAATAATTTTGGAAATAATCTTATATGTAACATTGCAAAGACTGATTGGCCTAAAGTGATCAACTCTATAGACATTGGAGTTTTTTTGGAATGAGGGCAATGAAGGTGTGATTAAAAGATTTTAAAAGAAATTCATTTTTTAAGAAGTGTTGGACAGCAAGAATGAAAGTTGTTTTTGTAGTTTTTCAAAAACTTTTAAAGAAAATAGGGGAGAGGCCATCTGGACCAGGACTCTTTTTCGAGCCAAATGAGAAGAGAGTTTTTTTTATGGTTTTGTGACAAGGGATAGTGACAAGATCATAATTGCATTGACTGGAAATGACATTGGTGAACAGGCCATCAAAGTTGGGAGGAAAAGGTGTTTCATTTGGAGGGAACTCAGTTTGAAAGAGAGCGTCGTAGAAACTCAAAAAAATAGAGCCAATCTTGTCCCAACTGGTGAAGACCTCACTGTTCAAATGTTTAATGGAGTTGATTCTGTTGTTTCTTGAATGAAGGATGGTGGTGAGATGAAAATAGCTGGAGTTAGCATCTTCTTCACTTAACCACTTGTCCTTAGATTTTTTATGCCAAAAATTCTCCAGGTTTTTGTATAAAACATGAAGAGCAATTTGCAAGTTCTCGTCCAAAGTCAGATTATCCGCAAATTGCTCTTCCTTTTGAGTTCTTTCAATTTCATATTTTGTGTGATCAATTTTTGAGTGAATGTTCCCAAAGTGTGTAGAGTTCCATTGCTTGAGAGCCTTTCTGAGATTCTTGGTTATGGAATGGAGTTTGAAGAGAGGGGAGCCATGGACTGGTTGGTTCCAACTTGAGTAAACAATATTAGAGCAAGAGGGGTCTGTAAACCACATGGCTTCGAATTTGAATGGTTTCGTGATGTTTTTTGGGTCAATCAAGGAATTTAAAAGAAGAGGAGTGTGGTCCGAAGAGATAGTGGGGAGGTGGGTGATCTTAGCATGAGGGAAAGCCGTGAGCCAAAGGGGGTTAGGAACACCTCTATCAAACCTTTCTTGGATATTAGCCAAACCAACTCTTGTATTATTCCATGTGAATGGTCTGCCATGAAAACCAAGGTCTAGAAGGCCAAGGTTGTTGAAAAGGGAGGAGAGACAGTGTTTAGAGTTGGAGGCAAAAGGAAGACCACCGTGTTTTTCGTTTTGGGAAGTGACAGCTGTAAAGTCACCGATGAGTAACCAAGGATCGTTGATGGCATAAGCGATACTGGACAACATGTCCCAGGATAGGGTTTTACCTTCCGAAGAACAAGGACGGTAGACCCCAGTAAAGAACCAAGAAGGGGAGATTGAATCAGATAAAATGAGAATGTGAATGAGAAAATTGTTATGGGAGAGAACATGGAGTTTGATATGATCACTCCATGCAAGAAAGAGACCGCCAGAAGTACCAACGGGGGGAACGCAGAAAGAGTTTGGGAGGGAGGAGGAGGAGAGAACTTTTGTAATTGAGGTTTTAACTTCACAGAGAAAGACAAGGTCAGGACGAGAAGCCCTCAAGAGAAACTTGAGGGCGCGAATTGCCTTGGGTTTGGCTAACCCTTGGCAATTCCAGGAGATTGTTTTCATAGGAATTATTCCCTCGACCCCTTGGGGTCTGTAGGTTTGTGAGCAGTGCTCGAGTTTTTTGATTTGTTTACTGTGGTTTTGATGAATTCTTCTTCTTTGATCTCATCAATGATGACTAAGGTTCTGGCACTTTTGTGGAGAGATGGGGTGCCATCAGATGATCTCGCAATCGAGAAAATCTTCCTCCCAGTATTGTAGTCATTAAGCGATGATATTGAGAATTTCATAGTGTGTGTTGTGAGCTCATGGTCTGGCTGCGGGGATCTAAGGGGTAAGAATGGTGATGGGTTATGGTAGGTGTTTTCATGGGGACCAGACAAGGATAGAAACATTATGTCTGGGAAGTCTGATTTGAGTTTTTTTGATTGGTTTTTATAGACGTTTCTTTTGCCAACGGATTAATTATGCTCATTGGAAGGACCAGGAGAATTTAAGTAAGAAGACCAATTAGGCAAGTGGCCCATTTAAATCTGCTCAGAGGTTAAAATGTAACAGCCCGCATTTTCATAAGCATTTATATATGATTATATTGAAAATATAGTAAATACGAATATACGTGCATTTCATGAACCGAGTAGCAATTTATACGTTCTCTATGTGTTTATGTGATTTAGATACATTATAGTATTTTTAGAAGTAGACATTATTATTAATTGAGTAGTTGATTCTAATTATGTGATTTAATGAATTATGTGCTTTAGTCCATGGATTTTAATGATGTGCTTTAATTGATAATTAATCTAGGATTGAAATGATGTGATTAATTGGTATCCTAATTATAATTTATGAATTATATGTTTTAGTGTGTGTGTATTGGCCGTGTGTTGTGTGTGAGGGGAAAGAGGATTACCCCCTAAGTTTATTAATTACTAAGGACTCCCCTCTTCTCTTCTATATTGCTAAGAAGCCCCAAGGTATATTCTCCCAAATTGCTAATAAAACCCCAATGTCTTTTATATTGCTAATAAGGGCCTCATCTCCCCTATAAATAAACCCCTCCTCTTCACATTCTCTTCACACCAAAAACGTCAGCCAAAAGGCCCTCTCCTCTCCCTCTCCTCTCCCTCTCCATCGATCAAACACAGCCCCAAAGAAGAACTATCTTCTTCCCCTTCGAGTCAAGAAGCTCCCATCAAAGCCCCTTCCTCTTCTCTCTTCGATTCCTCTCCTCCTCTCGAAAAGAGAAACTCCATCTTCTTTCTTCAAGAAACAGCCCCTTCACATCCTTTAAACTCAGCCCCAATGCCATCCAAGAACATCCAAGCCAAACCCGCCGAAAAAGCCACCGAGCCTTTGGTTTTCTTACCCCTCCATCTTCGATTTCTTGCTCTTGGGTAAGGACGTTTGTCTTTACTGAAATAATAACCTAATTAATATAAATTATATGGGTTTTAATGAATTATATGTTAGTGGTATTAATTTTGGGCTTTAGAAGTTAAAGTTCTTGATGAACACTTCTTGAATTTCAGTTTCGTAGCTTCTGATTGTATTGCATGTCTCATCGGGTAATCCCTAAGATAAAATTATGAAATTTGATGGTAGTCTAGATCTTTTGGTTAGCTTCATGTGGATATAAATTGTGCATAAATCGGATTTGTATTGAGTGAGTTATGAATCGTTTTCTGAATCTGCACAGTTTCGGAGTCATCCACGAATTATGTGTTAAATAGCTTTTTATACTACTCTTATTGAAGTGATTTCACTCGAATATGATTATGTACTTATGAAACTAATATTCTACGAAATTTGGTAATTTTTGGATTAAGTGATGAATTATTTGGTATTTTTAAAGTTAGTGGATCTGTTCTGAATTTCTGCTTATGTTACCGCACTAAATTGATTATATCTCTTACATAGGTGAGTTTCTTCATAAACTGTTTTAACCCTATAAACTAGACGTAGATATGAACATGTGTTCAAAATTTCATCAGGTTTGGATCTACGGTTTAGGAGATATGAATTTCTGAAGTTGTAGTGCCTAAACTGCCAGATCTGTTTTGATCAAAGATGTAGATATAGATTACTAATGAATTTTCAGGTTTTCAGTCTCGGAGTTTACTGCATGTTTCACAGATGCCCTGTTTTCCAAAAATCACTAAAGTTTATGGGTAACTAGATATTTCTGTTCTCTTTAATTTGATATATTTTAATCATCAATCAGATTTCAGATGATTAAGATATGAATTATTTACTAAACCTGCACAGTTTTTGAGTCAGCTGAGGATTTGCTTTTAAAATCGATGTTTTTCCTAGTTAACTTCTTTAATTCCACTTGGAATGGATTTAGAACTTATAAAACCAGTCTTCGACAAAGGTGTGCAGTGTTTTAACAAAAGGGTGATTTATTGGGTATTTTTAAAGTGGTTGGTTCTGTTTCTGAAAGTGTGACCATACTACTGTACTGTTTCACTTATTTCTCTTAGGCTACTGTTTATTTTGGAAAACTGTTTTAAAAGAGTCTTTTCCACTGATACAGGAGTATTTTGTTAAAGTTTCAGAATTTTTGAAGTTATGGTCTAAGAGAAATGTATTTTTAAAGTTAAAAGTGTCAAAACTGTCCGATTTTCCTAAAAGGTAAACTACTTGAATTAAAGGGTCCTTTGTGAGCATGGTTTTGTGAGCATGGTTTAAACTCTTGAGGCATAACTTAACGTAACAATTGAAGATAGATGAAATTTCCCATGAGTATTGAGCTACATCTAAGAAATATTCTTAGACTAATCTAGGATTAAAACCATAAGTTGTTCGTTGAACTTACTATGTACTAGTACCTATAATGAATTAGATTTCCCGATAATTCTTTAAATAGGAAGCGTTGAATTTCATTATGTGTATCTGAATTATGTGATTTACTCTTGTGAGGTTTAAGTATGTATATGTACAAATATATTTATACGAATATCGATAGTTTAGACCTATGATGTTATAGGCGTACTCCCCTCGGGTTGAGGAAACTTATAACTCATAGTTATAAATTAGAGTATATACGTATATGTATAAGTATATAAATACGGAGAAGTGCCTATGTGTGTATGCGTGTAAAAGTATATGTGTCTTTATTACTAATGTTTAATCTATATGTTCTTACTAGTGTTTCGGAAATTGCTTCCGTTTTTATGATTTGATTATCAAGTTATGTGATTTAACTCCTTCGAATTATGTGAAAGACGTACTTGAAATTGTTACTGTTGATTTAAATGGTGTATTAAGATCTTCAATTTACGTGCATTCCTCGAGTCATTAAATGGTTGCATGGTCTAGTATAGAAGAGTCGAAACAGTGACGTTGCTCCGATGAATAGACACGGGATACGGCGGGCCGGTATCCCAAAATGACAAGTTACTATAGACTGCAGGGTGGGTAGCTCTCACCAAAGACCGGGCTCAGTATAAAAAACGTCTATTGTCGATGCTTACGTTAGGGTTTTGATAGGGATCCCGTCATACGCATCTACGCATAAAAATAATTTTGGAAGAAAAACGATTTTCAAAAGATTTTAAAAGAAATTTCAAAAGGGACTTTTTGCCTAAATCAGATTTGCAAGTAAATTGTGAATTAAATTACAAGAATGATTCCCATAATGATTTTAAGCAGTTTTTGAAACAAAACTATATTTTCGTTGTAAAGCTCTCGATTTCAAGAGAAAATATGTTATGTGCTTATATGTGTATTTATGTGATTGAATATGTGTGACGTGTTTGTATTTCATTAGTTACGATGATGGATAGAGATAATATAATTCGTTGGAAAGAACATAGACGAATACTTTAGGACTCCCATAGGTCGTGAGAGATACGATGAGAGAGGCGTGAGTTCGTTAGACTAAGACTAATGTCCTTACTGAGCTAGTGGTTGGGCTCATGCTTTTATGCAAATTATCTTTTCAGGTTCTCCAAACTACGTAGGAGGCCGGCGGAGAGGAGTTCGAGGAATCACGAGCCTTGGTGCCTAGATTATTTTACTCGTATTTTCTACGCAACGTTTTATCGAAAAACTAATCACATAGTATAATCTTATTTTGTACTCTGATTGGAACCCAGTCTATTAAACGGGGGTATCTTAAATAAAGTTTATTTCCTTCCGCTGTCTTACGAGTGTTTTCTAAACCCCGGTGATGTTTGATGTGGATTATTCCGCCACCTCGAGATTATTTTCAAAATCCCGTTCATGTTATGGTACACTCTCTATGAAAAATCTTATTTTCTGATTGTGGGTTAGATTTGAAGTAAAGGGAAATGGTTCACAAATTTTAAAGTGGTTTTTCTCAAAGTTCAAATTTGTTCCAAACGTTTTTAATAAAGTCCGTGTTTTTCTAAAATTTCTTTTAAATCATTGAGGGTGCTACATAAAATTTCACGACTCCACGAACATGGTATGGTATACCTTTAGGGCCCTTTTGGTTTGCATTATTAGGCATGATGGGATATGTTGTACCCCATAGTACAATATTTGGTTCAAAGGTTTTGCCATCCTTGACATCCGGCCCCACTGATTTAATCACCCATTTGATTTATTAGTTATCAAGCCAATTTTGGCTTGACAGTTTATCCCTTCAATTATCCCACCATTACACCCATGTGAATTTTCGAAAATACCCTTACATCATACAAAAATTACAAATTTATAAAAGAACTAAATTAATTTATATTTATATATAATTTTTTATGTCCTATTTTGCAACCATTTTTTTCTAATTACTTTAACACTAAATATCGGGTAGCACAATCATAATCTACTATATCTATATTTTTTTTAATTATTATTGTTATTATGTTATCTCCTATTTTCCAACATAAATTCTCTAAAAAAATTGCTTCATTTATTTAATGATCAATTTCATATTATGACAATTAAGTTTTAAAAGTTTTTTTTTTTGAATGAGTTTGTATTATTAAATTTGTATAAATGTTAAAGTTGCTACCGATATCACTAATAAATTTTATTATAATTGTTATTATCATGTAATAAACTAATCATTATTTTCATTTGAAATGATATCTTGTGCGATAAATGCTAGTTATATATAAATACTCAATTCACCATTATATTGTATTGTGATAGCTATTTGATTAGTATACTAATTATCACATCAAACTCACGATTAATTACACAAAAAATGCATGAACATCTAAACGGAAAAAAAAAATACTCAGATTAGTTCAACTAATTCCGTAAACACAGATTTGTGCAAATATACCCTCATGTATATCATATTGAAAATTACTACAAAAGTATCGGAGAAATGACTACAAAAATATCGAAGAAATGAAGATCATTAAAAAATAATGTTAGTGCATGACCAAATTAATTATCCATAATGACCAAATTAACATGTACACGTGGGATAACGAGTTTGAAATACCACACATATTACATATGGAGATACAAAGCAGTCCAAAGTCTAAACAATAAGGGCATTATAGTCATTTTACAAATAATCCCACATTAAACTGGTTTATCAGCTATACAAAACACGGTATTGTTCATCATGGGATTATTAGTTTCAGCCCAATACAACCAACCAAACGACATACTTAGTATTGTGAATCAACAGTTTAATCCCAATACTACATATCCCATCCATACCTATCTATCTAACCCACCCAACCAAAAGAGCCCTTAGTTTTTATTTTAAGGGTAAATTACACCCACACTCCTGAGGTATGCTTAGATAATTTTTAGGTCCCTATGGTATCGATAATTACACTCATCCCCTGAAACGTAGTTAGAAACTCTAACGGGATAATGCATTGGATACATTATTCTGATAGGGTTCTAATGAACTATTACTTTTAGCTAGTGGTGGAGTTAACAGAGAGTTATGGGGAGTTATGGGGTGAAATGACTCCCCCAATATTTCTTAAATCACCCATAACTCTTTGTTGTCTTCACCAGCTCCTGAAACCAATAGTCCGTTAGAACTCTATCGTAATAACGTATCCAATAATCCCATTAGAGTTTATAACTACGTTTCAAGGGGTGAGTGTAATTATCGATACCACATGGACCTTAAAGTTATTTAAGCATACCTCATGGGTGTGGGTGTAATTTACCCTTATTTTAAATATTATTTTAAGTAGACGCAAACAATTTATTTTTCTCTAATAAATAAGAAAAGCCCGACGTATTGGATCAACAAAAAACTACTGAAGTGTATTGCATCAACAAAAAAATACTTAAACACTTGGTTAAATGTTGGCAAAGCAACTTCCACAAGTAATCAATTCCATGGACAACTGGATCTACGTATCAGCAACTTGCAAAGGAACTCACGAATACATATATACGCTGAATCTGCGATGTACTCATACGAAAAAATATATACATTACATCTCGAATAAATCTCCCTCCGGTATCCACATTTTCAAGACAATTCTCCTAAAACAGTCGGGAATACCAAAATAAAATTAAACGCCTACGCAATTCCATTGTAAAGGAAAACATTCAATCTTATTTCCTATTCATTTTTCCGAAACATATCCGAGAACAGTTTCTCTACAGTAGAGCAAATATTAACCAAAAGTATGTTTTAGAAAATTTACATCACCTGCATTAACAATCAGATTATGATTTCGTAACTAATCCAGTGACCATGTAATACTTATTTCCTTTGACATGATTACAGGAGGCTCCAGAGCAAGTATCCGAATCTATAATTATACTACCCACCTCAAAACCGAAAAAAGAAAAAATAAATAAATAAATTCAGACAGATTGTATCACCACTGTCCAACACAACGTCTATTAATGGTGAATATGACAACGTGTAAAGCTGTCTAACCGTTGACTATTTGTTCTTTCTTTCAGACTTGATAGCCTCGTACGACACCATAATTTCCTTGAATTTTGCTTCAGCAAACTCTGCAGACAAAACAAATACGCCTCAGCTAATGCAATTGTGACCAATCAGATGAAAGATGAACAGTTGATAGTATATATATTTATTGAGTTCACTACCTTTCTTATTCTGATTCTGGTCGGGGTGAAATTGCTTTGCCTTCGTTCTGAACGCTGACTGTAAATAAACAACGGGTTATAGGAAGTGGTAGACAGAGTTATCAGATAAACGTCAATAACAAAAATAAGCTCGGAGTGTAATTAATAGCAGAAAGGATCATAGACGCAAAATGTAACTAGACAATAATTAATAAAAATATTTCATATATTGAAAAATAGCGAGAGAACATATGTGCCCTTGAACTCTTCCATTCAAGTGATATTTTAGGATAAAAATATTTAACCTTCAATCTTTCATCGTATTTTTTAACCAATTAATTAATCCACAGTCATAGCAATTGGTGAAGTACAATCGTTGGATGATAAACTAGAATTATTGGAGCTCATTCACATGAAACTATATCGTGATCAAAACTTACAAATTCGTAAAGTTCATTTCCGATTCTATTTGCTTAGTGATGATCAATGTGTTGAGCAGCATATACCAAATGATTTTCATCATCAACTTCATTGTATTAGAGATATACGCATCCTTATCAGTGAAAAACTAATAATTCAGTAGGTTTTTACCGAGTCGGGATCAGAAGAAACTATTACTTAAGCGAGGTTATTAAATTATCGAGTATTAATTTATCGAGGTTCTACTGTATATATGTCTTTTGCATCATTGGAATAATTAATAAACCAGCAATTCTCCCCGTGCGACGCACGGGGTAGCATTGCAAAAATGAAGAAAATTTAAATATATGATACTTCAACTGTATTAAAAAATAAATCATCATCAGCGTGTGTAAGAGAGAGAGAAAGAGTTAAAAAAAACACTATCCGAAAGGATTAGGATCTTGCTGGCGGATTTGAAAATCTGATTTGCTATGAAAGTCATTAGTGAAAAAGGACTGAAAAATAGGAGATAAAAAAAGTATTAATGATTATTAATTTTACAAAAATTACAAATATGCCATTAGAATTTCTTAGGTCGCCAAGCCTCGACCAACAAGGTTGGTAGAAAAAACATTTTGATGGTTACCTAAAAAAATTACAGTTTAGTTCAAGTGTAATGATGTAGTAGACAAAAGTACAACTATTTGCATTGTTGGAATATTTGTGCAATTGCATCGGATAATAAGTTTTCATTTGCTGTCAGTTAAATGATACACATGCATAAGAATAGTTAAGAAACATTAGCAAGTACCTTTATCTCGTCATCTGTGTAGGGTTTCGTCCTCAGCCTGCAAAAAAGAGGAGGACATAGGCAAAGTGATGAACTTACGCATGCAAGAGTTGTTCATCATACAGATGCAAGTATTATTAAATTCCGCCTCGTTAAGGCAGTGATATGATCCAATCAAGAGAATAAAGATAATACATGCAAAATGTTACACAAGCAGTATGTAACAGCTTTAAAGACACACAGACGGAATAGTATACGAGCATATGAACTTTTTTATGTCACGATAGCATGCCATTGCCGCATAAAATCCTTATCAATACTTGATTAATAAGCTGATATGACATAACGGATCTCCCTAATATAGCTCAAATTCTCGAACTAAATACCAAGAATTTTCCTCATATTGTTAGTGTCCACAGCTCAAAATGACAGGAATTAGAACATAGCTATTATTTCTTAATCCCTAACCAACAAAAGGTCTCTGTCACTTGAATTCTTAAATTTATTGGGGTTGCATCTAAATCTACACTGAAGATGCTACTACAAAATTTGAAATGCAAAATATTTATCATTATGTTTTGCGTAAATTACGGCCACCCCCCGAGGTAAGGTCAAATTACGAAAAATGCCCTCCTATTCGGGTAATTACAATCACCCATCAACTATGAATATTCACGTCCACCCTTACGGTGTCAAATTTAGTGGAATTTTCTAAATTATATGGAATATTCTCCAGTTTGTACCCATTTTACCCCATTCGAGCTCCACATTTTGAAACAATTTGAAACAAGATGTGTGCTTGTAAATATTCAACTATGAATATTCTACAAATTGGAGAACATTCCACGGAATCTAGAAGATTATGTTGAACTTGACAACATAAGTGTGGGCGTGTAAGAAGAATCACAGTTAGAGAGGTGGTTGTAATTACCCAAGCAGGAGGGGTTTTTTTCATAATTTGACCTTACATCAGGGGTGGCCATAATTTACCCCTATGTTTTAATGATTATTGTTTCTTCAAATGTTCTATGTGTTTCACAACTAATGGTACAAGAACAAGTAGATATGGTGACTTTATTTGATAGTAATCCCATGCCCCCAACTGCGACTAGTTACTTCAAAAACTCTATGAAGTTTGACACACTCACTACTATATCCACTATCTATGACAAAACAATATTGACAAGAGAATTACATTAGAAAATGTCTTCCAGAATACAACAAATCATTTCTTTACATCAAAAGATTCAAACACATTTTCATTCCCCACCCGTTCTCCAACCCTTAGATGTTTTTTTGTAGAATGCCAGAAATAATAGTAAATATTGTCTTAGTTTTTCCTCAAAATTTGTGATTGAAAACCTTTCCATGCAGTAACACAAGCAAGTAATAATTTTTCAAAGACTGAAAATAGCAAGATGATCTCTAACTAGGACAAAGCAAATTAAAGATGCCTTAATTAATTCATTTTCAACTTGTGCCTTAATTAATTCATTTTCAACTTGTGCCCAAAGTATTTTTTTGGAAGATAATTTTTTCTTTCCGTTTACGTAGTCTCAACCATGCCCAAAGTAGCAGCGAAAACACTGGAAACTTGCAGGGAATAAAATGTCGACAGCTGTATATCTCTGCTGCCAGCTTATGTGTTAAAAGCGCTTTAACTCTTGTTCTTTTCTTTTTTAAATTTTTTTCCCTACTTAAAGAAAATGATGGGGCTGCACACTTTACTATGTTTCTTGTCGATCAAAAGTTTAGCTGTAGTATCTCGTATTTGGAGAATAACGCACCTGTCAAGGCCAAGGACTGAATAATGATGTGATAACGGAGCTCTTGAATTGGGAGTAGGAGTCCCCTTAAAACCATTATTGTAATCTCTGAACGAGGAATCTGCTTTCCAGTACCAATCGTTCCTCTGAGAACGCTGATTGTATGCACTTTCACCATTTTCTTGCCAGCTCTCGTAACCCCTTCTAAACTTGTTTCTCTCTCTGTTAAATACACTTTGCATCCGCCGAATTCGCTCCTACAAAAAGCATAACAACTTATCTATATGCTAAATAATTTACTTACATTACCAAAATTTCTAGGACCCGATCAGCAGTCCTTAGCAATCGTACTAGACTGCAATTTGAATAGCATTTTGATAATTTCCATCTTGGTTTTGTTTATAAAGCATATTGGTCTCTGAATAAGTCAAATACTAGTATTCTTTTTATCCTAGTAGAGTTGGCTTTTCAGAAAAAGTTCACTAAATATTTATGCAATTTCAGTATTATAAAACCAAAGTCAATAAATCAGTCCCCCGTTTTTTTTTCTCTGAATCTCTTTTAGGTCTAGAAGTTTTCGAGCTTCATCTTACCTGCTGGACAGTTTCAATTTAACAGCTATCTACACGAGTATAAATGACGTCACCCTTCTCAAATAAATGATAAGTTCCTAAATTGTCTTCATTCTACAAGATTAGGCAGCCATCAAAATTTAAAAAGAATAAAAGAAAGACATATTAAAGAGACGGATCCAACAGACAACACTAGATAAGCAGAAAACGTTAAAGCTAGAATAATGGTCAATTTTATAAAATGATAAGTATCTGTACATGTAGTCAACTGTGTACGAAACAAAAAAAAAAAAAAAAAAAAAAAAAAAAACAAGTATGAATAAGATACCTAAACAGTGAATAAAAACAGCTTCAAAATAAATCTCACCACTCTCTCCATTTCTTCTTCGTATTTTTCTTGCATACGACGATTATATCTTCTCCATGCATCCTCTTGAAAATCAGTTCGAAAAGAACGACTACTCTTCCGAGATGACTGAGACCTGCTCGACTTTTTACGGTTCATTAAAGTTCAAGGTCAGTGTAAGTTAATGAAAAACAATGATCTATATCGGTCATGAAAGAAAACATTTGTTATCCACACGGAAGTGCACTTCTATATTCACTTGCACCACTGAAAGATAAATAAATTAATACTAGAATGCCAACGATTACCTGCGAGTATACCCGATCAGTAGTCCTTAGTAATCTGGTAACCTGCGACATATATATAAAAATTACCAAAAAAATGAAAATAAATGCAGTACATCTATGATGCAGATAAATCATAATTAAAAATAGAAAGCCTTAATCTAAGATATATTTGCATAGATGCAATAAAAATTCAAATTATTTCATTATTTTTCACCGTTAGATGGTTATGTTCTAATGAAAACAAAATCACGCTATTATTGACATGTATTATTTTTTGTGTTAGCTCAAGCAAGATAATATCGCCCCAACGATGCATATGTCTCTACAGTGATTTTGGTTGCTCAACTGATTGCTTATATACTCTAACGGCATTTGCTACACCCAAAATTAAGCTTGTATTTTATACAGGGAGATCTTCAGTACAGTGCCACTTTCTCCATCTTAATTCTTCCTTTAAATTCAAAACTGGATATTTGCTAGAGATATGTGAATGGAAGATAAGCTATAGGAAAAGGCCATGTCTCTAATGCTGAACATGTAAGAATGTTATGATAAAACGATTCTGTGGAAAAAAACGGGCGTGCCACTTGAAGGACACTATCCATTGTGGATTTTTACATCTTTATATGCATTATATGCACCATAAGAAAACGATCAACGAAGACCACATCCAACCAACTATTTGATTTCCCCAAACACATTTCTAAACTCGAGAAACTTTCGTTAAAAAGCATATTAAAAGGAATCTAAATACTTATCAGCTATTGACTCATATTCAACATTGCAGAAAACATACCACAAAACAACATACCACAAAACAGCTATCAAATCCCAAAAGCTAGCAATGTCCTGCCAAAACCCTCAAATCTTTTTCACGGAATCAATTTCATCACCCTTTCCATAGGAACTTCGAAATCCACGAACCAAACAGAACCTAAATGTACACAACAGCAAAATCTACAAAACTTCGATGCAATCTTCATATACATCTACCAGAGAAGGATGTCATAAAACCGGATGTTTCATAGAACTCCTCTACTCTGCACATCCTAACGTTGAATACCCTTTATTAACTGGCACCGTCACTTTGATCCGAATTGGGTCTTCTTAAACTGGCAGGTAAAGTTCTAAAGAGCCTAAAAACTGTTTCGGGTGAAATTTCAATATTCGAAACAACCGATTTCTCAAACCTGCACATTGACTTATAAATTACAGTGCTCTGAAATTTTTAAATTCTGTACAATATTAACATGTTTATCGTCATTGACTCATTGTCGATTAACTAAACATACCTAAATATGTTCATATTAAACACAAATAATCAATAAGCCCTAATAATTATCAAAAACCCTAAACTAAATGTCATTACTTACTACGGCGTGCAATTTTCCAAAACAAAACACTTCAATGAAGATGAATTAAATCAATATTTAAAAAAAAAAAAAAAAAAAAAAAAAAAAAAAAAAAAGCAGATAGCTTACAGCGACTCTGGTGAGAGTAGCTCCTATTAATCCAAAAACTAGAATTCGCCATAGTTTAATGCCTTCTTCTTTTTCCTGATAATCTCTCTTTGGTTGCGCCCATGTATTATTCCGTTTATCGCCTTCTTCCTCTTTGTTCATTCCTTTTTTTTTTTTTTAGGGGTGTTTGGCTCCTGGATCAACTCAATCCAATAATTTCGAACGATTGATGATTTTGAAACTCCAGTTGATTGAATTCATAATCTCGAAACCATCTTCAACTCACTTTCATGGAACGCTAAAGTTAAAAAGAAAAAAAAAAAAAAATTATACCGCCTTCGAAAAAGAATAGATTGTTCTTTTTTTTCTTTTTTTTTTTTCTCTTTTTTTGGGGACCTTTTCTTCTCTGAGGAGGAGTCTCCGTGGTGTGGTGATTTCTAATTATTTTTGTTTTTCTTTTTTCTTTTTTTGAGAAAATGAATGTTGATTTGTAATTGCATACGTTCGAGATAAATTAATGGGTAATTGCAAATAGACCCATGACAAGGGCACTTAATTAAAAGAGGGACATCCAATTTTTTTGTGTATCAAATAAATCCAATTCATTCAAACTTATTTGCAAATAAAAAAAATCCTTTCATATATACCAAAAAAAATTACCCACAATTCATTGAAACCCAATTCAACTCCAATTTCATGATTTACACCCCAATTTAGCCCAATTTCATCAATTAACCAATTTTAACCCTAATTTCAATTTTGATCCCAATTTTAACCCTAATTCTTATCAATTCCACCCATTATACTCTAACTTCCTTAATATTAAACATTGACCCCGGATTTAAACAAATATATCACATTAACCCCCAAAACTTTTTTTTTTTGCAGAAAATAATTTTTTTTTTGAAATATTTTTTTACCGGCCAGATTCCGGCGTTGACTTTTTTTTTATTTATAATTTTGTTTTTTCTTAAAAAAAATATTTTAATTAATTTTACTGTCTTGGCTGCTAAATTACTGTCTCCGACAGCTATTTAACTGTCGGAGACAGTAATTTAACTGTTAATTGACTCTTTTTTTGTTTTTTCTTCAAAATTTTTTTAATTAATATTACTGTACTCGTTGCTAAATTATTGTCTCCAGCAGTTATTTAACTGTCGGAGATAGTAATTTAACTGTTAATTGAATTTTTTATTCTTAAAAAAAATATTTTTAATTAATATTACTATATTCGTTGCTAAATTACTGTCTCCGGCAATTATTTAACTGTCGGAGACAGTAATTTAACAGTTAATTGACTTTTTTTTTTTTATAATTTGGTTTTTTCTTAAAAAAAATATTTTAATTAATATTACTGCCTTGGATGTTAAATTACTGTTGGAAAATTACTGTCTCCAACAGTAATTTAACAGTCTTAGACAATAATATTAATAATATTACTATTCGGAATAATAATATTCATAATATTACTGTCCCAAACAGTAATAATACTGTCTGAGACAGTAATTTAGTAGCCAAGACAGTAATATTAATTAAAATATTTTTTTTCTAAGAAAAACAATTCAAAAAAAAAAAAAAAAAAAAAGTCAACGCCGGAGACCGGCGGTCAACGGTGGTTGACCGGTCGGAAAAACAAATCAAAGAAAAAAAAAAATCAGAAAAAAAAAAGTCAACGCTGGAGACCGGCGGTCAACGCCGGAATCTGGCCGGAAAAAAAAAACATTTCAGAAAAAAAATTATTTTCTGAAAAAAAAAAGTTTTGGGGGTTAATGTGATATATTTGTTTAAATCCGGGGTCAATGTGTAATATTAAGGAAGTAAGAGCATAATGGGTTGAATTGATAAAAATTATTTTATTGAGGGTATTTTAGACTAAACACGTGGGGATGGGCTTAATTAAGAGACTGTTTTTTTTGTGGACTAAAATGCATTGAAGTCCCATGTGATGGGCGTTTTTGCCATTTGCCCTAAATTAATAATCTCGTATAAATAATAGGGCAAATGGCAAAAGGCCCATCACATGGGACTTCAATGCATTTTGGTCCACAAAAAAAATAGTCTCTCAATTAAGCGCATCCCCATGTCTTTAGTCTAAAATACCCTCAATATATAATTCTTATCAATTCCACCCATTATGATCTAACTTCCTTCATATTACACATTGACCCCGAATTTAAACAAATATATCACACTAACCCTCAAAACGTTTTTTTTTAGAAAATAATTTTTTTTCTGAAATGTCCAGATTCCGGCGTTGACTTTTTTTTTTTTTTTTTTTTTTGAAAACTTTTTTTTTCCTGAATTTTTTTCCGGTCGGTCAACCACCGTTGACTGCCGGTCTCCGGCGTTGACTTTTTTTTTTTTTTGAATTTTTTTTTCTTAGAAGGAAAAAATATTTTAATTAATATTATTGTTTTAGCTACTAAATTACTGTCTCTAACAGTAATATTACTGTTTGGGACAGTAATATTATGAATATTATTTTTTCCAAACAGTAATATTATGAATATTATTTTTCCGAACAGTAATATTATTAATATTATTGTCTAAGACAGTTAAATTACTGTTGAAGACAGTAATTTAGCATTTAAGGCAGTACTATTAATTAAAATATTTTTTTTAAGAAAAAAATGAAAAAAAGTCAATTAACAGTTAAATTACTGTCTCCGACAGTTAAATAACTGCTCGAGATAGTAATTTAGCAAACAAATACAGTAATATTAATTAAAAATATTTTTTTTAAGAATAAAAAAATCAATTAACAGTTAAATCACTGTTTCCAACAGTTAAATAACTGCTGGAGACAGTAATTTATCAACGAATACAGTAATATTAATTAAAATATTTTTGAAGGAAAAAAAAAAAGTAAATTAACAGCTAAATTACTGTCTCCGGCAGTTAAATAACTGCCGGAGACAGTAATTTAACAGCCAAGACAGTAATATTAATTAAAAAAAAATTAAGAAAAAAAATTATAAAAAAAAAAAAAAAAAAAGTCAACGCCGGAGACCGGCGGTCTCCGGCGGTCAGCGCCGGAATCTGGCCGGAAAAAAAACATTTTAGAAAAAAAAAATATTTTCTGAAAAAAAATTTGGGGGGTTAATGTGATATATTTGTTTAAATCCGGGGTCAATGTGTAATATTAAGGAAGTTAGAGCATAATGGGTGGAAAGAATTATGGTTAAAATTGGGGTCAAAATTGAAATTAGGGTTAAAATTGGTTAATTGATGAAATTGGGGTGTAAATCATGAAATTTGAGTTGAATTGGGTTTCAATGAATTGGGGGTAATTTTGGTATATATAAAAGGATTTTCCTTATTTGCAAATAAGTTTGAATGGGGTGGATTTATTTGAAAGACAAAAAAGTTGGATGTCCCTCTTTTAATTAAGTGCCCTTGTCATGGGCCTATTTGCCATTACCCCTAAATAATATTTTTTCGCAATTTCTTTTTCGTGACAACTTACCACCAAAGTCCTATACATATAATTTTGAAGGGAGGTTTTTTCAAAAGTCTTTTTTATATTTTAGTAAGTCTGGAAAAAGATTACTAATTATCACTTACTATAGTAACAACTGACAATTACTCAAAAATCGCCAAAGAAATGGTTACCATTATATTGGTTACGGTGTTAGTATCGTGTCACTACGATGGTGGTATTGTTTTTTCCATTACGACGGTAATGTCATGATGTGCCATAGTTAATAATTTATTATTATTATTTTGTAATTTTGAAAATTACAATTTAGTCCTATAAAGTTAGATTATTTAAATTAAACCAATCTGTTTTTTTCCTTTTATAAAGAAGGCTAATTATGTCATTTCACCCTGAAAATAGAATAAAAATTCGCACGATCAGCGAGTGATAGACACGATTTGCCTCCAGGGGTCCGGATGCCTTGACTTTGTTAACACAGGGGGGAGTTAGTGAGTTTTTTTTTCACAGTGGGGTATTTGACAATTAGAGATTACACAGGGGTGGTATTTGCAATTAGCTCGCATGTTTATTAAGTATCAACAATATGGTGTTTCTACAATGAGATCCTGTGTTCTAAACTTTTACCTATTTTTTCTCCATTTATGTATTGTCCCAAATACCCTTTTTACAATTATTATTTTAAAAAAATCAGTAATTATAAATTATTAATGAAATGTCAATTATTTTAAATATATATTTATTGTTGAATTAAAATTTATAACGTCAATTATATCATTATTCTTAAAAATCATTAAACCACCCATCCAAAATTGCATCAACCTGAATTCGAACTTGTGACCATCTGAAAACATACAAGAATACTTACCATTAAGACACAACACATAATTGACAATAAACTAACAATACGGATATATATCAAAAAGCTACAATTTATAATGGTTATAAAACTTATATAAATGATGTTAAATAAATTATTAATTCTCATATAATAATAATAATAATAATAATAATAATAATTATTATTATTATTATTATTATTATTATTATTATTATTATTATTATTATTATTATTATTATTATTATTATTATTATTATTATTATTATTATTATTATTATTATTATTATTATTATTATTATTATTATTATTATTATTATTATTATTATTATTATTATTATTATTATTATTATTAAAAATATCCCATACTAACAAATCTTTATATAATATAATTTAAAAATCTAAGGAAATGTTGTTCAAGTCGTGTAATTTAAAAATTAATTTCGAAAGAATTTGAAGTTTGAATTGAATCGTAAATTGTAAGATTTAATTAAATCGTAATATTTGAATCAATTAAACTCATGCGTTTTCAATTCAAAAACAATATTCAAAGATTTGATCGATTAAGCTCAACTCATTTCAATTCGTAGACAATATTCAAATATTTGAATCGGTTAAACTCAATAATTTACAATAGCGTATTAATCAATCTGTGTATAGTTAAAGTTTAGTAACCTTTTTTTTATTGAATTTTATCATAAAAAATAATAAAATTTAATTGGTAAAAATCGTAAGATTTAATCGGTTCATGGTTAGATTAAATCTTACGATTTACGATCTGATTCTTACGATTTTACGAATTAAATTATTATTTTGTTGTTAAAATTGAATTAAAAGGATAGTAGACTTTAATTATAAATAGTTAACTCGATTAATACGTTCTTGTCAGTGGTTGAACTTAATCGATTCAAATTTTTGAATAATATTTACAAATTAAAAGGATTTGCGCTTAATTGATTCAAATCATACGCTTTAATTAATCTTATGATTTGATTCTTGCGTAATTTAGGAATTATTTTTTTATGATAAAATTGAATTAAAAATGTATTACACTTTAATTTACAATAGTTAATTTGATTAAGACGTTCTTGTCAATAGTTGAGCGCGCTAATGAATCGATTCAAATATTTGAATAATGTTTACGAATTGAAAGGACTTGAGCTTAATTGGTTCAAATATTACGATTTGATAAAATATTATGATTTACGATTAGGTTCTTACATGTGTTAGGAATTAAATTTATTATTTTTTATGACAAAATTGAATTAAAAAGATATTAGACATTACTTATAAATAGTCAAATCAATTTTGTAACATGTTATGTCAATAGTTAAGCAACCGATTCAAATATTTGAATAATGTTTACTAATTGAAAGTGTTTGTACTTCATCGATTCAAATCTTACTAGTTGATTAAATAAAATATTAAAAGAAAATTGACAATATAGTATTTGTAGTATATAATTTTATTTTAAAGTAAGAAAACTACTAATTGGAATGAGTTATAATTTTTTCTTCTTCTAAATAAACATATTATTTTATTTTTTATTTGGATTTGCCACACTATCGATTAAATAACATAAGTGAGTTTGAATTAAGTTATGCATTTTTTTTATTTAATTGAGCATTCTTTACATTTTTAAATGGTGGAGTTTATTAATACTTCTAATATTATATAATTAATGATAGATGTTTGGCGTATTGAACTGCAATTCTTTATATTTTTCAAACTTTATTTTATTAAATTTGTTAATAATTTATTTAATACCATTTAATAATAATGAATGTTGCAATTAATATTTGCATTAACCGTATTTATACAATTATGGTTAAATATTTCATAATAAGTTAATGGCTTGGATGGTTAGGAGTGATAAATGTATAAAGAGGTCACAAGTTCTATATCTAATTAATGCATTTTTTTCGATTATTTATCAAATTAAACTCAGTCACAATGAATTTAAATTAATTATTTAATTAAAATATAGTAGGTGGTAAATTAGACAATTCAATGTTAATTAATTTTATATTAATTTAATAAAAAAATAATCAAAGGATAATTTGGTAAAGTACTTCATCTTTTAGAACATAAGCCATGTTATTTTCCTAGGGTCTAGATTTAATCTTAGAAAATTAATGGTGATTAATGCATATCTCAAATAAGTTTAGAACATGAGTGGTCTCATCCTAGAAAGACTCTCAACAATAATATAAAGCTTATCAACTTCATTTTTTTTTTATAATGACAGAAATAACAAATTGTTGCTGCTGTTTAGCAGATTTGCCAGTGAGCTTGGAATATCTGACTATGGCAAAATAGTGAAATTTTGTTCCGATCTTCTATTTTTTGTTAGAGATTAAAAAATAATAATAAATAAATAAATAAAGATCTACAATTCGATCAATTTTATACAGGACTCGAAACCATCGAATCTCTCATAGGAGTCATACATGGATGCAGTGGAGTTCGAGGCGGCATAGGGGTCTCGCTTCCGATGCCATATCTGGATGTTTCCCTAATTTCAAAGATTATATCAGAAACCTTAAAATCCAAAAACCAAAAATAAATAAATAAATATTCCAATTATTATTATAATTTATAAGCCTACCTGAATGGTGTGGAAACATTGACATTATCCGAAATATAACTGCGATCAACTGCACAAAATTGTCAATACCGAAATATGATTACGTGGGAGTCAAAACGAAATCAAGAAGAAAAAGAAAGGGGAATTGAGAGGAGGAGAACTTGCCTGTAACAACTTTCATTTGCGACTCTAATTCAACACGAACCGTTGAACCTTTAACTTCTACTACTCGTCCCTTGCTTCCCTTATAATGGCCGACACGAATTTTAACCGCAGCTCCAACTAAACCTCTTGCACCACCTCCATTCCTCCCTCCAACTGTCCAATTCAAGTTAATATTATAAATATAAAAAAAATGCAGAAAATTTAGTTTTCTTTTATAGAAATTACTTACAATTATTTACGGGGCCAGGGCCTCCTCTAGGTGGTCTCATCGAATATTGTGGGGCACAAGATGGCGTTCTGAGATGCGCAAATCTCGATATCAATGTGTTACCCTAAATAAAAAAGGTCGAAGTCAAAGTCAAAGTCAAATCAGTGAAAACTCGAGAACACGAAAATAATATTTATCCATACATGGCGATCGCTGTTCGAAGGAGATCCACCCACAATCATACAAGACCCGGATTTAACGCAAATAAAGCCATTATGCTCAAGGTGGTGACGGTCATGAATAAACAAGACTCCTTTGTATATATGTTGAACTGGACCTTGTTTACCCTGAAAAAGTAGTAATAAAGTTGAATATTATATGATCATCACAATACAACCAAAACATTAATTTTTACTAATAAACGGTAAGTAAGGTTTGAGAAGCGCACCCTACACGGACCCTCGAGAATCTTTACAACATCTTTCACGGATACTGTGTTCTTGTATTGGTCCGTTGCAAAAATCTTCCTAAATATCTTCTGTTTAATATCTCTCAACATCACAAGGGAAACTTCAGGGCATTCCGGAACACCCTTAAGAACCTGAGTAGAAACCATAAAGCAAGTTAATAGAACAACAAACGAATCAATAGTATTTGTTGGCTTCTATTTATTCGGGCTAACCTGGAAAGCATCGCTCAACACACGTATAATCAAGCCAAAGCTATTGTCCCTGCACGTTTAATAACTCTCATTTGAAAAAACCCAATAGTGAAAAACTGGAAAATAAATAAAATTTTCATGAAAGAGAAAAAACGCACTCAAGTAGCACAAGGTCATGAAGCTCGTAATCCCCGATCCTAGTAACACCTGATGTTATTTCAGAGCTTTCCACAATGTTATCCGCAAAGACACGAGACTACGTATAGCAAAAATAGCAACAGAGTCAGTACTTGCACGAAGAAAAAAAAATGGACAACTAAAGTACTTAAGAAGATAACATACAAGCTCCTTGGTTGTGTCTGAAACTATGTTCACCATGTGACCTTCAACTGAAACCACCATACCAGTTGCACCCGCACCCTCTGAAGCACCAGATACGACCTTTACATGATTTCCGGTTCGAAAGTACTTGCAGAGGTCTTTGTCACTTATAGCAAGAGTTTTCTGAAAATTAGAACGTGCAATATGGTTATTATCACCATCCAAACATAAAATTCAAGATATCGTGTGGAAAAGCTAAATTCTGTTTTTACTCACAGGAAGGCCTTTTTCGTTTGGTTTAATATGTACAGAATCTTCCTCAACTTTTTCCACCCATCCTTGCAAGTTTTGAAGATCTCCCTTTACAACTACTGTTGGGTTTCGGGCACGCGTACGCAGCAGAAAACAAAAATTTTATGCGAATTAAACAACTTTAAAACACATAAGCACATGCCCGATAATTAAATCAATTAATGGCGTACCTTTGCGCTTCCAGCGAAATTAAAAACAACATACATTGCGTACCTTTGCGCTTCCAGCGAAATTAAAACAACATACATGCTTGATTACTTAATCGAAATTAAATCAATTAGCATGCTCGCGTTTAAATCAAATAATCATGCTCGCAATAATAAAACCATTTTCATGTAGTCACATAAAATCATACAAGTTTCTTATTAAAACGAACATGCATATATTAATTTAAACGTAACCGAATCGAATGACAATAGATTCGAAACATTACCTCTTGAAGCGTGAGGTAGGCGCACTAAGCAAAGCTAGATTGCAACGGAAACCAATCCGTGCAATCCGGGGCAGCAACGGCAATGATCCGAGCTACGGCGGCGCATGTGATTCACGCGCAGAGAAGATGGCTAGCTGCTCTTCCCACTCCTATTGATCCAACCTGTTTGCTGATCTGAAATTACAGCCTTACTCCGACTTCAGTATCTCCATGCGTATTTACTGGATGAACAATTCCTTCTGGACGATGGTAGATTTATGAGTCGTGAAGCTTCTGTCAAAATTTCACGTCCATCGGATGACCGGTTGATTTATGGCGAATTTTCTCGGTGGGCAGCGCAGAAAATCCGAGAGCAGTTTTTCGGAATTGCCTTCTCGCATCTTCGATTCTTCGATCTTCCTCCTCTTGGATTTCACCTCGTATACTTCGATCTACTAAACACGTGGCACTAGACACGTAATAGTCAGAATAACGGAAGAAAAGAAAGAAGGAAAGGAATACCGAAAGAGATCGGCCAACGGGTGGCCGATTCCGGCGAATTTCCGGCGACGGCGCGGTGGTGGTGGCCGTGGGAGAGGGTGGCTGATCGAGAGAGGCAGCGGCTAGGGTTATGAACGTGTGTTCTCTTAGTTGTGTGTGTGCAAGACCTATAAATCAAGTATTTATATGTCTTGCATAAAACCCTAACGGGCTTAAGTTGGACCGGGCCCAACAGCTTAAGCTCGTTAGTTCTTTTACTCGCTCGTCTCTCTCAATTCAATGATCGGAAAATTGCAACAATTACATTTTCGGAATCATTATAATATCCTCGTCATTACGAGTGTCAACTCTCATTTTCCAACTTTCCAAAAGTGGAAACCCTAGTTCAGTGCACTTTCTAAATTTGGAAACTTCCCGATTTAGAAAGTTCACTAACACGTTCGCCTATTCTTTTCCTTTTCTTATTCTCATTCATAATTCCAAATTACGAATGTTGGATCCAATCATATTGACCTCCAATCATGCAAAGATAAACTATTTTATCTCTGACCGTTTATTCAAAGATCTCATGTACACGAGCAGTGTGACCCTCGATGGTTCAGGTGTAAGCTAGCCGTGGGCCCACAATCCTTTGTGGTCAAAACTCGTCCCCTTAGAGTTACGATTAAGATGAAACTCTTTTCACCTTAATCACCCAACGAATCAAGATTGGCGTCTAGCAACTACGCGTCATGATTCCCTAGATACAAATGAAGTGCCTGCAAGAACCTTCAGATATAGTTAACGTACAGTACGGTCCCTTCGATACATATGTCCCGATCGAACTAGAGGCATTGGTTCATCGAGACCTCTTTATATGTTCGATGACGGTGCGATCGTTCCAAGTGTTGTAATCCTTACGTGCATGACTTAGAGAATCGAATTCTCTAATCATCACTTAGTCAGCTCTGGCCAGAGACTTAGAATGATTACAAACTTTCAGAACACACAGGACATCCAAGACTATTCTAGCGATCGAATCCCCGACTACAATGCACAGACCTCCCACTAGATTTCGGACTGCACGAACACTGGCCCTTGGGATGGTCCTCGGTGGAACTCAGGGACAGGTCACGATACAGCTGGTCCTCTAGTGAAGTCACGGTGATGTCTAGGTCATAAGGACTAATGGTGTACAACTATACCATAGATATCTCTACTCGATTATTGGGAACCACTTAGAGATTTCTAGGGTGAGGGAGTTCAGTGAACTCGTCAACTTACGAGCACCCACTTATGCATGCCGATATCACAATACCGTTTACTGATGAGATGCAGTACACATACACTAAGTGCTAGTCTCTTAATGGGAAAGGCCGATATCCTCATTAGTGGCGTAACCCTTCGACTAGGAACACGTTTAACAGTTATAATACTTGACTAAATATCTCACGATCCTAACGATCAATTACTAGTACTTGTAATAACTGTAAGGACTATATCTATGCTTGTGACAAAGGGACAAAGATATAGAATGCCAAGGTGTTTTATCATTAATACGAATAAAGGTTCGTTTATTACCATAATAAATACGAAAGACCACAGCCAAAAGTTGGCTTGTTGGTCACCTACTCCAACAACTACAACCCTATCACCCTTCATGAAATGACCTTTCTTTCTGTTTGCAACGAGTGTCGACAAACATGACATGTCACCATCCCCAGTTTCACCAGACTGCCGAAATTTCTCGAGTTCATCAAAAGTAGGTTTCACATTCTGAGTTCTGAGTGATTTCAGTAAGAAATTTTTATACAAGAAACCATCCTTGAACATCATCCCCTCAATTTTGTAAAAGGAATCACCCGAAGATGGATCTCGTTTAGTTTCTACACGAATACTTAGGTCCCTGGTCAAATAAATGAAAAAGTCAACTTTCGGGGGGAAGCAAGTAAGAATGAAAGAAACAAATAAAAAGATTTTGTAACAACTATACCTAGCTTCATTGATACTCATAAACCGCGCAGGTGGCTTAAATCCCTTCTTCTTTGGAACTTCCCTCCCTTCCTGAAACAAAGCCAGCATGTCATGTGTGTGTAATAGAATAAAGAAGACATAAGCAATGTTCATAATGGTCAAGATTTTAAAAACTCTAAACAGCAAATTACAAATACAAACCAGTTTATTAGCAAGGGCCTGCAAGTCAATCCTCGGGATTACTTTCACTGTTACTCTCTGCCGGACATTGTCAACATCTACAACCTAGCATATACAACAAAATAAACGAATCAGCCATAAGAAACCAAGAAACAAAATAAAGGAAAACAGGAAACAAAACAACAACAAAAAATACCACTGGGAAAATATACCTTTGCAAGATCCCCATTATATGTACCAATCTTCACTCTCACCCAGGTATCCCTAGAAATATCGAGTGATTTGCTTTCGGCTGAGAGAACATCTATCATCTCCTTTATAGGGACAAGCATTATTCTACCTGGATATATACTACGCATACCCTTAATAGCCTGTAGCAAAACATTCTCCGTAAATTTACAACCTAAAGAATCTGAAGAAGAAAAAGTACAATAAGAGTTATAAATTGATGCATACCTCCTTCACATGGGCCTCTTTATCTGCTTCTATGTATATATAGTTTTTTAGATGATCAATTGCTATGGCAGATCTAATTCGCAGCTCGGATCCCTTATCGATACACTTCTGCATAAGGGAAACTGCTATTTCCCTTTCACGACCAATCTACGTAGCACAAGGAACGGATCATATTAATTTGTATCCATATAAATCTTTTTCATTTAATTCACACATTAAAGAATTTCGTCAATCATACCGCACATTTCACCATCCATAATTTAGAATCCCTAATCGACGGCAATAGAGCTTGCTGTTCAACGTCTGTTGCCTCATCATCATACTCAACGTGAAGGCTCTTAGAATACCTCTTCTGAATTATTCTCTCGAATTCCTCAACGTCCTCTTCTTGCTCATCCTCTCGTGGAAGGAATGGACGACGATGAATTCGTCTATCATCCTCATCACGTATATCGTTGACAATAAAATCTATATAACAACATCAATGACCATAAGAATAACAGAGGATGATATCAAATATGAGCCAAAGTACAGAACTAAAATACAAACAATTCAGAAAATTCCAATTACAAGAGAATAAATTCTCAACTTGAAGCTCCTCAAAAATTTCCAATGTCATATTAAAAACGAATTAGAATCATTGATCAGTGTTGCAATTGTTACCATGACCAATTTCACTTCTCGTATGCTCTTAAACTAGCAAAATCACGCATTGTTTCTTCTCTTATTCCAATCGATAACAACAATTAGGCGTATTAACTCAAAATTCAAGTTCAATTTTATATACTGAGAGTATTATGATTAAATAGAAAATATTAAAAAAAAAAAACCCTAACCTTCTTCTCTGTCCTCATCGTCCTCCAACTCGTCGTCATCGTCATCCACAAGCGCCTCATCGTCAAAGAACTGTGACGCCGCCTTCCTACGCCGCTTCCCTCCTCCGGCGCCGCCACCGTAATCCTCGTCATCTTCGTCGTCGTCTTCCTCCGCATAATCATCTATAAGTTCCGATCGGCTCCTCTTGCGTTTCGTCTTCCCGCCGCCGTAGTCGTCGTCCGCCTCCTCATCTTCTTCATCAACACCGTCGTAGTCCTCGTAGTCTACGTCGTCTTCCTCCTCCGCGTAGTCGTCTCTCCGCCGCGCCATCGTGGTTGATAATTTGGGGTTTCTTCGCAAGTAGCGTGGAAAATAGTTGATGAAGGTTTTAAGGAAATTTTTAGTTTTCGAATAGAAGTTTTGGCGAGAGGTTCTCTCTTATTTATAGGTGATGAGAGAGGAGCATTCATTCGATTTACACACGTGGAAATAATATATCGACTTTTTTTTTTTAATTCAAGCTTTTTGCTGACGTGGCTTTACGAGGAATGCGGGCCGTGATATTTGGGCTTGGACAATCGTCGGGCCACCCCCGGCGTGTCACCTAGTGTTTTCAACTGTTTTGTAGGTTAACGAGTGGAGCGATCCCTTCGACTACCTCGGACGCGTGGCAAGGACTCTCGGCATTCCCGATATTGGGCTTGAAGATTCCCGGACTTAGAAGACCTGTGGGCTTCAAGACGATTGGGCTGACCCAACATTTTGGAGCAGCATCATTTTGGCGCCGTCTGTGGGAATGCAAACTAGATCACGTGTCATGAACGGAGGTGGTCAAGGCGATCCCAACCAACCGCCTCGAGGAAGCAACAGAGTCTCCAACCAACCGCCTCGAGGAAGCAACGGAGTCTCAGAGCCGCCTCGAGGTAGCGGCAGAGTTTCAGAGCCGCCTCGAGGTAGCGGCAGAGTCTTAGAGCTGCCTCGAGGAAGCGACGGAGTCTTAGAGCCGCCTCGAGGAGCGGTAGAGTCTTAGAGCCGCCTCGAGGAAGCGACGGAGTCACAGAGCCGCCTCGAGGAGCGGTAGAGTTTTAGAGCCGCCTCGAAGCAAAAGAACTTCGAGAGCGGCGAACGAAGAGGGTTAAGGTGATCCCAACCAACCGCCTCGAGGAAGAAACAGAGTCTCCAACCAACCGCCTCGAGGAAGCAACGGAGTCTCAGAGCCGCCTCGAGGTAGCGGCAGAGTTTCAGAGCCGCCTCGAGGTAGCGGCAGAGTCTTAGAGCTGCCTTGAGAAAGCGACGGAGTCTCAGAGCCGCCTCGAGGAGCGGTAGAGTCTTAGAGCCGCCTCGAGGAAGCGACGGAGTCACAAAGCCGCCTCGAGGAGCGGTAGAGTTTTAGAGCCGCCTCGAAGCAAAAGAACTTCGAGAGCGGCGAACGAAGAGGGTTAAGGCGATTCCAACCAACCGCCTCGAGGAAGCGACGGAGTCTCAGAGCCGCTTCGAGGACCGGTAGAGTCTTAGAGCTACCTCGAATGAAGAGTGGCCTCGAAGCAAAATAACTGCGGGAGCGGCCAACGAAGAGGATCAAGGCAATCCCAACCACTCGTTTCAAGGTAGCGGTGGAGTCTCTGAGCTGCCTCGAATGAAGAGTTGCCTCGAAGCAAAAGAACTACGAGAGCGGCGAACGAAGAGGGTTAAGGCGATCCCAACCAACCGCCTCGAGGAAGCGACGAAGTCTCAGTGCCGCCTCGAGGAGCGGTAGAGTCTCAGAGCTACCTCGAATGAAGAGTTGCCTCGAAGCAAAATAACTACGGGAGCGGCCAACGAAGAGGATCAAGACGATCCCAACCAGTCGCTTCAAGGTAGCGGTGGAGTCTCAGAGCTGCCTCGAATGAAGAGTTGCCTCGAAGCAAAAGAACTACGGGAGCGGCCAACGAAGAGGATCAA
Organism: Erythranthe guttata; assembly: GCF_056151865.1. Lineage (NCBI taxonomy): Eukaryota > Viridiplantae > Streptophyta > Magnoliopsida > Lamiales > Phrymaceae > Erythranthe > Erythranthe guttata. The sequence goes on along the minus strand of NC_142535.1, from coordinate 10,440,406 downwards.
GGCGATCCCGACCACTCGCTTTAAGGAAGTGACAGAGTCTCAGTGCCTCCTCGAGGAAGCGACGGAGTCTCAGAGCCGCATCGAAACAAAAGAACTACGGGAGCGGCCAACGAAGAGGATCAAGGCGATCCCGACCACTCGTTTCAAGGTAGCGGTGGAGTCTCAGAGCTGCCTCGAAAGAAGAGTTGCCTCGAAGAAAAGATCTACGAGAGCGGCCAACGAAGAGGGTCAAGGCGATCCCAACCAACCGCCTCAAGGAAGCGACAAAGTCTCAGAGCCGCCTCGAGGAAGCGACGGAGTCTTAGAGCCACCTCGAGGAAGCGGCGGAGTCTCAGAGCCGCCTCGAAGAGCGGTAGAGTCTTAGAGCCACCTCGAAGCAAAAGAACTACGAGGGCGGCCAACGAAGAGGGTCAAGGCGATCCCAACCAACCGCTTCAAGGTAGCAGTGGAGTCTCAAAGCTGCGGAGAAGGAAAAGAACCACGGAAGCGGCCAACGAAGGTGGTTAGGGCAATCTCAACCAACCGCCTCGAAGTAGCGGCAGAGTCCCAGAGTCACCTCGAACGAAAAGAACTGCAGGAGCGGCCAACTAAGGTGGTCAAGGCAATCTCAACCAACCGCTTCAAGGTAACGCTAGAGTCATAGAGCCGCCTCGAAATAAGAGAACGACGGGAGCGGCCAACCTTGCGGGAACTTCAGCGCCGGTCATCTAGATGACTGCAGAGGAATTACAAGCCTTAATGGAGAAGACGACGGCCAGAGTAGCATCTTGGGCAGCGACGAACGTTGTAGCTCAGTATATCAATGCTCAAAGCACAACTGACTTTGTAGAAACTATTCATATGGGAAGCGATCCTACGGATTCCGTGCATGTCCATACCACTCCCCCAATTGTGGAGCTCCATGACTCAGACAAAAGAGTATCGCTCGACGGCCAAAGTTATTCCTCCGAACGGGCTCCTTGAAGATACGCTCATCACCAGTCGCTTCAGTGTAGCGCATCCTCAGATCGCGTGACTCGAAGATACGATCACCACCACTCGCCTCGGCGTAACACATCCTCAGACCGCGCGCCTCGAAGGGAAATTCGTCGCCAATCACAGCATCCACTAAGGCAAAGAGTATGAGCCCCTTCAAGGGAAAGAGCGACGCAAAGCCGTCAAACGAGAAGCGTTTATTCCCGGTCATATGACTATCGTCAAAGGCCTCGAGGCAGGGGACACCACGAACATGCACACCACCGCGAAAACTCCCTTCGAAACTAACTCGGAAGTAGAGATTCCCGACACCAATAAGCAAGAAGGCATCGACCAGGCTCCGACGACTGCAATTAAAAGAGTCCTCGGCGAGAAGTCTCGAGGTCGACGACCGCTCACTTTAGGGCATTGTCCACCCGAATTACCCACATTTATTCCTGCTATTATGGAAGAACTGTTGCCTCTCGGATTCAGGATCCCAATCTCCCCTAATTCGACGAAATCGGGGATCCCCAAGATCACTTAAATAAGTTTTACGCCAAGATTGACCTCTACGGTCTTAATAACGCAGCTCACTACAAGATATTTCGGACCACGCTAGCTGATCAGGTACAAATTTGGTTCAACGGCTTGCCCGAATCGTCCATAGACAATCTGGACCAACTAACGACGATTTCCCGTCACCAATACTCTGTAAGCAAGAAATACGCCAAAACTGGTCGTATCTCTTCAAGGTCATACAGCGGGACGAAGAGTCGCTCATGAATTACTTACAACAATTTGTCAAAGCAGTACATGAAGTGCCCCTCCTTAATCCTGAAATGTTAACCGACATACTGTAACACAATTTGAAGCATGTTCGTTTTCAAGGGTACATCGCAGGCCGGCCCCCTATGACCCTAGAAGAGCTCATAAATCGCACTAAGATGTACACCCGGACTTAGGAGACCTGTGGGCTTTAAGACCATTGGGCTGACCCAACATTTTGGAGCAACATCATTTCGGATTGAGGAGACTGCAGAGATAAGGGTACCCCTTAAGCGAAAGCGCGATGAGGAAAGCCACAACTATAATAGAAAAGAAGAGAGGTGTCCCGCCAAAAATCGCACATTCGAGAAGTTCTCACCTCTCAAGGATAAGCTTGTTGACATAATGATCATCGCAGAGCAGAACTGAATTCTTCAACCATCAAGATGGATGAAGGAGAATCCAAAACAAAAAAAATTTGGATGATTACTGTGAATACCACAGAGATCGAGGCCACACTACTGAGGAGTGTTTTCAGCTTATAATGAGAGTGCTCGGAACACTTGTCCACAACAAACACTTGAGAGAATTCCTAGAACAATCGCAATCCTGAAGAAATACTTTACTTAGTATTTACTATTGCCCCACGCGGGCCCTATGTAATTTCTTTTCAGCAATAAGTCGATGGCATACCGCCCGCACAATATTTTCAAGGCATACCGCCAGCATGATTCTTAATAAACTATTTTAGCCGGTGGGATACCGCCGCCGTAATTTCTACATCAACCATTTGTTTTCTCTACGCGTTTTCGTTCGAGGAAACTACAATCGATTTAACAAAAAATCAATTGACTCAAAAAATAGCTAAAGGGGAAGATATCAAGGATCACAAAGGGTCTGGCCAACCCCAACCTTGGTTTCTCGCTTCCCAAAGCTCCAAAAAATAGAGCAACTAAAGCTCAGGGAAGTCTTACCCACCACAAAAAACTTGGGTAAACGGGCAGACTTCCAGCATAAAAAACTTAAGGGTCTGATCAACCACCAAGTGTAAAAATACGGACTTCCCACTAGGCGTTAAAGCCAAGGGATACCGTCTTACCTAAAAAGATAAAGTAAAAGCTTATTCTTTACGAGAGTCGAGCCTCCCACTAGGCGATATAGCCAAGGGATACCGCCTCACCGGAAAAGATGAAGCATAACTCATTCTTTACAAAAATACGGACATCCCACTAGGCGTTAAAGCCAAGGGATACCGTCTTACCCCAAAAAATAATGTAAAAGTTTATTCTTTACGAGAGCCGAGCCTCCCACTAGGCGATATAGCCAAGGGATACCGTCTCACCGAAAAATGTGAAGCATAACTCATTCTTTACGAAATGCGTGTCTCCCACTAGGCAATAAAGCCAAGGGGTTTCGCCCCGCTAAAAAGATAAAGTAAAGCTCATTTTTTACGAGAGACGGACCCCCCACTAGGCGATATATCCAAGGGATGCCGCCTTGGCGGATAAGTTGAAACATAACTCATTCTTTAGGAAATGCGCGATTTTCACTAGGCAACAAAGCCAACGGATATCACAACTTCCTCCAATAATTTTGGCGACTGATCGCCGCCGTATAACAAATGGGCCTCCCTTAAAAAACTATCATCGTCTAACTGTAGCGCCCGCCTCTGCAAGATCCCTGTAGCTGACTTCAAAATTTCCTACCACCTTGAAACTCAAGGAAAATAAGAAAATTATTTCGTCTTCGAGCGACTATTCCTAATTACTCTCAGGCAGACCCACGGGCCCGTGACTCAACCTGGGAGTGGGGGGCTTAATGATGTGCCTAATTGGACTTTAACCCAAAAAGCCCAAGAGGCTCATTAAAAGGAAAAGCCCAATACGAAGGCCTTAATTAAGGACTTTATGAGAAGCTTATGGGAAGAAAGCTAATGTTGTTTGTCGCACATTGGTTTTCTACAAGAAAACCATACCAAACTCCACCTATAAATATGTGTTATCAATCACATAATAAGGTAAGCACTATTTAGGCAATTAATTAATATTATTTGCTTATATTGTGATAGTTTTCTGACTTGAGCGTCGGAGGACAATCGTCGGGCCACCCCCGGCGTGTCACCTAGTGTTTTCACCTAGTGATCCCTTCGACTACCTCGGACGCGTGGCAAGGACTCTCGGCATTCCCGATGTTGGGCTTGAAGATTCCCGGACTTAGAAGACCTGTGGGCTTCAAGACCATTGGGCTGACCCAACATTTTGGAGCAGCAATGCAAGTTGGATTTATTTTAAATAAATAAATTAGTTATATTTTGCATGTTTCTTCCACTTGTCACTTTCTCCTTTTGTGTGGCATAGCCACTACACTTGTCTACTAATCACCCCCTAGTAAGAATGACTAAGCTATTTCTCTCTCTCTCTCTCTCTCTCTCTCTTTTAATCCTATTACCGTAACTCATCTTCATTATTCTCCCAACTCAAGAATATGAAGAATACTCTTCTCTCTCTCTTGTTTTTCTTTCGGCCAAAGCAAACACCACCATAATCCCACCAAGAAATATTACCCAAAATTTCCATCTTTCCACCATAAGTCTTTCAAAATATTTCTCATCTTTAAATCTTCTCCATAGCAATATCTCTTGAGTTCCTTCAAGAACTCCATAAAACCCACATCTCCATTATATTGGAATTTCTTGAAGCCTTCTTGAATCCTTTTATTTTCTATTCCGTAAAGGTAAGAAATTCCGATTTCTTGCTGCAATTAAATGGCATCAATAGTATCAAAATGGTTTTCAAAATTTTCTAAAGATTGGGAGTGATTTCGAAAAGTTAGGGCTTTTTGAGGGAAAATGGAAAAGAAGTGTTTCTTGTTAAATTCTTGTTCTTGCATGCATCATCTATGTTGGTAGTGGGTAGATACAACTTTTATTGGCCAAAAGCATTAAAATTTCAGATTTCAAAAAGGGGTTTTCAAGAAAAATGAATTTTTAACTTTTATGGGGTTGCATGTGTAAATCGAAAGATTTTTGGGTCAAATCTGTAATTTTTGAGAAGTCAGTCCTAAATGTGTTTTCAAAACAGTTTTCCAGCATTTATTAAACAAAAATTTCGGATTTAAGGAAGTTTTGTAAGAAAAAGTGGTTTTTGAACTTTTAGTAGTATTGCATGTGAAGATTTAGAGGTTTTGGGGTAAAATATGTAATTTTCGGAATTTCTGCATAAAGTGACTTTTCAACTTCGATTTCTGCATCTAATAAAATAGAATTTCAGATTTGTTAAGGGTTTTTCATGAAAAAGTGGATTTTGAACTTTTAGTGTGGTTGCATGTGTAAATCTTGAAACTTTTGGGTCCAAACTGCAATTTCCGAAACTTCTCTCATTTTTAAAGTTTGGATCTGTTTTCCAGTAAGTATTAAGTGGGGAAAAGTTTTCTTTACAAAGGTTTTCAAAGTAATTAAGGTTATATTAGAGGTTTTGATTTTTTAAAAGAAAAATTAAATTTCTAGTTTTTGATTTCAAGAAAATTCGAGACTTTGTGAAAATTTAAAATAATTTCGGAAACTGAAATTTGGGTCAGTAAGGAGTCCTATTATTTAATTTGGGAATTTTTGGAATTAGTTTGCTATTATTTCGAAATTAGGACAATTTGCATGTCATTTATTATGTTTTGTGCTTTTATGTTTATGTCTTTGATTTAATGGTGATGAGTGATGAGATTTGGGGTTTTGTAATTTTAATTGCTTCCTGGATGTGGATTAATTGCTGTAAGAATTTATTGAAATGGATTATTACCTAGATGTGGTAATAAGTTCATTAAATGAAAGGTGAAAAAAGGGTGCTTGCTTTACAAGCATGGTTTGATATTAAATGGTGATGTTTTAATGTGTGGTTGCATGTGTGTGTGCTGAATATGTGTGAGTGTGTGTGTGCTGATTGTGCATGTGGTGTGTGCCGTGTGTGGTTGTGTATTTATGTGTGTGAATTTGGGGATTATTGCCCAATTTATAAATATGTGGTAAATTGTGATATTTGTGTGATTTTGTGGCACTTGATTGATATTTGTGATGTTTATGTGTGGGTCATAAGCATAATTTCGAAAAGTTGCATTAAAAGGTTTTTGAATTGAAAGATTAATGGAATATCAGGTAATAAACAACTCGGATATAGTGGGCCGGTATCCAACTAGGATGATGTGTGTTGTGGTTTGATTCCACTTAGTGAAAGCGGGCTCGTAACAGGTTTATTGCTCAGGTACATAAATTAATCTTTCACGGATCCGATAAAACGAAAAATGTGTTTTTCATGATTTTCATAAAAGGGCATTTTAGTCATTTTGCATAAGTACGTGATTATGTGCGAATGATGTGTTTTCGTGAATTATGTGGTTTGACCGATTGTCTTGTGTTGTTGTACGGAACGTGGGTAAGAATGGGTATATAATATTATATATTACGTATAACGTATTTTTCAAAGTTCGATATTTCATCGGATTTCTTATTGAGCTTTATAGCTCATATAGATGTCTTTTAATTGCAGGTAGTAGTGTTAGTAATCCTCAACAGGGATGGGTCGAGTAGCGGATCGAGGTCTTGCCCGGAAATTTAGAAGACGTACGAGGACCTATGAACGATGCTAAAGACTTTTGGTTATTTTGTTTTGGTGGTGTAATATTAAATCTAAATACTTCCTTTTCGTATTTTAAACTCGTTACCTATAAGAATCGTACTTAACCCCTACTATAATATAGTCAGTTTCGTAAATTGCTATTTTCATACCTCCATTAGTGAGTTCCTAATTATTCACCAAAATAACCTTTCCAAACTCTGATTTCTTCTCGAACCAAAAATCAATAGTGATACTGTAGCACTTGAACTAAAAACCTGCCCTCGAAACTTATATTTTTTATAATTGCATTTTCGCCCCATTCCAAAGTTTTTAAAAATTACAAATAGATCCTTTGCTTCCGCTAGTTTAATAAACACTCCGATAAACCGGTTAGATTTATCGCTCGACAAGAAGGGGGGTGCTACAATTACTTTAGTGCAAATGATTGGTATTGGTAATGATTGGTATCGGTATGAGTATCGGTATTTGTATCGATATCTATATCCGTATTGATATCGTAATGATAATAGCAATGATAATATGGTAATGGCAATGGTAACGGTAACGGCGTTGGCATTGGTGTTGGTATTGGTAATGGTAATAGTAATGGTAACGGTAATGGTAACGATGTACTCACCTTTTGTATACACAAATTTAACCTTCGGTATTTTGTTTTTTTTTCACTTATTTTGACTGAATTTGTTATCTACATTAAAAGTAAATATTTATTCTTATGATGAATTCCCCGTGGGGTGAAGTACTAGTGTAGTTTAAATTCTGTAACAAATATGTTAAATTACAGATAATATATGTCCACTTGAAATAACATTCAATATATATTTGCATGTTTAATAAGTATCAACAATAATATAAAGCTTATCAACTTCATTTTTTTTTATAATGACAGAAATAACAAATTGTTGCTGCTGTTTAGCAGATTTGCCAGTGAGCTTGGAATATCTCTGACTATGGCAAAATAGTGGAATTTTTTTCCGATCTTTAATTTTTTTTGTCAGAGATTAAAAAATAATAATAAATAAATAAATAAAGATCTACATCAGTTCGATCAATTTTATACAGGACTCGAAACCATCCAATCTCTCATAGGAGTCATACACGGATGCATCAGTTCGATCAATTTTATACAGATTTTATACAGGACTCGAAACCATCCAATCTCTCATAGGAGTCATACACGGATGCAGTGGAGTTCGAGGCGGCATAGGTGTCTCGCTTCCGATACCATATCTTGATGTTTCCCTAATTTGAAAGATTATATCAGAAACCTTAAAATCCAAAAACCAAAAATAAATAAATAAATATTCCAAGTATTATTATAATTTATAAGCCTACCTAAATGGTGTGGAAACATTGACATTATCCGAAATATAACTGCGATCAACTGCACAAAATTGTCGATACCGAAATATCATTACGTGGGAGTCAAAAAAAAAATCAAGAAGAAAAAGAAAGGCAAATTGAGAGGAGAAAAACTTGCCTGTAACAACTTTCATTTGCGACTCTAATTCAACACGAACCGTTGAACCTTTAACTTCTACTACTCGTCCCTTGCTTCCCTTATAATGGAAGACACGAATTATAACCGCAGCTCCAACTAAACCTCTTCCACCACCTCCATTCCTCCCTCCAACTGTCCAATTCAAGTTAATATTATAAATATAAAACAAATGCAGAAAATTTAATTTTCTTTTATAGAAATTACTTACAATTATTTACGGGGCCAGGGCCTCCTCTAGGTGGTCTCATCGGATATTGTGGGGCACAAGATGGCGTTCTGAGATGCGCAAATCTCGATATCAATGTGTTACCCTAAATAGAAAAAAGTCAAATGTCAAAGTCAAAATCAAAGTCAGTGAAAACTCGAGAACACGAAAATAATATTTATCCATACATCGCGATCACCGTTCGAACGAGATCCACCCACAACCATACAAGACTTGGATGTAACGCAAATAAAGCCAATATGCTCAAGGTGGTGACGGTCATGAATAAACAAGACTCCTTTGTATATATGTTCAACCGGACCTTGTTTCCCCTGAAAAAGTAGTAATGGAGTTGAATATTATATGATCATCTCAATACAACCAAAACACTAATTTTTACTAATAAACGGTAAGTAAGGTTTGAGAAGCGCACCTTACACGGACCCTCGAGAATCTTTACAACATCTTTCACGGATATTGTGATCTTATATTGGTCCGTTGCAAAAATCTTCCTAAATATCTTCTGTTTAATATCTCTCAACATCACAAGGGCAACTTCAGGGCATTCCGGAACACCCTTAAGAACCTGAGTAGCAACCATAAAGCAAGTTAATAGAACGACAAACCAATCAATAGTCTTTGTTGGCTTCTATTTATTCAGGCTAACCTGGAAAGCATCGCTCAACACACGTATAATCAAGGCAAAGCTATTGTCCCTGCACGTTTAATAACTTTCATTTAAAAAAACCCAATAGTGAAAAACTGGAAAATAAATAAAATTTTCATGAAAGAGAAAAAAGGCACTCAAGTAGCACAAGGTCATGAAGCTCGTAATCCCCGATCCTAGTAACACCTGATGTTATTTCAGAGCTTTCCACAATTTGTCCGCAAAGACACGAGACTGCGTATAGCAAAAATAGCAACAGAGTCAGTACTTGCACGAAGAAAAATAAAATGGACAACTAAAGTACTTAAGAAGATAACATAGAAGCTCCTTGGTTGTGTCTGAAACTATGTTCACCATGTGACCTTCAACTGAAACCACCATACCAGTTGCACCTTCTGAAGCACCAGATACGACCTTTACATGATTTCCGGTTCGAAAGTACTTGCAGAGGTCGTTGTCACTTATAGCAAGAGTTTTCTGAAAATTAGAACGTGCAATGTGGTTATTATCACCATCCAAACATAAAATTCAAGATATCGTGTGGAAAAGCTAAATTATGTTTTTACTCACAGGAAGGCCTTTTTCGTTTGGTTTAATATGTACAAAATCTTCCTCAACTTTTTCCACCCATCCTTGCAAGTTTTGAAGATCTCCCTTTACAACTACAACCCTATCACCCTTCATGAAATGACCTTTCTTTCTGTTTGCAACGAGTGTCGACAAACATGACATGTCACCATCCCCAGTTTCACCAGACTGCCGAAATTTCTCGAGTTCATCAAAAGTAGGTTTCACATTCTGAGTTCTGAGCGATTTCAGTGAGAAATGTTTATACAAGAAACCATCCTTGAGCATCATCCCCTCAATTTTGTCAAAGGAATCACTCGAAGATGGATCTCGTTTAGTCTCTACACTAATACTTAGGTCTCTGGTCAAAGAAATGAAAAAGTCAACTTTCGGGGGGAAGCAAGTAAGAGTGAAAGAAACAAATAAAAAGATTTTGTAACAACTATACCTAGCTTCATTGATACTCATAAACCGGGCAGGTGGCTTAAATCCCTTCTTCTTTGGAACTTCCCTCCCTTCCTGAAACAAAGCCAGCATGTAATGTATGTGTAATAGAATAAAGAAGACATAAGCAATGTTCATAATGGTCAAGAATTTAAAAACTCTAAATAGCAAATTACAAATACAAACCAGTTTATTAGCAAGGGCCTGCAAGTCAATCCTCGGGATTACTTTCACTGTTACTCTCTGCCGGACATTGTCAACATCTACAACCTAGCATATACAACAAAATAAACGAATCAGCCATAAGAAACCAAGAAACAAAATAAAGGAAAACAGGAAACAAAACAACAACAAAAAATACCACTGGGAAAATATACCTTTGCAAGATCCCCATTATATGTACCAATCTTCACTCTCACCCAGGTATCCCTAGAAATATCGAGTGATTTGCTTTCGGCTGAGAGAACATCTATCATCTCCTTTATAGGGACAAGCATTATTCTACCTGGATATATACTACGCATACCCTTAATAGCCTGTAGCAAAACATTCTCCGTAAATTTACAACCTAAAGAATCTGAAGAAGAAAAAGTACAATAAGAGTTATAAATTGATGCATACCTCCTTCACATGGGCCTCTTTATCTGCTTCTATGTATATATAGTTTTTTAGATGATCAATTGCTATGGCAGATCTAATTCGCAGCTCGGATCCCTTATCGATACACTTCTGCATAAGGGAAACTGCAATTTCGTCAATCATACCGCACATTAAAGAATTTCGTCAATCATACCGCACATTTCACCATCCATAATTTAGAATCCCTAATCGACGGCAATAGAGCTTGCTGTTCAACGTCTGTTGCCTCATCGTCATACTCAACGTGAAGGCTCTTAGAATACCTCTCCTGAATTCTTCTCTCGAATTCCTCAACGTCCTCTTCTTGCTCATCCTCTCGTGGAAGCAATGGACGACGATGAATTCGTCAATCATCCTCATCACGTATATCGTCGACAATAAAATCTATATAACAACATCAATGGCCATAAGAATAACAGAGGATGATAGCAAATATGAGCCAAAGTACAGAACTAAAATACAAACAATTCAGAAAATTCCAATTACAAGAGAATAAATTATCAACTTGAAGCTCCTAAAAAATTTCCAATGTCATGTTAAAAACGAATTAGAATCATTAATCAGTGTTCTTCCTCCGCGTAATCGTCTTCTTCCTCCGCGTAGTCGTCTCTCCGCCGCGCCATCGTGGTTTATAATTTGGGGTTTCTTCGCAAGTAGCGTGGAAAATAGTTGATGAAGGTTTTAAGGAAATTTTTAGTTTTCGAATAGAAGTTTTGGCGAGAGGTTCTCTCTTATTTATAGGTGATGAGAGAGGGGCATTAATTCGATTTACACACGTGGAAATAATATATCGACTTTTTTTTTTAATTCAAGCTTTTTGCTGACGTGGCTTTACGAGGAATGCGGGCCGTGATATTTGGGCTTGGGCCACCAAATAAACTAGGGATAAACACAAGCCCAAATCATCATTTGACATACCCCTGGAGAAGCGAAAGTACTATACTACCCTCATAAGCAATATTCGGCCAAACTACAGTTAGCATTTCTGGTCCTGCATTTATCATTTTCGCTGATTTATTTATTAATTTTTTTTAATAATAACAAACCTGTTTGTTTTATATATATATATATATATATATATATATATATATATATATATATTTATTTTTTTTTAATTTTTTTAATTTTCAAAACAATATGTTTAATGTACTGAAAATTACTACATGTAACTATGGTACCTATAGTAATTCGTAGTTATGTTCGTCTTTTTTTCCCATATTTTTAGTCGATCAATTGTATACACACACGAATACTGGCTTATACAGAAGAAATTCATAAACCCCAACAAAAAAATGCAAATTTCAATATTTCTATTATAAATCACCTCAGAACCAATAAAATACAAATCGAAAATACACAAATATATGCATATGTAACTACATGTTACTATATGTATAGTAATGTATACAGTTTGTTGAACACTGCTGCACATGTAACTTCAACCAAATTTTTGACACCTTCAAGGAGGGGATCAATGGCTTTCGCTAAGCTGCAATTGCTAAATCAAAACAAAAAAAAATTACTTTAGTGCAAATGATTGGTATTGGTAATGATTGGTATTGGTATGAGTATCGGTATTTGTATCGGTATCTATATCCGTATTGATATCGTAATTGATTCGGTAAAAATTAATTATTTCGGCCCATTAAAAGAAGGCCCAATAATGGCCCGATAATTGAAATCTTGCGAGAGTCAACTCCAGGGCGAGAGAAAGGGAAGTTCTCGCTCGCCAAAAAGAGAGGACGGGAACAAGGAATATTATCTGAAAAGTAGAGCAACACCGCCGACTTACATTTAATGCGTGTCTTCTCAAATGTCAGGAATAACAGAGAATATACAGACTAGATGATTTGATAAATCAATGTTCTGGGCCTATTGTTGGGTGCTAAATACCAACACGCAAGTGCACGTATCGCAAACAAGTAGTAAAGTGGACTCGTGAGAGTCGGATGTCGATCCCACATGGAATACGCAAATTACCTAATCCTAAGTACCAAATCCTAACAATTATGATTTTTATCCAGCCTACGCAGGGTTGTCAAATTAATTAACTAAATAAATTAAACTAATTAAGAAAGCAATTAAACACGAGAAAATATCAATATAAAACGGATCTAGGATTTTATCTTCCCCCTATGCGATAATTCTTCACCCAATTATTCTTCTATCATGCAAGTTACGATTCCCGATTATTAACCCAAGACACGAAATTACTCATAACCAGCTGTCGCGTGTATTATAAGTCTATTATTCATAAACGATTCACTATATGTCTATGCAAACCTAGTATGAATAAAGCATTAAATAACAAGTCTTGAAAACGGCTACCTAAGGTATTATCTGTATGTCTACGATAATACATGCAATCAACACACATTCGGTGAAAACTACTTGAAGGCTCTTCTATCCCTGTTCTAATTATTAAAACGATCTGTCAATCAATTCTAACAATAACTAATAGCAACATAAATTAGCTACGTTCATGCGCTAAATAAGATCAAAATAGAAGAAATAATCGAAGAATTAAACTTGCATATAAGTAGAAAAATAGGTTCGAATTACCACATAGAGTTCCAACAAAATCCTAGAATAAAAACTTAGCTACTCATGTTCGCTACGAAAAACATAATAAAAATACGAAAAACCATAAAAACTATGAATAAAAATAAAGAGGAGAACTATGATGAAGATTCGTCAAGTCTTCTTCTTCGTTCGCCGTTCTTGTGCTCCTAAATCGCGTGTATAAAAGATAAAGATAGATTCCTAATTGTGTGCTATTTGGCCTTTAAATAGGGTGCAAAAATATAATAGGGCGGGTTTCCTTGTGTAATTAAACTTCTTTCACTGCGCCACCTCGTAACCCCGGACGGCCGTGCGAGAATAAGCTCTGAAATCCGGACGGCCGTCCGGTCTTTAATTCTTCAGAGTTTGGATATTTTCACTTTTGGCCCACTTTTTCTCCGAATTTGCAGTTTTTACCCCATAAGTTGCCAATTCTTCAATTTGTACCTAAAATACAAATAACAACCATTTTAAGCACCAATTATCGTTAAAACACACCAAAAGCTCCAATTAAAAGGTACAATTAAGTGTAAAAATATACACTTAACACACCCCCAAACTTGAACTTTTGCTTGTCCTCACGTCAAATCAATTTATGAGCACAAAACTCGACTATACATCTCATTACATAGATCGATTGGTCAACTTCGCGTTTTCAGAACTTTCAATTATGATGATAATTCCTAGGTATTCGCAAGCTTAACATTCAACGGTACCTAGTCACTCACTATTACCAAAAACCACAAATCATACAATTGCTTCAAGTATCCAATATTTGCAAGTTAAAGATAGAAAGAATTTATACTTACATGCATATATTTGACTCCAACTAATATTGAATATTAAGCTATTGGGATCATTGGGACTTTGTGATTTTCAATTGTTAGGCTCTTTGGTCCGAGGTAGGTAATATGGGTATGTGTGGCTAATTTTTTTGAATTGAGGTGATTACGCCAAAAATTGAAAGATAGGCGTTTGAAACAATGAATTCACCTCTAAGGAATTTAATAAACTCGATTCTCAAAAGTTCAAACGTCCACACTTTTGCCTCTTTCAACACAATTCAACAACTAGTCCTTAATTCTAATATCTTCTTCTTCTTTTTTTTTTTTTTTTTTTTTTTTTTTTTTTTTTTTTTATCGAAGAATTTAGATATATATATATATATATATATATATATATATATATATATATATATATATATATATATATATATATATATATAAAGATGTACATATATATATCTATCTTTTTTTTTTTTTTTTCGAAGAAGAAGAATGACCTTATAAGAATTTTCGACCGGACTCCAAGGGATAATTATTCAAAAATCTCCACTTTTCTACCTTCTACATATTGGCTAAAAGAAAGAACACCTTTTCTCCGAGGCTCAAATCAAGGTTCTAAGGATAAGTTCGATAAAAAGGGTAGGCTTGAAAGGCTCAAACGGTTCAAAGAAGGCCCAAATCATATCCCAAATCACTTACTACCCAACACTTCGTATCATAAAGGCCCTAAGGTGAGATTTAAAACCGAACAAAGAGAAGTGGAATCCGTATTAGGAGTCCGGTATTAGAAGCTCTTCCAAGAAATAGTAAGAAGTTAATTCAACTGAGATTATCCTTTTTCCTAACAAAAAAATATACAACTTATTATTCAGTATCTCTTAAACCAGAAATATACTGACTTGGCCGTCGGAGTGCTAACTCCGGCATCAGCCCGGTTTTTCTTTTATGTGTTCTTATTTGCAGAATCTAGAAGATCCACCAACATATTCGGACGAATCAAATGGCGCCGTCTGTGGGAACGTTTCAAATATAAATAGCCAAAAACCTTCTCAAAAGCATCATTTCTTCCTTTCAAAATCATTTTCTCCTTCTTCCAGTCCAAAATAAATCTAAAAATGGATACCCCAATCGAGAGGGCTGGCCAACCTGATCCGACAGAGGCCGAAATTAGTCCAGCACCTTGTCCTGATTTACAAGGACCTTACCTGGGAAGTACATCTGCCCGTCAGGTAGAGGTTTTGCGCACTCCTGATCCTGCTGCTGCCAGTCCCACGGTAACTATAACCATGGAATCACTCCAGGCCCTCCTTACAGCTGTAGTTCAAGGTGGGTCGCCAAGTGAAAGAAGAGAGCACGAGGGGTTGCCGCCCACGAAAAGACGTTTGAAATACATGGACAGGTCCGATGAGGAGCCTGCTGTGAAACGAGAGTCGCTGAACGCGACGCTCGCTCAAGAAGAGTCACGAGAGCATGTTCAGACCAAGAGGAGCCCGTTCACTGCACAAATACTGAATGATGAACTTCCTGGTTCATTTCGACCAGTCACGTACGAATATCTGGGGACCACGGATCCTAGCGAGCATCTATGCAGATTTAACAACACTTCAGACCTACATCGTTTTTCGGAAGGAGTAAAATGCAGGGTGTTCACTACCACTTTGGCGGGACCCGCTCAAGCGTGGTTTAGTCAGCTCCGGCCCGCCTCAATAGGCAGTTTTGACCAACTCGCCTCTGTTTTCCTCGATAATTTTGCGAGCTCCAAAAAGCAGAAGAGGAGTACTTTGACCCTCTTTGCGGTCAAACAGCGAGAGGGAGAGCATCTATGAAGTTTCATTAAGCGTTTCATAACAGCCACTTTGGAGGTGCCAATAACTTCGGAGGAGGTCCTAATCAATGCCTTAGCCCAGGGATTGCGACTTGGAGATTTCTTTACCTCTATATCTAAAAAGCTGCCTCTTTCGTTTAATGATTTATTAAGAAAGGCGGAGCGATATATGAATGCTGAGGAGGCCGAACAGGGCAAGGCCGTCGATAAAGGAATGGATAAAATAAAGGAAATGCGAGAAGAGAAAATGCAAAGACCTATCCCTCTAACCAAAAATGAGGGATTGGTGGAAAGAACAGTGGGCCCCCGATTCGAGAACTATGTCTCATTGGTTGCGCCTCCTGCCGAGATCTTGATGGCCATCGAGAACCATCCCAAGTTGAAGTGGCCTCGCACCTATTCCGAGGTTCCCAAGAAAAATCCGGTCGCGGGAAGTTTTTGTCGTTTTCATAATGATTATGGACATACCACGAACGAATGTCAGCATCTTAGAGACGAGATAGAAAGGCTGATTCGGGCAAAAAACTTGCCCGAGTTTGTCAAACCCGGACAGCCTACAGCGAGCATATTGGCCCCGCATACTCGGCCTGTTGCTAACCGGTCGGAGAATGTTCGAGAGAAGGCCGGCGAGAGGAAGGACCAACCCTTAGAAGGAGGGTTTATCCACATGATACACGGAGGACCTTCAGGAGGTGATTCAAATAGGGCTCGGATGGCCCATCTAAGACATTTAAGGGAAACTGAAAAGCTTTTCGGAGAGGTGGAAGCTGCCGATCTGACAAGTCGAGCGAACTTACCAGTATTATACGAGATGGAGTCACAGCTCACGGAGGTGCAGACGGTGTCGCAAGTCCCTCCCATCATGTTTGGACGGGTAGACGAGGAGGGGATACAGCAGCCTCACACCGATGCCCTAGTAATCACAGCCATGGTGGCCAACTTCGACATTGCGCGAATACTAGTTGACACAGGGAGTTCTGCAGACGTCATTTTTACAGTTGTTTCAAGCAAATGAATATGAATTTTGAGCTGAAATATGTGGAGACCAGCTTAATGGGATTCTCGGGCGAGACGGTGCAGGCCCTAGGAGAGGTTTGCCTGCCCATATCACTGGGTATGGAGCCTGTGCGAGCTAATAGGTCAATAAATTTCCTAGTATTGGATGTCCCTTCCACTTACAACATGATACTTGGTCGACCGTCCATGAATCTATTCCGAGCCGTGGTATCTACTTACCATATGAAGTTAAAATTTCCCATGGGAGATCAGATCGGAGAGGTGCGGGGAGACCAAGAGACCGCGAGAATGTGCTATTACGATGCATTAAGGCGAACTGGGAGGATAGATACCATTCATGTTGGGCGAGCTGACATGATGGAAAGGGATGAGCCTCATCCTAAAATTGACCCCGAAAAGGAGGACAGCCACGTGCGACCCATGGAGGAGTTGATGATTGTGCAGCTATGCAAGAAGGATGATAGTCGCACAACTAGAATCGGGAGAGATATGGATACCACGATGGCAGAACAATTAATAGAGTTTTTGCGCAACAACCTGGATGTGTTCGCATTCTCGTCAAAGGATTTGGTGGGAATCGATAGTCGTTTAGTGTTCACAGATTGAATGTCAAAGCAGGGACCAAACCAGTCAAGCAGAAGAGAAGGCATTTTGGAGCTGAAAAAGATAGAATAATCCAGGAGGAAGTACAAAAGTTGTTAATGGCGGGTCCAAATTCGGGAGATACGATTTCCCACTTGGTTATCCAACGCAGTACTAGTAAAGAAGGGGGCGAGCAAATGGAGAATGTGTATTGACTTCAGAGATCTCAACAAGGCGTGCCCTAAAGATTATTATCCTCTCCCCCGAATCGACCAACTCGTAGACTCAACAGCAGGATGCGAAATGCTGAGTATGATGGACGCATCCCAAGGTTACCACCAAATACCTCTGGATCGAGAGGATCATGCCAAAGTAAGCTTTATCACATCAACAGGCACATACTGTTATACGGTGATGCCCTTCGGCCTGAAAAACGCGGGCGCAACCTATCAGCGGTTGATGGACCGGATGTTCCGAGCACAGTTAGGAAGAAACATGGAAATATATGTGGATGACATGCTGGTAAAAAGCAAAGAAGCAAGAACACACTTAGAAGATCTTGAAGAAACTTTCCATACCTTACGACAGTATGGAATGAAGCTCAACCCAAATAAATGTGCCTTCGGGGTCCGGACGGGCAAGTTCCTCGGTTACATGGTCACCGAGAGAGGGGTAGAGGTGAATCCAGAGAAAGTTCAGGCGGTCATCAACATGAAAGCACCTAGGAACATTAAGGAAGTTCAAACACTGGCGGGAAGGATCACGGCTCTAAGCAGATTTATATCTAGATCCGGGGAGGCGAGTTACCCTTTCTTCAAAATACTGAGAAAAGGTGCCGAGTTCAGGTGGACAGAAGAATCGGAGGTCGCTTTCGCCCTGTTAAAAATGCTTCTCGCTCAGCTACCGTTGTTAACCAAGCCTAAAACGGGAGAAAAGTTGTACGTATATCTGTCCGTGGGCGAATATTCAGTAGGCTCGGTCCTCATTCGGGAGGAGGAAGGAAAGCAAAGTCCAGTGTATTATGCGAGTAGGTTGTTGCGAGGACCGGAGGAGCGGTATACTGAGATCGAGAAAATCGGGCTAGCATTAGTAACTACAGCTAGAAAACTACGGCCTTATTTCCTGTCGCATACCATAGTAGTCCGAACTAACCATCCGATGAAGACAGTACTAGGAAGGATTGATGTCTCGGGAAGGATGGTGAAATGTGCAGTCGAGTTGGGGCAATTCGACATAGAATATGAGTCGCGGTTGGCAATCAAAGGCCAAGCTCTGGCGGATTTCCTGCAAGAAACTACAAGGGTTAGTGAGGTGGCAGAATGGAGGCTGTTTGTGGATGGTGCTTCTAATTCAATGGGGAGCGGAGCAGGAGTGGTATTACACAAGGCAGGCGAGAGCGAGGAAGTAGAATACGCGATCAAGTTACCATTTCGAGCTTCCAATAACGAGGCAGTAATACATGGTATGAAACTGGCCGCGATAGCAGGTGCAAGAAGAGTGACTATCTTTTCAGACTCACAGTTAGTAGTCTAGCAGATAAAAGGAGAGTTCGAGACCAAGGACAGCAGAATGAATAGTTATTGCGAGATGGCGCGGGTCCTTATGGAGGAGTTTGAAGGGGTAGATCTGAAACAAATCCCGAGAGAGAAAAATACGAGAGCAGATTTTCTGGCCAAAATAGGAAGCATGGATATGGGCTGCGAGTCGCGAAAAATTCAGATAATTGTAGGAGAGCCATCGTTGAAGGTTGGGCACGAAATATTAGGAATGACGGGAGTGCAGGATTGGCGAACGGAAATAAGAAATCATCTGATTGGTAAAAGTTAAGGGAGTTCGCGAGAGATAGCGAGGCTGAACCAGCGAGCGAAGTATTTTTGTCTCGACGGGGATATTCTATACAAAAGAGGATATACAAGACCGCATCTACGGTGTCTCGACATACGAGAGGGTCAATATGTGTTGCGAGAGATCCATGAAGGATGCTGTGGCGATCATGCCGGGAGAAGGGGCCTAATAACACGGGTTCTGAGGAGCGGATATTTTTGGCTAACTATGAGGAAAGACGCAATGCAGTTTGTCCAGAAATGCAATAAATGTCAGAAACATGGGCCGTTAATCCATGTTCCGGGAGAGGAAATGACGATCATCACATCACCACATCCATTCGCACAATGGGGGATTGATATTGTAGGACCTTTGCCGCTCGCTAGTGGTCAGAGAAAATTCTTGGTAGTCGCAGTGGACTACTTTAGCAAATGGGTCGAGGCCGTTGCAGTCGCCAAAATCACATATACCGAAATTATGAAGTTCCTATGGCAGAATATCTGTTGTCTGTATGGATTACCAAAAAACATCGTCTCAGACAACGGCACACAGTACAACTCAAAAAAGATACGGGAGTGGTGCGAGGGTTTAGGAATAGCACAGCGATTTGCAGCGGTGGCACACCCGCAGGCGAATGGTCAAGTCAAGGTAATTAACCGTATATTACTCGAGGGGATAAATAAACGATTAGAAAAAGCAAAGGGAAATTGGGTGGAAGAGTTGCATGCAGTCCTGTGGGCATACCGAACAACACGAAAAGAATCAACGGGAGATAGCCCTTTCTCGCTAGTATATGAGTCTGAAGCAGTGGCCCCTGTTGAAATAGGGATGCCATCGAGCAGAATTATGAACTTCCAACAAGCGGCTAATAATCAACGCTTGCGAGAAAACGTAGATCTAATATTGGAAAAACGGGAGGATGCTAGGCTCAAAATGGAGGCAAGTAAAGCAAGGATCAAGGCTGTGTACGATAGAAGGGTAAAAGCGAGAGCATTTCAAGTAGGGGACTTGGTCCTCAAACAGGCGGATGCCCTAAAGCAGGTGGGTAAGTTAATGGAGAAATGGGAAGGAGCATACAAGGTGGAAAAAGTTCTCGCAGGAGGAGCGTATATGCTATGCGATATGTCAGGGAAACAGGTGGCGCGTGCTTGGAATATTTGTCATTTGAAAAAATATTATGTATAAAATGGGGAATACGGTAGAATGTCCCGTTTTTTGAAACTTATATTTTGTATAAATGTAAGGCTCATATTGTAGTTCGTCTCGCATAAAAGAGACGAACAATTTTCCTCGTAACAACACAATATGAAAGGCCCTATTTTTTGATATACCTGTATAAAGTAAAACACATCTAGGGCATAAGCCAAAGAAAAAGATCCTTGACAAGATTCAAGGATCATTAAGGCTGCGAGAGCACATGCTCAGAAAGATCCTTGATAGAATTCAAGGATCATTAAGGCTGCGAGAGCACATGCTCAGAAAGATCCTTGATAGAATTCAAGGATCATTAAGGCTGCGAGAGCACATGCTCAGAAAGATCCTTGATAGAATTCAAGGACCATTAAGGTTGCGAGAGCACATGCTCAGAAAGATCCTTGATAGAATTCAAGGACCATTAAGGCTGCGAGAGCACATGCTCGAAAGATCCTTGATAGAATTCAAGGATCATCGAGGTTGCGGGAGCACGATGTAATTCGAGGATCATGGAGGCCGCAAGAGGATGAGCTTAGAAACATTCTCAACTTGCATTTAATGCCCCTCTCCTCAAGTGTCAAAGATGTCAGAGAATATGCAGTCTAGGGAATAAGCAGCTCACAACACTCTTCACCGAGGAGACAGGTAAGCTTAATTTAATAGTCATTGGAAGTCTGGAACATTTTGGAGGTGACAACTAAAATAGAAGTGGAATCCGTATTTGGAGTCCGGTTTTAGAAGCTCTTCCTATAAATAGTAAGAAGTTAATTCAACTGAGATTATCCTTTTTCCTAACAAAAAAATATACAACTTATTATTCAGTATCTCTTAAACCAGAAATATACTGACTTGGCCGTCGGAGTGCTAACTCCGGCATCAACCCGGTTTTTCTTTTTTGTGTTCTTATTTGCAGAATCTAGAAGATCCACCAACATATTCGGACGAATCAGTAATGATAATAGCAATGATAATATGGTAATGGCAATGGCAATGGTAACGGCGTTGGTATTGGTGTTGGTATTGGTAATAGTAATGGTAACGGTAACGGTAACGATGTACTCGCCTTTTGTATACGCAAATTTAACCTTCGGTATTTTGTTTTTTTTCACTAATTTTGGCTGAATTTGTTATCTACATTAAAAGTAAATATTTATTCTTATGATGAATTCCCCGTGCAACGCACGGAAGAAGTACTAGTGTAGTTTAAATTCTGTAACAAATATGTTAAATTACAGATAATATATGTCCACTTGAAATAACATTCAATATATATTTGCATGTTTAATAAGTATCAACAATAATATAAAGCTTATCAACTTCATTTTTTTTTATAATGACAGAAATAACAAATTGTTGCTGCTGTTTAGCAGATTTGCCAGTGAGCTTGGAATATCTCTGACTATGGCAAAATAGTGGAATTTTGTTCTGATCTTTAATTTTTTTTGTCAGAGATTAAAAAATAATAATAAATAAATAAATAAAGATCTACATCAGTTCGATCAATTTTATACAGGACTCGAAACCATCGAATCTCTCATAGGAGTCATACATGAATGCAGTGGAGTTCGAGGCGGCATAGGTGTCTTGCTTCCGATACCATATCTTGATGTTTCCCTAATTTGAAAGATTATATCAGAAACCTTAAAATCCAAAAACCAAAAATAAATAAATAAAAGTATTATTATAATTTATAAGCCTACCTGAATGGTGTGGAAACATTGACATTATCCGAAATATAACTGCGATCAACTGCACAAAATTGTCGATACCGAAATATCATTACGTGGGAGTCAAAAAAAAATCAAGAAGAAAAAGAAAGGCAAATTGAGAGGAGAAAAACTTGCCTGTAACAACTTTCATTTGCGACTCTAATTCAACACGAACCGTTGCACCTTTAATTTCTACTACTCGTCCCTTGCTTCCCTTATAATGGCCGACACGAATTTTAACCGCAGCTCCAACTAAACCTCTTCCAC
This sequence comes from Erythranthe guttata, assembly GCF_056151865.1. NCBI lineage: Eukaryota > Viridiplantae > Streptophyta > Magnoliopsida > Lamiales > Phrymaceae > Erythranthe > Erythranthe guttata. The sequence goes on along the minus strand of NC_142535.1, from coordinate 10,418,274 downwards.
CACCTCCATTCCTCCCTCCAACTGTCCAATTCAAGTTAATATTATAAATATAAAAAAATGCAGAAAATTTAATTTTCTTTTATAGAAATTACTTACAATTATTTACGGGGCCAGGGCCTCCACTAGGTGGTCTCATCGGATATTGTCGGCCACAAGATGGCTTTCTGAGATGCGCAAATCTCGATATCAATGTGTTACCCTAAACAGAAAAAAGTCAAAAGTCAAAGTCAAAATCAAAGTCAGTGAAAACTCGAGAACACGAAAATAATATTTATCCATACATCGCGATCACCGTTCGAACGAGATCCACCCACAACCATACAAGACTTGGATGTAACGCAAATAAAGCCAGTATGCTCAAGGTGGTGACGGTCATGAATAAACAAGACTCCTTTGTATATATGTTCAACCGGACCTTGTTTCCCCTGAAAAAGTAGTAATGGAGTTGAATATTATATGATCATCTCAATACAACCAAAACACTAATTTTTACTAATAAACGGTAAGTAAGGTTTGAGAAGCGCACCTTACACGGACCCTCGAGAATCTTTACAACATCTTTCACGGATATTGTGTTCTTATATTGGTCCGTTGCAAAAATCTTCCTAAATATCTTCTGTTTAATATCTCTCAACATCACAAGGGCAACTTCAGGGCATTCCGGAACACCCTTAAGAACCTGAGTAGTAACCATAAAGCAAGTTAATAGAACGACAAACCAATCAATAGTCTTTGTTGGCTTCTATTTATTCAGGCTAACCTGGAAAGCATCGCTCAACACACGTATAATCAAGCCAAAGCTATTGTCCCTGCACGTTTAATAACTTTCATTTAAAAAAACCCAATAGTGAAAAACTGGAAAATAAATAAAATTTTCATGAAAGAGAAAAAACGCACTCAAGTAGCACAAGGTCATGAAGTTCGTAATCCCCGATCCTAGTAACACCTGATGTTATTTCAGAGCTTTCCACAATGTTGTCCGCAAAGACACGAGACTGCGTATTGCAAAAATAGCAACAGAGTCGGTACTTGCACGAAGAAAAATAAAATGGACAACTAAAGTACTTAAGAAGATAACATAGAAGCTCCTTGGTTGTGTCTGAAACTATGTTCATCATGTGACCTTCAACTGAAACCACCATACCAGTTGCACCTTCTGAAGCACCAGATACGACCTTTACATGATTTCCGGTTCGAAAGTACTTGCAGAGGTCTTTGTCACTTATAGCAAGAGTTTTCTGAAAATTAGAACGTGCAATGTGGTTATTATCACCATCCAAACATAAAATTCAAGATATCGTGTGGAAAAGCTAAATTCTGTTTTTACTCACAGGAAGGCCTTTTTCGTTTGGTTTAATATGTACAGAATCTTCCTCAACTTTTTCCACCCATCCTTGCAAGTTTTGAAGGTCTCCCTTTACAACTACAACCCTATCACCCTTCATGAAATGACCTTTCTTTCTGTTTGCAACGAGTGTCGACAAACATGACATGTCACCATCCCCAGTTTCACCAGACTGCCGAAATTTCTCGAGTTCATCAAAAGTAGGTTTCACATTCTGAGTTCTGAGCGATTTCAGTGAGAAATTTTTATACAAGAAACCATCCTTGAACATCATCCCCTCAATTTTGTAAAAGGAATCACCCGAAGATGGATCTCGTTTAGTTTCTACACGAATACTTAGGTCCCTGGTCAAATAAATGAAAAAGTCAACTTTCGGGGGGAAGCAAGTAAGAATGAAAGAAACAAATAAAAAGATTTTGTAACAACTATACCTAGCTTCATTGATACTCATAAACCGGGCAGGTGGCTTAAATACCTTCTTCTTTGGAACTTCCCTCCCTTCCTGAAACAAAGCCAGCATGTCATGTGTGTGTAATAGAATAAAGAAGACATAAGCAATGTTCATAATGGTCAAGAATTTAAAAACTCTAAACAACAAATTACAAATACAAACCAGATTATTAGCAAGGGCCTGCAAGTCAATCCTCGGGATTACTTTCACTGTTACTCTCTGCCGGACATTGTCAACATCTACAACCTAGCATTTACAACAAAATAAACGAATCAGCCATAAGAAACCAAGAAACAAAATAAAGGAAAACAGGAAACAAAACAACAAAAAAAAATACCACTGGGATAATATACCTTTGCAAGATCCCCATTATATGTACCAATCTTCACTCTCACCCAGGTATCCCTAGAAATATCGAGTGATTTGCTTTCGGCTGAGAGAACATCTGTCATCTCCTTTATAGGGACGAGCATTATTCTACCTGGATATATACTACGCATACCCTTAATAGCCTGTAGCAAAACATTCTCCGTAAATTTACAACCTAAAGAATTTGAAGAAGAAAAAGTACAATAAAAGTTATAAAATGATGCATACCTCCTTCACATGGGCCTCTTTATCTGCTTCTATGTATATACAGTTTTTTAGATGATCAATTGCTATGGCAGATCTAATTCGCAGCTCGGATCCCTTATCGATACACTTCTGCATAAGGGAAACTGCAATTTCCCTTTCACGACCAATCTACGTAGCACAAAGAACGGATCATATTAATTTGTATCATTATAAATCTTTTTCATTTAATTCACACATTAAATAATTTCGTCAATCATACCGCACATTTCACCATCCATAATTTAGAATCCCTAATCGACGGCAATAGAGCTTGCTGTTCAACGTCTGTAGCCTCTTCGTCATACTCAACGTGAAGGCTCTTAGAATACCTCTCCTGAATTCTTCTCTCGAATTCCTCAACGTCCTCTTCTTGCTCATCCTCTCGTGGAAGCAATGGACGACGATGAATTCGTCTATCATCCTCATCACGTATATCGTCGACAATAAAATCTATATAACAAGATCCAAGGCCATAAGAATAACAGAGGATGACAGCAAATATGAGCCAAAGTACAGAACTAAAGTACAAACAATTCAGAAAATTCCAATTACAAGAGAATAAATTCTCAACTTGAAGCTCCTCAAAAATTTCCAATGTCATGTTAAAAACGAATTAGAATCATTGATCAGTGTTGCAATTATTACCATGACCAATTTCACTTCACGTATGCTCTTAAACTAGCAAAATCACGCATTGTTTCTTCTCTTATTCCAATCGATAACAACAGTTGGGCGTATTAACTCAAAATTCAAGTTCAATTTTATATACTGAGAGTATTATGATTAAATAGAAAATATTAAAAAAAAAAAAAAACCCTAACCTTCTTCTTTGTCCTCATCGTCCTCCAACTCGTCGTCATCGTCATCCACAAGCGCCTCATCGTCAAAGAACTGTGACGCCGCCTTCCTACGCCGCTTCCCTCCTCCGGCGCCGCCACCGTAATCCTCGTCATCTTCGTCGTCGTCTTCCTCCGCATAATCATCTATAAGTTCCGATCGGCTCCTCTTGCGTTTCGTCTTCCCGCCGCCGTAGTCGTCGTCCGCCTCCTCATCTTCTTCATCAACACCGTCGAAGTCCTCGTAGTCTACGTCGTCTTCCTCCTCCGCGTAGTCGTCTCTCCGCCGCGCCATCGTGGTTGATAATTTGGGGTTTCTTCGCAAGTAGCGTGGAAAATAGTTGATGAAGGTTTTAAGGAAATTTTTAGTTTTCGAATAGAAGTTTTGGCGAGAGGTTCTCTCTTATTTATAGGTGATGAGAGAGGAGCATTCATTCGATTTACACACGTGGAAATAATATATCGACTTTTTATTTTAATTCAAGCTTTTTGCTGACGTGGCTTTACGAGGAATGCGGGCCGTGATATTTGGGCTTGGACAATCGTCGGACCACCCCCGGCGTGTCACCTAGTGTTTTCAACTGTTTTGTAGGTTAACGAGTGGAGCGATCCCTTCGACTACCTCGGACGCGTGGCAAGGACTCTCGGCATTCCCGATATTGGGCTTGAAGATTCCCGGACTTAGAAGACCTGTGGGCTTCAAGACGATTGGGCTGACCCAAAATTTTGGAGCAACATCATTTTGGCGCCGTCTGTGGGAATGCAAACTAGATCACGTGTCATGAACGGAGGTGGTCAAGGCGATCCCAACCAACCGCCTCGAGGAAGCAACAGAGTCTCCAACCAACCGCCTCGAGGAAGCAACGGAGTCTCAGAGCCGCCTCGAGGTAGCGGCAGAGTTTCAGAGCCGCCTCGAGGTAGCGGCAGAGTCTTAGAGCTGCCTCGAGGAAGCGACGGAGTCTTAGAGCCGCCTCGAGGAGCGGTAGAGTCTTAGAGCCGCCTCGAGGAAGCGACGGAGTCACAGAGCCGCCTCGAGGAGCGGTAGAGTTTTAGAGCCGCCTCGAAGCAAAAGAACTTCGAGAGCGGCGAACGAAGAGGGTTAAGGTGATCCCAACCAACCGCCTCGAGGAAGAAACAGAGTCTCCAACCAACCGCCTCGAGGAAGCAACGGAGTCTCAGAGCCGCCTCGAGGTAGCGGCAGAGTTTCAGAGCCGCCTCGAGGTAGCGGCAGAGTCTTAGAGCTGCCTTGAGAAAGCGACGGAGTCTCAGAGCCGCCTCGAGGAGCGGTAGAGTCTTAGAGCCGCCTCGAGGAAGCGACGGAGTCACAGAGCCGCCTCGAGGAGCGGTAGAGTTTTAGAGCCGCCTCGAAGCAAAAGAACTTCGAGAGCGGCGAACGAAGAGGGTTAAGGCGATTCCAACCAACCGCCTCGAGGAAGCGACGGAGTCTCAGAGCCGCTTCGAGGACTGGTAGAGTCTCAGAGCTACCTCGAATGAAGAGTTGCCTCGAAGCAAAATAACTGCGGGAGCGGCCAACGAAGAGGATCAAGGCAATCCCAACCACTCGCTTCAAGGTAGCGGTGGAGTCTCTGAGCTGCCTCGAATGAAGAGTTGCCTCGAAGCAAAAGAACTACGAGAGCGGCGAACGAAGAGGGTTAAGGCGATCCCAACCAACCGCCTCGAGGAAGCGACAAAGTCTCAGAGCCGCCTCGAGGAGCGGTAGAGTCTCAGAGCTACCTCGAATGAAGAGTTGCCTCGAAGCAAAATAACTACGGGAGCGGCCAACGAAGAGGATCAAGACGATCCCAACCAGTCGCTTCAAGGTAGCGGTGGAGTCTCAGAGCTGCCTCGAATGAAGAGTTGCCTCGAAGCAAAAGAACTACGGGAGCGGCCAACGAAGAGGATCAAGGCGATCCCGACCACTCACTTTAAGGAAGTGACAGAGTCTCAGTGCCTCCTCGAGGAAGCGACGGAGTCTCAGAGCCGCATCGAAGCAAAAGAACTACGGGAGCGGCCAACGAAGAGGATCAAGGCGATCCCGACCACTCGTTTCAAGGTAGCGGTGGAATCTCAGAGCTGCCTCGAAAGAAGAGTTGCCTCGAAGAAAAGAACTACGAGAGCGGCCAACGAAGAGGGTCAAGGCGATCCCAACCAACCGCCTCAAGGAAGCGACAAAGTCTCAGAGCCGCCTCGAGGAAGCGACGGAGTCTTAGAGCCACCTCGAGGAAGCGGCGGAGTCTCAGAGCCGCCTCGAAGAGCGGTAGAGTCTTAGAGCCGCCTCGAAGCAAAAGAACTACGAGGGCGGCCAACGAAGAGGGTCAAGGCGATCCCAACCAACCGCTTCAAGGTAGCAGTGGAGTCTCAAAGCTGCGGAGAAGGAAAAGAACCACGGAAGCGGCCAACGAAGGTGGTCAGGGCAATCTCAACCAACCGCCTCGAAGTAGCGGCAGAGTCCCAGAGTCACCTCGAACGAAAAGAACTGCGGGAGCGGCCAACTAAGGTGGTCAAGGCAATCTCAACCAACCGCTTCAAGGTAACGCTAGAGTCATAGAGCCGCCTCGAAATAAGAGAACGACGGGAGCGGCCAACCTTGCGGGAACTTCAGCGCCGGTCATCTAGATGACTGCAGAGGAATTACAAGCCTTAATGGAGAAGACGACGGCCAGAGTAGCATCTTGGGCAGCGACGAACGTTGTAGCTCAGTATATCAATGCTCAAAGCACAACTGACTTTGTAGAAACTATTCATATGGGAAGCGATCCTACGGATTCCGTGCATGTCCATACCACTCCGCCAATTGTGGAGCTCCATGACTCAGACAAAAGAGTATCGCTCGACGGCCAAAGTTATTCCTCCGAACGGGCTCCTTGAAGATACGCTCATCACCAGTCGCTTCAGTGTAGCGCATCCTCAGATCGCGTGACTCGAAGATACGATCACCACCACTTGCCTTGGCGTAACACATCCTCAGACCGCGCGCCTCGAAGGGAAATTCGTCGCCAATCACAGCGTCCACTAAGGCAAAGAGTATGAGCCCCTTCAAGGGAGAGCGACGCAAAGCCGTCAAACGAGAAGCGTTTATTCCCGGTCATATGACTATCGTCATAGGCCTCGAGGCAGGGGACACCACGAACATGCGCACCACCGCGAAAACTCCCTTCGAAACTAACTCGGAAGTAGAGATTCCCGACACCAATAAGCAAGAAGGCATCGACCAGGCTCCGACGACTGCAATTAAAAGAGTCCTCGGCGAGAAGTCTCGAGGTCGACGACCGCTCACTTTAGGGCATTGTCCACCCGAATTACCCACATTTATTCCTGCTATTATGGAAGAACTGTTGCCTCTCGGATTCAGGATCCCAATCTCCCCTAATTCGACGAAATCGGGGATCCCCAAGATCACTTAAATAAGTTTTACGCCAAGATTGACCTCTACGGTCTTAATAACGCAGCTCACTACAAGATATTTCGGACCACGCTAGCTGATCAGGTACAAATTTGGTTCAACGGCTTGCCCGAATCGTCCATAGACAATCTGGACCAACTAACGACGATTTCCCGTCACCAATACTCTGTAAGCAAGAAATACGCCAAAACTGGTCGTATCTCTTCAAGGTCATACAGCGGGACGAAGAGTCGCTCATGAATTACTTGCAACAATTTGTCAAAGCAGTACATGAAGTGCCCCTCCTTAATCCCGAAATGTTAACCGACATACAGTAACACAATTTGAAGCATGTTCATTTTCAAGGGTACATCGCAGGCCGGCCCCCTATGACCCTAGAAGAGCTCATAAATCGCACTAAGATGTACACCCGGACTTAGGAGACCTGTGGGCTTTAAGATCATTGGGCTGACCCAACATTTTGGAGCAGCATCATTTCGGATTGAGGAGACTGCAGAGATAAGGGTACCCCTTAAACGAAAGCGCGATGAGGAAAGCCACAACTATAATAGAAAAGAAGAGAGGTGTCCCGCCAAAAATCGCACATTCGAGAAGTTCTCACCTCTCAAGGATAAGCTTGTTGACATAATGATCATCGCAGAGCAGAACTGAATTCTTCAACCATCAAGATGGATGAAGGAGAATCCAAAACAAAAAAAATTTGGATGATTACTGTGAATACCACAGAGATCGAGGCCACACTACTGAGGAGTGTTTTCAGCTTATAATGAGAGTGCTCGTAACACTTGTCCACAACATACACTTGAGAGAATTCCTAGAACAATCGCAATCCTGAAGAAATACTTTACTTAGTATTTACTATTGCCCCACGCGGGCCCTATGTAATTTCTTTTCAGCAATAAGTCGATGGCATACCGCCCGCACAATATTTTCAAGGCATACCGCCAGCATGATTCTTAATAAACTATTTTAGCCGGTGGGATACCGCCGCCGTAATTTGTACATCAACCATTTGTTTTCTCTACGCGTTTTCGTTCGAGGAAACTACAATCGATTTAACAAAAAATCAATTGACTCAAAAAATAGCTAAAGGGGAAGATATCAAGGATCACAAAGGGTCTGGCCAACCCCAACCTTGGTTTCTCGCTTCCCAAAGCTCCAAAAAATAGAGCAACTAAAGCTCAGGGAAGTCTTACCCACCACAAAAAACTTAGGTAAACGGGCAGACTTCCAGCATAAAAAACTTAAGGGTCTGATCAACCACCAAGTATAAAAATACGGACTTCCCACTAGGCGTTAAAGCCAAGGGATACCGTCTTACCTAAAAAGATAAAGTAAAAGCTTATTCTTTACGAGAGTCGAGCCTCCCACTAGGCGATATAGCCAAGGGATACCGCCTCACCGAAAAAGATGAAGCATAACTCATTCTTTACAAAAATACGGACATCCCACTAGGCGTTAAAGCCAAGGGATACCGTCTTACCCAAAAAAATAATGTAAAAGTTTATTCTTTACGAGAGCCGAGCCTCCCACTAGGCGATATAGCCAAGGGATACCGTCTCACCGAAAAATGTGAAGCATAACTCATTCTTTACGAAATGCGTGTCTCCCACTAGGCAATAAAGCCTAGGGGTTTCGCCCCGCTAAAAAGATAAAGTAAAGCTCATTTTTTACGAGAGACGGACCCCCCACTAGGCGATATATCCAAGGGATGCCGCCTTGCCGGATAAGTTGAAACATAACTCATTCTTTAGGAAATGCGCGATTTTCACTAGGCAACAAAGCCAACGGATATCACAACTTCCTCCAATAATTTTGGCGACTGATCGCCGCCGTACAACAAATGGGCCTCCCTTAAAAAACTATCATCGTCTAACTGTAGCGCCCGCCTCTGCAAGATCCCTGTAGCCGACTTCAAAATTTCCTACCACCTTGAAACTCAAGGAAAACAAGAAAATTATTTCGTCTTCGAGCGACGATTCCTAATTACTCTCAGGCAGACCCACGGGCCCGTGACTCAACCTGAGAGTGGGGGGCTTAATGATGTGCCTAATTGGACTTTAACCCAAAAAGCCCAAGAGGCTCATTAAAAGGAAAAGCCCAATACAAAGGCCTTAATTAAGGACTTTATGAGAAGCTTATGGGAAGAAAGCTAATGTTGTTTGTCGCACATTGGTTTTCTACAAGAAAACCATACCAAACTCCACCTATAAATATGTGTTATCAATCACATAATAAGGTAAGCACTATTTAGGCAATTAATTAATATTATTTGCTTATATTGTGATAGTTTTCTGACTTGAGCGTCAGAGGACAATCGTCAGGCCACCCCCGGCGTGTCACCTAGTGTTTTCAACTGTTTTGTAGGTTAACGAGTGGAGCGATCCCTTCGACTACCTCGGACGCGTGGCAAGGACTCTCGGCATTCCCGATATTGGGCTTGAAGATTCCCGGACTTAGAAGACCTGTGGGCTTCAAGACCATTGGGCTGACCCAACATTTTGGAGCAGCAATGCAAGTTGGATTTATTTTAAATAAATAAATTAGTTATATTTTGCATGTTTCTTCCACTTGTCACTTTCTCCTTTTGTGTGGCATAGCCACTACACTTGTCTACTAATCACCCCCTAGTAAGAATGACTAAGCTATTTCTCTCTCTCTCTCTCTCTTTTAATCCTATTACCGTAACTCATCTTCATTATTCTCCCAACTCAAGAATATGAAGAATACTCTTCTCTCTCTCTTGTTTTTCTTTCGGCCAAAGCAAACACCACCATAATCCCACCAAGAAATATTACCCAAAATTTCCATCTTTCCACCATAAGTCTTTCAAAATATTTCTCATCTTTAAATCTTCTCCATTGCAATATCTCTTGAGTTCCTTCAAGAACTCCATAAAACCCACATCTCCATTATATTGGAATTTCTTGAAGCCTTCTTGAATCCTTTTATTTTCTATTCCATAAAAGTAAGAAATTCTGATTTCTTGCTGCAATTAAATGGCATCAATAGTATCAAAATGGTTTTCAAAATTTTCTAAAGATTGTGAGTGATTTCGAAAATTTAGGGCTTTTTGAGGGAAAATGGAAAAGAAGTGTTTCTTGTTAAATTCTTGTTCTTGCATGCATCATCTATGTTGGTAGTGGGTAGATTCAACTTTTATTGGCCAAAAGCATTAAAATTTCAGATTTCAAAAAGGGGTTTTCAAGAAAAATGAATTTTTAACTTTTATGGGGTTGCATGTGTAAATCGAAAGATTTTTGGGTCAAATCTGTAATTTTTGAGAAGTCAGTCCTAAATGTGTTTTCAAAACAGTTTTCCAGCATTTATTAAACAAAAATTTTGGATTTAAGGTAGTTTTGTAAGAAAAAGTGGTTTTTGAACTTTTAGTGGTATTGCATGTGAAGATCTAGAGATTTTGGGGTAAAATATGTAATTTTCGGAATTTCTGCATAAAGTGACTTTTCAACCTCGATTTCTGCATCTAATAAAATAGAATTTCAGATTTGTTAAGGGTTTTTCATGAAAAAGTGGATTTTGAACTTTTAGTGTGGTTGCATGTGTAAATCTTGAAACTTTTGGGTCCAAACTGCAATTTCCGAAACTTCTCTCATTTTTAAAGTTTGGATCTGTTTTCCAGTAAGTATTAAGTGGGGAAAAGTTTTCTTTACAAAGGTTTTCAAAGTAATTAATGTTATATTAGAGGTTTTGATTTTTTTAAAAAAAAATTAAATTTCTAGTTTTTGATTTGAAGAAAATTCGAGACTTTGTGAAAATTTAAAATAATTTCGGAAACTGAAATTTGGGTCAGTAAGGAGTCCTAGTATTTAATTTGGGAATTTTTGGAATTAGTTTGCTATTATTTCGAAATTAGGACAATTTGCATGTCATTTATTATGTTTTGTGCTTTCATGTTTATGTCTTTGATTTAATGGTGATGAGTGATGAGATTTGGGGTTTTGTAATTTTAATTGCTGCTTGGATGTGGATTAATTGCTGTAAGAATTTATTGAAATGGATTATTACCTAGATGTGGTAATAAGTTCATTAAATGAAAGGTGAAAAAAGGGTGCTTGCTTTACAAGCATGGTTTGATATTAAATGGTGATGTTTTAATGTGTGGTTGCATGTGTGTGTGCTGAATATGTGTGAGTGTGTGTGTGCTGATTGTGCATGTGGTGTGTGCCGTGTGTGGTTGTGTATTTATGTGTGTGAATTTGGGGATTATTGCCCAATTTATAAATATGTGGTTAATTGTGATATTTGTGTGATTTTGTGGCACTTTATTGATATTTGTGATGTTTATGTGTGGGTCATAAGCATAATTTCGAAAAATTGCATTAAAAGGTTTTTGAATTGAAAGATTAATGGAATATCGGGAAATAAACAACTCGGATATAGTGGGCCGGTATCCAACTAGGATGATGTGTGTTGTGGTTTGATTCCACTTAGTGAAAGCGGGCTCGTAACAGGTTTATTGCTCAGGTACATAAATTAATCTTTCACGGATCCGATAAAACGAAAAATGTGTTTTTCATGATTTTCATAAAAGGGCATTTTAGTCATTTTGCATAAGTACGTGATTATGTGCGAATGATGTGTTTTCGTGAATTATGTGGTTTGACCGATTGTCTTGTGTTGTTGTACGGAACGTGGGTAAGAATGGGTATATAATATTATATATTACGTATAACGTATTTTTCAAAGTTCGATATTTCATCGGATTTCTTATTGAGCTTTATAGCTCATATAGATGTCTTTTAATAGCAGGTAGTAGTGTTAGTAATCCTCAACCGGGATGGGTCGAGTAGCGGATCGAGGTCTTGCCCGGAAATTTAGAAGACGTACGAGGACCTATGAACGATGCTAAAGACTTTTGGTTATTTTCTTTTGGTGGTGTAATATTAAATCTAAATACTTCCTTTTCGTGTTTTAAACTCGTTACCTATAAGAATCGTACTTAACCCCTACTATAATATAGTCAGTTTCGTAAATTGCTATTTTCATACCTCCATTAGTGAGTTCCTAATTATTCACCAAAATAACCTTTCCAAACTCTGATTTCTTCTCGAACCAAAAATCAATAGTGATACTGTAGCACTTGAACTAAGAACCTGCCCTCGAAACTTATATTTTTTATAATTGCATTTTCGCCCCATTCCAAAGTTTTTAAAAATTACAAATAGATCCTTTGCTTCCGCTAGTTTAATAAACACTCCGATAAACCGGTTAGATTTATCGCCCGACTAGAAGGGGGGTGCTACAATTACTTTAGTGCAAATGATAGGTATTGGTAATGATTGGTATTGGTATGAGTATCGGTATTTGTATCGATATCTATATCCGTATTGATATCGTAATGATAATAGCAATGATAATATGGTAATGGCAATGGTAACGGTAACAGCGTTGGCATTGGTGTTGGTATTGGTAATGGTAATAGTAATGGTAACGGTAATGGTAACGATGTACTCGCCTTTTGTATACACAAATTTAACCTTCGGTATTTTGTTTTTTTTCACTTATTTTGACTGAATTTGTAATGTACATTAAAAGTAAATATTTATTCTTATGATGAATTCCTCGTGGGGTGAAGTACTAGTGTAGTTTAAATTCTGAACAAATATGTTAAATTACAGTAACATATGTCCACTTGAAATAACATTCAATATAGATTTGCATGTTTATTAAGTATCAACAATAATATAAAGCTTATTAATTTCATTTTTTTTATAATGACATAAATAACAAATTGTTGCTGCTGTTTAGCAGATTTGCCAGTGAGCTGGCAAAATAGTGAAATTTTGTTCAGATTTTTTTTTGTCGGAGATTAAAAAATAACAATCAATAAATAAATAAAGATCTACATCAGTTCGATCAATTTTATACAGGACTCGAAACCATCCAATCTCTCATAGGAGTCATACACGGATGCAGTGGAGTTCGAGGCGGCATAGGTGTCTCGCTTCCGATACCATATCTTGATGTTTCCCTAATTTGAAAGATTATATCAGAAACCTTAAAATCCAAAAACCAAAAATAAATAAATAAATATTCCGAGTATTATTATAATTTATAAGCCTACCTGAATGGTGTGGAAACATTGACATTATCCGAAATATAACTGCGATCAACTGCACAAAATTGTCGATACCGAAATATCATTACGTGGGAGTCAAAAAAAATCAAGAAGAAAAAGAAAGGCAAATTGAGAGGAGAAAAACTTGCCTGTAACAACTTTCATTTGTGACTCTAATTCAACACGAACCGTTGAACCTTTAACTTCTACTACTCGTCCCTTGCTTCCCTTATAATGGCCGACACGAATTTTAACCGCAGCTCCAACTAAACCTCTTCCACCACCTCCATTCCTCCCTCCAACTGTCCAATTCAAGTTAATATTATAAATATAAAACAAATGCAGAAAATTTAATTTTCTTTTATAGAAATTACTTACAATTATTTACGGGGCCAGGGCCTCCTCTAGGTGGTCTCATCGGATATTGTGGGGCACAAGATGGCGTTCTGAGATGCGCAAATCTCGATATCAATGTGTTACCCTAAATAGAAAAAAGTCAAATGTCAAAGTCAAAATCAAAGTCAGTGAAAACTCGAGAACACGAAAATAATATTTATCCATACATCGCGATCACCGTTCGAACGAGATCCACCCACAACCATACAAGACTTGGATGTAACGCAAATAAAGCCAGTATGCTCAAGGTGGTGACGGTCATGAATAAACAAGACTCCTTTGTATATATGTTCAACCGGACCTTGTTTCCCCTGAAAAAGTAGTAATGGAGTTGAATATTATATGATCATCTCAATACAACCAAAACACTAATTTTTACTAATAAACGGTAAGTAAGGTTTGAGAAGCGCACCTTACACGGACCCTCGAGAATCTTTACAACATATTTCACGGATATTGTGATCTTATATTGGTCCGTTGCAAAAATCTTCCTAAATATCTTCTGTTTAATATCTCTCAACATCACAAGGGCAACTTCAGGGCATTCCGGAACACCCTTAAGAACCTGAGTAGCAACCATAAAGCAAGTTAATAGAACGACAAACCAATCAATAGTCTTTGTTGGCTTCTATTTATTCAGGCTAACCTGGAAACCATCGCTCAACACACGTATAATCAAGCCAAAGCTATTGTCCCTGCACGTTTAATAACTTTAATTTAAAAAAACCCAATAGTGAAAAACTGGAAAATAAATAAAATTTTCATGAAAGAGAAAAAACGCAGTCAAGTAGCACAAGGTCATGAAGCTCGTAATCCCCGATCCTAGTAACACCTGATGTTATTTCAGAGCTTTCCACAATGTTGTCCGCAAAGACACGAGACTGCGTATAGCAAAAATAGCAACAGAGTCAGTACTTGCACGAAGAAAAATAAAATGGACAACTAAAGTACTTAAGAAGATAACATAGAAGCTCCTTGGTTGTGTCTGGAACTATGTTCACCATGTGACCTTCAAGTGAAACCACCATACCAGTTGCACCTTCTGAAGCACCAGATACGACCTTTACGTGATTTCCGGTTTAAAAGTACTTGCAGAGGTCCTTGTCACTTATAGCAAGAGTTTTCTGAAAATTAGAACGCGATATATTGTAATTTTCTCATTAACTATCCAACATAAAATGTGAGATATTTTCATGGATAAGCTTAATTCTGTTCACAAGAAGGCCTTTTTCGTTTGGTTTAATATGTACAGAATCTTCCTCAACTTTTTCCACCCATCCTTGCAAGTTTTGAAGATCTCCCTTTACAACTACAACCCTATCACCCTTCATGAAATGACCTTTCTTTCTGTTTGCAACGAGTGTCGACAAACATGACATGTCACCATCCCCAGTTTCACCAGACTGCCGAAATTTCTCGAGTTCATCAAAATTAGGTTTCACATTCAGAGTTCTGAGCGATTTCAGAGAGAAATTTTTATACAAGAAACCATCCTTGAACATCATCCCCTCAATTTTGTCAAAGGAATCACCCGAAGATGGATCTCGTTTAGTCTCTACACGAATACTTAGGTCCCTGGTCAAAGAAATGAAATAGTCAACTTTCGGGGGGAAGCAAGTAAGAATGAAAGAAACAAATAAAAAGATTTTGTAACAACTATACCTAGCTTCATTGATACTCATAAACCGGGCATGTGGCTTAAATCCCTTCTTCTTTGGAACTTCCCTCCCTTCCTGAAACAAAGCCAGCATGTAATGTATGTGTAATAGAATAAAGAAGACATAAGCAATGTTCATAATGGTCAAGAATTTAAAAACTCTAAATAGCAAATTACAAATACAAACCAGTTTATTAGCAAGGGCCTGCAAGTCAATCCTCGGGATTACTTTCACTGTTACTCGCTGCCGGACATTGTCAACATCTACAACCTAGCATTTACAACAAAATAAACGAATCAGCCATAAGAAACCAAGAAACAAAATAAAGGAAAACAGGAAACAAAACAACAATAAAAAATACCAGTGGGAAAATATACCTTTGCAAGATCCCCATTATATGTACCAATCTTCACTCTCACCCAGGTATCCCTAGAAATATCGAGTGATTTGCTTTCGGCTGAGAGAACATCTGTCATCTCCTTTATAGGGACGAGCATTATTCTACCAGGATATATAATACGCATACCCTTAATAGCCTGTAGCAAAACATTCTCCGTAAATTTACAACCTAAAGAATCTGAAGAAGAAAAAGTACAATAAAAGTTATTAACTGATGCATACCTCCTTCACATGGGCCTCTTTATCTGCTTCTATGTATATATAGTTTTTTAGATGATCAATTGCTATGGCAGATCTAATTCGCAGCTCGGATCCCTTATCGATACACTTCTGCATAAGGGAAACTGCAATTTCCCTTTCACGACCAATCTACGTAGCACAAAGAACGGATCATATTAATTTGTATCATTATAAATCTTTTTCATTTAATTCACACATTAAATAATTTCGTCAATCATACCGCACATTTCACCATCCATAATTTAGAATCCCTAATCGACGGCAATAGAGCTTGTTGTTCAACGTCTGTAGCCTCTTCGTCATACTCAACGTGAAGGCTCTTAGAATACCTCTCCTGAATTCTTCTCTCGAATTCCTCAACGTCCTCTTCTTGCTCATCCTCTCGTGGAAGCAATGGACGATGATGAATTCGTCTATCATCCTCATCACGTATATCGTCGACAATAAAATCTATATAACAACATCAATGGCCATAAGAATAACAGAGGATGATAGCAAATATGAGCCAAAGTACAGAACTAAAATACAAACAATTCAGAAAATTCCAATTACAAGAGAATAAATTCTCAACTTGAAGCTCCTCAAAAATTTCCAATGTCATGTTAAAAACGAATTAGAATCATTGATCAGTGTTGCAATTGTTACCATGACCAATTTCACTTCACGTATGCTCTTAAACTAGCAAAATCACGCATTGTTTCTTCTCTTATTCCAATCGATAACAACAGTTGGGCGTATTAACTCAAAATTCGAGTTCAATTTTATATACTGAGAGTATTATGATTAAATAGAAAATATTAAAAAAAAAAAAAAAACCCTAACCTTCTTCTCTGTCCTCATCGTCCTCCAACTCGTCGTCATCGTCATCCACAAGCGCCTCATCGTCAAAGAACTGTGACGCCGCCTTCCTACGCCGCTTCCCTCCTCCGGCGCCGCCGCCGTAATCCTCATCATCTTCGTCCTCTTCCTCATCGTCGTCGTCTTCCTCCGCATAATCATCTATAAGTTCCGATCGGCTCCTCTTGCGTTTCGTCTTCCCGCTGCCGTCGTAGTCCACGTCGTCTTCTTCCTCCGCGTAGTCGTCTCTCCGCCGCGCCATCGTGGTTGATAATTTGGGGTTTCTTCGCAAGTAGCGTGGAAAATAGTTGATGAAGGTTTTAAGGAAATTTTTAGTTTTCGAATAGAAGTTTTGGCGAGAGGTTCTCTCTTATTTATATGTGATGAGAGAGGAGCATTAATTCGATTTACACACGTGGAAATAATATATCGACTTTTTTTTTTTAATTCAAGCTTTTTGCTGACGTGGCCTTACGAGGAATGCGAGCCGTGATATTTGGGCCTGGGGCCACCAAATAAACTAGGGATAAACACAAGCCCAAATCATCATTTGACATACCCCCTGGAGAAGCGAAAGTACTATACTACCCTCATAAGCAATTTTCGGCCAAACTGCATTTAGCATTTCTGATCCTGCATTTATCATTTTCGCTGATTTATTTATTATTATTTCTTCTTTAATAATAACAAACCTGTTTGTTAAATTTATATATATATATATATATATATATATATATATATATATATATATATATATATATATATATATATATATATATATATATATATATATATATATATATATATATATATATATATATTTATTTATTTTAAAATAAAAAAAATTAACTTTTTTTTTATTTTTTTATTTTTTATTTTTTTATTTTTTTATTTTTTTATTTTTTTTTATTTTCAAAACAGTATGTTTAATGTACTGAAAATAACTACATGTAACTATGGTACCTATAGTAATTCGTAGTTATGTTCGTCTTTTTTTCCCATATTTTTAGTCGATCAATTGTATACACACACGAATACTGGCTTATACAGAAGAAATTCATAAACCCCAACAAAAAAATGCAAAATTCAATATTTCTATTATAAATCACCTCAGAACCAATAAAATACAAATCGAAAATACACAAATATATGCATATGTAACTACATGTTACTATATGTATAGTAATGTATACTGTTTGTTGAACACTGCTGCACATGTAACTTCAACCAAATTTTTGACACCTTCAAGGAGGGGATCAATGGCTTTCACTAAGCTGCAATTGCTAAATCAAAACAAAACAAAATTACTTTAGTGCAAATGATTGGTATTGGTAATGATTGGTATTGGTATGAGTATCGGTATTTGTATCGGTATCTATATCCGTATTGATATCGTAATTGATTCGGTAAAAAATAATTATTTCAGCCCATTAAAAGAAGGCCCAATAATGGCCCGATAATTGAAATCTTGCGAGAGTGAACTCCAGGGCGAGAGAAAGGGAAGTTCTCGCTCGCCAAAAAGAGAGGACGGGAACAAGGAATATTATCTGAAAAGTAGAGCAACACCGCCGACTTACATTTAATGCGTGTCTTCTCAAATGTCAGGAATAACAGAGAATATACAGACTAGATGATTTGATAAATCAATGTTCTGGGCCTATTGTTGGGTGCTAAATACCAACACGCAAGTGCACGTATCGCAAACAAGTAGTAAAGTGGACTCGTGAGAGTCGGATGTCGATCCCACATGGAATACGCTCTTCTATCCCTGTTCTAATTATTAAAACGATCTGTCAATCAATTCTAACAATAACTAATAGTAACATAAATTAGCTACGTTCATGCGCTAAATAAGATCAAAATAGAAGAAATAATCGAAGAATTAAACTTGCATATAAGTAGAAAAATAGGTTCGAATTACCACATAGGGTTCCAACAAAATCCCAGAATAAAAACTTAGCTACTCATGTTCTCTACGAAAAACATAATAAAAATACAAAAAACCATAAAAACAATGAATAAAAATAAAGAGGAGAACTATGATGAAGATTCGTCAAGTCTTCTTCTTCGTTCGCCGTTCTTGTGCTCCTAAATCGCGTGTAGAAAAGATAAAGATAGATTCCTAATTGTGTGCTATTTGGCCTTTAAATAGGGTGCAAAAATATAATAGGGCGGGTTTCCTTGTGTAGTTAAACTTCTTTCACTGCGCCACCTCGTAACCCCGGACGGCCGTGCGAGAATAAGCTCTGAAATCCGGACGGCCGTCCGGTCTTTAATTCTTCAGAGTTTGGATATTTTCACTTTTGGCCCACTTTTTCTCCGAATTTGCAGTTTTTACCCCATAAGTTGCCAATTCTTCAATTTGTACCTAAAATACAAATAACAACCATTTTAAGCACCAATTATCGTTAAAACACACCAAAAGCTCCAATTAAAAGGTACAATTAAGTGTAAAAATATACACTTAACACACCCCCAAACTTGAACTTTTGCTTGTCCTCAAGTCAAATCAATTTATGAGCACAAAACTCGACTATACATCTCATTACATAGATCAATTGGTCAACTTCGCGTTTTCAGAACTTGCAATTATGATGATAATTCCTAGGTATTCGCAAGCTTAACATTCAACGATACTTAGTCACTCACTATTACCAAAAACCACAAATCATACAATTGCTTCAAGTATCCAATATTTGCAAGTTAAAGATAGAAAGAATTTATACTTACATGCATATATTTGACTCCAACTAATATTGAATATTAAGCTATTGGGATCATTGGGACTTTGTGATTTTCAATTGTTAGGCTCTTTGGTCCGAGGTAGGTAATATGGGTATGTGTGGCTAATTTTTTTGAATTGAGGTGATTACGCCAAAAATTGAAAGATAGGCGTTTGAAACAATGAATTCACCTCTAAGGACTTTAATAAACTCGATTCTCAAAAGTTCAAACGTCCACACTTTTGCCTCTTTCAACACAATCCTTATTTCTCCCTTCTAATATCTTCTTCTTTTTTTTTTCTTTTTTTTTTTATCGAAGAATTTAGATATATATATATATATATATATAAAAAGATGTACATATATATATCTATCTTTTTTTTTTTTTTCGAAGAAGAAGAATGACCTTATAAGAATTTTCGACCGGACTCCAAGGGATAATTATTCAAAAATCTCCACTTTTCTACCTTCTACATATTGGCTAAAAGAAAGAACACCTTTTCTCCGAGGCTCAAATCAAGGTTCTAAGGATAAGTTCGATAAAAAGGGTAGGCTTGAAAGGCTCAAACGGTTCAAAGAAGGCCCAAATCATATCCCAAATCACTTACTACCCAACACTTCGTATCATAAATGCCCTAAGGTGAGATTTAAAACCGAACAAAGAGAAGTGGAATCGGTATTAGGAGTCCGGTATTAGAAGGTTTTCCTATAAATAGTAAGAAGTTAATTCAACTGAGATTATCCTTTTTCCTAACAAAAAAATATACAACTTATATTCAGTATCTCTTAAACCAGAAATATACTGACTTGGCCGTCGGAGTGCTAACTCCGGCATCAGCCCGGTTTTTCTTTTATGTGTTCTTATTTGCAGAATCTAGAAGATCCACCAACATATTCGGACGAATCAAATGGCGCCGTCTGTGGGAACGTTTCAAATATAAATAGCCAAAAACCTTCTCAAAAGCATCATTTCTTCCTTTCAAAATCATTTTCTCCTTCTTCCAGTCCAAAATAAATCTAAAAATGGATACCCCAATCGAGAGGGCTGGCCAACCTGATCCGACAGAGGCCGAAATTAGTCCAGCACCTTGTCCTGATTTACAAGGACCTTACCTGGGAAGTACATCTGCCCGTCAGGTAGAGGTTTTGCGCACTCCTGATCCTGCAGCTGCCAGTCCCACGGTAACTATAACCATGGAATCACTCCAGGCCCTCCTTACAGCTGTAGTTCAAGGTGGATCGCCAAGTGAAAGAAGAGAGCACGAGGGGTTGCCGCCCACGAAAAGACGTTTGAAATACATGGACAGGTCCGATGAGGAGCCTGCTGTGGAACGAGAGTCACTGAACGCGACGCTCGCTCAAGAAGAGTCACGAGAGCATGTTCAGACGAAGAGGAGCCCGTTCACTGCACAAATACTGAATGATGAACTTCCTGGTTCATTTCGACCAGTCACGTACGAATATCTGGGGACCACGGATCCTAGCGAGCATCTATGCTGATTTAACAACACTTCAGACCTACATCGTTTTTCGGAAGGAGTAAAATGCAGGGTGTTCACTACCACTTTGGCGGGACCCGCTCAAGCGTGGTTTAGTCAACTCCGGCCCGCCTCAATAGGCAGTTTTGACCAACTCGCCTCTGTTTTCCTCGATCATTTTGCGAGCTCCAAAAAGCAGAAGAGGAGTACTTTGACCCTCTTTGCGGTCAAACAGCGAGAGGGAGAGCATCTACGAAGTTTCATTAAGCGTTTCATAACAGCCACTTTGGAGGTGCCAATAACTTCGGAGGAGGTCCTAATCAATGCCTTAGCCCAGGGATTGCGACTTGGAGATTTCTTTACCTCTATATCTAAAAAGCTGCCTCTTTCGTTTAACGATTTATTAAGAAAGGCGGAGCGATATATGAATGCTGAGGAGGCCGAACAGGGCAAGGCCGTCGATAAAGGAATGGATAAAATAAAGGAAATGCGAGAAGAGAAAATGCAAAGACCTATCCCTCTAATCAAAAAGGAGGGATTGGTGGAAAGAACAGTGGGCCCCCGATTCGAGAACTATGTCTCATTGGTTGCGCCTCCTGCCGAGATCTTGATGGCCATCGAGAACCATCCCAAGTTGAAGTGGCCTCGCACCTATTCCAAGGTTCCCAAGAAAAATCCGGTCGCGGGAAGTTTTTGTCGTTTTCATAATGATTATGGACATACCACGAACGAATGTCAGCATCTTAGAGACGAGATAGAAAGGCTGATTCGGGCAAAAAACTTGCCCGAGTTTGTCAAACCCGGACAGCCTCCAGCGAGCATATTGGCCCCGCATACTCGGCCTGTTGATAACCGGTCAGAGAATGTTCGAGAGAAGGCCGGCGAGAGGAAGGACCAACCCTTAGCAGGAGGGTTTATCCACATGATACACGGAGGACCTTCAGGAGGTGATTCAAATAGGGCTCGGATGGCCCATCTAAGACAATTAAGGGAAACTGAAGAGCTTTTCGGAGAGGTGGAAGCTGCCGATCTGACAAGTCGAGCGAACTTACAAGTATTATACGAGATGGAGTCACAGCTCGCGGAGGTGCATAGGGTGTCGCAAGTCCCTCCCATCATGTTTGGACGGGTAGACGAGGAGGGGATACAGCAGCCTCACACCGATGCCCTAGTAATCACAGCCATGGTGGCCAACTTCGACATTGCGCGAATACTAGTTGACACAGGGAGTTCTGCAGACATCATTTTTACAGTTGTTTCAAGCAAATGAGTATGAATTTTGAGCTGAAATATGTGGAGACCAGCTTAATGGGATTCTCGGGCGAGACGGTGCAGGCCCTGGGAGAGGTTTGCCTGCCCATATCACTGGGTATGGAGCCTGTGCGAGCTAATAGGTCAATAAATTTCCTAGTATTGGATGTCCCTTCCACTTACAACATGATACTTGGTCGACCGTCCATGAATCTATTCCGAGCCGTGGTATCTACGTACCATATGAAGTTAAAATTTCCCATGGGAGATCAGATCGGAGAGGTGCGGGGAGACCAAGAGACCGCGAGAATGTGCTATTACGATGCATTAAGGCGAACTGGGAGGATAGATACCATTCATAGTGGGCGAGCTGACATGATGGAAAGGGATGAGCCTCATCCTAAAATTGACCCCGAAAAGGAGGACAGCCACGTGCGACCCATGGAGGAGTTGATGATTGTGCAGCTATGCAAGAAGGATGATAGTCGCACAACTAGAATCGGGAGAGATATGGATACCACGATGGCAGAACAATTAATAGAGTTTTTGCGCAACAACCTGGATGTGTTCGCATTCTCGTCAAAGGATTTGGTGGGAATCGATAGTCGTTTAGTGTTCACAGATTGAATGTCAAAGCAGGGACCAAACCAGTCAAGCAGAAGAGAAGGCATTTTGGAGCTGAAAAAGATAGAATAATCCAGGAGGAAGTACAAAAGTTGTTAATGGCGGGTCCAAATTCGGGAGATACGATTTCCCACTTGGTTATCCAACGCAGTACTAGTAAAGAAGGGGGGCGAGCAAATGGAGAATGTGTATTGACTTCAGAGATCTCAACAAGGCGTGCCCTAAAGATTATTATCCTCTCCCCCGAATCGACCAACTCGTAGACTCAACAGCAGGATGCGAAATGCTGAGTATGATGGACGCATCCCAAGGTTACCACCAAATACCTCTGGATCGAGAGGATCATGCCAAAGTAAGCTTTATCACATCAACAGGCACATACTGTTATACGGTGATGCCCTTCGGCCTGAAAAACGCGGGCGCAACCTATCAGCGGTTGATGGACCGGATGTTCCGAGCACAGTTAGGAAGAAACATGGAAATATATGTGGATGACATGCTGGTAAAAAGCAAAGAAGCAAGAACACACTTAGAAGATCTTGAAGAAACTTTCCATACCTTACGACAGTATGGAATGAAGCTCAACCCAAATAAATGTGCCTTCGGGGTCCGGACGGGCAAGTTCCTCGGTTACATGGTCACCGAGAGAGGGGTAGAGGTGAATCCAGAGAAAGTTCAGGCGGTCATCAACATGAAAGCACCTAGGAACATTAAGGAAGTTCAAACACTGGCGGGAAGGATCACGGCTCTAAGCAGATTTATATCTAGATCCGGGGAGGCGAGTTACCCTTTCTTCAAAATACTGAGAAAAGGTGCCGAGTTCAGGTGGACAGAAGAATCGGAGGTCGCTTTCGCCCAGTTAAAAATGCTTCTCGCTCAGCTACCGTTGTTAACCAAGCCTAAAGCGGGAGAAAAGTTGTACGTATATCTGTCCGTGGGCGAATATTCAGTAGGCTCGGTCCTCATTCGGGAGGAGGAAGGAAAGAAAAGTCCAGTGTATTATGCGAGTAGGTTGTTGCGAGGACCGGAGGAGCGGTATACTGAGATCGAGAAAATCGGGCTAGCATTAGTAACTACAGCTAGAAAACTACGGCCTTATTTCCTGTCGCATACCATAGTAGTCCGAACTAACCATCCGATGAAGACAGTACTAGGAAGGATTGATGTCTCGGGAAGGATGGTGAAATGGGCAGTCGAGTTGGGGCAATTCGACATAGAATATGAGTCGCGGTTGGCAATCAAAGGCCAAGCTCTGGCGGATTTCCTTCAAGAAACTACAAGGGTTAGTGAGGTGGCAGAATGGAAGCTGTTTGTGGATGGTGCTTCTAATTCAATGGGGAGCGGAGCAGGAGTGGTATTACACAAGGCAGGCGAGAGCGAGGAAGCAGAATAAGCGATCAAGTTACCATTTCGAGCTTCCAATAACGAGGCAGTAATACTGTTAGAGTAGGTGACCAACAAGCCAACCTGTGGCTGTGGTCTTTCGTATTTATTATTGTAATAAACGAACCTTTATTCGTATTAATGATAAAACACATTGGCATTCTATATCTTTGTCCCTTTGTCACAAGCATAGATATAGTCCTTACAGTTATTACAAGTACTAGTAATTGATCGTTAGGATCGTGAGATATTTACTTAAGTATTATAACTGTTAAACGTGTTCCTAGTCGAAGGGTTACGCCACTAATGAGGATATCGGCCTTTCCCATTAAGACTAGCACTTAGTGTATGTGTACTGCATCTCATCAGTAAACGGTATTGTGATATCGGCATACATAAGTGGGTGCTCGTAAGTTGACGAGTTCACTGAACTCCCTCACCCTAGAAATCTCTAAGTGGTTCCCAATAATCGAGTAGAGATATCTATGGTATAGTTGTACACCATTAGTCCTTATGACCTAGACATCACCGTGACTTCACTAGAGGACCAGCTGTATCGTGACCTGTCCCTGAGTTCCACCGAGGACCATCCCAAGGGCCAGTGTTCGTGCAGTCCGAAATCTAGTGGGAGGTCTGTGCATTGTAGTCGGGGATTCGATCGCTAGAATAGTCTTGGATGTCCTGTGTGTTCTGAAAGTTTGTAATCATTCTAAGTCTCTGGCCAGAGCTGACTAAGTGATGATTAGAGAATTCGATTCTCTAAGTCATGCACGTAAGGATTACAACACTTAGAACGATCGCACCGTCATCGAACATATAAAGAGGTCTCGATGAACCAATGCCTCTAGTTCGATCGGGACATATGAATCGAAGGGACCGTACTGTACGTTAACTATATCTGAAGGTTCTTGAATCATGACGCGTAGTTGCTAGACGCCAATCTTGATTCGTTGGGTGATTAATGTGAAACGAGCTTCATCTTAATCATAACTCGAAGGGGACGAGTTTTGACCACAAAGGGTTGTGGGCCCACGGCTAGCTTACACCTGAACCATCGAGGGTCACACTGCTCGTGCACATGAGATCTTTGAATAAACGGTCAGAGATAAAATAGTTTATCTTTGCATGATTGGAAGACAATATGATTGAATCCAACATTCGTAATTTGGAATTACGAATGAGAATAAGAAAAGGAAAAGAATAGGCGAACATGTTAGTGAACTTTCTAAATCAAGAAGTTTCCAAATTTAGAAAGTCCACTGAACTAGGGTTTCCACTTTTGGAAAGTTGGAAAACAAGAGATGGCACTCGTAATGACGAGGAAGTTATAATGATTCCGAAAATGTAATCGTAGCAATTTTTCGGTCATTGAATTGAGAGATACGAGCAAGTAAAGGAACTAACGAGCTTAAGCTGTTGGGCCCAGTCCAACTTAAGCCCGCTAGGGTTATATGCAAGGGACTATAAATACATGACTTATAGCCCTTACACATAAGAACAAACCCTAACCCTAAAGCGGCCGACCCTCTCTCTCTCGCCCTCTCTCCCGCGCGGCCACCACCGCACCACCGTCGCCGCTCCGTCGCCGGAACCGGCCGTTCGTCGGCCGTTCCTTGTTCGGTATTCTTTCTCCTTTCTTTTTCTTCCGTTTTATTCTAACTACTTCGTGTCTAGTGCCACGATTTAGTAGATCGAAGTATACGAGGTGAAATCCGAGAGGAGGAAGACTGTAGATCGAAAAGTCGAGGAGCAACGCACGAGCCAAAGCCGCACGCTGCCCCACGCGCCGTCCCGAAGCCGCGCGTACACTACACGCGCCGCCGTGACCTCACGCGCCGCTGCTGCCGTTGCACCGCTGCAGCCCCGATTCTACGGATTGGTTTCCGTAGTAATCACGAAGTGCTAATCGCTCCTACCTCACGCGTCAAGAGGTAAATATACGAAACCCTAGTTTCGTTTAGGGTTTAGTTTAAACTATGATTCCATGCTTGTATTTGTATGATTTTATGTGATTATGTGTAATCGGTTTTTAATCATTGCAAGCATGTTATTTGGTTTAAATTGCGAGCATGTTAATTGATTTAAGTACGGTTAAATTTATTAGCATGTATGTTGTTTTATTTTCGCTGGAAGCGCAAAGGTACGCAATTAATTGAATTTAATTTATCGGGCATGTTCTTATGTGTTGTTAAAGTCGTTTAAATCGCATAAATTTTTGTTTTCCGCTGCGTATGCGTGCCCGAAACCCAACAATGGTATCAGAGCTCGTTGCGCAATTAATTGCGTTCGATTTAATATGCATGTTCGATTTATTAAAGTAGCGATTGTCGTATTATGTAATTGGGAGTTTTCGTAAGTTTAAAATATTTTTGAAATATTGTTTAGAATTTTTCCAGCTTTAAAATTGTTTAAAATTGGAAAATCGGATCTGAAATTATTTTAAAATGTCGGTTTTTTAATTGTTCGGATCGAACCGGTCGAACCGGCCGGTTCGATGGTTGTGCACGATCCAATCGACCGAATCCAAGTGGATTCGGGTCGGTCAGACCGGTTCTCGGTCCGACTGACCCGGCCCACTGATTTGGGTCAATTGGACCGGGCAGAACCGGACCGTTTTGGTCCGAACCGGTCAGACCGGTCGGCCGAACCGGTTCACTGAAAATAAAAAAAAAAAAAAAAAAAAAAAAAAAAAAAAAAAAAAAAAAAAATTATTTCAGATTTCTTAAATTAAACTTAAAACAAATTGATTTTAATTTTTGGAAAATTATTTTCAATTAATCCAAATTAGATAATTGGATCGACAATCATCTATTTTAGTAAATAGGTGTTAGATTAATTAAATTGATTTAAATTGTTAAATTGATTTCAATTAATAGAACACACATATATAATATTGATTATAAGTTCAACTTAATTAGTAGTACCTCAACATTATTTGAATGATTTATGCTAGTTGAGGTTCTATAATTATTTTGAAAATCCGATAATTAATTAATGTAATTAATTATGTAGTTAGGTCGTATGTTCCTCTTAGGACAATATGCGTTTCCATATACCTTTAGAGAACATAGATGTAGGAATCACATAGACCAATCCAAAACCTTCTGATGAGATAAAACACTTTAATTAAAATCCCTCATTCTTTTAATTAAGAATCATTTCAAGCTATAAAGAAAAACCCAATCTGTTGAGTTATTTCTTTCCTTCTGCCAACGGTTGGATTATGTGTAGCCCTTTACTATAGTGCAGTAAGCCGTGTTAGCGGGGAGTGCTATGGTAGAGTAAGCTGTAATTCAATTGACATAGTGATGAAGGTAGCCATAGAAAAGGGTTATGTTGAATTAACGTGGTCGGCTAGATTAACTAGGGACTGCATTAGTTTGGCATAATCGAGTTCTATGAGCATCTTTGATTGGTAGGTTAGACTTGACACACGACGATTTTGATATTCGCGAGATTAACTTAGGTCATTATCAAGTGTGAGGAAAATTAATTTAGGGTCATATTGTGGATATGATTGATTGTGATCTACCTTTGGGCAAATATAATCGGGCTAGATTAACTACGGGTTATATTTGTCTATTGGACCTAAAGCCCATTAAGAAAAATCAGTTTTCTCGTTTGTCTACTAGAGGGAAGTGGAATTCGATAAAATTAGTGGGAGAACAATTAAATAACACAAGTCCAAACATTTAATTGTAACAATCATTTAACGCGAATCTCTAATAATCCTCTTCTCTATATGTCTCAGATAATCATGTCTAAGAATCCCATAATGTCAATCCTCGACAATAAACTCAATGGCCCTAATTACCTAGATTGGTTGCGTAGTCTTAAGCTTGTGCTAACTGTTGAGGGGCGTCTCTATGTTTTGAACGAGAGGCTTCCCGCCACTATACCTGCCACAGCGACTGATGCTGAAAAGGAAACTTATGAAGTTTGGAAGAAAGATGACACTCATGCTAGGTGCTATATGATAGCCGCCATGGAGCCCGCGCTTGCGAGGAAATATGAGTCTCACTTGCATGCTTTCGATATAAAGGCTCATCTCGATAGCATGTATAGTGAGAATATTAGGGCATCGAGATACGCTGCTACAAAGGAGTTGATCACAGCGAGACTGCGCGAAGGGACTTCGGTCCACGAGCACTGTCTCAAAATGATCACTCTCCTTGAAAAGCTAGTGAATCTTGATGTCACCCTCTCGGCCGAGCTCTCGTTGGATCTGATCCTGTTATCTCTTCCTAGTTCCTATGAATCGTTCATAGTGAACTTCAACATGAACAAACTAGATCCTCCCTTGGATGAGTTAATGAACATGTTGGTCAGCTTCGAGTCCACCATTAAGAAAGAGAAGTCTGTTCTCATTGCTGCTACTTCTGGAAAGAAGAGTTCTTTCCAAAAGAAGAGAAAGGAAAGAGTTCTTTTCCCTAACAGCAAGTTCGAAGTGGGTGAAGGTAGTGGGGGCCCCAAGGCAAAGGTTAGCAAACAAGTTGATGATGCTTGCCATCACTGTGGAAAGAAAGGACATTGGCGCCGCAACTGCAAGGCTTACCTAAAGCAGAAAGGTTCTGAAAAGGGTACGTATTTCATTGACGTAAATTTGTCTGTCAACTCTTCTTCTTGGGTATTGGATACGGGCTGTGGCTCACATTTTTGCAATGATTTGCAGCTAATGACAAGAAGTCGAAGACTTAGAGCGGGTGAGACCTACCTAAGGATGGGGAATGGAGCAAGAGTTGCTGCTGAAGCCATTGGCACAATTTACTTAAATGTTTTGGATTCTAGTTTTCCTATTGTTTTGAACAATTGTTTATTTGTTCCGTCGCTCATTAGAAACCTTATTTCTATTCCTGTATTAGATATTGAAGGTTTTACTTTTGTTTTTGGAAATTCGATTTGCATTATACAAAAGAATGAGAATTTAATTTGCAAAGGACGACTATTAAACAACTTGTACGAACTAAATCCAAGTGAAATACCTATTAATGTTATATCAGCAAAACGTAAGAAGATAGATCAAAACCCCGCACAACTTTGGCACGCTAGATTAGGTCATGTCTCTTTAAGAAGGATGAACGATTTTGTTAGTGAAGGATTGTTCTCTTTGGAGGACGTGAAATCACTACAAACTTGTGAATCTTGCCTTAAAGGGAAAATGACCAAGTCACCCTACAAAGGGTTAATGGAACGAGCCGAGGGTCTTTTGGATTTGATCCATACAGACGTATGTGGTCCACTAAGTGTTAGTGCGAAGGGTGGATATAACTACTTCCCCACCTTTACCGACGATTATTCTAGGTATGGGTATGTGTACTTGATGAAGTACAAGTCTGAAACATTTGAAAGGTTCAAAGATTTTAGACATGAAGTAGAAAAGCAACTCGGACGAAGTATTAAGAAGCTGCGATCCGATCGTGGTGGAGAATACTTGAGCATCGAGTTCATTGACTATCTAAAAGAAAATGGGATACAGTCCCAATGGACTCCACCGGGAACTCCTCAACTTAATGGAGTGTCCGAACGTCGGAATCGAACTTTATTAGATATGGTTCGATCAATGATGGGGTTCACAAACTTACCGGCATACTTGTGGGGTCATGCACTCCGTACTGCCGCGTATTTGCTGAATAGAGTTAACACCAAAGCAGTTAAATCCACACCTTATGAACTTTGGCATTCCCGGAAACCCAATTACAAACATATTAGGATATGGGGTTGTCCCGCTTATGTAAAGCGATTAGTGGGAGATAAGTTGGATAGTAAATCCGACTTGTGCTATTTTGTGGGGTATCCCGAAGACTCAATGGGATACGAGTTTTATTATGTCAAAGAAGCAAAGACGTTTGTTTCGAGAAATGCCACCTTTTTGGAAAGGGAGTTTCTATCCGATAGAAAGGGCAGCATGATAGAACTTGAAGTAGTTCAAGAACCACAAAGTGAAGTTCAAGCGCAAGAACAAGTAATCGAACCAATACAACAAACCACTAATATACCTCCTGAACCTACGGTACGTAGATCCGAAAGAGTTCGGAAAATGCCGGATAGGTTATTCCTCCTCGAAAATGATGAAGATCATGTTGATCTTGGACGAGATCCAAGAACATACAATGAGGCCGTATCGGATGCGGACATGGGACATTGGCTAACTGCCATGAAATCCGAAATGGACTCCATGTACTCCAACAAGGTATGGACCTTGGTAGATCCACCCAAAGGAATTGTTCCTATAGGATGCAAGTGGATCTATAAGAAGAAAATTGGAGTTGATGGAAAGGTATCGACCTATAAAGCTAGATTGGTGGCAAAAGGATACACTCAAAGGCAAGGCGTTGACTATGAGGAAACCTTTTCGCCAGTCGCGATGCTGAAGTCCATTAGGATTTTGCTGGCCATAGCTGCGTGGTACGACTACGAGATATGGCAAATGGATGTGAAGACCGCCTTCCTTAATGGAGATATTGAGGAAGAAATTTACATGGCGCAGCCGGAAGGCTTCATATCTTCTGGAAGTGAGCAAAAGGTTTGCAAGCTCCAGCGATCCATTTATGGATTGAAGCAAGCATCCCGTAGTTGGAACATTAGGTTCGACTCAACTATCAAAGAGTTTGATTTTGAGAAGAATCCGGAGGAACCTTGTGTATACAAGAAGGTTAGTGGGAGGGCAGTAATATTTCTAGTGCTTTACGTTGATGACATTCTACTCATTGGGAATGACGTAGGAATGTTACAGCAAACAAAAGCATGGTTGTCCACACGTTTCTCAATGAAGGATTTGGGAGAAGCATCTTATGTATTAGGAATACGCATCTATAGAGATAGAGCAAGAAAGATGCTTGGCTTATCCCAAAGCCTGTACATAGACACCGTTATGAAACGGTTTAGCATGGAAGAATCCAAGAAGGGATTCTTGCCAATGTCCCATGGGGTTCGTCTCTCGAAATCTATGTGTCCCCAAACACCTAGTGAAATCGAGGAGATGAAAAGGACGCCCTATGCTTCTGCCATAGGAAGCATAATGTATGGCATGCTATGTACGAGACCCGATATTGCGTATGCTGTGAGTGTCACAAGCAGATATCAGTCTAACCCCGGCCCGGCTCACTGGAAAGCCGTGAAAGATATCCTCAAGTACTTGCGAAGGACTAAGGATATATTTTTGGTCTATGGGGGTGCCGAGTTGAAATTAGAGGGTTTCACTGACTCTAGTTTTCAATCGGACGTGGACGACTCAAAGTCGAATTCTGGATTTATATTCACGCTTAATGGTGGTGGCGTGTGTTGGAAGAGTTCCAAGCAAAGCACGGCGGCGGATTCCACTACCGAAGCGGAATACATTGCAGCGTCTGAAGCTGCAAAAGAAGGGACTTGGATAAGGAAGTTCATCCAAGAGTTGGGTGTCATTCCTGATGCTAGTGATCCAGTACCGCTGTACTGTGACAACACCGGAGCCGTGGCACAAGCTAAGGAGCCACGATCTCATCAGAAGTCGAAGCATATTCTGAGAAAGTATCACGTGATCCGAGAGATCATTGATAGAGGTGAAGTTAAGGTAGAACGAGTCACCTCGGAAGAGAACGTTGCAGACCCCTTCACGAAGCCTTTACCAAGATCGGTCCATGAGAAACATCGAGAGTCGATGGGATTGCGGTTTATGGGCAGTTGGCTTTAGGTCAAGTGGGAGATTGTTAGAGTAGGTGACCAACAAGCCAACCTGTGGCTGTGGTCTTTCGTATTTATTATTGTAATAAACGAACCTTTATTCGTATTAATGATAAAACACATTGGCATTCTATATCTTTGTCCCTTTGTCACAAGCATAGATATAGTCCTTACAGTTATTACAAGTACTAGTAATTGATCGTTAGGATCGTGAGATATTTACTTAAGTATTATAACTGTTAAACGTGTTCCTAGTCGAAGGGTTACGCCACTAATGAGGATATCGGCCTTTCCCATTAAGACTAGCACTTAGTGTATGTGTACTGCATCTCATCAGTAAACGGTATTGTGATATCGGCATACATAAGTGGGTGCTCGTAAGTTGACGAGTTCACTGAACTCCCTCACCCTAGAAATCTCTAAGTGGTTCCCAATAATCGAGTAGAGATATCTATGGTATAGTTGTACACCATTAGTCCTTATGACCTAGACATCACCGTGACTTCACTAGAGGACCAGCTGTATCGTGACCTGTCCCTGAGTTCCACCGAGGACCATCCCAAGGGCCAGTGTTCGTGCAGTCCGAAATCTAGTGGGAGGTCTGTGCATTGTAGTCGGGGATTCGATCGCTAGAATAGTCTTGGATGTCCTGTGTGTTCTGAAAGTTTGTAATCATTCTAAGTCTCTGGCCAGAGCTGACTAAGTGATGATTAGAGAATTCGATTCTCTAAGTCATGCACGTAAGGATTACAACACTTAGAACGATCGCACCGTCATCGAACATATAAAGAGGTCTCGATGAACCAATGCCTCTAGTTCGATCGGGACATATGAATCGAAGGGACCGTACTGTACGTTAACTATATCTGAAGGTTCTTGCAGGCACTTCATTTGTATATAGGGAATCATGACGCGTAGTTGCTAGACGCCAATCTTGATTCGTTGGGTGATTAAGGTGAAACGAGCTTCATCTTAATCGTAACTCGAAGGGGACGAGTTTTGACCACAAAGGGTTGTGGGCCCACGGCTAGCTTACACCTGAACCATCGAGGGTCACACTGCTCGTGCACATGAGATCTTTGAATAAACGGTCAGAGATAAAATAGTTTATCTTTGCATGATTGGAAGACAATATGATTGAATCCAACATTCGTAATTTGGAATTACGAATGAGAATAAGAAAAGGAAAAGAATAGGCGAACATGTTAGTGAACTTTCTAAATCAAGAAGTTTCCAAATTTAGAAAGTCCACTGAACTAGGGTTTCCACTTTTGGAAAGTTGGAAAACAAGAGATGGCACTCGTAATGACGAGGAAGTTATAATGATTCCGAAAATGTAATTGTTGCAATTTTTCGGTCATTGAATTGAGAGATACGAGCAAGTAAAGGAACTAACGAGCTTAAGCTGTTGGGCCCAGTCCAACTTAAGCCCGCTAGGGTTATATGCAAGGGACTATAAATACATGACTTATAGCCCTTACACATAAGAACAAACCCTAACCCTAAAGCGGCCGACCCTCTCTCTCTCGCCCTCTCTCCCGCGCGGCCACCACCGCACCACCGTCGCCGCTCCGTCGCCGGAACCGGCCGTTCGTCGGCCGTTCCTTGTTCGGTATTCTTTCTCCTTTCTTTTTCTTCCGTTTTATTCTAACTACTTCGTGTCTAGTGCCACGATTTAGTAGATCGAAGTATACGAGGTGAAATCCGAGAGGAGGAAGACTGTAGATCGAAAAGTCGAGGAGCAACGCACGAGCCAAAGCCGCACGCTGCCCCACGCGCCGTCCCGAAGCCGCGCGTACACTACACGCGCCGCCGTGACCTCACGCGCCGCTGCTGCCGTTGCACCGCTGCTGCCCCGATTCTACGGATTGGTTTCCGTAGTAATCACGAAGTGCTAATCGCTCCTACCTCACGCGTCAAGAGGTAAATATACGAAACCCTAGTTTCGTTTAGGGTTTAGTTTAAACTATGATTCCATGCTTGTATTTGTATGATTTTATGTGATTATGTGTAATCGGTTTTTAATCATTGCAAGCATGTTATTTGGTTTAAATTGCGAGCATGTTAATTGATTTAAGTACGGTTAAATTTATTAGCATGTATGTTGTTTTATTTTCGCTGGAAGCGCAAAGGTACGCAATTAATTGAATTTAATTTATCGGACATGTTCTTATGTGTTGTTAAAGTCGTTTAAATCGCATAAATTTTTGTTTTCCGCTGCGTATGCGTGCCCGAAACCCAACAAATACATGGTATGAAACTGGCCGCGATAGCAGGTGCAAGAAGAGTGACTATCTTTTCAGACTCACAGTTAGTAGTCTAGCAGATAAAAGGAGAGTTCGAGACCAAGGACAGCAGAATGAATAGTTATTGCGAGATGGCGCGGGTCCTTATGGAGGAGTTTGAAGGGGTAGATCTGAAACAAATCCCGAGAGAGGAAAATACGAGAGCAGATTTTCTGGCCAAAATAGGAAGCATGGATATGGGCTGCGAGTCGCGAAAAATTCAGATAATTGTAGGAGAGCCATCGTTGAAGGTTGGGCACGAAATATTAGGAATGACGGGAGTGCAGGATTGGCGAACGGAAATAAGAAATCATCTGATTGGTAAAAGTCAAGGGAGTTCGCGAGAGATAGCGAGGCTGAACCAGCGAGCGAAGTATTTTTGTCTCGACGGGGATATTCTATACAAAAGAGGATATACAAGACCGCATCTACGGTGTCTCGACATACGAGAGGGTCAATATGTGTTGCGAGAGATCCATGAAGGATGCTGTGGCGATCATGCCGGGGGAAGGGCCCTAATAACACGGGTTTTGAGGAGCGGATATTTTTGGCTAACAATGAGGAAAGACGCAATGCAGTTTGTCCAGAAATGCAATAAATGTCAGAAACATGGGCCGTTAATCCATGTTCCGGGAGAGGATATGACGATCATCACATCACCACATCCATTCGCACAATGGGGGATTGATATTGTAGGACCTTTGCCGCTCGCTAGTGGTCAGAGAAAATTCTTGGTAGTCGCAGTGGACTACTTTAGCAAATGGGTCGAGGCCGTTGCAGTCGCCAAAATCATATATACCGAAATTATGAAGTTCCTATGGCAGAATGTCTGTTGTCTGTATGGATTACCAAAAAACATCGTCTCAGACAACGGCACACAGTACAACTCAAAAAAGATACGGGAGTGGTGCGAGGGTTTAGGAATAGCACAGCGATTTGCAGCGGTGGCACACCCGCAGGCGAATGGTCAAGTCGAGGTAATTAACCGTATATTACTCGAGGGGATAAAGAAACGATTAGAAAAAGCAAAGGGAAATTGGGTGGAAGAGTTGCATGCAGTCCTGTGGGCATACCGAACAACACGAAAAGAATCAACGGGAGATAGCCCTTTCTCGCTAGTATATGAGTCTGAAGCAGTGGCCCCTGTTGAAATAGGGATGCCATCGAGCAGAATTATGAACTTCCAACAAGCGGCTAATAATCAACGCTTGCGAGAAAACATAGATCTAATATTGGAAAAACGGGAGGATGCTAGGCTCAGAATGGAGGCAAGTAAAGCAAGGATCAAGGCTGCGTACGATAGAAGGGTAAAAGCGAGAGCATTTCAAGTAGGGGACTTGGTCCTCAAACAGGCGGATGCCCTAAAGCAGGTGGGTAAGTTAATGGAGAAATGGGAAGGACCATACAAGGTGGAAAAAGTTCTCGCAGGAGGAGCGTATATGCAATGCGATATGTCAGGAAAACAGGTGGCGCGTGTTTGGAATATTTGTCATTTGAAAAAATATTATGTATAAAATGGGGAATACGGTAGAATGTCCCGTTTTTTGAAACTTATATTTTGTATAAATGTAAGGCTCATATTGTAGTTCGTCTCGCATAAAAGAGACGAACAATTTTCCTCGTAACAGCACAATATGAAAGGCCCTATTTTTTTATATACATGTATAAAGTAAAGCACATCTAGGGCATAAGCCAAAGAAAAAGATCCTTGACAAGATTCAAGGATCATTAAGGCTGCGAGAGCACATGCTCAGAAAGATCCTTGATAGAATTCAAGGATCATTAAGGCTGCGAGAGCACATGCTCAGAAAGATCCTTGATAGAATTCAAGGATCATTAAGGCTGCGAGAGCACATGCTCAGAAAGATCCTTGATAGAATTCAAGGACCATTAAGGTTGCGAGAGCACATGCTCAGAAAGATCCTTGATAGAGTTCAAGGACCATTAAGGCTGCGAGAGCACATGCTCGAAAGATCCTTGATAGAATTCAAGGATCATCGAGGTTGCGGGAGCACGATGTAATTCGAGGATCATGGAGCCCGCAAGAGGATGAGCTTAGAAACATCCTCAATTGAAATCGAGAAGCATGTAAAAAAAAAAAATGCGCGAGATCTAAGAGAGGGATAGAATGCAAGGATCATGGATCCTAAACAAAGCATAAATTCAGAAAATATCCTTTAAAGAACTAAGCAAACGCGAGCTCAAAAGCTCTCGATAGAAGACGAGAAATACATATTAAAAATAAAAATGCAAGGATCTCGCCCAAAACACAGTTTCAAATAAACAAAATCTCCGAAAGAAAATAGCAGGAATAGAAATAAAAAACGAGAATTAAACAAGAGTTTTGGAATACAGGAAGATAGTAAAAATACAAATAAAAAATGTCTTTAAAACACTTGTTCACGAGTCAGGAATAACATCCGTAGCAGTTGGGGGCTCGGTTGGACCAGAGCTTGCGAGAGCAGGTGCTGAGGCAGATGGAGGATCTGAGATGAAGGGATGACCCGAGTCCATTAGAGCCACCGTGGAGGGAGCGTGAGATGCATAACGGTTTAGGGAAGCAAGCATCTCTTCTAAGACCTGTGACCACCAATCATGATCGAGCGGTTCTTCAGGATTGCCCTCCCACCCGGGAATCTCGTCACCCAGCTGGTCGAGCAAGTAGCCTATGACTTCAGTGGGGTCGGGATAGCCGTTCTTCTCCGCATACAGACGAACCCCACGTTCGAAGTAACCGACCCCTATGGAGGCAGCTTTGGAAGCAAAGTGCATCGATAGGGGATAGTTGTTGATTAACGCCTCACGATACTTGCATAAAAAGTGTTGCCCGCTGGGCGAGCAGAGTGTCTCATACAGCCCCTTTGCCCTCTCGTGTGCCACTGCGCGTATGCACTCTATCTCCATGTTTTTCGTGGTCTCGCGAGCCACGGCCATTGTCTGTTCTTTCTCTGCCTCCAACCTTCTAACCTTACTCTCGAGGGATGATTTCATCTCCCGGTATTTTTGGGCTTCCATCTGAACCTTCTCATCCGAGGTCTCCTTAGCTTGTTTCAGCTGGCGAGCATAATCTCGCAGTTGGACCACCTCCACTGACTTCTCGTTTACCTCCCTTCTGAGGCGGTTGACTTCGTCTTGGCGAGAGGACTCGTCGGCACCAAATTAAGCCATGAGCCAAAAGCACGTTCATCTAAAAAACAATTAAAGTACAAGATCTAAGTAAGCAGTAAAACGAATTATGTAAATGAGGCAATAAAATATAAAGGCTTGCCATTTTACCTGAGAGGCGTGAAATAGTACGCGAGCATGCTTCTGCTCGGGGGACAGCCGCTCGAGAGCCTGAGCATCCTCGACACATCTCAGCGGGTCAAAGTGCAGTAGCAGGTCCTCCATAGAAATATCAGGATGGTAGGACGACATGAAACCACCCTCTCGGACGCGAGAGCGTTTGGAGGCGAGAGAAGTCTCTTCATTCTCGGGCATACACAGGGACTTTGGACCCCCCAAACCCGAAGTAGTCCTCTCGGCAGAAATCAAGAGATCAGGCGTACCTTGGGCAGTATTCTCGCTACCCAACTCGATAACTGGTTCCCATGTTGCAGCTCGCGGAGGAACGGAAGAGGCTCCCGGAGCTGCGCTGGTCACGGCCCTGTCCGGAGAAGGTTGGCGAGCCGAAGGAGCATGACTAGTGGATTCAGAAATTTGGCGAGAGGAGGACTGCGCGCGTTGCTTGGCAAGAGCCGCCTTCATAGCTTCTCGCATCAACTCGCCTAGACAAAGAACAATGTTATATAAATGAATGATGAGTAAACTACATAATAAATGCAAAGGGGATAAAAGTACCGAGCGAGCGAGAGTCAGGGCAGGGCATAGCCCAAAGTCCCGAGCGAGTAAAAAGAGGGGGAGTAGCAATCAATTTCTCGACATCCCATCGCTCGGGAGGGGCGCGAGTTACTAAATGAGCAAGGAACGGTTTACAGCCTTCCGACACCGCCATGGGTGTCGGAGAATCTAACAGAAATGAGGTAGGAAAAACCTATGGGAAAGGAGGGCGAACAAAGAAAAATCGTTGGGGCCAATTTTGAACTTTGTTGGACAACCCGCTGAAAAGTCCCAACCGCGGGCGAGAAGTTAAATGGAAAAAACCTGAAGGGAGTGGTTTATAACAAATGTTGAATGGAAAAGATCACCGGTCGGGTTAAGGCATGCTTCGAGACAAATCATAAAAAAGGCGTGTAACACCCCGCCTTTCCAAAATCCGAAAACCCCAAAACCCGAAATTAATATTCCTAAACTCGAGAATCCTTAGGTAACATTATTACGTGATGATATTTATATGACTTACGTGAATTTAAATAAGTGAATTATTTATGTTCTGTATTTAATTAGTAGACTTATTTCCTAACAAATTTATATGAAATATGTGAATTAGACTACTATATGCTATACTTGATTAATTAAATACACTAACATATACATACAATATATGTGTGTGTATAGGACTTTACTTGATAACATACATGCATACATACATAGATATATTTTACATGCATTGCTTGATTTTATAATATTATATTATAAATGTATATATATAGCCGTATATGTGTGTGTGTTAGTCAAAAATAGAGGCTAATTAAATAATTATTTAAATTGCACCTATTTTAATCCCACACTCCTCTTCTTCTTCCTTCTTCTTCCACCTTCTTCTTCCACATCACCATATTATTTGTCCTCCTCCCATCCTTCCACCAAGACATCACCACCACCTCCATTCTTCATCTTCTTCCACCTCATCTTTTGTTTTTTCAAAGAAAATGAAGAATCATTTCCAAGTCTCCTATTTAACCATGGACTTTGATTAGCCTACAACACCATTCACCGAGAAAAAAATATGCATCTCCTTTAGAAGTCCACTCCATCTCCTTCACCATCAAAATAGTTTGGCTAGGGCTAGACATCAACCTTTGAAGCATTTCCCTTTGATTTTCCTTCATCTTTCTTTCGGTTATTAAGGTAAGAAATTCCGATTTCTTGCTGCAATTAAATGGCATCAATAGTATTAAAATGGTTTTCAAAATTACTTAAAAGATTGGGGAGGATTTCGAAGAAATTAGTACTTTTGTGGAAAAATGGAAAATATGTGTTTAATGTTGATTTATTGTTCTTGCATGCATCATGTATGTTGGTAGTGGGTAGATAAAAGTTTTATTGGCCAAAAGCATAAAAATTTTCGGATTTCAAAAAGGTTTTGCAAGAAAAATAAATTTTTGGGGTTGCATGTGTAAATCTATAGATTTTCGGGTCAAATCTGTAATTTTTGAGAAGTCAGTCCTAAATTTGTTTTCAAAACTGTTTTCCAGCATTTATTGAACAAAAATTTCGGATTCAAAGATGTTTTGCAAGAAAAAGTGATTTTTGAACTTCTAGTGGTCTTGCATGTATAGATCTAGAGATTTTGGGGTGAAATATGTAATTTTCGAAATTTCTGCATAAAGTAACTTTTGAACTTTGTTTTCTGCATCTAATAGAGTAAAATTTCAGATTGTTAGGGGTTTTTCATGAAAAAATGGATTTTGAACTTTTAGTGTGGTTGCATGTGTAAATTTTGAAACTCTGGGGTCAAAACTGTAATTTCTGAAAAATCTGTCATTTTAAACTTTTGGAATCTGTTTTCCAGCAAGTATTACATGGGGAAAAGTTTTCTAGACAAAGATTTCAAAGTAATTAAGATTATAATAGAGTTTTGGATTTTTAAAAGAAAAAGGGAATTTTCTAGTTTTTAATTTCAAGAAAATTCGAAACTTTGTGAAAATTTAAAATAATTTCAAAATCTGAAATTTGGGTCAGTTAGGAGTTCTAGGATTTAATTTGGGAATATTTGGAATTAGTTTGCTATTATTTCGAAATTAGGACATTTTTGCATGTCATTTATTATATTTTGTGCCTTTACTTTCCTGTCTTTGATTAAATAACTATGAGTGATGAGAATTGAGATTTTGTACTTTTAATTGATGCCTGGATGTGGATTAATTGTTGTGAGAATTTATTGGAATGAATTATTACTTAGAAGTGGTAATAAGTTCGTTAAATGAAAGATGAGAAAGGGGTGCATGGTTTGAATGTTAAACGGTGATGTTTTAATGTGTTGGCTGCATGTGTGTGTGCTAATTGTGCATGTGGTGTGTGCCGTGTGTGGTTGTGTGTTATATGTGTGAATTTGGGGATTTTGCCCAAATTATAAATATGTGGTGAATTGTGATATTTGTGTGATTTTGTGGCACTTGATTGATATTTGTGATGTTATGTGTGGGTCATAAGCATAATTTTGGAAAAGATGCATTTCACGGTTTTTAAATTGGAAGATTAATGGAATACCGGGTAATAAACAACTCGGATATAGAGGGCCGGTATCCAACTAGGATGAAATGATGTGGTTTGATCCCACTTAGTGAAAACGGGCTCGTAACAGGTTTATTATCCAGGTACAGAAATTAATCTTTCACGGATCCGATAAACGAAAAATGATTTTTCACGATTTTCATAAAAAGGGCATTTTAGTCATTTTGCATAAGTACGTGATTTTGTGTGAATGATGTGTTTTCGTGTGTTATATGATTTGACCGATTGCCTCGTGTTGTTGTACGGAACATGGGTAAGAATGGGAATATAATATTATATATTACGTATAACGTATTTTCAAAGTTCGATATTTCATCGGATTTCTTACTGAGCTTTATAGCTCATATAGATGCCTTTTAATTGCAGGTAATAGCGTTATAAATCCTCAATCGGAATGGACTGAGTAGTGGATCGAGGTCTTGCCCGGGTGTTTGGAAGTTGTACGAGGACCTATGAACGAGGCTAAAGTGTTTTTGGGTTTTCTTTTGGTGATGTGATATTAAACCTCCGTATTTTTCCTTTTCGTATCTTTTGAACTCGAAACCGGTATGGATCATACTCAACTTTTATTATAAAATAGTCCGTTTATTAATTTCGGAATTCCTTTGCCGCGATTAGTAATTTTCGAATTATTCACCAAAATACCCTTTCCAAACTCTGATTTCTTCTCGAACCGAAAACCGATAGTGATACTGTAGCACTCGAACGAAAAACCTCCTTTCGAAACATTTCCAAACGAAACCTTTATTTGGCTAAAGTAACCTAAGAAAGATTTCCAAAATGCAAAGTTTTGATTATTGCATTTTTGCCCCAGTCCAAAGTTTTAAAAATTACAAAGAGATCCTTTGCTTCCGCTAGTTCAATGAATATTCCGATAAACTGGTTCGATTTATCGCCCGACTAGAAGGGGGGTGCTACAGAGAGTGGTATCAGAGCCTGGTTAATAGATACTCGTACAAACTTCACGGGTTTATAGACTACTCGAGACGCGAAGCTCGGACCATCTGGTAAAGTATGTGTATTATTTTCTTTATGTGTTTTACTTGCTTTATTTATTAGTTGTGAATTAATATAGAAATAATGGCGAGACGTATAACCCGAGCAAACCAGAGCAATCCCGCCGATGCACCACAAGACCACAATCAAACCATCAATAATCTTTCAAACTTAATCCTTGAACAAGCCCAAAACCACCAACGCCAAATTGAACAACTCCTCCAACGTAACCAAACCCCGCCCCAAAATAATGCGCCTCAAGCCATATACGAACGATTCCTCCGAATGAACCCATCCGAATTCCATGGTGGAACCGATCCCGCTATAGCCGAAGAGTGGATCAAATCTCTCGAAGTCATATACGAATATGCAAATGACCGACCGCGACCGCGTACATTGTGTCATATTCCTACTCCGAAACGAAGCTTGTCACTGGTGGGAAGGAATCAAGGAAGGAACGAACCTCGAGACTCTGCCATGGACCGACTTCAAAGTCCAATTCTTCGAAAAATATTTCTCGAAAGACGTGCGAGCCCACAAACTCAAAGAATTCCTCGAACTCCGCCAAGGCGACTTACCAATGATCGAGTACATCCGTCGTTTCGAATGTGGCTGCCTCTACGCTCCATTCATCGCTCGAGACGCCGAGGAAAAGAAGAACCATTTCATTCTGGCCTCCAACCCGAAATCCGTAGAGACATCCGTATGTCCGACGCCTCGACTTTCCGCCAACTAGTTGACAAAGCACTCATGGCTGCCCAAGACGAAGAAGAAATTCAAAACAAGCGCCGACCGTCACCAAACTTCCAACGCCCGTGGAAAAAGAATAACTTTGGCAACCGCCCAGTCCGAGGAAAAGGAACGCAGCCGGGTCGCCAACCAACCGGACCACCGCCACCGCCGCCAAGGCCAACCTGCCCAAAGTGTGGAAAGAGTCACTTCGCAGAATGCATCCAAGGCACGAGGAATTGTTTCCGATGCCATCAGCCCGGACACATGGTAAAAGATTGTCCGAAACCTCCGCCGAACGTCCCCGGTCGAGTGTTCGCCATGACTCAAGAACAAATCGAGCAAGACCCGTCTATCATAGCAGGTACCATATTTATCCTCGAAGAACCAATATATGCTCTAATCGATTCCGACTCTACTCATTCCTTTATATCGAAAGACATAATTGCGCACTTGAATCTCGAACCGAATCGACTAAATTACGAATACCGAATTCTCATTCCCTCCGGCGAATAAATGTGCTCCAATCTAGCCATAATAAATTGCCCAATCCGAGTTCACACTCAACCCATGAATTTTGATCTAATCCTCCTACCGATCCAAAACTTCAAAGTTAAACTAGGCATGGATTGGTTAACCAAATTCAAAGCCCAAATCGATTGTGCCTGAAAAACGGTTATCTTTCCCCTTCCGAACGGCGAAACCCTAAAATTCCGAAGTCAACCCAAAACCTCGATCCCAATCATTTCCGCAATCAAAGCAGTCAAACTCATTCACAAGGGTCATTCCAACTACTTAGTGGATATTCTGAAATCCGAGTCCGATCCCAAAGCCCAAATATCCGATATTCGAGCCGTGCGAGAATTCCCCGACGTATTTCCCGATGACATTCCCGGACTCCCGCCCGGTCGGGAAATCGAGTTCGAAATTAATCTCATTCCCGGAGCTGCACCAATTTCCAAAGCCCCGTACCGCATGGCCCCGATGGAATTAAAGGAGTTGAAAGACCAAGTTCAAGAATTGCTCGACAAAGGTTATGTTCGACCCAGCCATTCCCCGTGGGGCGCACCGGTTCTCTTTGTCAAAAAGAAAGACGGATCCCTTCGCCTTTGCATCGATTACCGTGAGCTCAACAAACTCACAATCAATAATAAATACCCTCTTCCTCGAATCGATGATCTTTTTGACCAACTCCAAGGCTCATCGGTCTTCTCTAAAATCGATCTCCGATCCGGTTATCACCAACTCAAAATCAAAGAATCCGATATCCCTAAAACAGCTTTCAGAACCCGCTACGGCCACTACGAATTCGTCGTCATGCCCTTCGGTCTAACCAACGCACCCGCAGCTTTCATGGACCTGATGAACCGAATCTTTCACCAATACCTGGACCAGTTTGTAATTTTCTTCATCGACGACATTCTCATCTACTCCAAAACCCAAGAAGAACATATGTCACACCTTCGCACCGTACTCCAAACCCTCCGATCGCATCAACTATACGCCAAGTTCAGCAAATGCGAATTCTGGCTATCGAGTGTGGCTTTCCTTGGTCACATTTTTTCAGAGAAAGGAATCTTCGTCGATCCCAGCA
This sequence comes from Erythranthe guttata, assembly GCF_056151865.1. Lineage (NCBI taxonomy): Eukaryota > Viridiplantae > Streptophyta > Magnoliopsida > Lamiales > Phrymaceae > Erythranthe > Erythranthe guttata. The sequence continues at coordinate 10,374,894 of NC_142535.1, read as the reverse complement.
AGATAGAAGCAGTGTCAAATTGGTCAATTCCGAAGAACGCAAAGGAAATCCGAAGTTTCCTTGGACTAGCCGGCTACTACCGCAAATTTGTGAAGGATTTCTCGAAGCTTGCCTCTCCACTCACCCGATTAGCTTGAAAAGACGTCAAGTACCAGTGGACACCTGAATGCGACGCCAGTTTCACTGAATTAAAGACTCGACTCACATCGGCACCAATTCTCGCACTACCAGAGAAAGTCGGAGAATTCATAGTCTACAGCGATGCCTCGAAATTAGGATTAGGCGCCGTACTCATGCAAAATGGGAAACTCATTGCCTACGCCTCACGTCAACTCAAAGAGTACGAACGTAGCTATCCAACGCACGATCTCGAATTAGCCGCCGTTGTTTTCGCTCTCAAGATCTGGCGACACTATCTCTATGGCGAAAAGTGTACCATCTACACCGATCACAAGAGTCTGAAATACTTCTTCACCCAAAAACACTTGAACATGAGGCAACGAAGATGGCTCGAACTAGTCAAAGATTACGACTGCGAGATACTCTACCACCCCGGCAAAGCAAATGTGGTCGCCGACGCACTTAGCCGCAAATCAATCAACGCCCTTATTGTTCAACCTAACTTGGGAGAATCGATCAAATCAGCCCAACAAAACGATCCGCAAATTCTCAAAATCCGCAATAACCTCAAATCCAATCCAAACTTCAGAATTTCCGAAGAAGGGCTCGTCCGATTCTAAAATCGCATTTACGTCCCCGACGACCCAAATGTCCGCCGACTAATATTAACCGAAGCTCACCAAACCACGTACACTTGCCATCCCGGAGAGACCAAGATGTACCAAGATCTCAAAAAGCTCTACTGGTGGCCTGGAATGAAGAAAGACGTGGCCCGATTCGTCGCCAAATGCCTAGTGTGTCAACAAGTCAAAGCGGAACATCAAAGGCCTGGAGGTCTACTTCAATCAAACCTAATTCCAGAATGGAAATGGGAAGCCATCACAATGGACTTCGTACAAGGATTTCCGAAGACCCAAAGGGGATCCGACGCCATTTGGGTGATCGTTGACCGATTGACCAAAACGGCTCACTTTCTCCCGATCCGAATGACGTTCAGTTTAGAGAAGCTAGCCGAACTATACGTCCGTGAAATAGTCCTACTCCACGGCGTCCCCGTCTCCATTATTTCCGACCGAGACCCTCGATTTACGTCCAAATTCTGGAAAAGTTTACACGAAACCCTCGGAACGCGATTGAACTTTAGCACCGCCTATCACCCCCAAACCGATGGCCAATCCGAGCGCACTATCAAAACCCTAGAAGATCTTCTCCGCGCTTGTATTCTCGATTTTGGAGGAAATTGTGAATCCCGCCTCCCACTAATCGAATTCGCGTATAACAATAGCTTTCACTCGTCAATCGGAATGGCACCCTACGAAGCCCTTTACGGCCGCAAGTGTAGGTCCCCGCTCCATTGGTACGAAATTGGCGAAAGAAAATTTCTTGGTCCCGACCTTGTCCAACAAACCGTCGATATCATCAAAAATATCCGAGAGAAAATGCGAATTGCCCAAGATCGGCAACAAAGCTATGCCAACACTCGAAGGAGAGATCTCGAATTCGAAGTCGGAGACTCCGTATTCTTAAAAGTAGCGCCTTTCAAAGGAATTATGCGATTTGGAAAAAGGGAAAATTAGCACCACGATTTATTGGCCCATTCGAAATTCTCGACAAAGTTGGTACTCGAGCCTACCGACTAGCCTTACCACCCAACTTATCCAACTTTCACAATGTCTTCCACGTTTCCATGCTTCGGAAATACATTTGCAGTACAGATCACGTATTGAAAACCGAACCGATCGAACTAAACCCTAATCTATCTTACGAAGAGAAACCTTCCCAAATACTTGATTCCAAAACCAAAACCCTTCGAAACCGAAACCTAAAATTTGTTAAGATCCTTTGGCAAAACCATACACCCGAAGAAGCCACGTGGGAACGAGAAGAAGAAATGCGCGAACGTTACCCCGAGTTGTTCAGGTAACAATTTTGGGGACAAAATTTCTTTAAGGGGGGGAGATTGTAACACCCTGCCTTTCCAAAACCCGAAAACCCTAAAACCCGAAATTAATATTCCTAAACTCGAGAATCCTTAGGTAACATTATTACATGATGATATTTATATGACTTACGTGAATTTAAATAAGTGAATTATTTATGTTCTGTATTTAATTGGTAGACTTATTTCCTAACAAATTTATATGAAATATGTGAATTAGACTACTATATGCTATACTTGATTAATTAAATACACTAACATATACATACAATATATGTGTGTGTATAGGACTTTACTTGATAACATACATGCATACATACATAGATATATTTTACATGCATTGCTTGATTTTATAATATTGTATTATAAATGTATATATATAGCCGTATATGTGTGTGTGTTAGTCAAAAATAGAGGCTAATTAAATAATTATTTAAATTGCACCTATTTTAATCCCACACTCCTCTTCTTCTTCCTTCTTCTTCCACCTTCTTCTTCCACATCACCATATTATTTGTCCTCCTCCCATCCTTCCACCGAGACATCACCACCACCTCCATTCTTCATCTTCTTCCACCTCATCTTTTGTTTTTTCAAAGAAAATGAAGAATCATTTCCAAGTCTCCTATTTAACCATGGACTTTGATTAGCCTACAACACCATTCACCGAGAAAAAAATATGCATCTCCTTTAGAAGTCCACTCCATCTCCTTCACCATCAAAATAGTTTGGCTAGAGCTAGACATCAACCTTTGAAGCATTTCCCTTTGATTTTCCTTCATCTTTCTTTCGGTTATTAAGGTAAGAAATTCCGATTTCTTGCTGCAATTAAATGGCATCAATAGTATTAAAATGGTTTTCAAAATTACTTAAAAGATTGGGGAAGATTTCGAAGAAATTAGTACTTTTGTGGAAAAATGGAAAATATGTGTTTAATGTTGATTTCTTGTTCTTGCATGCATCATGTATGTTGGTAGTGGGTAGATAAAAGTTTTATTGGCCAAAAGCATAAAAATTTTCGGATTTCAAAAAGGTTTTGCAAGAAAAATAAATTTTTGGGGTTGCATGTGTAAATCTATAGATTTTCGGGTCAAATCTGTAATTTTTGAAAAGTCAGTCCTAAATTTGTTTTCAAAACTGTTTTCCAGCATTTATTGAACAAAAATTTCGGATTCAAAGATGTTTTGCAAGAAAAAGTGATTTTTGAACTTCTTGTGGTCTTGCATGTATAGATCTAGAGATTTTGGGGTGAAATATGTAATTTTCGAAATTTCTGCATAAAGTAACTGTTCAACTTTGTTTTCTGCATCTAATAGAGTAAAATTTCAGATTGTTAGGGGTTTTTCATGAAAAAATGGATTTTGAACTTTTAGTGTGGTTGCATGTGTAAATTTTGAAACTCTGGGGTCAAAACTGTAATTTCTGAAAAATCTGTCATTTCAAACTTTCGGAATCTGTTTTCCAGCAAGTATTACATGGGTAAAAAGTTTTCTTGACAGAGATTTCAAAGTAATTAAGATTATAATAGAGTTTTGGATTTTTAAAAGATAAAGGGAATTTTCTAGTTTTTTATTTCAAGAAAATTCGAAACTTTGTGAAAATTTAAAATAATTTCAAAATATGAAATTTGGGTCAGTTAGGAGTTCTAGGATTTAATTTGGGAATATTTGGAATTAGTTTGCTATTATTTCGAAATTAGGACATTTTTGCATGTCATTTATTATATTTTGTGCCTTTACTTTCCTGTCTTTGATTAAATAACTATGAGTGATGAGAATTGAGATTTTGTACTTTTAATTGCTGCCTGGATGTGGATTAATTGTTGTGAGAATTTATTGGAATGAATTATTACTTAGAAGTGGTAATAAGTTCGTTAAATGAAAGATGAGAAAGGGGTGCATGGTTTGAATGTTAAACGGTGATGTTTTAATGTGTTGGCTGCATGTGTGTGTGCTGATTGTGCATGTGGTGTGTGCCGTGTGTGGTTGTGTGTTATATGTGTGAATTTGGGAATTTTGCCCAAATTATAAATATGTGGTGAATTGTGATATTTGTGTGATTTTGTGGCACTTGATTGATATTTGTGATGTTATGTGTGGGTCATAAGCATAATTTTGGAAAAGATGCATTTCACGGTTTTTAAATTGGAAGATTAATGGAATACCGGGTAATAAACAACTCGGATATAGAGGGCCGGTATCCAACTAGGATGAAATGATGTGGTTTGATCTCACTTAGTGAAAACGGGCTCGTAACAGGTTTATTATCCAGGTACAAAAATTAATCTTTCACGGATCCGATAAACGAAAAATGATTTTTCACGATTTTCATAAAAAGGGCATTTTAGTCATTTTGCATAAGTACGTGATTTTGTGTGAATGATGTGTTTTCGTGTGTTATATGATTTAACCGATTGCCTCGTGTTGTTGTACGGAACGTGGGTAAGAATGGGAATATAATATTATATATTACGTATAACGTATTTTCAAAGTTCGATATTTCATCGGATTTCTTACTGAGCTTTATAGCTCATATAGATGCCTTTTAATTGTAGGTAATAGCGTTAGAAATCCTCAATCGGAATGGACTGAGTAGTGGATCGAGGTCTTGCCCGGGTGTTTGGAAGTTGTACGAGGACCTATGAACGATGCTAAAGTGTTTTTGGGTTTTCTTTTGGTGATGTAATATTAAACCTCCGTATTTTTCCTTTTCGTATCTTTTGAACTCGAAACCGGTATGGATCATACTCAACTTTTATTATAAAATAGTCCGTTTATTAATTTCGGAATTCCCATGCCTCGATTAGTAATTTTCGAATTATTCACCAAAATACCCTTTCCAAACTCTGATTTCTTCTCGAACCGAAAACCGATAGTGATACTGTAGCACTCGAACGAAAAAACCTCCTTTCGAAAAATTTCCAAACGAAACCTTTATTCGGCTAAAGTAACCTAAGAAAGATTTCCAAAATGCAAAGTTTTGATAATTGCATTTTTGCCCCAGTCCAAAGTTTTAAAAATTACAAAGAGATCCTTTGCTTCTGCTAGTTCAATGAATATTCCGATAAACTGAGTCGATTTATCGCCCGACTAGAAGGGGGGTGCTACAAGGCGGACATAAATTTAATAGAATTGGGGAGAAATTGGTTAAGGGGGACTTTGTATTTACTTGCCACCGCAAAAAAGAAAGGATGACTAGGAAGGGATAAGCCCGCAAGAAATTGATCCAAATACCAAGTACTGAAGCCGAGAGGAGGATGTAGGGAGTCTTGGGTAGGATCCGGAAGGGCTATGTCATTGGACACATCCAAACCTTGTCGAATGAGAAGGTCGGCTATGTCATCGGCAGTAAGGATGGATTTAACAGGGACGGAGGGAATATGTAAGGTGGGCTCTCTCGATTTAGGTTCGCGTACGATCCCGCGACCTTGGGATAGGGGAGGAGCAGGTCCATCTGCCTGCCCTGTCCTGCGAGAGGAGGGTTTACCACGCACTTTGGAGATCACTGTTTTCTTTTTTCTCTTCCGCACGGCGGCGCGTGAAGAGCCAACCGTGGAAGGCGGAAGAGGGGCCTCTCCACATGAAGAAGAAGAAGAAGCCATAGATGTTTGAAGGGAAGAAGTGAGTAAAACATAAAACCACAGAGAGGAGTAAATATACCTGGGAGAAAAAGGGAAGGCCAGAATAATCGCCGGAAGAGGAGAGAACAGACGCCGCAAAAAGGAAGAAATGGTAGAAGAAAGAAAAGTGAAGGAATGGGGGAGAGGAGTGTTACTTATAGTAGGGGAAGTGGCGACATGAAGCGACGGCTGCACTATTACCTAGGGCAGCCCACACGTCGCATTTAAGATGAAAAGACGGATCTCCTCGAGTGAGAGTCGCGACTTCGGGAAGTGCAATCGCCAAAAAAAAAAGAAAAAAAAAATAATTAATTAAATAAATAATAATAATAATAATAATAATAATAATAATAATAATAATAATAATAGTAATTATATATATATATATATATATATATATATATATATATATATATATATATATATATATATATATATATATATATATATATATATATATATTAGTTTTCCAGAGGTCTCGATGTCGAATAAAGGAAAATTTACTCGCGAAGGACTTCAGCTCTGTCCTCGCGAGTAGGGGACTAGTTGATTCGGTAAAAAATAATTCTTTCGGCCCATTAAAAGAAGGCCCAATAATGGCCCGATAATTGAAATCTCGCGAGAGTCAACTCCAGGGCGAGAGAAAGGGAAGTTCTCGCTCACCAAAAAGAGAGGACGGGAACAAGGAATATTATCTGAAAAGTAGAGCAACACCGCCGACTTACATTTAATGCGTGTCTTCTCAAATGTCAGGAATAGCAGAGAATATACAGACTAGATGATTTGATAAATCAATGTTCTGGGCCTATCTAGGAGACCTAATCGAGAGTCGATCGTGGGTGCGAGAGGCGAGTCGCTCTTTCAGTAGCAAGAAGGCAAATGCGAGAGTTACAAGATATGGTCTATGAGATATCTGAGACAATCAACTTGCATTTAATGCCCCTCTCCTCAAGTGTCAAAGATGTCAGAGAATATGCAGTCTAGGGAATAAGCAGCTCACAACACTCTTCACCGAGGAGACAGGTAAGCTTAATTTAATAGTCATTGGAAGTCTGGAACATTTTGGAGGTGACAACTAAAATAGAAGTGGAATCCGTATTTGGAGTCCGGTTTTAGAAGCTCTTCCTATAAATAGTAAGAAGTTAATTCAACTGAGATTATCCTTTTTCCTAACAAAAAAATATACAACTTATTATTCAGTATCTCTTAAACCAGAAATATACTGACTTGGCCGTCGGAGTGCTAACTCCGGCATCAACCCGGTTTTTCTTTTTTGTGTTCTTATTTGCAGAATCTAGAAGATCCACCAACATATTCGGACGAATCAGTAATGATAATAGCAATGATAATATGGTAATGGCAATGGCAATGGTAACGGCGTTGGTATTGGTGTTGGTATTGGTAATAGTAATGGTAACGGTAACGGTAACGATGTACTCGCCTTTTGTATACGCAAATTTAACCTTCGGTATTTTGTTTTTTTTCACTAATTTTGGCTGAATTTGTTATCTACATTAAAATTAAATATTTATTCTTATCATGAATTCCCCGTGCAACGCACAGGAGAAGTACTAGTGTAGTTTAAATTCTGTAACAAATATGTTAAATTACAGATAATATATGTCCACTTGAAATAACATTCAATATATATTTGCATGTTTAATAAGTATCAACAATAATATAAAGCTTATCAACTTCATTTTTTTTTATAATGACAGAAATAACAAATTGTTGCTGCGGTTTAGCAGATTTGCCAGTGAGCTTGGAATATCTCTGACTATGGCAAAATAGTGGAATTTTGTTCCGATCTTTAATTTTTTTTGTCAGAGATTAAAAAATAATAATAAATAAATAAATAAAGATCTACATGAGTTCGATCAATTTTATACAGGACTCGAAACCATCGAATCTCTCATAGGAGTCATACACGGATGCAGTGGAGTTCGAGGCGGCATAGGTGTCTTGCTTCCGATACCATATCTTGATGTTTCCCTAATTTGAAAGATTATATCAGAAACCTTAAAATCCAAAAACCAAAAATAAATAAATAAAAGTATTATTATAATTTATAAGCCTACCTGAATGGTGTGGAAACATTGACACTATCCGAAATATAACTGCGATCAACTGCACAAAATTGTCGATACCGAAATATCATTACGTGGGAGTCAAAAAAAAATCAATCAGAAAAAGAAAGGCAAATTGAGAGGAGAAAAACTTGCCTGTAACAACTTTCATTTGCGACTCTAATTCAACACGAACCGTTGCACCTTTAATTTCTACTACTCGTCCCTTGCTTCCCTTATAATGGCCGACACGAATTTTAACCGCAGCTCCAACTAAACCTCTTACACCACCTCCATTCCTCCCTCCAACTGTCCAATTCAAGTTAATATTATAAATATAAACAAAATGCAGAAAATTTAATTTTCTTTTATAGAAATTACTTACAATTATTTACGGGGCCAGGGCCTCCACTAGGTGGTCTCATCGGATATTGTGGGCCACAAGATGGCTTTCTGAGATGCGCAAATCTCGATATCAATGTGTTACCCTAAACAGAAAAAAGTCAAAATCAAAGTCAGTGAAAACTCGAGAACACGAAAATAATATTTATCCATACATCGCGATCACCGTTCGAACGAGATCCACCCACAACCATGCAAGACTTGGATGTAACGCAAATAAAGCCAGTATGCTCAAGGTGGTGACGGTCATGAATAAACAAGACTCCTTTGTATATATGTTCAACCGGACCTTGTTTCCCCTGAAAAAGTAATAATGGAGTTGAATATTATATGATCATCTCAATACAACCAAAACATTATTTTTTACTAATAAACGGTAAGTAAGGTTTGAGAAGCGCACCTTACACGGACCCTCGAGAATCTTTACAACTTCTTTCACGGATATTGTGTTCTTATATTGGTCCGTTGCAAAAATCTTCCAAAATATCTTCTGTTTAATATCTCTCAACATCACAAGGGCAACTTCAGGGCATTCCAGAACACCCTTAAGAACCTGAGTAGTAACCATAAAGCAAGTTAATAGAACGACAAACCAATCAATAGTCTTTGTTGGCTTCTATTTGTTCAGGCTAACCTGGAAAGCATCGCTCAACACACGTATAATCAAGCCAAAGCTATTGTCCCTGCACGTTTAATAACTTTCATTTAAAAAAACCCAATAGTGAAAAACTGGAAAATAAATAAAATTTTCATGAAAGACAAAAAACGCACTCAAGTAGCACAAGGTCATGAAGTTCGTAATCCCCGATCCTAGTAACACCTAATGTTATTTCAGAGCTTTCCACAATGTTGTCCGCAAAGACACGAGACTGCGTATAGCAAAAATAGCAACAGAGTCAGTACTTGCACGAAGAAAAATAAAATGGACAACTAAAGTACTTAAGAAGATAACATACAAGCTCCTTGGTTGTGTCTGAAACTATGTTCACCATGTGACCTTCAACTGAAACCACCATACCAGTTGCACCTTCTAAAGCACCAGATACGTCCTTTACATGATTTCCGGTTCGAAAGTACTTGCAGAGGTCTTTGTCACTTATAGCAAGAGTTTTCTGAAAATTAGAACGTGCAATGTGGTTATTATCACCATCCAAACATAAAATTCAAGATATCGTGTGGAAAAGCTAAATTTTGTTTTTACTCACAGGAAGGCCTTTTTCGTTTGGTTTAATATGTACAGAATCTTCCTCAACTTTTTCCACCCATCCTTGCAAGTTTTGAAGATCTCCCTTTACAACTACAACCCTATCACCCTCCATCAAATGACCTTTCTTTCTGTTTGCAACGAGTGTCGACAAACATGACATGTCACCATCCCCAGTTTCACCAGACTGCCGAAATTTCTCGAGTTCATCAAAATTAGGTTTCACATTCTGAGTTCTGAGCGATTTCAGTGAGAAATTTTTATACAAGAAACCATCCTTGAACATCATCCCCTCAATTTTGTAAAAGGAATCACCCGAAGATGGATCTCGTTTAGTTTCTACACGAATACTTAGGTCCCTGGTCAAATAAATGAAAAAGTCAACTTTCGGGGGGAAGCAAGTAAGAATGAAAGAAACAAATAAAAAGATTTTGTAACAACTATACCTAGCTTCATTGATACTCATAAACCGGGCAGGTGGCTTAAATACCTTCTTCTTTGGAACTTCCCTCCCTTCCTGAAACAAAGCCAGCATGTCATGTGTGTGTAATAGAATAAAGAAGACATAAGCAATGTTCATAATGGTCAAGAATTTAAAAACTCTGAACAGCAAATTACAAATACAAACCAGATTATTAGCAAGGGCCTGCAAGTCAATCCTCGGGATTACTTTCACTGTTACTCTCTGCCGGACATTGTCAACATCTACAACCTAGCATTTACAACAAAATAAACGAATCAGCCATAAGAAACCAAGAAACAAAATAAAGGAAAACAGGAAACAAAACAACAACAAAAAATACCACTGGGAAAATATACCTTTGCAAGATCCCCATTATATGTACCAATCTTCACTCTCACCCAGGTATCCCTAGAAATATCGAGTGATTTGCTTTCGGCTGAGAGAACATCTGTCATCTCCTTTATAGGGACGAGCATTATTCTACCTGGATATATACTACGCATACCCTTAATAGCCTGTAGCAAAACATTCTCCGTAAATTTACAACCTAAAGAATCTGAAGAAGAAAAAGTACAATAAAAGTTATAAACTGATGCATACCTCCTTCACATGGGCCTCTTTATCTGCTTCTATGTATATATAGTTTTTTAGATGATCAATTGCTATGGCAGATCTAATTCGCAGCTCGGATCCCTTATCGATACACTTCTGCATAAGGGAAACTGCAATTTCCCTTTCACGACCAATCTACGTAGCACAAAGAACGGATCATATTAATTTGTATCATTATAAATCTTTTTCATTTAATTCACACATTAAATAATTTCGTCAATCATACCGCACATTTCACCATCCATAATTTAGAATCCCTAATCGACGGCAATAGAGCTTGTTGTTCAACGTCTGTAGCCTCTTCGTCATACTCAACGTGAAGGCTCTTAGAATACCTCTCCTGAATTCTTCTCTCGAATTCCTCAACGTCCTCTTCTTGCTCATCCTCTCGTGGAAGCAATGGACGATGATGAATTCGTCTATCATCCTCATCACGTATATCGTCGACAATAAAATCTATATAACAAGATCCAAGGCCATAAGAATAACAGAGGATGACAGCAAATATGAGCCAAAGTACAGAACTAAAATACAAACAATTCAGAAAATTCCAATTACAAGAGAATAAATTCTCAACTTGAAGCTCCTCAAAAATTTCCAATGTCATGTTAAAAACGAATTAGAATCATTGATCAGTGTTGCAATTGTTACCATGACCAATTTCACTTCATGTATGCTCTTAAACTAGCAAAATCACGCATTGTTTCTTCTCTTATTCCAATCGATAACAACTGTTGGGCGTATTAACTCAAAATTCAAGTTCAATTTTATATACTGAGAGTATTATGATTAAATAGAAAATATTAAAAAAAAAAAAAAACCCCTAACCTTCTTCTCTGTCCTCATCGTCCTCCAACTCGTCGTCATCGTCATCCACAAGCGCCTCATCGTCAAAGAACTGTGACGCCGCCTTCCTACGCCGCTTCCCTCCTCCGGCGCCGCCACCGTAATCCTCGTCATCTTCGTCGTCGTCTTCCTCCGCATAATCATCTATAAGTTCCGATCGGCTCCTCTTGCGTTTCGTCTTCCCGCCGCCGTAGTCGTCGTCCGCCTCCTCATCTTCTTCATCAACACCGTCGTAGTCCTCGTAGTCTACGTCGTCTTCCTCCTCCGCGTAGTCGTCTCTCCGCCGCGCCATCGTGGTTGATAATTTGGGGTTTCTTCGCAAGTAGCGTGGAAAATAGTTGATGAAGGTTTTAAGGAAATTTTTAGTTTTCGAATAGAAGTTTTGGCGAGAGGTTCTCTCTTATTTATAGGTGATGAGAGAGGAGCATTCATTCGATTTACACACGTGGAAATAATATATCGACTTTTTTTTTTAATTCAAGCTTTTTGCTGACGTGGCTTTACGAGGAATGCGGGCCGTGATATTTGGGCTTGGACAATCGTCGGACCACCCCCGGCGTGTCACCTAGTGTTTTCAACTGTTTTGTAGGTTAACGAGTGGAGCGATCCCTTCGACTACCTCGGACGCGTGGCAAGGACTCTCGGCATTCCCGATATTGGGCTTGAAGATTCCCGGACTTAGAAGACCTGTGGGCTTCAAGACGATTGGGCTGACCCAACATTTTGGAGCAGCATCATTTTGGCGCCGTCTGTGGGAATGCAAACTAGATCACGTGTCATGAACGGAGGTGGTCAAGGCGATCCCAACCAACCGCCTCGAGGAAGCAACAGAGTCTCCAACCAACCGCCTCGAGGAAGCAACGGAGTCTCAGAGCCGCCTCGAGGTAGCGGCAGAGTTTCAGAGCCGCCTCGAGGTAGCGGCAGAGTCTTAGAGCTGCCTCGAGGAAGCGACGGAGTCTTAGAGCCGCCTCGAGGAGCGGTAGAGTCTTAGAGCCGCCTCGGGGAAGCGACGGAGTCACAGAGCCGCCTCGAGGAGCGGTAGAGTTTTAGAGCCGCCTCGAAGCAAAAGAACTTCGAGAGCGGCGAACGAAGAGGGTTAAGGCGATCCCAACCAACCGCCTCGAGGAAGAAACAGAGTCTCCAACCAACCGCCTCGAGGAAGCAACGGAGTCTCAGAGCCGCCTCGAGGTAGCGGCAGAGTTTCAGAGCCGCCTCGAGGTAGCGGCACAGTCTTAGAGTTGCCTTGAGAAAGCGACGGAGTCTGAGAGCCGCCTCGAGGAGCGGTAGAGTCTTAGAGCCGCCTCGAGGAAGCGACGGAGTCACAGAGCCGCCTCGAGGAGCGGTAGAGTTTTAGAGCCGCCTCGAAGCAAAAGAACTTCGAGAGCGGCGAACGAAGAGGGTTAAGGAGATTCCAACCAACCGCCTCGAGGAAGCGACGGAGTCTCAGAGCCGCTTTGAGGACCGGTAGAGTCTCAGAGCTACCTCGAATGAAGAGTTGCCTCGAAGCAAAATAACTGCGGGAGCGGCCAACGAAGAGGATCAAGGCAATCCCAACCACTCGCTTCAAGGTAGCGGTGGAGTCTCTAAGCTGCCTCGAATGAAGAGTTGCCTCGAAGCAAAAGAACTACGAGAGCGGCGAACGAAGAGGGTTAAGGCGATCCCAACCAACCGCCTCGAGGAAGCGACGAAGTCTCAGAGCCGCCTCGAGGAGCGGTAGAGTCTCAGAGCTACCTCGAATGAAGAGTTGCCTCGAAGCAAAATAACTACGGGAGCGGCCAACGAAGAGGATCAAGATGATCCCAACCAGTCGCTTCAAGGTAGCGGTGGAGTCTCAGAGCTGCCTCGAATGAAGAGTTGCCTCGAAGCAAAAGAACTACGGGAGCGGCCAACGAAGAGGATCAAGGCAATCCCAACCACTCGCTTCAAGGTAGCGGTGGAGTCTCTAAGCTGCCTCGAATGAAGAGTTGCCTCGAAGCAAAAGAACTACGAGAGCGGCGAACGAAGAGGGTTAAGGCGATCCCAACCAACCGCCTCGAGGAAGCGACGAAGTCTCAGAGCCGCCTCGAGGAGCGGTAGAGTCTCAGAGCTACCTCGAATGAAGAGTTGCCTCGAAGCAAAATAACTACGGGAGCGGCCAACGAAGAGGATCAAGATGATCCCAACCAGTCGCTTCAAGGTAGCGGTGGAGTCTCAGAGCTGCCTCGAATGAAGAGTTGCCTCGAAGCAAAAGAACTACGGGAGCGGCCAACGAAGAGGATCAAGGCGATCCCGACCACTCGCTTTAAGAAAGTGACAGAGTCTCAGTGCCTCCTCGAGGAAGCGACGGAGTCTTAGAGCCGCATCGAAGCAAAAAACTACGGGAGCGGCCAACGAAGAGGATCAAGGCGATCCCGACCACTCGTTTCAAGGTAGCGGTGGAATCTCAGAGCTGCCTCGAAAGAAGAGTTGCCTCGAAGAAAAGAACTACGAGAGCGGCCAACGAAGAGGGTCAAGGCGATCCCAACCAACCGCCTCAAGGAGCGACAAAGTCTCAGAGCCGCCTCGAGGAAGCGACGGAGTCTTAGAGCCACCTCGAGGAAGCGGCGGAGTCTCAGAGCCGCCTCGAAGAGCGGTAGAGTCTTAGAGCCGCCTCGAAGCAAAAGAACTACGAGGGCGGCCAACGAAGAGGGTCAAGGCGATCCCAACCAACCGCTTCAAGGTAGCAGTGGAGTCTCAAAGCTGCGGAGAAGGAAAAGAACCACGGAAGCGGCCAACGAAGGTGGTCAGGGCAATCTCAACCAACCGCCTCGAAGTAGCGGCAGAGTCCCAGAGTCACCTCGAACGAAAAGAACTGCGGGAGGGGCCAACTAAGGTGGTCAAGGCAATCTCAACCAACCGCTTCAAGGTAACGCTAGAGTCATAGAGCCGCCTCGAAATAAGAGAACGACGGGAGCGGCCAACCTTGCGGGAACTTCAGCGCCGGTCATCTAGATGACTGCAGAGGAATTACAAGCCTTAATGGAGAAGACGACGGCCTGAGTAGCATCTTGGGCAGCGACGAACGTTGTAGCTCAGTATATCAATGCTCAAAGCACAACTGACTTTGTAGAAACTATTCATATGGGAAGCGATCCTACGGATTCCGTGCATGTCCATACCACTCCGCCAATTGTGGAGCTCCATGACTCAGACAAAAGAGTATCGCTCGACGGCCAAAGTTATTCCTCCGAACGGGCTCCTTGAAGATACGCTCATCACCAGTCGCTTCAGTGTAGCGCATCCTCAGATCGCGTGACTCGAAGATACGATCACCACCACTCGCCTCGGCGTAACACATCCTCAGACCGCGCGCCTCGAAGGGAAATTCGTCGCCAATCACAGCGTCCACTAAGGCAAAGAGTATGAGCCCCTTCAAGGGAAAGAGCGACGCAAAGCCGTCAAACGAGAAGCGTTTATTCCCGATCATATGACTATCGTCATAGGCCTCGAGGCAGGGGACACCACGAACATGCGCACCACCGCGAAAACTCCCTTCGAAACTAACTCGGAAGTAGAGATTCCCGACACCAATAAGCAAGAAGGCATCGACCAGGCTCCGACGACTGCAATTAAAAGAGTCCTCGGGGAGAAGTCTCGAGGTCGACGACCGCTCACTTTAGGGCATTGTCCACCCGAATTACCCACATTTATTCCTGCTATTATGGAAGAACTGTTGCCTCTCGGATTCAGGATCCCAATCTCCCCTAATTCGACGAAATCGGGGATCCCCAAGATCACTTAAATAAGTTTTACGCCAAGATTGACCTCTACGGTCTTAATAACGCAGCTCACTGCAAGATATTTCGGACCACGCTAGCTGATCAGGTACAAATTTGGTTCAACGGCTTGCCCGAATCGTCCATAGACAATCTGGATCAACTAACGACGATTTCCCGTCACCAATACTCTGTAAGCAAGAAATACGCCAAAACTGGTCGTATCTCTTCAAGGTCATACAGCGGGACGAAGAGTCGCTCATGAATTACTTGCAACAATTTGTCAAAGCAGTACATGAAGTGCCCCTCCTTAATCCCGAAATGTTAACCGACATACAGTAACACAATTTGAAGCATGTTCATTTTCAAGGGTACATCGCAGGCCGGCCCCCTATGACCCTAGAAGAGCTCATAAATCGCACTAAGATGTACACCCGGACTTAGGAGACCTGTGGGCTTTAAGACCATTGGGCTGACCCAACATTTTGGAGCAGCATCATTTCGGATTGAGGAGACTGCAGAGATAAGGGTACCCCTTAAGCGAAAGCGCGATGAGGAAAGCCACAACTATAATAGAAAAGAAGAGAGGTGTCCCGCCAAAAATCGCACATTCGAGAAGTTCTCACCTCTCAAGGATAAGCTTGTTGACATAATGATCATCGCAGAGCAGAACTGAATTCTTCAACCATCAAGATGGATGAAGGAGAATCCAAAACAAAAAAAATTTGGATGATTACTGTGAATACCACAGAGATCGAGGCCACACTACTGAGGAGTGTTTTCAGCTTATAATGAGAGTGCTCGGAACACTTGTCCACAACAGACACTTGAGAGAATTCCTAGAACAATCGCAATCCTGAAGAAATACTTTACTTAGTATTTACTATTGCCCCACGCGGGCCCTATGTAATTTCTTTTCGGCAATAAGTCGATGGCATACCGCCCGCACAATATTTTCAAGGCATACCGCCAGCATGATTCTTAATAAACTATTTTAGCCGGTGGGATACCGCCGCCGTAATTTCTACATCAACCATTTGTTTTCTCTACGCGTTTTCGTTCGAGGAAACTACAATCGATTTAACAAAAAATCAATTGACTCAAAAAATAGCTAAAGGGGAAGATATCAAGGATCACAAAGGGTCTGGCCAACCCCAACCTTGGTTTCTCGCTTCCCAAAGCTCCAAAAAATAGAGCAACTAAAGCTCAGGGAAGTCTTACCCACCACAAAAAACTTAGGTAAACGGGCAGACTTCCAGCATAAAAAACTTAAGGGTCTGATCAACCACCAAGTGTAAAAATACGGACTTCTCACTAGGCGTTAAAGCCAAGGGATACCGTCTTACCTAAAAAGATAAAGTAAAAGCTTATTCTTTACGAGAGTCGAGCCTCCCACTAGGCGATATAGCCAAGGGATACCGCCTCACCGAAAAAGATGAAGCATAACTCATTCTTTACAAAAATACGGACATCCCACTAGGCGTTAAAGCCAAGGGATACCGTCTTACCCAAAAAAATAATGTAAAAGTTTATTCTTTACGAGAGCCGAGCCTCCCACTAGGCGATATAGCCAAGGGATACCGTCTCACCGAAAAATGTGAAGCATAACTCATTCTTTACGAAATGCGTGTCTCCCACTAGGCAATAAAGCCAAGGGGTTTCGCCCCGCTAAAAAGATAAAGTAAAGCTCATTTTTTACGAGAGACGGACCCCCCACTAGGCGATATATCCAAGGGATGCCGCCTTGCCGGATAAGTTGAAACATAACTCATTCTTTAGGAAATGCGCGATTTTCACTAGGCAACAAAGCCAACGGATATCACAACTTCCTCCAATAATTTTGGCGACTGATCGCCGCCGTACAACAAATGGGCCTCCCTTAAAAAACTATCATCGTCTAACTGTAGCGCCCGCCTCTGCAAGATCCCTGTAGCCGACTTCAAAATTTCCTACCACCTTGAAACTCAAGGAAAACAAGAAAATTATTTCGTCTTCGAGCGACTATTCCTAATTACTCTCAGGCAGACCCACGGGCCCGTGACTCAACCTGGGAGTGGGGGGCTTAATGATGTGCATAATTGGACTTTAACCCAAAAAGCCCAAGAGGCTCATTAAAAGGAAAAGCCCAATACAAAGGCCTTAATTAAGGACTTTATGAGAAGCTTATGGGAAGAAAGCTAATGTTGTTTGTCGCACATTGGTTTTCTACAAGAAAACCATACCAAACTCCACCTATAAATATGTGTTATCAATCACATAATAAGGTAAGCACTATTTAGGCAATTAATTAATATTATTTGCTTATATTGTGATAGTTTTCTGACTTGAGCGTCGGAGGATAATCGTCGGGCCACCCCCGGCGTGTCACCTAGTGTTTTCAACTGTTTTGTAGGTTAACGAGTGGAGCGATCCCTTCGACTACCTCGGACGCATGGCAAGGACTCTCGGCATTCCCGATATTGGGCTTGAAGATTCCCGGACTTAGAAGACCTGTGGGCTTCAAGACCATTGGGCTGACCCAACATTTTGGAGCAGCAATGCAAGTTGGATTTATTTTAAATAAATAAATTAGTTATATTTTGCATGTTTCTTCCACTTGTCACTTTCTCCTTTTGTGTGGCATAGCCACTACACTTGTCTACTAATCACCCCCTAGTAAGAATGACTAAGCTATTTCTCTCTCTCTCTCTCTCTCTTTTAATCCTATTACCGTAACTCATCTTCATTATTCTCCCAACTCAAGAATATGAAGAATACTCTTCTCTCTCTCTTGTTTTTCTTTCGGCCAAAGCAAACACCACCATAATCCCACCAAGAAATATTACCCAAAATTTCCATCTTTCCACCATAAGTCTTTCAAAATATTTCTCATCTTTAAATCTTCTCCATTGCAATATCTCTTGAGTTCCTTCAAGAACTCCATAAAACCCACATCTCCATTATATTGGAATTTCTTGAAGCCTTCTTGAATCCCTTTATTTTCTATTCCATAAAGGTAAGAAATTCCGATTTCTTGCTGCAATTAAATGGCATCAATAGTATCAAAATGGTTTTCAAAATTTTCTAAAGATTGGGAGTGATTTCGAAAATTTAGGGCTTTTTGAGGGAAAATGGAAAAGAAGTGTTTCTTGTTCAATTCTTGTTCTTGCATGCATCATCTATGTTGGTAGTGGGTAGATACAACTTTTATTGGCCAAAAGCATTAAAATTTCAGATTTCAAAAAGGGGTTTTCAAGAAAAATGAATTTTTAACTTTTATGGGGTTGCATGTGTAAATCGAAAGATTTTTGGGTCAAATCTGTATTTTTTGAGAAGTCAGTCCTAAATGTGTTTTCAAAACAGTTTTCCAGCATTTATTAAACAAAAATTTCGGATTTAAGGAAGTTTTGTAAGAAAAAGTGGTTTTTGAACTTTTAGTGGTATTGCATGTGAAGATCTAGAGATTTTGGGGTAAAATATGTAATTTTCGGAATTTCTGCATAAAGTGACTTTTCAAATTCGATTTCTGCATCTAATAAAATAGAATTTCAGATTTGTTAAGGGTTTTTCATGAAAAAGTGGATTTTGAACTTTTAGTGTGGTTGCATGTGTAAATCTTGAAACTTTTGGGTCAAAACTGCAATTTCCGAAACTTCTCTCATTTTTAAAGTTTGGATCTGTTTTCCATTAAGTATTGACTGGGGAAAAGTTTTCTTTACAAAGGTTTTCAAAGTAATTAAGGTTATATTAGAGGTTTTGATTTTTTAAAAGAAAAATTAAATTTCTAGTTTTTTATTTCAAGAAAATTCGAGACGTTGTGAAAATTAAAATAATTTCGGAAACTGAAATTTGGGTCAGTTGGGAGTCCTAGTATTTAATATGGAAATTTTTGGAATTAGTTTGCTATTATTTCAAAATTAGGACAATTTGCATGTCATTTATTATGTTTTGTGCTTTTATGTTTATGTCTTTGATTTAATGGTGATGAGTGATGAGATTTGGGGTTTTGTAATTTTAATTGCTGCCTGGATATGGATTAATTGCTGTAAGAATTTATTGAAATGAATTATTACCTAGATGTGGTAATAAGTTCATTAAATGAAAGGTGAACCAAGGGTGCTTGCTTTACAAGCATGGTTTGATATTAAATGGTGATGTTTTAATGTGTGGTTGCATGTGTGTGCTGTGAATATGTGTGAGTGTGTGTGTGCTGATTGTGCATGTGGTGTGTGCCGTGTGTGGTTGTGTATTTATGTGTGTGAATTTGGGGATTATTGCCCAATTTATAAATATGTGGTAAATTGTGATATTTGTGTGATTTTGTGGCACTTGATTGATAGTTGTGATGTTTATGTGTGGGTCATAACATAATTTCGAAAAATTGCATTAAAAGGTTTTTGAATTGAAAGATTAATGGAATATCGGGTAATAAACAACTCGGATATAGTGGGCCGGTATCCAACTAGGATGATGTGTGTTGTGGTTTGATTCCACTTAGTGAAAGCGGGCTCGTAACAGGTTTATTGCTCATGTACAAAAATTAATCTTTCACGGATCCGATAAAACGAAAAATGTGTTTTTCATGATTTTCATAAAAGGGCATTTTAGTCATTTTGCATAAGTACGTGATTATGTGCGAATGATGTGTTTTCGTGAATTATGTGGTTTGACCGATTGTCTTGTGTTGTTGTACGGAATGTGGGTAAGAATGGGTATATAATATTATATATTACGTATAACGTATTTTTCAAAGTTCGATATTTCATCGGATTTCTTACTGAGCTTTATAGCTCATATAGATGTCTTTTAATTGCAGGTAGTAGTGTTAGTAGTAATCCTCAACCGGGATGGGTCGAGTAGCGGATCGAGGTCTTGCCCGGAATTTTGGAAGACGTACGAGGACCTACGAACGATGCTAAAGACTTTTGGTTATTTTCTTTTGGTGGTGTAATATTAAATCTAAATACTTCCCTTTCGTACCTTTTAAACTCGTTACCTATAAGAATCGTACTTAACCCCTACTATAATATAGTCAGTTTCGTAAATTGCTATTTTCATACCTCCATTAGTGAGTTCCTAATTATTCACCAAAATAACCTTTCCAAACTCTGATTTCTTCTCGAACCGAAAACCGATAGTGATATTGTAGCACTTGAACTAAAAACCTGCCGTCGAAACTTATATTTTTGATAATTGCATGTTCGCCCCATTCCAAAGTTTTTAAAAATTACAAATAGATCCTTTGCTTTCGCTAGTTTAATAAACATTCCGATAAACCGGTTCGATTTATCGCCCGACTAGAAGGGGGGTGCTACAATTACTTTAGTGCAAATGATTGGTATTGGTAATGATTGGTATTGGTATGAATATCGGTATTTGTATCGATATCTATATTCGTATTGATATCGTAATGATAATAGCAATGATAATATGGTAATGGCAATGGTAACGGTAACGGCGTTGGTATTGGTGTTGGTATTGGTAATGGTAATAGTAATGGTCACGGTAATGGTAACGATGTACTCGCCTTTTGTATACGCAAATTTAACCTTCGGTATTTTGTTTTTTTTTCACTTATTTTGACTGAATTTGTTATATACATTAAAAGTAAATATTTATTCTTATGATGAATTCCCCGTGGGGTGAAGTACTAGTGTAGTTTAAATTCTGTAACAAATATGTTAAATTACAGATAATATATGTCCACTTGAAATAACATTCAATATATATTTGCATGTTTAATAAGTATCAACAATAATATAAAGCTTATCAACTTCATTTTTTTTTATAATGACAGAAATAACAAATTGTTGCTGTTGTTTAGCAGATTTGCCAGTGAGCTTGGAATATCTCTGACTATGGCAAAATAGTGGAATTTTGTTCCGATCTTTAATTTTTTTTGTCAGAGATTAAAAAATAATAATAAATAAATAAATAAAGATCTACATCAGTTCGATCAATTTTATACAGGACTCGAAACCATCCAATCTCTCATAGGAGTCATACACGGATGCATCAGTTCGATCAATTTTATACAGATTTTATACAGGACTCGAAACCATCCAATCTCTCATAGGAGTCATACACGGATGCAGTGGAGTTCGAGGCGGCATAGGTGTCTCGCTTCCGATACCATATCTTGATGTTTCCCTAATTTGAAAGATTATATCAGAAACCTTAAAATCCAAAAACCAAAAATAAATAAATAAATATTCCAAGTATTATTATAATTTATAAGCCTACCTGAATGGTGTGGAAACATTGACATTATCCGAAATATTACTGCGATCAACTGCACAAAATTGTCGATACCGAAATATCATTACGTGGGAGTCAAAAAAAATCAAGAAGAAAAAGAAAGGCAAATTGAGAGGAGAAAAACTTGCCTGTAACAACTTTCATTTGCGACTCTAATTCAACACGAACCGTTGAACCTTTAACTTCTACTACTCGTCCCTTGCTTCCCTTATAATGGAAGACACGAATTTTAACCGCAGCTCCAACTAAACCTCTTCCACCACCTCCATTCCTCCCTCCAACTGTCCAATTCAAGTTAATATTATAAATATAAAAAAAATGCAGAAAATTTAATTTTCTTTTATAGAAATTACTTACAATTATTTACGGGGCCAGGGCCTCCTCTAGGTGGTCTCATCGGATATTGTGGGGCACAAGATGGCGTTCTGAGATGCGCAAATCTCGATATCAATGTGTTACCCTAAATAGAAAAAAGTCAAATGTCAAAGTCAAAATCAAAGTCAGTGAAAACTCGAGAACACGAAAATAATATTTATCCATACATCGCGATCACCGTTCGAACGAGATCCACCCACAACCATACAAGACTTGGATGTAACGCAAATAAAGCCAGTATGCTCAAGGTGGTGACGGTCATGAATAAACAAGACTCCTTTGTATATATGTTCAACCGGACCTTGTTTCCCCTGAAAAAGTAGTAATGGAGTTGAATATTATATGATCATCTCAATACAACCAAAACACTAATTTTTACTAATAAACGGTAAGTAAGGTTTGAGAAGCGCACCTTACACGGACCCTCGAGAATCTTTACAACATATTTCACGGATATTGTGATCTTATATTGGTCCGTTGCAAAAATCTTCCTAAATATCTTCTGTTTAATATCTCTCAACATCACAAGGGCAACTTCAGGGCATTCCGGAACACCCTTAAGAACCTGAGTAGCAACCATAAAGCAAGTTAATAGAACGACAAACCAATCAATAGTCTTTGTTGGCTTCTATTTATTCAGGCTAACCTGGAAAGCATCGCTCAACACACGTATAATCAAGCCAAAGCTATTGTCCCTGCACGTTTAATAACTTTCATTTAAAAAAACCCAATAGTGAAAAACTGGAAAATAAATAAAATTTTCATGAAAGAGAAAAAAGGCACTCAAGTAGCACAAGGTCATGAAGCTCGTAATCCCCGATCCTAGTAACACCTGATGTTATTTCAGAGCTTTCCACAATTTGTCCGCAAAGACACGAGACTGCGTATAGCAAAAATAGCAAAAGAGTCAGTACTTGCACGAAGAAAAATAAAATGGACAACTAAAGTACTTAAGAAGATAACATACAAGCTCCTTGGTTGTGTCTGAAACTATGTTCACCATGTGACCTTCAACTGAAACCACCATACCAGTTGCACCTTCTGAAGCACTAGATACGACCTTTACATGGTTTCCGGTTCGAAAGTACTTGCAGAGGTCGTTGTCACTTATAGCAAGAGTTTTCTGAAAATTAGAACGTGCAATGTGGTTATTATCACCATCCAAACATAAAATTCAAGATAACGTGTGGAAAAGCTAAATTATGTTTTTACTCACAGGAAGGCCTTTTTCGTTTGGTTTAATATGTACAAAATCTTCCTCAACTTTTTCCACCCATCCTTGCAAGTTTTGAAGATCTCCCTTTACAACTACAACCCTATCACCCTTCATGAAATGACCTTTCTTTCTGTTTGCAACGAGTGTCGACAAACATGACATGTCACCATCCCCAGTTTCACCAGACTGCCGAAATTTCTCGAGTTCATCAAAAGTAGGTTTCACATTCTGAGTTCTGAGCGATTTCAGTGAGAAATTTTTATACAAGAAACCATCCTTGAGCATCATCCCCTCAATTTTGTCAAAGGAATCACCCGAAGATGGATCTCGTTTAGTCTCTACACGAATACTTAGGTCCCTGGTCAAAGAAATGAAAAAGTCAACTTTCGGGGGGAAGCAAGTAAGAGTGAAAGAAACAAATAAAAAGATTTTGTAACAACTATACCTAGCTTCATTGATACTCATAAACCGGGCAGGTGGCTTAAATCCCTTCTTCTTTGGAACTTCCCTCCCTTCCTGAAACAAAGCCAGCATGTCATGTGTGTGTAATAGAATAAAGAAGACATAAGCAATGTTCATAATGGTCAAGAATTTAAAAACTCTAAATAGCAAATTACAAATACAAACCAGTTTATTAGCAAGGGCCTGCAAGTCAATCCTCGGGATTACTTTCATTGTTACTCGCTACCGGACATTGTCAACATCTACAACCTAGCATTTACAACAAAATAAACGAATCAGCCATAAGAAACCAAGAAACAAAATAAAGGAAAACAGGAAACAAAACAACAAAAAAAAATACCGCTGGGAAAATATACCTTTGCAAGATCCCCATTATATGTACCAATCTTCACTCTCACCCAGGTATCCCTAGAAATATCGAGTGATTTGCTTTCGGCTGAGAGAACATCTGTCATCTCCTTTATAGGTACGAGCATTATTCTACCTGGATATATACTACGCATACCCTTAATAGCCTGTAGCAAAACATTCTCCGTAAATTTACAACCTAAAGAATCTGAAGAAGAAAAAGTACAATAAAAGTTATAAACTGATGCATACCTCCTTTACATGGGCCTCATTATCTGCTTCTATGTATATATAGTTTTTTAGATGATCAATTGCTATGGCAGATCTAATTCGCAGCTCGGATCCCTTATCGATACACTTCTGCATAAGGGAAACTGCAATTTCCCTTTCACGACCAATCTACGTAGCACAAAAAACGGATCATATTAATTTGTATCATTATAAATCTTTTTCATTTAATTCACACATTAAAGAATTTCGTCAATCATACCGCACATTTCACCATCCATAATTTAGAATCCCTAATCGACGGCAATAGAGCTTGCTGTTCAACGTCTGTAGCCTCTTCGTCATACTCAACGTGAAGGCTCTTAGAATACCTCTCCTGAATTCTTCTCTCGAATTCCTCAACGTCCTCTTCTTGCTCATCCTCTCGTGGAAGCAATGGACGACGATGAATTCGTCTATCATCCTCATCACGTATATCGTCGACAATAAAATCTATATAACAAGATCCAAGGCCATAAGAATAACAGAGGATGATAGCAAATATGAGCCAAAGTACAGAACTAAAACACAAACAATTCAGAAAATTCCAATTACAAGAGAATAAATTCTCAACTTGAAGCTCCTCAAAAATTTCCAATGTCATGTTAAAAACGAATTAGAATCATTGATCAGTGTTGCAATTGTTGCAAAATCACGCATTGTTTCTTCTCTTATTCCAATCGATAACAACAGTTGGGCGTATTAACTCAAAATTCGAGTTCAATTTTATATACTGAGAGTATTATGATTAAATAGAAAATATTAAAAAAAAAAAAAAAAAACCCTAACCTTCTTCTCTGTGACGCCGCCTTCCTACGCCGCTTCCCTCCTCCGGCGCCGCCGCCGTAATCCTCATCATCTTCGTCCTCTTCCTCATCGTCGTCGTCTTCCTCCGCATAATCATCTATAAGTTCCGATCGGCTCCTCTTGCGTTTCGTCTTCCCGCTGCCGTCGTAGTCGACGTCGTCTTCTTCCTCCGCGTAGTCGTCTCTCCGCCGCGCCATCGTGGTTGATAATTTGGGGTTTCTTCGCAAGTAGCGTGGAAAATAGTTGATGAAGGTTTTAAGGAAATTTTTAGTTTTCGAATAGAAGTTTTGGCGAGAGGTTCTCTCTTATTTATATGTGATGAGAGAGGAGCATTAATTCGATTTACACACGTGGAAATAATATATCGACTTTTTTTTTTTTAATTCAAGCTTTTTGCTGACGTGGCCTTACGAGGAATGCGAGCCGTGATATTTGGGCCTGGGGCCACCAAATAAACTAGGGATAAACACAAGCCCAAATCATCATTTGACATACCCCCTGGAGAAGCGAAAGTACTATACTACCCTCATAAGCAATTTTCGGCCAAATTGCATTTAGCATTTCTGATCCTGCATTTATCATTTTCGCTGATTTATTTATTATTATTTCTTCTTTAATAATAACAAACCCGTTTGTTAAATTTATATATATACATATATATATATATATATATATATATATATATATATATATATATATATATATATATATATATATATATATATATATATATATATATATATATATATATATTTATTTATTTTAAAATAAAAAAAATTAACTTTTTTTTTTATTTTTTTATTTTTTTATTTTTTTATTTTTTTATTTTTTTATTTTTTTATTTTTTTTTTTTTTTTTATTTTCAAAAAGTATGTTTAATGTACTGAAAATAACTACATGTAACTATGGTACCTATAGTAATTCGTAGTTATGTTCGTCTTTTTTTCCCATATTTTTAGTCGATCAATTGTATACACACACGAATACTGGCTTATACAGAAGAAATTCATAAACCCCAACAAAAAAATGCAAATTTCAATATTTCTATTATAAATCACGTCACAACCAATAAAATACAAATCGAAAATACACAAATATATGCATATGTAACTACATGTTACTATATGTATAGTAATGTATACAGTTTGTTGAACACTGCTGCACATGTAACTTCAACCAAATTTTTGACACCTTCAAGGAGGGGATCAATGGCTTTCACTAAGCTGCAATTGCTAAATCAAAACAAAACAAAATTACTTTAGTGCAAATGATTGGTATTGGTAATGATTGGTATTGGTATGAGTATCGGTATTTGTATCGGTATCTATATCCGTATTGATATCGTAATTGATTCGGTAAAAATTAATTATTTCAGCCCATTAAAAGAAGGCCCAATAATGGCCCGATAATTGAAATCTTGCGAGAGTCAACTCCAGGGCGAGAGAAAGGGAAGTTCTCGCTCGCCAAAAAGAGAGGACGGGAACAAGGAATATTATCTGAAAAGTAGAGCAACACCGCCGACTTACATTTAATGCGTGTCTTCTCAAATGTCAGGAATAACAGAGAATATACAGACTAGATGATTTGATAAATCAATGTTCTGGGCCTATTGTTGGGTGCTAAATACCAACACGCAAGTGCACGTATCGCAAACAAGTAGTAAAGTGGACTCGTGAGAGTCGGATGTCGATCCCACAGGGAATACGCAAATTACCTAATCCTAAGTACCAAATCCTAACAATTATGATTTTTATCCAGCCTACGCAGGGTTGTCAAATTAATTAACTAAATAAATTAAACTAATTAAGAAAGCAATTAAACACGAGAAAATATCAATATAAAACGGATCTAGGATTTTATCTTCCCCCTATGCGATAATTCTTCACCCAATTATTCTTCTATCATGCAAGTTACGATTCCCGATTATTAACCCAAGACACGAAATTACTCATAACCAGCTGTCGCGTGTATTATAAGTCTATTATTCATAAACGATTCACTATATGTCTATGCAAACCTAGTATGAATAAAGCATTAAATAACAAGTCTTGAAAACGGCTACCTAAGGTATTATCTGTATGTCTACGATAATACATGCAATCAACACACACATTCGGTGAAAACTACTTGAAGGCTCTTCTATCCCTGTTCTAATTATTAAAACGATCTGTCAATCAATTCTAACAATAACTAATAGTAACATAAATTAGCTACGTTCATGCGCTAAATAAGATCAAAATAGAAGAAATAATCGAAGAATTAAACTTGCATATAAGTAGAAAAATAGGTTCGAATTACCACATAGGGTTCCAACAAAATCCCAGAATAAAAACTTAGCTACTCATGTTCGCTACGAAAAACATAATAAAAATACGAAAAACCATAAAAACAATGAATAAAAATAAAGAGGAGAACTATGATGAAGATTCGTCAAGTCTTCTTCTTCGTTCGCCGTTCTTGTGCTCCTAAATCGCGTGTAGAAAAGATAAAGATAGATTCCTAATTGTGTGCTATTTGGCCTTTAAATAGGGTGCAAAAATATAATAGGGCGGGTTTCCTTGTGTAATTAAACTTCTTTCACTGCGCCACCTCGTAACCCCGGACGGCCGTGCGAGAATAAGCTCTGAAATCCGGACGGCCGTCCGGTCTTTAATTCTTCAGAGTTTGGATATTTTCACTTTTGGCCCACTTTTTCTCCGAATTTGTAGTTTTTACCCCATAAGTTGCCAATTCTTCAATTTGTACCTAAAATACAAATAACAACCATTTTAAGCACCAATTATCGTTAAAACACACCAAAAGCTCCAATTAAAAGGTACAATTAAGTGTAAAAATATACACTTAACACACCCCCAAACTTGAACTTTTGCTTGTCCTCAAGTCAAATCAATTTATGAGCACAAAACTCGACTATACATCTCATTACATAGATCAATTGGTCAACTTCGCGTTTTCAGAACTTGCAATTATGATGATAATTCCTAGGTATTCGCAAGCTTAACATTCAACGGTACTTAGTCACTCACTATTACCAAAAACCACAAATCATACAATTGCTTCAAGTATCCAATATTTGCAAGTTAAAGATAGAAAGAATTTATACTTACATGCATATATTTGACTCCAACTAATATTGAATATTAAGCTATTGGGATCATTGGGACTTTGTGATTTTCAATTGTTAGGCTCTTTGGTCCGAGGTAGGTAATATGGGTATGTGTGGCTAATTTTTTTGAATTGAGGTGATTACGCCAAAAATTGAAAGATAGGCGTTTGAAACAATGAATTCACCTCTAAGGACTTTAATAAACTCGATTCTCAAAAGTTCAAACGTCTACACTTTTGCCTCTTTCAACACAATCCTTATTTCTCCCTTCTAATATCTTCTTCTTTTTTTTTCTTTTTTTTTTTTTTTATCGAAGAATTTAGATATATATATATATATATATGTATATATATATATATATATATATATATATATATATATATATATATATATATAAAGATGTACATATATATATCTATCTTTTTTTTTTTTCGAAGAAGAAGAATGACCTTATAAGAATTTTCGACCGGACTACAAGGGATAATTATTCAAAAATCTCCACTTTTCTACCTTCTACATATTGGCTAAAAGAAAGAACACCTTTTCTCCGAGGCTCAAATCAAGGTTCTAAGGATAAGTTCGATAAAAAGGGTAGGCTTGAAAGGCTCAAACGGTTCAAAGAAGAACCAAATCATATCCCAAATCACTTACTACCCAACACTTCGTATCATAAATGCCCTAAGGTGAGATTTAAAACCGAACAAAGAGAAGTGGAATCCGTATTAGGAGTCCGGTATTAGAAGCTCTTCCTATAAATAGTAAGAAGTTAATTCAACTGAGATTATCCTTTTTCCTAACAAAAAAATATACAACTTATATTCAGTATCTCTTAAACCAGAAATATACTGACTTGGCCTTCGGAGTGCTAACTCCGGCATCAGCCCGGTTTTTCTTTTATGTGTTCTTATTTGCAGAATCTAGAAGATCCACCAACATATTCGGACGAATCAAATGGCGCCGTCTGTGGGAACGTTTCAAATATAAATAGCCAAAAACCTTCTCAAAAGCATCATTTCTTCCTTTCAAAATCATTTTCTCCTTCTTCCAGTCCAAAATAAATCTAAAAATGGATACCCCAATCGAGAGGGCTGGCCAACCTGATCCGACAGAGGCCGAAATTAGTCCAGCACCTTGTCCTGATTTACAAGGACCTTACCTGGGAAGTACATCTGCCCGTCAGGTAGAGGTTTTGCGCACTCCTGATCCTGCAGCTGCCAGTCCCACGGTAACTATAACCATGGAATCACTCCAGGCCCTCCTTACAGCTGTAGTTCAAGGTGGATCGCCAAGTGAAAGAAGAGAGCACGAGGGGTTGCCGCCCACGAAAAGACGTTTGAAATACATGGACAGGTCCGATGAGGAGCCTGCTGTGGAACGAGAGTCACTGAACGCGACGCTCGCTCAAGAAGAGTCACGAGAGCATGTTCAGACGAAGAGGAGCCCGTTCACTGCACAAATACTGAATGATGAACTTCCTGGTTCATTTCGACCAGTCACGTACGAATATCTGGGGACCACGGATCCTAGCGAGCATCTATGCAGATTTAACAACACTTCAGACCTACATCGTTTTTCGGAAGGAGTAAAATGCAGGGTGTTCACTACCACTTTGGCGGGACCCGCTCAAGCGTGGTTTAGTCAGCTCCGGCCCGCCTCAATAGGCAGTTTTGACCAACTCGCCTCTGTTTTCCTCGATAATTTTGCGAGCTCCAAAAAGCAGAAGAGAAGTACTTTGACCCTCTTTGCGGTCAAACAGCGAGAGGGAGAGCATCTACGAAGTTTCATTAAGCGTTTCATAACAGCCACTTTGGAGGTGCCAATAACTTCGGAGGAGGTCCTAATCAATGCCTTAGCCCAGGGATTGCGACTTGGAGATTTCTTTACCTCTATATCTAAAAAGCTGCCTCTTTCGTTTAACGATTTATTAAGAAAGGCGGAGCGATATATGAATGCTGAGGAGGTCGAACAGGGCAAGGCCGTCGATAAAGGAATGGATAAAATAAAGGAAATGCGAGAAGAGAAAATGCAAAGACCTATCCCTCTAATCAAAAAGGAGGGATTGGTGGAAAGAACAGTGGGCCCCCGATTCGAGAACTATGTCTCATTGGTTGCGCCTCCTGCCGAGATCTTGATGGCCATCGAGAACCATCCCAAGTTGAAGTGGCCTCGCACCTATTCCGAGGCTCCCAAGAAAAATCCGGTCGCGGGAAGTTTTTGTCGTTTTCATAATGATTATGGACATACCACGAACGAATGTCAGCATCTTAGAGACGAGATAGAAAGGCTGATTCGGGCAAAAAAATTGCCCGAGTTTGTCAAACCCGGACAGCCTCCAGCGAGCATATTGGCCCCGCATACTCGGCCTGTTGCTAACCGGTCAGAGAATGTTCGAGAGAAGGCCGGCGAGAGGAAGGACCAACCCTTAGCATGAGGGTTTATCCATATGATACACGGAGGACCTTCAGGAGGTGATTCAAATAGGGCTCGGATGGCCCATCTAAGACAATTAAGGGAAACTGGAGAGCTTTTCGGAGAGGTGGAAGCTGCCGATCTGACAAGTCGAGCGAATTTACAAGTATTATACAAGATGGAGTCACAGCTCGCGGAGGTGCATAGGGTGTCGCAAGTCCCTCCCATCATGTTTGGACGGGTAGACGAGGAGGGGATACAGCAGCCTCACACCGATGCCCTAGTAATCACAGCCATGGTGGCCAACTTCGACATTGCGCGAATACTAGTTGACACAGGGAGTTCTGCAGACGTCATTTTTACAGTTGTTTCAAGCAAATGAATATGAATTTTGAGCTGAAATATGTGGAGACCAGCTTAATGGGATTCTCGGGCGAGACGGTGCAGGCCCTGGGAGAGGTTTGCCTGCCCATATCACTGGGTATGGAGCCTGTGCGAGCTAATAGGTCAATAAATTTCCTAGTATTGGATGTCCCTTCCACTTACAACATGATACTTGGTCGACCGTCCATGAATCTATTCCGAGCCGTGGTATCTACTTACCATATGAAGTTAAAATTTCCCATGGGAGATCAGATCGGAGAGGTGCGGGGAGACCAAGAGACCGCGAGAATGTGCTATTACGATGCATTAAGGCGAACTGGGAGGATAGATACCATTCATAGTGGGCGAGCTGACATGATGGAAAGGGATGAGCCTCATCCTAAAATTGACCCCGAAAAGGAGGACAACCACGTGCGACCCATGGAGGAGTTGATGATTGTGCAGCTATGCAAGAAGGATGATAGTCGCACAACTAGAATCGGGAGAGATATGGATACCACGATGGCAGAACAATTAATAGAGTTTTTGCGCAACAACCTGGATGTGTTCGCATTCTCGTCAAAGGATTTGGTGGGAATCGATAGTCGTTTAGTGTTCACAGATTGAATGTCAAAGCAGGGACCAAACCAGTCAAGCAGAAGAGAAGGCATTTTGGAGCTGAAAAAGATAGAACAATCCAGGAGGAAGTACAAAAGTTGTTAATGGCGGGTCCAAATTCGGGAGATACGATTTCCCACTTGGTTATCCAACGCAGTACTAGTAAAGAAGGGGGGCGAGCAAATGGAGAATGTGTATTGACTTCAGAGATCTCAACAAGGCGTGCCCTAAAGATTATTATCCTCTCCCCCGAATCGACCAACTCGTAGACTCAACAGCAGGATGCGAAATGCTGAGTATGATGGACGCATCCCAAGGTTACCACCAAATACCTCTGGATCGAGAGGATCATGCCAAAGTAAGCTTTATCACATCAACAGGCACATACTGTTATACGCTGATGCCCTTCGGCCTGAAAAACGCGGGCGCAACCTATCAGCGGTTGATGGACCGGATGTTCTGAGCACAGTTAGGAAGAAACATGGAAATATATGTGGATGACATGCTGGTAAAAAGCAAAGAAGCAAGAACACACTTAGAAGATCTTGAAGAAACTTTCCATACCTTACGACAGTATGGAATGAAGCTCAACCCAAATAAATGTGCCTTCGGGGTCCGGACGGGCAAGTTCCTCGGTTACATGGTCACCGAGAGAGGGGTAGAGGTGAATCCAGAGAAAGTTCAGGCGGTCATCAACATGAAAGCACCTAGGAACATTAAGGAAGTTCAAACACTGGCGGGAAGGATCACGGCTCTAAGCAGATTTATATCTAGATCCGGGGAGGCGAGTTACCCTTTCTTCAAAATACTGAGAAAAGGTGCCGAGTTCAGGTGGACAGAAGAATCGGAGGTCGCTTTCGCCCAGTTAAAAATGCTTCTCGCTCAGCTACCGTTGTTAACCAAGCCTAAAGCGGGAGAAAAGTTGTACGTATATCTGTCCGTGGGCGAATATTCAGTAGGCTCGGTCCTCATTCGGGAGGAGGAAGGAAAGCAAAGTCCAGTGTATTATGCGAGTAGGTTGTTGCGAGGACCGGAGGAGCGGTATACTGAGATCGAGAAAATCGGGCTAGCATTAGTAACTACAGCTAGAAAACTACGGCCTTATTTCCTGTCGCATACCATAGTAGTCCGAACTAACCATCCGATGAAGACAGTACTAGGAAGGATTGATGTCTCGGGAAGGATGGTGAAATGGGCAGTCGAGTTGGGGCAATTCGACATAGAATATGAGTCGCGGTTGGCAATCAAAGGCCAAGCTCTGGCGGATTTCCTGCAAGAAACTACAAGGGTTAGTGAGGTGGCAGAATGGAGGCTGTTTGTGGATGGTGCTTCTAATTCAATGGGGAGCGGAGCAGGAGTGGTATTACACAAGGCAGGCGAGAGCGAGGAAGCAGAATACGCGATCAAGTTACCATTTCGAGCTTCCAATAACGAGGCAGTAATACATGGTATGAAACTGGCCGCGATAGCAGGTGCAAGAAGAGTGACTATCTTTTCAGACTCACAGTTAGTAGTCTAGAAAATAAAAGGAGAGTTCGAGACCAAGGACAGCAGAATGAATAGTTATTGCGAGATGGCGCGGGTCCTTATGGAGGAGTTTGAAGGGGTAGATCTGAAACAAATCCCGAGAGAGGAAAATACGAGAGCAGATTTTCTGGCCAAAATAGGAAGCATGGATATGGGCTGCGAGTCGCGAAAAATTCAGATAATTGTAGGAGAGCCATCGTTGAAGGTTGGGCACGAAATATTAGGAATGACGGGAGTGCAGGATTGGCGAACGGAAATAAGAAATCATCTGATTGGTAAAAGTCAAGGGAGTTCGCGAGAGATAGCGAGGCTGAACCAGCGAGCGAAGTATTTTTGTCTCGACGGGGATATTCTATACAAAAGAGGATATACAAGACCGCATCTACGGTGTCTCGACATACGAGAGGGTCAATATGTGTTGCGAGAGATCCATGAAGGATGCTGTGGCGATCATGCCGGGGGAAGGGCCCTAATAACACGGGTTTTTAGGAGCGGATATTTTTGGCTAACTATGAGGAAAGACGCAATGCAGTTTGTCCAGAAATGCAATAAATGTCAGAAACATGGGCCGTTAATCCATGTTCCGGGAGAGGATATGACGATCATCACATCACCACATCCATTCGCACAATGAGGGATTGATATTGTAGGACCTTTGCCGCTCGCTAGTGGTCAGAGAAAATTCTTGGTAGTCGCAGTGGACTACTTTAGCAAATGGGTCGAGGCCGTTGCAGTCGCCAAAATCACATATACCGAAATTATGAAGTTCCTATGGCAGAATATCTGTTATCTGTATGGATTACCAAAAAACATCGTCTCAGACAACGGCACACAGTACAACTCAAAAAAGATACGGGAGTGGTGCGAAGGTTTAGGAATAGCACAGCGATTTGCAGCGGTGGCACACCCGCAGGCGAATGGTCAAGTCGAGGTAATTAACCGTATATTACTCGAGGGGATAAAGAAACGATTAGAAAAAGCAAAGGGAAATTGGGTGGAAGAGTTGCATGCAGTCCTGTGGGCATACCGAACAACATGAAAAGAATCAACGGGAGATAGCCCTTTCTCGCTAGTATATGAGTCTGAAGCAGTGGCCCCTGTTAAAATAGGGATGCCATCGAGCAGAATTATGAACTTCCAACAAGCGGCTAATAATCAACGCTTGCGAGAAAACTTAGATCTAATATTGGAAAAACGGGAGGATGCTAGGCTCAGAATGGAGGCAAGTAAAGCAAGGATCAAGGTTGCGTACGATAGAAGGGTAAAAGCGAGAGCATTTCAAGTAGGGGACTTGGTCCTCAAACAGGCGGATGCCCTAAAGCAGGTGGGTAAGTTAATGGAGAAATGGGAAGGACCATACAAGGTGGAAAAAGTTCTCGCAGGAGGAGCGTATATGCTATGCGATATGTCAGGAAAACAGGTGGCGCGTGCTTGGAATATTTGTCATTTGAAAAAATATTATGTATAAAATGGGGAATACGGTAGAATGTCCCGTTTTTTGAAACTTATATTTTGTATAAATGTAAGGCTCATATTGTAGTTCGTCTCGCATAAAAGAGACGAACAATTTTCCTCGTAACAGCACAATATGAAAGGCCCTATTTTTTGATATACCTGTATAAAGTAAAGCACATCTAGGGCATAAGCCAAAGAAAAAGATCCTTGACAAGATTCAAGGATCATTAAGGCTGCGAGAGCACATGCTCAGAAAGATCCTTGATAGAATTCAAGGATCATTAAGGCTGCGAGAGCACATGCTCAGAAAGATCCTTGATAGAATTCAAGGATCATTAAGGCTGCGAGAGCACATGTTCAGAAAGATCCTTGATAGAATTCAAGGACCATTAAGGTTGCGAGAGCACATGCTCAGAAAGATCCTTGATAGAATTCAAGGACCATTAAGGTTGCGAGAGCACATGCTCGAAAGATCCTTGATAGAATTCAAGGATCATCGAGGTTGCGGGAGCACGATGTAATTCGAGGATCATGGAGGCCGCAAGAGGATGAGCTTAGAAACATCCTCAATTGAAATCGAGAAGCATGTAAAAAAAAAAAAATGCGCGAGATCTAAGAGAGGGATAGAATGCAAGGATCATGGATCCTAAACAAAGCATAAATTCATAAAATATCCTTTAAAGAACTAAGCAAACGCGAGCTCAAAAGCTCTCGATAGAAGACGAGAAATACATATTAAAAATAAAAATGCAAGGATCTCGCCCAAAACACAGTTTCAAATAAACAAAATCTCCGAAAGAAAATAGCAGGAATAGAAATAAAAAACGAGAATTAAACAAGAGTTTTGGAATACAGGAAGATAGTAAAAATACAAATAAAAAATGTCTTTAAAACACTTGTTCAGGAGTCAGGAATAACATCCGTAGCAGTTGGGGGCTCGGTTGGACCAGAGCTTGCGAGAGCAGGTGCTGAGGCAGAGGGAGGATCTGAGATGAAGGGATGACCCGAGTCCATTAGAGCCACCGTGGAGGGAGCGTGAGATGCATAGCGGTTTAGGGAAGCAAGCATCTCTTCTAAGACCTGTGACCACCAATCATGATCGAGCGGTTCTTCAGGATTGCCCTCCCACCCGGGAATCTCGTCACCCAGCTGGTCGAGCAAGTAGCCTATGACTTCAGTGGGGTCGGGATAGCCGTTCTTCTCCGCATACAGACGAACCCCACGTTCGAAGTAACCGACCCCTATGGAGGCAGCTTTGGAAGCAAAGAG
Organism: Erythranthe guttata; assembly: GCF_056151865.1. NCBI lineage: Eukaryota > Viridiplantae > Streptophyta > Magnoliopsida > Lamiales > Phrymaceae > Erythranthe > Erythranthe guttata. Next base: position 10,339,430 of record NC_142535.1, on the reverse strand, counting down.
CATCGACAGGGGATAGTTGTTGATTAACACCTCACGATACTTGCATAAAAAGTGTTGCCCGCTGGGCGAGCAGAGTGTGTCATACAGCCCCTTTGCCCTCTCGTGTGCCACTGCGCGTATGCACTCTATCTCCATGTTTTTCGTGGTCTCGCGAGCCACGGCCATTGTCTGTTCTTTCTCCGCCTCCAACCTTCTAACCTTACTCTCGAGGGATGATTTCATCTCCCGGTATTTTTGGGCTTCCATCTGAACCTTCTCATCCGAGGTCTCCTTAGCTTGTTTCAGCTGGCGAGCATAATCTCGCAGTTGGACCACCTCCACTGACTTCTCGTTTACCTCCCTTCTGAGGCGGTTGACTTCGTCTTGGCGAGAGGACTCGTCGGCACCAAATTAAGCCATGAGCCAAAAGCACGTTCATCTAAAAAACAATTAAAGTACAAGATCTAAGTAAGCAGTAAAACGAATTATGTAAATGAGGCAATAAAATATAAAGGCTTGCCATTTTACCTGAGAGGCGTGAAATAGTACGCGAGCATGCTTCTGCTCGGGGGACAGCCGCTCGAGAGTCTGAGCATCCTCGACACATCTCAGCTGGTCAAAGTGCAGTAGAAGGTCCTCCATAGGAATATCAGGATGGTAGGACGACAGGAAACCACCCTCTCGGACGCGAGAGCGTTTGGAGGCGAGAGAAGTTTCTTCATTATCAGGCATACACAGGGACTTTGGACCCCCCAAACCCGAAGGAGTCCTCTCGGTAGAAATCAAGAGATCAGGCGTACCTTGGGCAGTATTCTCGCTACCCAACTCGATAACTGGTTCCCATGTTGCAGCTCGCGGAGGAACGGAAGAGGCTCCCGGAGCTGCGCTGGTCACGACCCTGTCCGGAGAAGGTTGGCGAGCCGAAGGAGCATGACTAGTGGATTCAGAAATTTGGCGAGAGGAGGACTGCGCGCGTTGCTTGGCAAGAGCCGCCTTCATAGCTTCTCGCATCATCTCGCCTAGACAAAGAACAATGTTATATAAATGAATGATGAGTAAACTACATAATAAATGCAAAGGGGATAAAAGTACCGAGCGAGCGAGAGTCAGGGCAGGGCATAGCCCAAAGTCCCGAGCGAGTAAAAAGAGGGGGAGTAGCAATCAATTTCTCGACATCCCATCGCTCGGGAGGGGCACGAGTTACCAAATGAGCAAGGAACGGTTTACAGCCTTCCGACACCGCTATGGGTGTCGGAGAATCTAACAGAAATGAGGTAGGAAAAACCTCTGGGAAAGGAGGGCGAACAAAGAAAAATCTTTGGGGCCAATTTTGAACTTTGTTGGACAACCCGCTGAAAAGTCCCAACCGCGGGCGAGAAGTTAAATGGAAAAAACCTGAAGGGGAGTGGTTTATAACAAATGCTGAATGGAAAAGATCACCGGTCGGGTTAAGGCATGCTTCGAGACAAATCATAAAAAAGGCGTGTAACACCCCGCCTTTCCAAAACCCGAAAACCCTAAAACCCGAAATTAATATTCCTAAACTCGAGAATCCTTAGGTAACATTATTACGTGATGATATTTATATGACTTACACCCCAAAATTTTCGGATTTCAAAAAGGTTTTGCAAGAAAAATAAATTTTTGGGGTTGCATGTGTAAATCTATAGATTTTCGGGTCAAATCTGTAATTTTTGAGAAGTCAGTCCTAAATTTGTTTTCAAAACTGTTTTCCAGCATTTATTGAACAAAAATTTCGGATTCAAAGATGTTTTGCAAGAAAAAGTGATTTTTGAACTTCTAGTGGTCTTGCATGTATAGATCTAGAGATTTTGGGGTGAAATATGTAATTTTCGAAATTTCTGCATAAAGTAACTTTTCAACTTTGTTTTCTGCATCTAATAGAGTAAAATTTCAGATTGTTAGGGGTTTTTCATGAAAAAATGGATTTTGAACTTTTAGTGTGGTTGCATGTGTAAATTTTGAAACTCTGGGGTCAAAACTGTAATTTCTGAAAAATCTGTCATTTTAAACTTTTGGAATCTGTTTTCCAGCAAGTATTACATGGGGAAAAAGTTTTCTTGACAGAGATTTCAAAGTAATTAAGGTTATAATAGAGTTTTGGATTTTTAAAAGAAAAAGGGAATTTTCTAGTTTTTTATTTCAAGAAAATTCGAAACTTTGTGAAAATTTAAAATAATTTCAAAATCTGAAATTTGGGTCAGTTAGGAGTTCTAGGATTTAATTTGGGAATATTTGGAATTAGTTTGCTATTATTTCGAAATTAGGACATTTTTGCATGTCATTTATTATATTTTGTGCCTTTACTTTCCTGTCTTTGATTAAATAACTATGAGTGATGAGAATTGAGATTTTGTACTTTTAATTGCTGCCTGGATGTGGATTAATTGTTGTGAGAATTTATTGGAATGAATTATTACCTAGAAGTGGTAATAAGTTCGTTAAATGAAAGATGAGAAAGGGGTGCATGGTTTGAATGTTAAACGGTGATGTTTTAATGTGTTGGTTGCATGTGTGTGTGCTGATTGTGCATGTGGTGTGTGCCGTGTGTGGTTGTGTGTTATATGTGTGAATTTGGGGATTTTGCCCAAATTATAAATATGTGGTGAATTGTGATATTTGTGTGATTTTGTGGCACTTGATTGATATTTGTGATGTTATGTGTGGGTCATAAGCATAATTTTGGAAAAGATGCATTTCACGGTTTTTAAATTGGAAGATTAATGGAATACCGGGTAATAAACAACTCGGATATAGAGGGCCGGTATCCAACTAGGATGAAATGATGTGGTTTTTAAATTGGAAGATTAGTGAAATGATGTGTTTTCGTGAATTATGTGGTTTGACCGATTGTCTCGTGTTGTTGTACGGAACATGGGTAAGAATGGGAATATAATATTATATATTACGTATAACGTATTTTCAAAGTTCGATATTTCATCGGATTTCTTACTGAGCTTTATAGCTCATATAGATGCCTTTTAATTGCAGGTAATAGCGTTAGAAATCCTCAATCGGAATGGACTGAGTAGTGGATCGAGGTCTTGCCCGGGTGTTTGGAAGTTGTACGAGGACCTATGAACGATGCTAAAGTGTTTTTGGGTTTTCTTTTGGTGATGTAATATTAAACCTCCGTATTTTTCCTTTTCGTATCTTTTGAACTCGAAACCGGTATGGATCATACTCAACTTTTATTATAAAATAGTCCGTTTATTAATTTCGGAATTCCCATGCCTCGATTAGTAATTTTCGAATTATTCACCAAAATACCCTTTCCAAACTCTGATTTCTTCTCGAACCGAAAACCGATAGTGATACTGTAGCACTCGAACGAAAAAACCTCCTTTCGAAACATTTCCAAACGAAACCTTTATTCGGCTAAAGTAACCTAAGAAAGATTTCCAAAATGCAAAGTTTTGATAATTGCATTTTTGCCCCAGTCCAAAGTTTTAAAAATTACAAAGAGATCCTTTGCTTCCGCTAGTTCAATGAATATTCCGATAAACTGGTTCGATTTATCGCCCGACTAGAAGGGGGGTGCTACAAGGCGGACATAAATTTGATAGAATTGGGGAGAAATTGGTTAAGGGGGACTTTGTATTTACTTGCCACCGCAAAAAAGAAAGGATGAATAGGAAGGGATAAGCCCGCAAGAAATTGATCCAAATACCAAGTACTGAAGCCGAGAGGAGGATGTAGGGAGTCTTGGGTAGGATCCGGAAGGGCTATGTCATAGGACACATCCAAACCTTGTCGAATGAGAAGGTCGGCTATGTCATCGGCAGTAAGGATGGATTTAACAGGGACGGAGGGAATATGTAAGGTGGGCTCTCTCGATTTAGGTTCGCGTACGATCCCGCGACCTTGGGATAGGGGAGGAGCAGGTCCATCTGCCTGCCCTGTCCTGCGAGAGGAGGGTTTACCACGCACTTTGGAGATCATTGTTTTCTTTTTTCTCTTCCGCACGGCGGCGCGTGAAGAGCCAACCGTGGAAGGCGGAAGAGGGGCCTCTCCAGATGAAGAAGAAGAAGAAGCCATAGATGTTTGAAGGGAAGAAGTGAGTAAAACATAAAACCACAGAGAGGAGTAAATATACCTGGGAGAAAAAGGGAAGGCCAGAATAATCGCCGGAAGAGGAGAGAACAGACGCCGGAAAAAGGAAGAAATGGTAGAAGAAAGAAAAGTGAAGGAATGGGGGAGAGGAGTGTTACTTATAGTAGGGGAAGTGGCGACATGAAGCGACGGCTGCACTATTACCTAGGGCAGCCCACACGTCGCATTTAAGATGAAAAGACGGATCTCCTCGAGTGAAGAGTCGCGACTTCGGGAAGTGCAATCGCCAAAAAAAAAAAAAAAAATTAATTAAATAAATAAATAATAATAATAATAATAATAATAATAATAATAATAATAATATATATATATATATATATATATATATAGGGTTAATAGCATTTCGCCACCTGGACTTTGCCCGTTTTTGCACTTTGCCACCTTAACTAAAAAAAGTTGCAAGTGCCCACCCAAACTCAGTTTTTTGACGCACATAACCACCTAAGGGGAATATTCCGGCGAATATTCTCATTTTTCAACGCACGCGCGATGCACATGCGAAAGTACAAGGGTTTTTTCGACTTTTCACCTCAAAATATCATAAGAGGGTGAAATTGAAAGTACCAGGGACTCAATTGAACTTAATTTGAAACTTTAACAAATTTGAAATTTAATTGAATCGGTGAGTTGGTGCAGTTTGACAGACTCGGAAGCTGTTGACTGCAGAAGGAGGGTTCGAATGCTCTGGAATCTGAACAAATGTGGAGTTGTGTTTTGAAGCTTTAGATTCTTCAACGAATTGGCTATGGAGGCAACGGCTACCATTTTCAATTTCATTTTCTCGGTTACGAATTGGGGATTTTTTTTGAAGAAGACAATCTGATTTGATCAAAGGGCAGAGTCGGATTTCCCGATCTTGTGGTCTTTCACCTCAGAGTAGGAGAAAGTTGGGAAGGTGTCGATGACAGAGCGGTCCAAGCCACGCGCCGCCGCAGTCCTGCGGGCACGCATGGAGATGGCGCGGCGGACGCTCCCCCCGGCGCCGGAGGAGTCTGAGCAGTGGCGGATGTAGATTGAGAAGAATCCCATGAAGAAGAGGGCGGCTATCAGGACGACTATGATGATCGCCATGCATGGAAGGGCTGAACCTCGCCGCGTCTGAGCTCCGACGGTAATCATTTGCAACAGGAAAAAGAGGAAGGAAAGGTGAAAAATGAGCGGCCCATACCACCGGTAATTTGTTTTCATTGTGTGATGATCAGAATACTTGTCAACAACGGTGGTGTTTTCCTTTATTAGCGCCGCCGGCGGAAAAGGGTGTTTTTATCCCATGGAAGATGAAGCCACAAAGCTTCAATTAATTTCAAATTTGTGAAAGTTTCAAATTAAGTTCAATTGAGTCCCTGGTACTTTCAATTTCACCCCCTTATGATATTTTAAGGTGAAAAGACGAAAAAACCCTTGTACTTTCGCATGTGCATCGCGTATGCGTTGAAAAATGAGAATATTCGCCGGAATATTCCCCATAGGTGGTTATGTGCGTCAAAAAACTGAGTTTGGGTGGACACTTGCAACTTTTTTTAGTTAAGGTGGCAAAGTGCAAAAACGAGCAAAGTCCAGGTGGCAAAATGCTATTAACCCTATATATATATATATATATATATATATATATATATATTAGTTTTCCAGAGGTCTCGATGTCGAATAAAGGAAAATTTACTCGCGAAGGACTTCAGCTCTGTCCTCGCGAGTAGGGGACTAGTTGATTCGGTAAAAATTAATTATTTCCGCCCATTAAAAGAAGGCCCAATAATGGCCCGATAATTGAAATCTCGCGAGAGTCAACTCCAGGGCGAGAGAAAGGGAAGTTCTCGCTCACCAAAAAGAGAGGACGGGAACAAGGAATATTATCTGAAAAGTAGAGCAACACCGCCGACTTACATTTAATGCGTGTCTTCTCAAATGTCAGGAATAGCAGAGAATATACAGACTAGATGATTTGATAAATCAATGTTCTGGGCCTATCTAGGAGACCTAATCGAGAGTCGATCGTGGGTGCGAGAGGCGAGTCGCTCTCTCAGTAGCAAGAAGGCAAATGCGAGAGTTACAAGATATGGTCTATGAGATATCAGAGACAATCAACTTGCATTTAATGCCCCTCTCCTCAAGTGTCAAAGATGTCAGAGAATATGCAGTCTAGGGAATAAGCAGCTCACAACACTCTTCACCGAGGAGACAGGTAAGCTTAATTTAATAGTCATTGGAAGTCTGGAACATTTTGGAGGTGACAACTAAAATAGAAGTGGAATCCGTATTTGGAGTCCGGTTTTAGAAGCTCTTCCTATAAATAGTAAGAAGTTAATTCAACTGAGATTATCCTTTTTCCTAACAAAAAAATATACAACTTATTATTCAGTATCTCTTAAACCAGAAATATACTGACTTGGCCGTCGGAGTGCTAACTCCGGCATCAACCCGGTTTTTCTTTTTTGTGTTCTTATTTGCAGAATCTAGAAGATCCACCAACATATTCGGACGAATCAGTAATGATAATAGCAATGATAATATGGTAATGGCAATGGCAATGGTAACGGCGTTGGTATTGGTGTTGGTATTGGTAATAGTAATGGTAACGATAATGGTAACGATGTACTCGCCTTTTGTATACGCAAATTTAACCTTCGGTATTTTGTTTTTTTTCACTTATTTTGGCTGAATTTGTTATCTACATTAAAAGTAAATATTTATTCTTCTGATGAATTCCCCGTGCAACGCACGGGAGAAGTACTAGTGTAGTTTAAATTCTGTAACAAATATGTTAAATTACAGATAATATATGTCCACTTGAAATAACATTCAATATATATTTGCATGTTTAATAAGTATCAACAATAATATAAAGCTTATCAACTTCATTTTTTTTATAATGACAGAAATAACAAATTGTTGCTGCTGTTTAGCAGATTTGCCAGTGAGCTTGGAATATCTCTGACTATGGCAAAATAGTGGAATTTTGTCCCGATCTTTAATTTTTTTTGTCAGAGATTAAAAAATAATAATAAATAAATAAATAAAGATCTACATCAGTTCGATCAATTTTATACAGGACTCGAAACCATCGAATCTCTCATAGGAGTCATACACGGATGCAGTGGAGTTCGAGGCGGCATAGGTGTCTTGCTTCCGATACCATATCTTGATGTTTCCCTAATTTGAAAGATTATATCAGAAACCTTAAAATCCAAAAACCAAAAATAAATAAATAAAAGTATTATTATAATTTATAAGCCTACCTGAATGGTGTGGAAACATTGACACTATCCGAAATATAACTGCGATCAACTGCACAAAATTGTCGATACCGAAATATCATTACGTGGGAGTCAAAAAAAAATCAAGAAGAAAAAGAAAGGCAAATTGAGAGGAGAAAAACTTGCCTGTAACAACTTTCATTTGCGACTCTAATTCAACACGAACCGTTGCACCTTTAATTTCTACTACTCGTCCCTTGCTTCCCTTATAATGGCCAACACGAATTTTAACCGCAGCTCCAACTAAACCTCTTCCACCACCTCCATTCCTCCCTCCAACTGTCCAATTCAAGTTAATATTATAAATATAAAAAAAATGCAGAAAATTTAATTTTCTTTTATAGAAATTACTTACAATTATTTACGGGGCCAGGGCCTCCACTAGGTGGTCTCATCGGATATTGTGGGCCACAAGATGGCTTTCTGAGATGCGCAAATCTCGATATCAATGTGTTACCCTAAACAGAAAAAAGTCAAAAGTCAAAGTCAAAATCAAAGTCAGTGAAAACTCGAGAACACGAAAATAATATTTATCCATACATCGCGATCACCGTTCGAACGAGATCCACCCACAACCATACAAGACTTGGATGTAACGCAAATAAAGCCAGTATGCTCAAGGTGGTGACGGTCATGAATAAACAAGACTCCTTTGTATATATGTTCAACCGGACCTTGTTTCCCCTGAAAAAGTAATAATGGAGTTGAATATTATATGATCATCTCAATACAACCAAAACATTAATTTTTACTAATAAACGGTAAGTAAGGTTTGAGAAGCGCACCTTACACGGACCCTCGAGAATCTTTACAACATCTTTCACGGATATTGTGTTCTTATATTGGTCCGTTGCAAAAATCTTCCTAAATATCTTCTGTTTAATATCTCTCAACATCACAAGGGCAACTTCAGGGCATTCCGGAACACCCTTAAGAACCTGAGTAGTAACCATAAAGCAAGTTAATAGAACGACAAACCAATCAATAGTCTTTGTTGGCTTCTATTTATTCAGGCTAACCTGGAAAGCATCGCTCAACACACGTATAATCAAGCCAAAGCTATTGTCCCTGCACGTTTAATAACTTTCATTTAAAAAAACCCAATAGTGAAAAACTGGAAAATAAATAAAATTTTCATGAAAGAGAAAAAACGCACTCAAGTAGCACAAGGTCATGAAGCTCGTAATCCCCGATCCTAGTAACACCTGATGTTATTTCAGAGCTTTCCACAATGTTGTCCGCAAAGACACGAGACTGCGTATAGCAAAAATAGCAACAGAGTCAGTACTTGCACGAAGAAAAATAAAATGGACAACTAAAGTACTTAAGAAGATAACATACAAGCTCCTTGGTTGTGTCTGAAACTACGTTCACCATGTGACCTTCAACTGAAACCACCATACCAGTTGCACCTTCTGAAGCACCAGATACGACCTTTACATGATTTCCGGTTCGAAAGTACTTGCAGAGGTCTTTGTCACTTATAGCAAGAGTTTTCTGAAAATTAGAACGTGCAATGTGGTTATTATCACCATCCAAACATAAAATTCAAGATATCGTGTGGAAAAGCTAAATTCTGTTTTTATTTTACTCACAGGAAGGCCTTTTTCGTTTGGTTTAATATGTACAGAATCTTCCTCAACTTTTTCCACCCATCCTTGCAAGTTTTGAAGATCTCCCTTTACAACTACAACCCTATCACCCTTCATGAAATGACCTTTCTTTCTGTTTGCAACGAGTGTCGACAAACATGACATGTCACCATCCCCAGTTTCACCGGACTGCCGAAATTTCTCGAGTTCATCAAAAGTAGGTTTCACATTCTGAGTTCTGAGCGATTTCAGTGAGAAATTTTTATACAAGAAACCATCCTTGAACATCATCCCCTCAATTTTGTAAAAGGAATCACCCGAAGATGGATCTCGTTTAGTTTCTACACGAATACTTAGGTCCCTGGTCAAATAAATGAAAAAGTCAACTTTCGGGGGAAGCAAGTAAGAATGAAAGAAACAAATAAAAAGATTTTGTAACAACTATACCTAGCTTCATTGATACTCATAAACCGGGCAGGTGGCTTAAATACCTTCTTCTTTGGAACTTCCCTCCCTTCCTGAAACAAAGCCAGCATGTCATGTGTGTGTAATAGAATAAAGAAGACATAAGCAATGTTCATAATGGTCAAGAATTTAAAAACTCTAAACAGCAAATTACAAATACAAACCAGATTATTAGCAAGGGCCTGCAAGTCAATCCTCGGGATTACTTTCACTGTTACTCTCTGCCGGACATTGTCAACATCTACAACCTAGCATTTACAACAAAATAAACGAATCAGCCATAAGAAACCAAGAAACAAAATAAAGGAAAACAGGAAACAAAACAACAAAAAAAAATACCGCTGGGAAAATATACCTTTGCAAGATCCCCATTATATGTACCAATCTTCACTCTCACCCAGGTATCCCTAGAAATATCGAGTGATTTGCTTTCGGCTGAGAGAACATCTGTCATCTCCTTTATAGGGACGAGCATTATTCTACCTGGATATATACTACGCATACCCTTAATAGCCTGTAGCAAAACATTCTCCGTAAATTTACAACCTAAAGAATCTGAAGAAGAAAAAGTACAATAAAAGTTATAAACTGATGCATACCTCCTTCACATGGGCCTCTTTATCTGCTTCTATGTATATATAGTTTTTTAGATGATCAATTGCTATGGCAGATCTAATTCGCAGCTCGGATCCCTTATCGATACACTTCTGCATAAGGGAAACTGCAATTTCCCTTTCACGACCAATCTACGTAGCACAAAGAACGGATCATATTAATTGGTATCATTATAAATCTTTTTCATTTAATTCACACATTAAAGAATTTCGTCAATCATACCGCACATTTCACCATCCATAATTTAGAATCCCTAATCGACGGCAATAGAGCTTGCTGTTCAACGTCTGTAGCCTCTTCGTCATACTCAACGTGAAGGCTCTTAGAATACCTCTCCTGAATTCTTCTCTCGAATTCCTCAACGTCCTCTTCTTGCTCATGCTCTCGTGGAAGCAATGGACGACGATGAATTCGTCTATCATCCTCATCACGTATATCGTCGACAATAAAATCTATATAACAAGATCCAAGGCCATAAGAATAACAGAGGATGATAGCAAATATGAGCCAAAGTACAGAACTAAAATACAAACAATTCAGAAAATTCCAATTACAAGAGAATAAATTCTCAACTTGAAGCTCCTCAAAAATTTCCAATGTCATGTTAAAAACGAATTAGAATCATTGATCAGTGTTGCAATTGTTACCATGACCAATTTCACTTCACGTATGCTCTTAAACTAGCAAAATCACGCATTGTTTCTTCTCTTATTCCAATCGATAACAACAGTTGGGCGTATTAACTCAAAATTCAAGTTCAATTTTATATACTGAGAGTATTACGATTAAATAGAAAATATTAAAAAAAAAAAAAAAAAAAAACCCTAACCTTCTTCTCTGTCCTCATCGTCCTCCAACTCGTCGTCATCGTCATCCACAAGCGCCTCATCGTCAAAGAACCGTGACGCCGCCTTCCTACGCCGCTTCCCTCCTCCGGCGCCGCCGCTGTAATCCTCATCATCTTCGTCCTCTTCCTCATCGTCGTCGTCTTCCTCCGCATAATCATCTATAAGTTCCGATCGGCTCCTCTTGCGTTTCGTCTTCCCGCTGCCGTCGTAGTCGTCGTCCGCTTCCCCATCTTCTCCATCAACACCGTCGTAGTCCTCGTAGTCTACTTCGTCTTCCTCCTCCGCGTAGTCGTCTCTCCGCCGCGCCATCGTGGTTGATAATTTGGGGTTTCTTCGCAAGTAGCGTGGAAAATAGTTCGTGAAGGTTTTAAGGAAATTTTTAGTTTTCGAATAGAAGTTTTGGCGAGAGGTTCTCTCTTATTTATAGGTGATGAGAGAGGAGCATTAATTCGATTTTTTTTTTTTAATTCGAGCTTCTTGCTGACGTGGCTTTACGAGGAATGCGAGCCGTGATATTTGGGCCTGGGGAGCGGCGACTACTCTTTATTTGGGCTTTTCACTGCATATAAAATTACATTAAAATTAAATTGCCGAATATTTAAATCCAATTAAAATAATACCCATTGTATATTTCCTATTATAATGAAGAAAATCAAGCAATAAAAACTCGCTCACACAAACCCCAGCAACAAAAGCACGAGATTCTTCTCTCCGCATCCCCACAGCCACACCCAATGCACCCGCACCCACCAGATCGCCGCCCTGGCACTCATCGTCGGCACTTTCTTTCTCACCAGACTCTTCGACCACTCTCTCAGCTCCTGCTCTTCACCCTATATCAAAGATAAATCGAATTGTACCTTCGGATAAAATTGGAGCTTGGGCTTGACAGAGAGGCGAAAGGAGTTCGGTTCGGAGTTGTTCAGAAAATCGGTAATTAGGGGAATTGGTACTGTGTGCAGTGTGTGTGTGAGTTTGGGGATCGGAAGCAGCGAAATGGGGGGTAATGTTGTAATTGCACATTCTAGGTCACGAAAATGGGCTGACTATTTCGTAGGCCCATTTATACTAATATTCTATAACTTTATTATAGAGTTGTTTCGTAATTCTGTCTTTTACTTGCACAATATTGAATTGTATACCAATTAAAGTTAAGCAAATTCCATAAATATATAACAATGAGGCTTAAACTAACTTAATGGAGTTTAAATTCTGTAACTAAGATGTTAAATTACAAATAATATATGTCCACTTGAAATAACATTCAATATGTATTTGCATGTTTATGAGCTTATTGCAAATACCACCCCTGTGTAATCTCTAATTGTCAAATAACCCCATGTGATTAAAAAACTCACTAACTCCCCCCTGTGTTAACACTTTCGAAGCACACTGCACCATTTTTTATTTTAGGCTTTGACTAATGGTGAATAGACAAAAATGCCCTAAGGGGTTTTTTAGCAAATAGTCAAGTACAATATACCAAATTTTAGAATCACTTTAATTTTGTAAATATTATGTATTTATATTGAATAAAAAAAAATATAAACCAGAATTAAATATATATTGTAATATTAAAAGTTCTTATATGCCTTTTCTATAATGTTTTTATATTCTTTGTAAAGTTTGTATGTTACATTTTATTAAATAATAATAATCATTAAAAAAAAATAATAATAAACAAAAAAAAAGTTCTTCTTCTCCAGCCCACCCACCTGCCCGGCTCAACCTGCTGCTGCTGTTCTGCTACACTACTACCACCGGCACCATAACCATCTTCTCAAGATCCACCACCACAGCAATAGTAAAAATGGTAGCTATAAATACACAACAAAAAGAAACATATATAAAGAGCGGCGGCGGATCTATATTTCGGCGACGGAGAGATTCTCGATCTCGATCTCGTCTCGGTCTCTCTCCATACAAATCTCGTCACAAGTAACTTTTACAATTCTTCAATTATACACAACTATCTCTATCACTAAGAAATGGGTGGTGCCAGACCGGCGGCGGTGTCGAGGGAGAGAATTTTATAGTGGCTGAGTATCGGTGGTGCGAGACGGTGGCGTTGTAGTCGGAACAAATTTGAAGAAGTGGGTGGAAGGCGGCGTAGTGGGAACGAATTTGAAGGAGGCGGGGGAAGGTGGTGGTGCGAGAGGAGCGGCGATGCTGAACTTGTTGGAGGTGGGCCGACGGAAACGAGGAAGAAGATGTGCAGGCTCTCCTTTTTTTTCAATGGTTTATTATTATTAGAGGTGGATTCGGTACGGTTGCCAAATATTTAGCTCAATACCGTGTACCTACCGTACATTGCGATATTGAAAAAATTCATACCGTTACCGTACCAAAAACTTCGGTATACCAATGTTCGGTATACCGTTATTTTCGGTACGGTACAATCGGTACGTGGTATTTACCGTACGTGGTGATGCATCAAAGATTAAAGAACAAATGACTTAATATATATATATATATATATATATATATATATATATATATATATATATATATATATATATAATTGAAAATAGTTCTAGTTACTCTTGTATGAGTTGTATCTTATTTTCTAAGAAGGTTCGATGTATAATCAGAATAATTAACATAATTTTCTTCATTGAAACAAGAACATACACCATGATAATGTAAATGTTGTTTAATGGAACAACTAGGTATTTATTAGGAACTTGATTGTACTTAATAATTATTACATACAATAAATACTTTACTAATGCTATACATACATGTAGGTAAAAGAATAAAATATTCATACATCATATACAATAAAATTAGTTGGCTATAAGAAACATAAAAGACAATTTAGTAGAACATATATGTTCAGGGTCTTTCTAGGGTGAGATCCCATGTTCTAAACTTTTATGAGATACCCCATTTATATTGCGCCACGTGTCCCTGCCCAAAAATCCAATTTTTCCTCATTTACGTATTGTCGTAAATACCCTTCGTATAATTAATATTTTCAAAAAATCGGCCATTTTATATTGTTAATGTAATGTCTATTTTACCCTCTATATTTTTAATCAATTTTAAATATATATTTATTGCTGAATTAAAATTTATAACGTCAATTATATCATTATTCGTAAAAATCATTAAACCACCCATCCAAAATTGCATCAACCTGAATTCAAACCTGTGACCATCTGAAAACATACAAGAATACTTACCATTAAGACACAACACATAATTGACAATAAACTAACAATATAGATATATATCACAAAGCTACAGTTTATAATGGTTATAAAACTTATATAAATAATGTTAAATAAATTATTAATTCTCATATAATTATTATTATTATATATTAAAAATATCCCCTACTAACAAATCTTTATATAATATAATTTAAAAATCTAAGGAAATGTTATTCAACTCGTGTAATTTAAAAATTAATTTCGAAAGAATTTGAAGTTTGAATTGAATCGTAAATTGTAAGATTTAATTAAATCGTAATATTTGAATCAATTAAACTCGTGTGTTTTCAATTAAAAAACAATATTCAAAGACTTGATCGATTAAGCTCAACTCATTTCAATTCGTAGACAACATTCAAAACAGTGGGCTCCACATGCCACATACTCATTTTCATCCACTTTAACTCCTCTCTAAAAATGGATCCCACATTAATTACTCTCCAAATTAAAATTGTTCCATTGGATATATTTTGTTGCTATCCAAAATGACTCTCCAAATATTAAAATATAATAAAATATTCACTATTAATATAAAAAATACAAACTTAAATTTTCATTTTTTTTATAAACTTGATTTTGAAGTTGAAATACCTAATTAAATATATAGGCATTATAAATTAATGAAATAATTATTTTCTTGGAATGATAAAATTATTTATGTGTAGTAATAAAAATAAATTCGATTTGTTGTAAAGTAAAATAACCTTAATAAGAAATGGTCATCTATTATAAATAAAAATTTATTTGTTAAATACAATTTAAAGTATTTAAAACTAATTTTGATTATAATAATAAATACATAGAACTCTAAAAAATAAAAAATAAAATGATTTATTTAAAAGCCATAAAAGAAACTTCAAAATATTTATTAATGAAATGAATATAAAAAAACTTAAAAATTAGCTAATAAAAGATAATAAAATACAGAATAAAAGATAATTAAATGATTGTAGGTCCACCTTTTATAGTTAAAGTCCTCCATAACTGTAGCTAGCAAGTTAAAGATTGACCAAATTTAGAGAGTGCTATTGAGTAGTATTTCGTTCCACTGCACCATTTTTACTCTCCAAAATTTGGAGAGTTGGAAAAATCTGACAGTATTTCACATTTAAGGAGGCCATTGTACATGCTCTTAGGGCAACTCTGATGGGAGACTCCAAATTGAAGACCCCAAACACTTATTTGGGGTTTGCTATAGTGTTTTGGGGCTTCACAAAAAGGTTTTCACTACAATGGCAAATATTAAATTGGGGCCCCATTTTTAAATTTATTTTATTTTATTTTATTTTATTTAAATGAAAACTAACTATATTTTGTTAGAAAACAATAATTTGTGTCACGTCACACCTGTTATCTTTATCTTGTCGAGGTGTCGATTAAAGAATTATTCTAATTGCAACTATCATATTTTATCTGATAAGATTTTCGGGGATACATGTCGAGTTTTGAGAGGACGTTAAAATTTCTGATGAGATTTTGTGTCCATATCGTACATCTTATCTTCATCCCCAAACATCTATTTAGGAGGGTTCATAGGATGCAGTTTTCAACACTTCAATAGCTTATTCATATTATAACATTTGTTCTCTATTTGCAATTTTCGTCTCATCATTTCACCATGTATCGAAATCTTGAGTTGCTAAACACTTTCTTAACTTCTGAGTCTGATGACGATCTTGAATTGCTTTTAATAGCAACTCAAAATGAGGAAGGCGAAAGGCGAAATAGGCGTCGTCGTGGTTCTGTTCCGGGCCGAAGGGTAATTCATCGTGACAGAGCTAGAGGGCACAGAAGGCTTTATCAGGATTATTTTTCTATAATCCAACATATTCTAATGATCAATTCAGAAGAAGATTTCGGATGCGGAGGCCTCTTTTCTGTCGAATTCTAAATGCAGTTGAATCATATGATCCCTACTTCGTACAAAGAAATGATGCAATCGGGGTCCCTGGCTTATCATCTCTTCAAAAGGTAATAGCTGCACTCAGAATACTTGCCTATGGAATTCCAGCTGATCTTCTAGATGATCATATACGCATAGGTCAAAGCACCTCCATTGATAGCTTACGTCATTTTGTCGAAGCGATAGTTGTCATTTTCAGTGAAGTATATCTAAGAACACCAACCGAAACAGATCTATCGCGACTGCTCCAAGTTAACAAACAACGTGGATTTCCAGGAATGCTTGGAAGCATTGATTGCATGCATTGGGAGTGGAAAAATTGCCCAACTGCTTGGAAAGGTATGTACACTGGCCATTCTCGTTCACCGACTATTGTATTAGAGGCAGTTGCTTCTCAGGATCTTTGGATATGGCATGTTTTTTTTTGGATGCCAGGCTCACTTCATGATATAAATGTTTTAGATAGATCTCATGTCTTTTTAGCATTAACCAACGGTCGTGCTCCTCCAGTCAATTTTATCGTCAATGGTTATAATTATTCCATGGGTTATTACCTACCGGATGGTATATATCCATCTTGGGCTACTTTTGTTAAGACGATATCTGCACCACAAGGCTTTAAAACCAAACATTTTACAAAACTCCAAGAAGGTGCTAGAAAAGATGTAGAACGGGCATTTGGAGTACTTCAAGCTCGTTTCAGTATAGTGTGTGGACCAGCTAGGTTTTGGGATGAAAACACCTTATCTAATATAATGAAAGCATGCATCATAATGCATAATATGATTGTTGAGGATGAAAAAAGAAGGTGCAAGTAATGTAAATTTTGACCATGCATCTCCAGATGTTATTCCGTCACACGAGCACACAAATGAGTTTGTTGAGTTTATTCAAAGTCATCACCAGATTCGTGATAGGGGTACTCATTCCCAACTCCAACGTGATCTTGTTGAGCATCTTTGGAATTTGCACGGTCAAGAAGATTGATAGTTTTATTTGTAATATTTCAATTTATGGCAATATTTCTATTTGTAGTGTTTCAATTTATTTCTATTTATAATGTTTCAGTTTATCTCAACGGTACTTTCTAATATTAATAAAATAACGTTGATTACAATTATAATTTTTCATTTTATCTAGAAAACAGTAAACATACAATTTCAAATTACTAGAGAAATAAACATAAAAGATTAATCAATGAAAACCTCTTTTGCTAAGTATTTCATTTTTCTGGGCCTCCCAATAAGCGGCATGAATTGGATCCATTCCGCTAGTGTTTGTCCCCATAATTGCAATCTCACGACTTTTTTGAGACTCCTCTATCATTTTTTTCGCTGCTCAAACTTTTGTTCTTCTATTTCAATCTTTTTTGCCCGACGCTCATCTGTAACAGACATCTTAGATGAGCTACCGGTCTTTAAGTTTACTTTCTTCCTTGACAATTGTTCTTTTGACGCCTTGTTACCGAGAGGCCGAACGTGAGTAGTGGAATGATCAATACTATCACCAAGTGGGCTTGCATCAACATCGAGGTCGACAATTTTACTTTTTTTTAGTGTTTGCCATTTTCTCTCATTTTGAAGAAGTTCAAATCAATGTTCTAGTTGGAAAGCTCTACCTTCATCGGCAACATATAGTTGTTTTGCTTCAATCAACTGCAAAAAATATAAGGTGAAAAATAAGTAAATAGTATTCTATGAACAAAAATTTGAAATATAAATATTTACCTTTCCATGAGTCGATTGACCGGATTGATGTCTATCGTCGATTTGTTTGACACAACCAGCAAATTTAGCACATCGTGCATTAATTTTCCCCCAACGATGTTTTATACTTTTCTCGGTACGCCCCACATCACCGCCATGACTCATAAACATATCATATATTTTTCCGCAAAACGTAGTGGCTCTCTGATCATTTTCAGTAATAGCATCCTTGCTTGTATTTAGCATGCTGAAACAAGAATAATATCATCATCGCGGGAAAAAATCTTTTTTTTCTTTTTGATAATACTTGCCATGCCACTGCACTTTCGAGAGGTGTAGAAATCTCGTCGAATTGATTAGTTTCCACAAATTCCGGTGACGTGCTATTTAGCAAATCACCGTAAGAATGATACATATCGTCATCCATCTACAAATGCAAGAAAATAATTATTAATTAGCATACATATAAAAATAATTAACCTAATAATAACTAGCATATAAATAAAAAATAATATACAAAAATAAACACTTAATTAAATAACCCTAATTAACCTAATATATATATACCCTAATCACCCCACCCCCACCACTTTGAGCCGTCAACACCCCTCTCTCTTATTCTCATATATTCTCCTCTGTTCTCTATCTCTCTCTCTTATTTCTTTTTCTTTTCTCCTCTGTTCTCTCTCTCTCTCTCTCTAATTCTCTCCTTCTCTCCTCTCTCTTATTTTCATCGTCAGTTTGTTCTTTTTTTCTTTTCTCTCACTCATTCTCCCTAATCTTCTCTCTTTTTTTTCTAACCCGTTTTGTCTCATCTCTCTTTCACTATTTTTTCGTGCTCCGATTCACAAGAAAAATCAGAAACGCAGAAACCCATAAAAGGTTACCTTTTTTTTTCGTTGTTTTTCTTTTAATTTTGAGTTTTGAAATTATGTATTTTTTTCAAACCGAAATGGTCTTTTTTATAGGGTTTTTTTTTTTTTAATTAAGTTGAATCTGCAAAATAAAAGAGACGTTGGGTGGAAATGTATCCGTTGGTAGGAAATAGATCCGTTGGTAGCTTCCCTCCAATTTTTGATTACCCAAATTTTAGAGCCCATTTTTTATGGCAGAGATGAGGATGTCCTAAAATGGGGCATGTTTTGATGGCTCGGTTGGAACAAAAAAATCCAGACTTTGGCCATCAAAATGGCAGTTATTGCTTTTGGGGCCTCATTTAGGGTCTCGGTTGGAGTTGCCCTTACAAATCAACAATTCAAAATTCAAATTTAAACACCATTACTTTACTCTAATTCCGCCCATTTACTGCAAATATTAACACTTTTGGACCTATAAAATGAGGTTTTCTAGCTTCACGAATTCATCATCTTTCCCAGAAGCAATCTCCCTACTTCTCCTTCTAAATTTCTCAGTTCTTGTGACCGTCGGTTGCAATCTTCTGCTTCCCTTGACAGTGAAATTTTCTGTGAAGAAGCAACAAAAACAAGATAGGCTGGACTGCTGTATCCCATATGCGACACGATTCACAATACCTTTCTGCATCTCTTCGAGAAGGGATTGTGCAATTCGTCTTAAGAGAGCGACCTAGTTCGCGCTTCAATTTGCCTATCCTACGAGTTCTTAACAATTTCCAACAGCAGAATTCTAATAATTTAAGAAGAGTTTCATTCCTAATGAAAAGGCATGCTGTTGTTGTCACTTCCACTGCCCCTGCAGGAACAAACGGCCTCAATCGACCATTCCATTTCAATGGCCAATTCTTCCGACGATGGGCCAAGAAGGTCATGTTCTACTTGAGGCTCATGAAGGTGGCATGGATTATACCCGATGAGAATCCCAATTACAAAGACACAGCGGCATTTGACAAACAAAAAAAGGGATCATGAAATATTGCTTAAAAAATGGGTTAATGCCGAGGAAAATTGTAGGAATTGTATACTCAACTGTCTATTCGATGAGTTATATATCGACCGATAAAAGCAGGTCAAAAGTGGGTCGGTTGTCCGATAAAACCGACCCATGCCCATGCTAAGTACATGTGTGTCTTAAGTGACGTCACGCGTCCAAGTGCACGTCATATAATCAATGAACAAGTGCATGTAGTATATGTGTCTCTTACGAAGGCGCCACGTGTCAAAATGCCTTTCTTTTTTTGCAGCTTTTATTTTATTTGTTGAGTTAGTGATGATTATATTAAAAATAATAATATATTTAATTAATTTAAAAAAAAAATTATACTTTTTTTTTTCTTAATTTAATTTTTTTTATTGCATAACATTATAGAAAATAACTTCGGATGCCACATCACCGATTCGTTCTAATCCTATGCCCTCTACCTACTCGCTCACCCTCATCTAGTTCATTACCACTCGATGACTCTGTGGAATGAGATAAATTGGTATTGAAGGGAATAAGTATCACCAACGATTAATAATTGGTGATGATCACATGAAGTGGCATTAAGTGTTATGAAGAACCAAGTTAAGTTGTAAAAATGAGTCTTCAAAATCCATATGTGGATTATATTATAACCAAGTTAAGTTGTAAAAATGAGTCTTCAAAATCCGTATGTGGATTATATTACAGAGTGAATGAAGTTTCGATCATCATTAGGCAGTAGTAGAATTCACTGCATCAATGGAAGGAAATTTATGACCGGTTGTATATCCACATGGTGTAGGATATGTACCATCATCGAATACGGGATAATGTGATTGAGAAGTATACGGAATAAATTCATGCATTCCCGTAATCTACTAATGCCATGTGATGATTAATGCAATTGGATTTCCAAAATCACAAATTAGATTGTGTCCATGGCATATCTATCAAAATACTCTGTCACATTTTGGTAGTTTGAATAATAATTCAGATTTCAAAAATATATTTCATGTGTATGGAATATAATTTTGTGAATATGAAAAAATATTGATAATATATGGAGTAAAATGATTGTTGGTTTTAATCTCTATGATCACTTATGGTTAATTAATATATGTACAAGTTGAAAAGTAAATAGTGTACTACTTTTAATAAACACATATTCTAGTTCATGGCTTAAAGCTACATCAAGAAGTGAGGGCACAAAATTAACTTTGAAAATCTCTTGTAAAAGAATGCATACTTTCTACGATTGTATTCTTAGATTTCAAAAAGGTTAAAAAAATGTGTCGTCAAGATGAAAAATAAAATAACTTTGAATGTCGTCATGTCATTGAATGCCCACAGTTGCCGTAAAATCTAATAGTTTTTCGAGAGATGTTGCTGCAATTTACACTGACACGGTACAAAATATGTTTCAGTGAAAATTTATTAATTCACTGGGCATTTATTTTGATGGAAAGCCTGTAAAACGATATTTTATTCAAGTGTACCGTAAGATCCTAATGTAATTCAAATCGTGTACGAAAGGTTGACTTTGATTCGAGATCCACTTAAGTAAATTGTACATGCATACTTGAGTCTATTTGTATAATATGCAAGCATGTATTATTGGTCTTCAAACAAATAAATGTGCATTCAACACATTTGAGGCATATAAATGAGAGATGGACAAAAAATAAAAAGAGATGGAGTGAATAAGAAAATTCCAGTGAAAATAATCATGAATCTGAAACAATGTATGTGAATCATGCAGTGAGTTTTGATATATGATCTCACACTACGGAGTAAATTTTAATCAGAAGCTAGAAACATACAACCACTGGGATTGAAAAACAAGAAAAGGCAAAAGGAAGATTGGATCTTCAAGGGGTAAAATTCAAACTCATCCCTGAGGTTTCCACTCAACTTCAAATTCATCCCTGAGATTCTAATTGACTTCAATTTCGTCCTTCCATGCCTCATTTCACCGGTAAATTTGGTAAGAAATAAATAAATACCAAAATTACCCTTTATTAAAAGGTGAACTTGGTGGAAAAAAATAGTTTGAAAACCTACTTGTTGGAAAAAAAAATGGTGGGGAAAATTTTAGTTTTTATAAATACGAACACAAACAATCCATAGAAAAACATCATACATTCATCGAGAGGCATAGCCATAAATATTTTATTGTGGGGGCCGAGATTAGAATAATAAAACTAAATATTTGTGGCTTTCAGAGATGGAGCCCTTGCACCAAAAGGCGAAATCCCTCGCCCCGAGGGCCCCCATTCCTTGGCCCGACAAGGATTGATGGAGGAATGTAAATCATGGTAACTCAACGGCCCGTTAAGGTAGCGGACCCGGACCTAGAGATGGAGCCCTGATCTTATTGTAAATTTGTCATATAAAATACCATAAAAAGTAAACATTTATAAAATTTAATTAAAATAGTATATATTAAATATATATTTAAGAAAAATAATTATCGAGACTCTTTTTATTAGGTTAATTATTAGGGGCTCTTTGAGGAAATCCCCTCATTATTTTTTTTTAATGGAGAGAGGTCCAAAATATTTCAGTCCATTTGAGAAAAGCCCACACCCATTTTGACCATTATGTTTTCCAGTTTTGCCCCCGCCAGCCACATCATCACTGGGTCACGCCCTCAACGAATTTTTATTTATTTATTTATTTTTTTCCGTTTTTCCCCCTTCTTTTATGTATCAGTTTCCTTAATCGACTATGAAGCATAGTCGATTCCTTAATCGACTATGCTTCATAGTCGATTAAGGAAAATATTTATTTTTTTAACTTTTTTTTGTTTTTAAATTTTTTTTTTCTACATCAAGTATATTAATCGACTATAATGAAGCATAGTCGATTAAGAATCTGCTACTAAACATAACAAATCACATAGCGAAAAAATGCAAAATCAACTATATTTTACAAAAAATAAAAAATATACAAACATTATAATTGATTTATACACTTGGAATCAATAAACAAAAAATCGAAAAAAAAAAAAATGGAGTCGATCAACCTTAATCGACTGCCAGAACATAGTCGATTGGCTTAATCGACTATTGAACATGTACATAGTCGATTAAGGTTTCAACCTGCGCGAAATTCTCTACACGCGCCGTCCGATCCACAAAAAAACTCAAAATCAGCCTCCCCCATCGTCACCACACCGCCGGAGATGGTGGGAGTTTTCTTTTCCCCTTGGCTGAAAATTAAAATGCGATAATTACAGTAAGGAAGAGAGAAAGGAGAGCATATATCCAGATTTTATGAACTACCTGTTCTTAGTGAAGAACTCCTTGGCGGCGGCGGCGGCGGAGCAAACCACCGTACCACCACCGACGACTTCAAGCACACCAGCTGCGAGTACGTCTCCAGTCCCCGCATAGTTCCCCATGGGGTCTCAGCGGTCAGAACGACGGCGGCGGCGATGGAGGGGATGTCGAGCGTGTACGACTTGTTGGCGTCATGTGCTGGTAGGGGTGGGCATTCGGGTCGGGTCGGGTTATTCGGGTTATTCGGGTCGGGTTATTCGGGTTTTTTACAAAAAAAAAATTACCCGAACCCGACCCGAAATAACCGGGTACCCGGTTGCCGGGTACCCGGTTATCTCGGGTCGGGTTCGGGTTTTGCTATTTTCCTCTTTTTTTTTTGTTTTTTTTTTTTTTTTTTTTAGAAAAATTAACAGTAACTAATTTTATTTAAGATATATATATATATATATATATATATATATATATATATATATATATATATATATATATATATATATATATATATATATATATATATATATATATATATATATATATATCAGTACGATATGTATATCAGATTATCAGTACATAGACATATATATATATATATATATATATATATATATATATATATAAAAAAAAAAAAAAAAATTCAACCGGGTACCCGATCGGGTACCCGGGTAGGATTTCTTATACCCGGACCCGACCCGGTTTGGGAGCACCGGGTACCCGAACCCGGGAAAAACCCGGTTACGTAAAAAATTACCCGATCCGGTCGGGTAATACCCGACCGGGTCGGGTTATACCCGAATAACCCGACCCGAATGCCCACCCCTATGTGCTGGCACGACGGTGGTGTCGGCGACTATGATTGTGAGGGTTTTGAGCGGCGAAGACGAAGTGAGGTTGAGTGGTGGAACGACGAGGGGACGGTGGTGGTCGGTGAGAATCTGGCGGCGGTAGCGGTGGACGGCGGGGGAGAGGCAGTGGCGGTGGTGAAAGGCAGAGATGGTGAATTTGGGAAAGAGATGAATCAGTGGAGCGTGAGGAAAAATGAGAGAGAAATTAGGATTTCAAAATAGTATATTGACAATTAAAGGTAGATTTGGAATTATAAAAATAATATTTGGTAGAACACTATCCAATGGGCTTTTCTCTAATTATTTTTGGAAGAGAGGTAACTACATTTCCTAGATGAGAGGGGTCTTGCTAATAATCTCTAAGTATGCCATTTATATGGACTATGTAAGATGAAGTAGTTGAATGTGTATTAATTGAAGATGAACTGGAAAAAATGATGTCTTACTTTTCTTTAATGATAGAATATAGAGTCTAATCATCAAATTTATATATTAAATAATGTATTAAAATTTAGGGAAAATTTTACAAAACTCGCTATTACAGAAGTGTTATTATAATGAGTCCAATTTTATTTTACATTTTTAAGATAAATCAAAAACATCTTTTATTAATTAAGAACATTTAATCATAACCATTATACCCCTAAGTTTTTAACCATCTTGTCATGTTAACAGTCAATAATTGTGGCTTCCTAAAAAAAAGATATTTTAGTCTTTAATCCGTTTCTTCCCTTAGAACAACAATCTCAATTCTTGGGTGCGATTGGTGTAAACGGTGGACAAACCATAATTTTCGAGTGCATTGGGAGCATGATTTTGGGGACATAATTTTTGAAAGGATTTTTCGGTTCTATTAATTAGGGGGGATCTGCATTTATTTTTATTTTTTATTTATCAGAATAATTAGTTGGGGCATATAAGGTATTTTGAGTTGATTGGATTTATAGCAAATATCAATTACAAAAAAATAGATTTATCAAGAAGTCAAAATGCAATGAGGGGATTTTATCAAATAGCCCCTAAATTTTAATTAGAGTCCATGTTAAAAAAAAAATCATATATAATCTTCATAGAGAAAAATAATAAATATTATTTTATTTTTGAAATAAATGGAGCCAAATAGGGCAATATTGGGAGTTCGGAAAATTTCTTCTCATTTGGCTGGTGAAAAAATGCTTGAAGGAATTGAAGTTGAATAGAACCTCACGAATTATTTTGAAGTTGACAGCAAATCTCAGGGACGGTTCTAAATTTTACCGGATCTTCAAGTACTCATGATAGATTTGCACAATAATCTTATCTTACTTCAATTAAAGGGCAAATTACGAGAACCCCTTGAGGTAAGACCTAATTAAGAAAATCTCCTTCATAATTGTGTAATTATGAGAAAAAAACCTCTAACTTAAGTTTGATTGTGCAATCTAACATAACTTGTGTTCTCTATTTTACCTTTATGTAATCTGAGCTAATATATATATAAACTCCAATGTTAAATATCAAAATTGAATTATTCATTTGATATTTGAGATAATATTTTAATATGATTAAAATTCATCTCATCTCCTGCAACTATGATTATCAAATTAATTATTAATTGGAAGTTTATGGGTGCCAGATGTCGACTTGTGGTTGGATGTTTAGATAGTTACATTTTTTATAACTCAATTTATGGCAAGTATATTTACATCCCAAGAGGTGAATTATCAAAATAGAACTCTCATTTGATAACCCCATTGGAGTTAAAAATTTCTGTTTTTTAGTGTGTAAATGATGGTTAAAGGTTTGAATACCAAGTTTGATAATCTCATTAGAGTTGCTCGTATGAAACTCCTTATGATTAGCGGTTACAATTAACCCCTCAAACAGTAACAATAACGGCTATGATTATGGGTTGGTGGGCGACGGGAAGAAGATGAATCATCTTTTTTTTTTCTTTTTAAATGGTTTATTCATATTTAATTTTTTTTTTTTTTTTGCAAAATCAATTTTAATTATTGTATAAAAATGTAAACAAAAAATTACAAAACAAATATAAACTTTTAATGTGACAATATATGTAATTATTTTTATATATTTTACTTTTAATAATTAAAACGAAGAATACATAATATTTTATAAAATTAAAACAACTATGTTATAAAATTTTATAATAATTTTTTTTTTTATAAATATATTACAATTTATACCATAAGTAAATAATATGTTTACGATGACCCTTGAGGGTAATTCCGTCCGTAAATACTAAATACTAGTGTTGGAAGAATATTCAATGGAATCAAAAAGATTCCGTCAAGATTAACGCCGTAAGGGGGTTGTGCAAGACGCCAAACAACATATCTCATGGGGCTTTTGGTAGTCACGCAAACATGATGAAAATTTCCGCAATTAGGTTTTACGTCGGAGGTTTTCTCGTAGTTTGCGCTAAACTAAAAATATTTGATTTTTATTTTTCTTTGAATTTGTTACAGAGAGTTAGAAAAGGCAAATATAAAAAGGTGCAGACTTCCCACGTACATAAAAAGGTAAGTATACATACATCAGAACAAGGTAGATGTGTTCTTTCACGGGCCATTTTTTTTTTACAATATTTCGGGATTTTTTTTTGAAAACTGGGGTGATTTTATAATTAATTTCATAAATACAATAAAGCGTCATTTAAAACGACGCTCTTTAAGAACCGTTGGATTGTGTCTGGATCAATGGCCATCTCTTCAATTCTGTCTCCTTAATCTGACGGTCCGAGATTGATCTGGACGATCGGACGGCCCTTAAAAGGCGTCATTCAAAACGACGCCCTTTGACATGCCACACTGGATTGCAGCATCATTCACATGTACCCTTTTTAACAGCCGTTGGATTGTGTTTATATGAACGGCTGAATTTGAGCTGAGGTTTTTTAAATTTTACTTAATTCATTTTATTGTTAAATTCTAATACTTAGTTGAATTTTAATTTTAAATTAATTATATGTTGTATTTTAAAAAACATTTCTTCATTTATTTATGCAATTTATTTTATAATTTACTATAAAATAATACAAAGTTAATTAATTATAACCTAACAAAAATTAAGAAATAAAGAACTCTTTTATCAATTATATTACTTTTTTGTGAAATAAAAAGCTTTTTTTGCATAAATTATAAATAAAGAACTATTTTGTCAATTATATTATTTTATTGTTATTATTATTATTGTTATTATTATTATTGTTATTATTATTATTATTATTATTATTATTAGGGAAAATGAGGGATAACCCCCTCATTACACAAAATAATAGAGTCCAGGCCCATTTTAATATTTACTATTTGTAAAGAAATCTAAAATTAACATTATGAATTGTGAGACCCCCCTCACATGTTTAATATTCCAATTTTGTCCTTTCTTCCCCCATTCCTCCTCTCTCTCTCCCCCCTCTCTTCTCAACCGTCACATTTTGACGTGTTGTTCTTTTATTATTTTTCTTCTCTCTCCTCTCTCCTCTCTTCTTTTTATTCTCTCTCTTCCACAATTTCCTCTCTTCTCTCTCCTCTCTCCTCTATTCTCTCTCTTCTCTCTCTTCCACATTTTCCTCTCTTCTCTCTCCTCTCTCTTCCACAATTTCCTCTCTTCTCTCTCCTCTCTCTTCGACAATTTAATATCTTCTCTCTCCTCTCTCCTCTCTCTCTCTTCTCTCTCTCTCTCCTTTCTCTTCCATCATTTCCTCTGTTCTTCGTCTGTTTCATTTTCTTTAGTTTCTCTATTTCTTCTCATTACTTTATCTTTTCTTCTAAATTTCATTTTTTTGCCGTTGAAATCAATCTATTTTCTACTTCTATGAAATTCATGTTTTCACCGGAGATGAGATTTTTATCATGAGTATTCAATTTTATAACACCATAGTATCTTAAATTGAAAAATAATATAGTGAATTAATGGAAAAATTATAGATGACTACCAATTTTTTTATAGTTGACATCGGAACAATTATAGTTGACTATCTAATTTTTGTAGTTACCTCTAGCAACAATATAGTTAACTACCAATTTTTTATAGTTGACATCGTAAAATTTATAGTTGACTATCTAATTTTTTATAGTTGACTTTGGAAAAAATATAGTGAACTATCCGATTTTATAGTTGACTCTGAGTGTAGATTACTACAATATTTCATGTTTTTCGACAACAATGATCTCCTCTTTGTTGTGGACTCTTGATAAAACAAATTTCATAGGAAACAAATATTTATGACTCAACAAATAGTGCGACCATAGATCTGTAGATCTTAAAAACAAGCTTGTTTACAAACTTCATTTTTGAGTAATCAACCATGGAAGAATTTTGAACCGTCGCATATGGTCGTCGTGTACTGTTGCATACCATTGATGTAGGAGATTTTGATTTGTCTTTTGGAGTCGCTGAGAAGATGTCAAAAATAGAAATTATGTGGTAAATGTACATAGATTAGGTTAATATATGTCGGGGGGAGCAATGGGTGTTGAAGAAATTATCTGTCTTCTTCTTGCTACCTTTTTTCACCATTGTTGTTGACCTGTATTTTTGGCAGATTTGTTTTGCTATTTTCTTGGTACAAATATAGCTAACTAGCGAAAATTGGGGAGATAATATATTGACGTATTTTTGCAGATTTGTTTTGCTATTTTCTTGGCACAAATATAGCTAACTAGCAAAAATTGGGGAGATAATATATTGACGTTAACATATGCAGTTTTAGGGAAAATAGTAGGGGGGGTCATTGCTATTAGAAATTATGGGGGTAGTTCAGTAATTGTTAATTGTGAGGGGGTTTGACCCATTAAAAATAATGTAAGGTGGTTAGTCCTAATATTTTTCCTAACAAGGGGGTTATATCTTATTAACCCTTATTATTATTATTATTATTATTATTATTATTATTATTATTATTATTATTATTATTATTATTATTATTATTATTATTATTATTATTATTATTATTATTATTATTATTATTATTATTATTATTTTATTTTTATTATTATTATTATTATTATTATTATTATTATTATTATTATTATTATTATTATTATTATTATTATTATTA
This sequence comes from Erythranthe guttata, assembly GCF_056151865.1. NCBI lineage: Eukaryota > Viridiplantae > Streptophyta > Magnoliopsida > Lamiales > Phrymaceae > Erythranthe > Erythranthe guttata. The sequence goes on along the minus strand of NC_142535.1, from coordinate 10,310,659 downwards.
TTATTATTATTATTATTATTATTATTATTATTATTATTATTATTATTATTATTATTATTATTATTATTATTATTATTATTATTATTATTATTATTATTATTATTATTATTATTATTATTATTATTATTATTATTATTATTATTATTATTATTATTATTATTATTATTATTATTATTATTATTATTATTATTATTATTATTATTATTATTATTATTATTATTATTATTATTATTATTATTATTATTATTATTATTATTATGATTATTATTATTATTATTATTATTATGATAATTATTACTATTATTATTATTATTATTATTATTATTATTATTATTATTATTATTATTATTATTATTATTATTATGATGATTATTATTATTATTATTATTATTATTATTATTATTATTATTATTATTATTATTATTATTATTATTATTATTATTATTATTATTATTATTATTATTATTATTATTATTATTATTATTATTATTATTATTATTATTATTATTATTATTATTATTATTATTATTATTATTATTATTATTATTATTATTATTATTATTATAATTGGTATTAATAATAATAATAATAATAATAATAATAATAATAATAATAATAATAATAATAATAATAATAAAATAATAATTATAATAATAATAATAATAATAATAATAACAATAATAATACTAATAATACTAATAATAATAATAAGAATAATAATAATAATAATAATAATAATAATAATAATAATAATAATAATAATAATAATAATAATAATAATAATAATAATAATAATAATAATAACAATATTAATATTAATAATAATAATAATAATAATAATAATAATAATAATAATAATAATAATAATAATAATAATAATAATAATAATAATAATAATAATAATAATAATAATAATAATAATAATAATAATAATAATAATAACAATAATAATAATAACAATAAAATAATATAATTGACAAAATAGTTCTTTATTTATAATTTATGCAAAAAAAGCTTTTTATTTCACAAATAAGTAATATAATTGATAAAAGAGTTCTTTATTTCTTAATTTTTGTTAGGTAATAATTAATTAACTTTGTATTATTTTATAGTGAATTATAAAATAAATTGCATAAATAAATGAAGAAAAAAATTTAAAATACAACATATAATTAATTTAAAATTAAAATTCAACTAAGTATTAGAATTTAACAATAAAATGAATTAAGTAAAATTTAAAAAACTTCAGCTCAAATCCAGCCGTTGATATAAACACAATCCAACGGCTGTTAAAAGGGGTACATGTGAATGATGTTGTAATCCAGTGTGGCATGTCAAAGGGCGTCGTTTTGAATGACGCCTTTTAAGGGCCGTCCGATCGTCCAGATTAATCTCGGACCGTCAGATTAAGGAGACAGAATTGAAGAGATGGCCATTGATCCAGACACAATCCAACGGTTCTTAAAGAGCGTCGTTTTAAATGACGCTTTATTGTATTTATGAAATTAATTATAAAATCACCCCAATTTTCAAAAAAAAATCTCGAAATATTGTAAAAAAAAAAATGGCCCGTTCTTTCACAAAGAGCTACTAGCTAGTGTGCAGCTATCGTACAATATATGTTGTTGCATTTTCAAGATATCTCAAGTGGCCCCAATCTAGTGAACACCATGCTCTTACATAGCGTGTTAGTTAATTATTTATTTATTTCTCAATTTACATAAATATATTTGACAACTTTTGTAATGGATATTAATTTGAGTATTCCTAATACTTTAGTGCTATTACACCTAATTTTTCTTAGGCTATGATTGGTTCATGGATTTCAAAATAAGGAAAATGAAAATGTAAAGGGAAAGGAAATCAATGACTTTTGAAATCCCAATTGTGTTTGGTTCCTAAGTAAAATGGTGATGAAAATGACTTTGTGGAAAATTATTTTCCTTACTTTTGTTTGGTTTCTGGGAAAAAAAAGATGAAAATAACAATGAATTATTAAATGGAGTAATTTTATTTTCTATGAAAGACGTAAAAAAAAAAAAAAAAAAAAGGAAAACTGTGAATATGAATGTAATTTAATAATTTATTGTTATGATGTGTGTGTGAGAGAGAAGAGGAAGAGGAGAGAGGAAAGAAAAGAGGGAGAGAGAGGAGAGAGAGAGAGAGAGAGAATAGATGGAGAGGAGAGAGAGGACTGAGAGAGAGAAAGGAGAGAGAGGAGAGAGAAAAGAAGAAAAAATGGGAGAGAGAAAGAGAAGAGAGAAGAAGAAAATTACATGGCGTTTTCCTCACTTTTTTTGAGGAAAATGCATTTTCCTAGTTTTAGTGTAATTTTTTTTTTCACTTTTTCCTCTTAATTACATTACCTAGCACTTTATCTTGCAATCAAACATGAAAATTAATTTACCTAATAATTTCACCTTTTTACTCATCGTTTTCCTTGAACCAATCAGAGCCTTAGTATATTTTAATTGAGATTCGATAGTTGATCCCAACTTGAAGATTTCTAGTTGTCCAATTGTACATATATGCAGAAAATATCTTGCATAGTTTATGACAACCAGGGATTATTTACAGTCAACTCTATTTATAAATAATGGCAGCGTATTATATTGTTATTTGAGAATTGTTTTTCATGTTTTCCGATTCCAAATATAGTTAAGCATATATGAATTAATGTCGTTTGGGACCAGCAAACATTTAAGTTTGTGAGATATTAAATTATCTATAATTAGTAATTATTAGTAATTTATATATTAATTAATAACTTATTAATTTATGAAATTTTTACTATTAATTTTTATAATTATTATTTTAAATAAATATTTAAAAAAACAATACGGACGAACTCTTAGATGGTGAAATCACCTAAGAGTTGCACGATCTAATCAATAAGTTGAATTGTCATAACAAAATGGATGTTGGATATATCTTGAAGTAGTTTAAAGAAAACCACTTAATTTCAGTGATGTTTACTGACGAATAAATAATTGATAGTATCATGTAAACTGATAAAGGCGATGAAGTTGAAAATGATACTATCAAGCCCGTTTCTAGGATTGAAGCTTTTAGAGCAACATAGTTAATGAACAATTTATTGTTGAGCTATATGATAAATATATACCGAAAGTTATTACCATATTAAGAAAAGCGAGGGATGAATTTTAATGTGATATTGTCAACTCCCACAAGAAATAAAAGAAAAATCGAATCATATATTGTAACTTACTATGTAATTGAAGAGATATTTAAAATACATTATTAATTTATATATTAGATGGGGTCTACCGTAAGAATTTTAAAACACGTAGTATCTTACAAAATCTAGTGAATTATTGATTTAGCACGGGTCTCGAGTCGACATCGAAAAAATATATTATTCAAACGATGTTATTAATTTAACGAGGTTATACTGCATTTGAATGCACATATTTCAGGACATATTTCATTCAAACCCATTAAATAGTTGCAATGCGCACAAGTTCCTTAAGTATTTGTGATTCATACAAGGTAAAATATATTTTCAAAAGTCTCATACAAGAAATAAATACAACCTCGACGTAACACTATGATCGTATATACCAACTCTGAGTGGCCTTGGTTGTTGTGTGGGCCCACGTTCCTCATCTTCCACTGTTGTGTGTTGACTTTATTTTTGAGCTTGTTATTTTGACCTTTGATCCTTACATTTTTATTCGAGGTCCTTCTGTATTTTTTTTGTTGCTTTTACATCTTATTTATGTTTATATTTATCAATTAGGCCACTTTGAGGCCGCTGTCGTCCTACTTGATATTTACGAGCTGATTTTAATATATATTTGTTACGGGTATATCTAAAAAGTAGTTGTTTTTATTAAATAAAAATATTATATTACACTCAAATAAAAAAGAAATGAACAATAACATATGAGGATTTTTCTTTTGATTCATTTAAATTTATGGTAACTCTTATTATTAAGGGTAAATTAATGCCAACCTCTGAGGTATGACCAAATTACGAAAAAAAACTCCTCTTATTTCTTATTTGTGTAATTACAGCCACCTTTCTTTTTAAATATTTTTACATAAAATTTATATAATTCGGTTATTTACCGAACCAAATCGTATATTCAATTCGGTACGGTATGAAATGTTGGCGTACCGAAATTTCGGTTCAGTTTTTTTACCGATTTAAAATCCCTAAATTTACCTCTAGAGGGGTACTATCAACTATGAATGTTTTTTGTTCCCGGTTGCAAATTAAATATTAGAATATTGCTTCGTGTATGTGTATTTTAAAAATATAGGGGATGTTTGGTTATGTTTCCAAAACGAATTTCTAGTTTTCAAAATTTCTGATGGAAAAAGTAGATTATTGGTTTTTGTGTAGAAAATGGGAATATGTTTGGATGAAGGTGTATTTTTAGTTTTATGTAGGTGTAGAAATGAGAATATGTTTGGTTGTGGTGAATTTTCTCTACGAAAGTACGTGCAAAAGTAGAATATAATGATTGATGATGATGATAGTGATGATTATTATAATAATAATAATAATTATTATTATTATTATTATTATTATTATTATTATTATTATTATTATTATTATTATTATTATTATTATTATTATTATTATTATTATTATTATTATTATTATTATTATTATTATTATTATTATTATTATTATTATTATTATTATTATTTTATTATTATTATTATTATTATTATTATTATTATTATTATTATTATTATTATTATTATTATTATTATTATTATTATTATTATTATTATTATTATTATTATTATTATTATTGTTGTTGTTGTTGTTGTTGGTTTTGTTTATATTCTTATATTATTATAATTATTATAATTATTATTATTTTATGATTTATTAGTATTATTATTACTATTATTATTATTATTATTATTATTATTATTATTATTATTATTATTATTATTATTATTATTATTATTATTATTATTATTATTATTATTATTATTATTATTATTATTATTATTATTATTATTATTATTATTATTATTATTATTATTATTATTATTATTATTATTATTATTATTATTATTATTATTATTATTATTATTATTATTATTATGATTATTATTATTATTATTATTATTATTATTATTATTATTATTATTATTATTATTATTATTATTATTATTATTATTATCATTATTATCATTATTATTATTATTATTATTATCATTATTATTATTATTATTATCATTATTATTATTATTATTATTATTATTATTATTATTATTATTATTATTATTATTATTATTATTATTATTATTATTATTATTATTATTATTATTATTATTATTATTATTATTATTATTATTATTATTATTATTGTTGTTGTTGTTTATATTCTTATATTATTATAATTATTACTATTTTATTATTTATTAGTATTATTATTACTATTACTATTATTATTATTATTACTACTTCTACGATGAATATTATTTTTAATAACAATAACAATATTATTATTATTATTATTGTTTATTATTATTATTATTATTATTATTATTATTATTATTATTATTATTATTATTATTATTATTATTATTATTATTATTATTATTATTATTATTATATTATTATTATTATTATTATTATTATTATTATTATTATTATTATTATTATTATTATTATTATTATTATTATATTTTTAGTAGTAGATAGAGAAATTGTGAGGAAAGAGAGTGTAGATATTAATGAGGAGAGAGGAGAGAGAGTGTGAATATTAATGAGGAGAGAGAAATGAGTTGTTGGAATAAAATATATAGGTTAGTAGTAGGTTTTAGTAGGTTTGAAAATTGAAAAAAGTATGAATAGTGTATTTTCAATAGAAATTTGATAAGAAAAAATGGGAATTTCTGATAAAATTGTGAAACAAACATGATCTCGGTTTTATGAATAGTATAAAACTGGAAAGTGGGTTTGTAAATGAAACCAAACATCCCCATAGTCTGCTGGTTTTCATAGTATAAACTGATATTTAATGTGGGGCGTAGTATAATTTAAAGGTGTAAATTAATAATTAAAATGTATTTAAAGTGGTAATTAGAATTAGAATTAGATTGCCAAACACGCCCTCACGTACCTTCTGGGGACACCGACTGTTAGGACGATTTATAGGCACTATGTCCCACCATTAATATTCCTCCACGTGGCGCATCGCACGGCATTCATTATTTAAATATATATATAAAGTAAAAGAAAACATTTTTATATTCTCGCTCGTATACCGACGCATCCCGCCCGATTTTCTCTCTCTCTCTTGCTCGCTGGCTCCTTCTGTTTCAGTTTACGCGTGGATACGAATCCTTAAATCTGAATTAATTGTTAGGAAAATTCTACAGCCCCAAAATCAATTTCAATTTTAAGAAAATTAGGGTTCATCCTTGTTTCTGTTTCCTTTTAATCAAAGTTACTCGGTTTGCAGTTTGCTTAGGTTGATCTCGTTTTTTGATTTGTGGGAAACCACTGGACCAAGGTGAGTTTCTTTTGTTCCGATAAATGAATTTGGATTGTCCGGAATTCTTCGTGTCATCAGAGTAACTTGTGTATGATTAGAATCGGTAAATCACTTATGAATTGTGCATGATATGAACAGCTTTCTATCTCTTTGATTCTGCAATTAAATTGAAATGTTGAATTTTAAAGGATTTTTTACCATATAATTGATTTTGTATGGGTTCAGTGGGATTGATAACATTCCCTGTTTTAGTTATAGTTACATCAAAAGTTTAACAATGAAAAATTATTACTCGGGATTTTTTTTTTCAGAATAATGAATTTGAGAATTCTACTTTCTTTTTTGCAGTTTAACAAGTTTGTGAAGAAAACATTGGCTTCTTCGGTACAAGTTCATGCAGTATACTATGAAGATTCTTTGTCTCACATTGGTGTAATGATATATAATAGATTTGTTGATACTGTGGTATAGAGATGAACGTATCTGCTCTCTTGACCTCTGCTGGTATCAATACTGTCGTATGTGGGGTGCTTTTTTCTCTATACTCTGTTCTAAGGAAACAACCGAATCTAGTGAGCGTTTACTTTGGACAGAAGCTTGCCCAAGTAAACTCAAAACGCAATGATCCATTTTGGTTTGGGAGGCTTTTTCCTTCTGCTAGTTGGATAGTGAAGGCATGGGAAGCCTCCGAAGACGAATTGTACGTCAATGGGGGTGTCGATGCTGTGGTATTTCTGCGTGCAGTTGTCTTCAGGTGATAAATTTGCTATATTAATTATAAAATTTTCAACTCTCATTTTTTCATGAATGGGATATTTAGAAATTTGTATGTAGGCTACATATTGCTTGGTGTTGTTAATTCTTGATGGATCATGGTAAACTTAAAAGAATATAGTCGGTTAAAATTTTTGGCCTATCCTGATAGCATTCCGGCATTCTATAAGTACCTTATGTAACCCCTCATGTGTTTTTTTGACTGTGTGGCTACATCTATATATTGCCTCAGCACATCATTGCAGTCGATAAATATTTCGTTGTCAAGAACCCTTTACGAACTTGAAGGCAGATATAGTTCCTTAGCTGTTTATCATGGAAACAATTGTTTCTCAACTTTTTTCCCTTTTACAACGAAAATCATGGAAAGAATTAAACATTAATCTGAAGGTATTGGGTTTCTGACTAATATAAGCCAACTGTTAGCGTCCGGTTGCCGGTTTCTGGTCCTGGATCATCAGCTGTTACTTACCAGTTAACCTTATTTTTTATTTTAATCTTTTTGTTTTTTCAGTTAAAAAAATTAACTGATGGAACCGCTCAATCACTTCATCGTGATTGTTGATCTGAAATGGTCACCAGAACGTGTTTGTTTTTAAAATAAAAATAGAAATTAACGTGTAGTAATCCTTAAAGAATTTGGTCAGTGTCATTATATGATTATTCCTTATACAACCAAACTTTGCTCTTGATTAGTTTAACCTTTTTTTTTTGCTTCATTGGATTTTGCTAATAGTTCATTGTTGCTTTACCATGTGCAGTATCAGAGTATTCACTGTTGCTGCTGTCATATGCTTGTTTCTTGTTCTTCCACTTAATTATTTTGGGAAAGATATGGAGCACAAGCAAATTCCAGAGGAACAATTGACCGTTTTCACCATTGGGAACGTCATGGAAGGATCAAGATGGTGAGGAGAATATATATATTTGTTATCAATCATCATGATTAAGTTTCTGCTCCATTATCGATTTATATGTGCATCTCGTAATTTGTAAGACTGAACTTGTCTGAAGACATATGAGATTTTAAATTGTAAAGAAATGAATGGAGAGGGACTTAACTCAAAATATCTTTCAATATTTATTATATGGATTTGTTGAAAAGGATGTTGATAGCATTTACATATCAATTTCTTAATTAATATAAGTTGAAGTTTTTTCCTTTCCATTTTCTCCACCTCTAGAGCTTGACTTGTTTTCTCCGATGTTTGTCTTTTAATTTTCTCTTTGGCAGGCTTTGGGCACATTGTCTTGCATTATACATCATAACGTGCTGCTCTTGTCTCCTCCTTTACTTTGTAAGGACTAACTGGGCACTGTTTTACTTTTGGTTGCGATATATCAATGATGTGAATTCATTTTAGTTTTATATAATTTTTTCTCTACTTGTCTTTAGGAATACAAAAACATCACGAAAATGAGATTGACGCATATCACTGCATCTCATTGCTACCCAAGTCACTTTACAGTAATTGTTCGTGCAATTCCTTGGGTTGAGGAAGAATCATATAATGACACTCTGACGAAATTCTTTACGGATTACTATGCATCAAGCTATTTATCAAACCAAATGGTTTATCAGTCTGGAGCTGTCCAGAAATTGATGGTGAGCATCTAAATCGATGTATTGTTGCATGGCAATTGATAGAAGTACTATTTCTTATTTCCCCAATACGATATAGTTCAATATTCTAATGAGAGATGATCATATTAGTGTCTTTACTCTTTATTCATTTTTTTACGTCAATTTCTTATTATATCTGTGAACCTTAAATTACATTTTTCTTCATCTATTTTGATGTTAAATAATGTCTGCAACATCCTATTGGTTGTGATATACAACACTAGTTCAGATGATGAATGAGGAATTGGGGGAAGAAGATACTATAGGATGAATTATACTTAAGCATATTAGACCTTAAAATTATCAATTTTTGAACATTAGTTCGAAATTATGCCTGGTTTTCTCATCAATTCTAAGCTGTTATTGACAAACTTATTTTGTCTTGTGTTACGTTCACTTATTCTCTGTTCTTTCTATTATTTGCAGAGTGATGCTGAGAAGATGTATAAGATGATCAGGTCTCCCCACATGGACAAACACTGCGTACCACGATTTATGAGATGTGGTTTTTGTGGAGGCACTGCAGCAACATCTTTTAAGATCCTCACTGATGAGCCTAAAATTACCAGAAGGGAAAGCTGCTTTGATGGTTCGGATTTGAGGAAAAAGGTCTTAATAAACTTTATTACTCCTTCCTTCCCATTTTTAATTGTCTTTTTAGAGAAAAAAAAAATATTTCAAATAATTTTTCACTTTATATTTCCAATGAAGAGTTTATTATACTTTTCTCAGTTTCCCCTTATTAGTCTTAATTTATTAAGAGATAATCAATGGTGAAAAAATTGATGAGAGAGGTTTTCTTAGTTTTTTAAATAGAATCTATGCACATTTATTAGTTTTCTTAATAGGTGTGCACTAGCCTAAAAAGACAATCAAAATAGGAAGGAGGCAGTAGTTAATATTTACTCGAACATCTAAATCAGTTGAATAGCTACAATGGTCTTAGTGCGCATGTCATGAATAAATTTTAGGAATTATCTCATGTTAGTAACTTGCAATTTAGTTATAGATTGCCGATTACCCCCCTTGTATTCTCTTAACATGATAATCATCATTGTTGCAGGAGTGTGGAGCGGCTTTGGTTTTCTTCAGGACTCGTTATGCAGCGTTGGTTGCTTCAGAGGCTCTTCAGTCACCGAATCCCATGTCGTGGGTCACTGACTCTGCTCCAGAACCATGTGATATCTATTGGTCAAACTTATGTGTGCCGTACCGACTGCTCTGGATTCGCAAGATTGCTGTTGTTGTGGCCTCTATATTTTTTGTTATTTTCTTCCTTGTTCCCGTGGTCTTTACACAAAGTCTTGTTCATCTTGATAAGCTAACAAAGATGTTTCCATTTCTGAAGGCTATTACAAAAAGGTAATAAAATCTAAATTGCAGCGTTTCAGTTGTTTCTAATTTATGTACATTTGGAAGCGGATATTGCATCAGTTTGTTGTTCCAAACTAGGAGGTTGTGATACTTGTTAAATAAGAAAGTCATATTTTCTTCATTTTAAGAGGAATCAAGATTGATCAAAACATTTCTCTTCTTGTTTTCTTTTTCCAGGAAAGTTATGGAACAGCTAATCACTGGATATCTACCTAGTGTTGTAATCACTCTCTTTCTATATATTGTCCCGCCTGTAATGATGTTATTCTCTACATTGGAGGGAGCCATATCTCGTAGCGGACGAAAAAGAAGTACATGCGTTAAAGTTGTATATTTCGTCATCTGGAATGTTTTCTTTGCAAATATTCTAACAGATGCTGCTATTGAACATTACCAAGTTTCAATCACAAAGTTGGGAGATGCAAAACATATACCAAACTTGCTCGCTAAAGCAGTGCCAACAACTGTGATTTCTTCTTCTTGAATAATTTCCATTTGTCCTAATAGAGCATAAACATATAGCGTCTTACCTTTTTTTTTTTTTAATCTCACTTAAGTTGCTGCTATATTTTGCAGGCCACGTTCTTTATGACATATGTCCTAACATCAGGGTGGGCAAGCTTGTCCGTTGAACTCATTCAGCCATTTCCCCTTATCTGCAATTTGTTTTATAGATTCATTCTCCGAAACAAAGATGATTCATCTTACGGCACATATACTTTTCCATACCACACAGAAGTTCCAAGAGTTCTTCTGTTTGGGCTTCTGGGCTTCACTTGTTCAATCTTAGCGCCTCTGATATTGCCCTTCCTGCTCGTTTACTTTGTCCTCGCCTTTCTAGTCTATCGCAATCAGGTTTGGATTCTCATTACAACTTGTTTCAACATACTTCGTTTTTTCCAGTTGTGTTCATTTCTTTAACAAGTTAAGCTGTTCTTGAAAACTATGGATGTTTTCATTCACTCTCATTTAGTTTTTAGTTACTCGATTAGGATTATTTATCTTCTGGATTTGGTTTGTTTATGGGAATGACTGAACTGTTTATGCTTGCGAAACATAACCGAATTAATTCTTGAGACTATTTTGAAACTTGTCATAGTGTTAGCAAGTATACAACTTGCTGGGTTATTTATTGTAACATTATTAATGTGAACCATTGCAATCCCGGCGTGTCAAGATGCACTATCGTTGGTTTTGCAGATGCTCAAATTAACAATTTTATTGCATGCATTTCATTTAATGCTTTATTTCTTTTCCTCGCTCTCTCCCTGTAGGAGTGGGATTGAGTTGTTCATGGTATGGGCTAGTAGATATAATACGGAATTCAGGGGTTCATGCATCCGTAGCCTTCATCCTGATTTATGTTTAGTCCTTATTGGGCTTTAATTCCATTGACAGTTGCCTATTTTATGTAGTTGCTATAGATTTTTTTTCATCTCAAAATCAGACTCGGGGAAATCTAATGTCTTTAACCCCTATTTGGTTCTCTTGTTTTGCAATAAAAGAATCTGCTTCTAATGTTTGCACTTGGGAGTCATTTAATTTTCATATCAAAATTTATGTTACAGATACTGAACGTATATGTAACGGAGTACGACAGTGGGGGGCTATATTGGCCTATTGTGCACAACGCAACAATATTCTCTTTGGTGATGACACAAATAATAGCTCTGGGGGTTTTTGGACTCAAGGAATCACCTATTGCCTCGGGCTTCACTTTTCCTCTAATCATTTTTACACTCCTTTTCCATGAGTATTGCAGGCAAAGATTTCACCCCGTCTTTCGAAAAACACCCGCACAGGTAGCAAGTCAATCTGATTTTTACAATTTTGTTTTTTCGGGTTACTATGTTACTATGTTCCCCTTATGGTTTCTACAAAACGTGATTTTTTTTGCATGCAGACTGTTATTGAAATGGACCGTAAAGACGAGCATTGTGGGAGAATAGAAGATATTCATGCTCAACTGCAATCTGCTTATTGCCAGTTCAGATCAAAGTCCCTCAATCTTCATAAAAGTACAGAACATAATAAGATTGAGTCTGTATTGGCGGACAGCATCGAGACGGGGGATATTGTCAGGCTTGACGATCTTGAGTACATTGCACCAGGTTTGTACTTCAAATATATACGTGTGTGTATATATGTATATATATATATCCTTAAGTTATAACCATAATCTTATTTATTGTTGACAAATATACAGCCGTTTTAGGAAAGCGATCCATTTCATGATGTGAGAAGCACCGAAATGGAGTTACACGAGGAACTATACGTAGGTCTATTTTATGCCTATATGCTAGTTTACAGTTTACTATACAAATTGGAGGCTATGTTCGGATATTGGACCTCATGATAGAAACACATTTGATCGATACTTGTAAAGTCTGTTCCAAAATCCTTTTTGCGAGTTCAGTTTTGTGATAAAGAAATTTTACCTCAAATGCTCGTTTCAAATTCATGTAGCAGGATGTTTTAGAATTTTATGTTAGGTCTAAAGAACATGTTTTGGTAGCCAGAACTTAGAAACATCCCCTTTTAATGCGGTTGAACAAGATGATAAATATTCGGAACATGATATATTTCTCAATACTATATAATGAATTAATTGAGGAACCAAAACACTTAGTCCTCGTTTGGTTGTCAAGATAAAATTAGTCAAGATAAGAATAAATAATCTCAATGAAAACTCAATTATTTTATTTGAATAATGGGCATTCAACAAAAAAGCTTCCTAAAAGACAAGATAAAACAAGATAAGTTATAATAATATAATATTTGCGGGTCGATCTTACAAGTTATTGGAATATCAAGCATCAAATAAAATCAATTATTTAGACAAAAGTAGATAGTCTCTCTAATCAAACAAGGCCTTATACGTGTTCATCCATCAAGAACATCCTTTCATTACTTTCCGTTTACCATCTTTTCAACTGCAGTTAAACCTCTATAAATTAATATAGTCGGGACCAGTCAAATTCTATTAATTTAGCGAAATATTAATTTAACGAAATATTTTTTAACACATCGCCTTCGAGTCGGGACTGGGAAAAACATATTATTTAAACGATGTTATTAATTTATCGAGATTCCACTGTATTATCAAATGATAAAGTTTTGAAATTTCGACGAATCTAAAGTTACCACTGCTTATGAATTGTCGGCAAGGGCGAATCCATAATTTTCCACTGTTTTCGACTAGGGTGTTGGAAGTTTAATCTATTCTATCCTTATGTTTGGATGAATATTTTATGTTTCTTCACTTTTATGAGCTACTATTAACCATGCCCCGTGCGTTGCACGGGGAATAATTACAAAAGAGAAGAAAAATAAAATCAATATGTTGAATATATCGATATAAGTAATCGAGAATACATCACACTAAAAAAAAATTGTAAATAGATGAATTAATAATGTCGAGAACTTGGTCAATACAATTAACAATAATTTTCACCTTTGAGCAATCACACTAAATGCTTCATAGCTTGTCGTAGCTCAACAGATCATCATTTACCATGCTCCGTTGTTTCTCAACATCCTCAAGATTTGACATTTGGGGAAGCCGTGAAAAGTGTACAAAATCGTATAGTAGAACTGAGAAGAGGCACGAAAAGACCTTCTATATCTCATAATTTAATTTTTGCAAAATTCATATTCTTTAATTATGAAATAAGAGGGTTAGGAAAAAAAACAAAATAATAATAATAATAATAATAATAATAATAATAATAGAGGAAAAAAATATAAAAATAATAATATCAATTAACTTTTCTTTCACTCACACACCCACACAATACAACAATCTAATTTTCTTTTCCCCAATCCCCATCATGGAAAATAGGCAGAATAAAAAAGCTCCAATAGAACTGTTTCTATAATCTTTTTACTCTGTAGCCACCAAAACCTTAGCCTCAAATCGAAATTTAGCGAGCCAGTTTCCACGGCTATGTTGGTGAATATAGAAAATAATTCATGTATATTCCGATTTCCGAGCTAATCCAACAAAATCGAATTCAGTAAACTTACATCATCCAAAAACTATATCCAATCATAAGAAAATGCGAAATCAAAAATCAAAACATTCGCAAAAAACAACTCTTGAATGAACAATTAAGAATTAACAAAGCAACATACATTTTATCCTCAATCATGTATACTTATAAACATAAACAACTTACTGTATATAATATGTAAAATATATCTGATAAACTCACAAAATACGCCTTAGAATTCGTCACACCCTCTGCAACAGAACAAAACTGAGATTATTGAGTTGAAGATTTACAAAAAGAAAAAAAAACCAAAAAAATGAAGTCAGTAACTCTAGTAATAAATTTCATATATTTTAGAGTTAGACGGTTCATCAATTTATGGAGCAAGAAACTTAGCACATCAACAATTCTTTCGAAATGACTTACAAAACTACTCAGTGACCAATTTTTAGAGTTTTGAATGACATTAAATGAAACATAAGAGGAAACAAAATGAACCTAAGTTTGATCGACTGACATCGATGCATAGTTTGATCTAGAATTAAATGTAAAAAATGAAGCAATGTTTCGGGAGGCTGCAATGAAGCATCCAATAATTCAGAAATCTTCGGGTTTAAGAAAACATGCATGTATGAAAAATAATAGTATACAACAGTCATGATAAATTTTAGACAATAAACAAAAGGATAGTAAATATATATTAAAGAAGGATATTAATAATTGTAATGGACATACTGGGTATTCAATTCCAACCAGGGGTTTTTATAGCCATTCAATTTCTTCCATGTAGCTTTTATAATTTCATTTTTCCTTCAAATTGTAGCATCTTCTCTTTCAATGTTTTTCATGATTCTGTCATGTATGAAAATAACACAATTCATTGTCAATATCATACTTTTTGTAACACCCCACGTTTTCAAAACACGATAATTTCTAAACAATGAATCTCTCGCCACTTAAATACTAAATTCTGCTAATAATAGGACTATACATGAATTATTATGTGCCGGATTAGTAGATATCGAATTTTATACGTGACACTATGTGCATATGTGTTACGGGTGGATTATACTTGCATGACTAGGACTTAGCATAATCACCATAATACATAATATATATGTATGTATATGTGTGCCGTATATGTGTGTGTATTTTAAGGGAGGATTATTAAATAATTATAAAATAAATAAATGATAATCCTAAGCCTAGCCAAACCCCTATTAAGGCCAATCCCACACTCCATCTCAAGCATGCCTATTTAGAAGGCCAAGAGTCTCCTTCTCTCCCCCTCATTTCGGCTGCATCAAACCCCCTCTCTCTTCCTTGTCTCCTTCTTTCTTCAAACCACCATTGTCATCAGTTCCACCATGCTCGAACCACTCCCTAAATCAGCAAGATTTTTCTCAAGCCAAAGATGAGAATTCCCTATCTCACCCTTGCCCTTGAATACTCCAAGAATATTATAAATACATGGTGTCCTTTCACTAGTGAAAACACCTCTCACCTTGAAATCTATACCGTGTCCTTCCATATCAAAGTAGCTTGGTTGAATCTCAATGCTTGAAGAGGTAAGAGCTGCCATTCGAAGTTCTCAAACCCTTCTTTCTTCTTCGTTCATTCTCTTCTTCTAACTCTCGGTTTTCTGTGAAGGTTCCCAAGAACCTTCCTCTTTTCAGCTAGCTTTTATTCCTTTCTATTTTTGAGGTAAGGAATCGAAATCCTTGCTGCAAATGGAGGTATCAAGTATCAAGAACAAAATTTCGAAATTAATTAAAAGACACCCCTAATTCTTGTTTTATGTTGTTCTTGCATTTAATGGTTCCTTTTAGTTAGTTCATATGATTTATGTTATTGCATGTATGATCAGAGGTCTTAAATGGTAGATTTGAGTTAATGGCTTTCAAAGAAATTTCAGTTATTTCGGAAATTGTGAAGAAAATTAAATTGGGAAAAGTTTTGGGGTTGCATGTGTAAATCTGCATACTTTTGGGTCAGATCTGTAAATTGTGAGAAGTCAGACTCATATGAGTTTTCAAAACTGGTTTTTAACATTTATTGAACGGAAATTCCAGATTTAGGAAAGTTTTGCAAGAAAAAGTAAATTTTTGAACTCCTAGTGGTCTTGCATGTGTGGATCTAAAGGTTTTGGGGTGAAAAATAGAATTTTCGAAGTTGTTGCATAAATCAAGTTTTTAGTTTCATTTTTCTGCATATATTGAACAAAGATTTCGGATTTTTGGGGGTTGTTTATGAAGAAATGGATTTTGAAATTTTAGTATGGATGCATGTGTAATCCGAAAGATTTTTGGGGCAAATCTGCAATTTTTGAGAAGTTAATTTTCAATGGTTTTCCAAATCTGTTTTTCAACACTTAGGAAAGGACAATGTCAGTTTCTAAAAAGTTTTGTAAGAAAAAGGATTTTTGGGAATTTCTAAGGGTCATGCATGTATAGATCTAGAGAGTCTAGGGTGAAATATGTAATTTTCGAAAAATCTGCATAAAATAACTTCTAGCTGAATTTTTCTGCATTAATCTAAAATTTCAGAGGAGTTAAGGGTTGAATTTCATGAAAATAAGGATTAGGAACTTTTAGGTTAATTGCATGTGTGAGTTTTTGAACTTTTGGGGTCAAAACTGTAATTTCCAGAAATTTAGGGGCATTGTGCTGAATACCCGAAATCTTCTAAGCTAACATGTTTTCTTGATCCTAAATTTATTAATAAAGAAATTTTGGGATTTAGTAGCTTAAGGAAAATATAGGAATTAAATGGATCTTTACTAGTCTTGTTTGGAATTATGGTTATATGTGGGTAAACATTCATGCATGCATAATTCGATGTGTGATGATAGTTAATCTCTTGTGTAGTATGTGGTTGTTTGTCACTTGATTGATATTTGTGATGTCTTGTGGTGTTTCAAATTTCTTATGGGTAGTTGTGGAATATTGATACTTTTATGTACTCAACCAGAATTCTAAATACTTCGACCGTGCCACTTTTGAAATGAAGTAAAATAAATTGGGGAGATTAATGAAATACTTAGAAAGGATGAGAAAGGATACGGGGGGCCGGTATTCCAACCATAGGTACTACAGTTGGGTGGTTTGATTCCACCGAAAACGGGCTCAGAATAATCTTCTTATTTTCTAAGTAAAGAAGTTAATTTCTCATCGGATCCGATAAAATGAAAAAGCTTTCTTATGTACACGAATTTTGAATGCTAGAAATGTGCATTATACTTAACTTCATTTCACTTGTATGGCTATAATATAATATATGTAGTACGACTATATTTTCAAGTCTCGGTATCTTTCGAGATCCTTTCTGAGCTTTGTTAGCTCATATAGATATTTTCCGTTTGCAGGTATTAGTGCTACTCACTCCACCGGATTGGACTAGTCGTCGGTTCGAGAAGCCGACTCCGGGTTTTTGGCTCGTATGGAGGATCTACTTATAATGCTTGTAGTACTATCTTTTGTGTATATTGTCCTTAGGACAATTACTATTTCCGTAGTAGTTCATGTGTATTATTATCCGTGGTAAAGGAGGCTAATTCCTCCAAATATGGGGCCCTTTTTTGTTAAACTATGGTCCATTTATGTGGAATTAATATGTTGTCTTAATTATGGACTCTAACCTTTTGGTTACTATGTTTTATCAAGGTGACACCACTTATAGTCTATATTACGGATAAATCGAGTAGTTAGACACATGCTCCTCCATCCCACTAAATCACTTCGCCGAAAATTCTTCCGAAGCCAACCCCGTCTTTAAGTCTTAGGTCATGAGAAAAAGAAAAGAAAATCGGTTCGCTAAACCTTGGAGTCTCCCCATATATCTAAATACTTATATAATACATTTAAAGCTTCCGCGCATGGTAAACCCTCTCGGTTCGCTATACGATTACTAGGGGGTGTCACAGACATGGTATCAGAGCAAATTTTGTAGAAACTTTATACGAGCACCGAACCGGAATTCGGAACCCTCGAAGCGTGAAGACTCGGTCTGTCCGGTAATTATGTGCTTACTTGTGTTTTATATTTTCTGTTGATCTAAAATTTTTGCAAAAAACACTAAGACATGACAGGAAGACAATCTCGGAACACCGCCGCCCCAAATAATCTCCCAGACACCGCTAACGTTATTCTCGGTCTCTCCAACCTTATCCGCGAGCAAGCGCAAAATCATCACGATCAGATTCAACAACTCCTTCAAAGCCGACAAACCCCACCTACACCTCAACCAAATCCCCAAAGTCTATACGAACGTTTTCTTCGCATGAAACCCTCTGAGTTTCACGGTGATCCCGACCCGGTTGTAGCCGAAGAGTGGATCAAATCTTTGGAAGTAATCTTTGATTACATGCAAATGGATGACCGTGAACGAGTGCACTGTGCCTTCTTTTTACTTCGTAACGAAGCCCGGAACTGGTGGGAGGGAGCTAAGGAAGGTGTTGAACTCGAGAACTTGTCATGGGAGTCATTCAAGGTCCAATTCTTCGAGAAATACTTTTCCAAGGACGTTCGGGCCAACAAACTCAAGGAATTCTTGGAACTCCGCCAAGGGGATCTCACCATGACCGAATACGTTCGGTTATTTGAACGAGGATGCTTGTACGCCCCATTCATCGCCAAGGACGTTGAGGAAAAGAAAAATCACTTCACAAGGGGTTTACAACCCGAAATTCGAAGGGATATCTGCATGTCTGACGCCACTACTTTTCGCCAAATGGTGGACAAGGCGCTAACGGCTGCTCAAGACGAAAATGAAATTCAACAAGGGAAACGGCCCCAGCCACCCACACCACGACCATGGAAGAAGGCCAATTTTGGAAATCACAAATTCAAAGGAAAGAAGGTCCAAAGTTCAAACCCTAAACCAGTAGCACCAACGACCAAGCCAACTTGCTCGAACTGCGGAAAGGCTCACTTTGGGATCTGCGTAAAGGATACCGAGTTGTGTTTTCGATGCAAAAAGCCCGGCCATAAGGCGAGAGACTGCCCCAACGCTCAAACTCGAGTCCCAGGCCGCGCGTTTGCCATGACCCGAGAACAAGTGCGCCAAGATCCGACGATGATCGCAGGTACCGTTCTTATTCTTGGAGAACCCGTGTATGCTTTGATTGATTCTGGTTCTACACATTCCTTTATTTCCACCAATGTGTGCGTACGTCTTGGCCTAATACCGACTCAAGTAAGCCACGAATATCGCATCTCTATGCCCTCGGGCGAAGAAATGATCACTGACAAAGTAGTGAAGGATTGTCCTATTCAAATTCAATCCCAACCCATGAGGTTCGATCTCATCGTCTTAACAATCGAGAACTTTAATTTGACCTCATAATGGGAATGGATTGGTTTACCAAGTTCAAGGCCCAAATCAACTGCGCCCTAAAGACCGTAAGCTTTTCTCTCCCAAATCACACCCTCTTAGAGTTTCGAAGGGACACCAAGACTCTAATTCCCATAATATCCGCAATCAAAGCCACCAAACTCATCAACAAGGGACATATCGGCTATCTAGTCGACCTTCTGGAGACTAGCTCAAAACCTCATTCGGTGATGTCTGAACTTCCCGTCGTTCAAGAATTTCCCGATGTCTTCCCCGATGACCTACCCGGGCTACCGCCCGATCGAGAAATTGAGTTCGAAATTCATCTTATTCCGGGAACAGAACCAATTTCAAAGGCTCCGTACCGTATGGCTCCTGTGGAACTCAAAGAATTGAAGAATCAAGTTCAAGAATTACTCGATAAGGGTTACATCCGCCCCAGTCACTCCCCATGGGGAGCCCCGGTACTATTCGTTAAGAAGAAAGACGGATCATTCCGCCTTTGCATCGACTATCGAGAGCTGAATAAGGTGACCATAAAGAATAAATATCCTCTACCCCGCATCGACGATCTCTTTGACCAACTCCAAGGGTCATCCGTCTTCTCCAAAATTGACCACCGGTCAGGTTACCACCAGCTTAGGATCAAGGAAGCTGATATTCCTAAGACTGCTTTCCGAACTCGATACGGCCACTACGAATTCGTAGTAATGCCGTTTGGATTAACCAACGCCCCAGCCGCTTTTATGGACCTTATGAACCGAGTTTTTCATCAGTACCTCGACGAGTTTGTCATCGTCTTTATCGATGATATTCTTATATACTCCAAGACCCAAGAAGAACATACTTCCCAACTACGAACAGTACTTCAAACACTCCGAGAGCATCAACTCTACGCCAAGTTCAGTAAATGTGAATTTTGGCTATCCAGAGTGACTTTCCTTGGCCACATCATCTCCGCCGAAGGACTTTCCGTCGACCCCGGCAAAATAGAAGCAATCTCAACCTGGCCCACTCCAAAGAATGTAAGAGAGATACGAAGTTTCCTTGGTTTAGCCGGATATTATCGCAAATTCGTTCAAGATTTTTCAAAAATCGCATTACCCCTTACTCAACTCACGAAGAAAGGAGTCACTTACCAATGGACCCCAGACCGCGAGGCTAGTTTCCAAGAACTAAAGAAACGTTTGACCATCGCTCCAATTCTTTCACTACCAGACGGATCCGGAAGATTTGTGATTTATACCGACGCATCCAAGCTCGGACTAGGTGCGGTACTTATGCAAAACGGAAAAGTGATAGCCTACGCGTCCCGCCAGCTCAAGGAATACGAGAAGAACTACCCAACTCACGATCTAGAACTCGCAGCAGTAGTCTTTGCACTTAAAATCTGACGTCACTACCTCTATGGCGATAAGTGCACCGTTTACACCGATCACAAAAGCCTGAAGTATTTCTTCACACAGAAGGAATTAAACATGAGGCAGCGAAGATGGCTCGATCTGGTTAAAGATTATGACTGCGAATTCCTATACCACCCCGGGAAGGCGAATGTTGTGGCAGATGCCCTTAGTCGGAAGTCGATAAACGCCCTAGTGGTTGAATCAGATTTTCGAGACCGCGTGAGGACAGCTCAAGATCAAGACCCCCAACTTCGGAAAATTCGCACAAATCTCGAAGCAAACCCTAATTTCCGAGTTTCCAAAGACGGATTTCTCCAATTCCAAAACCGCACTTGCATTCCCGACGATGCCGAAATTAAACGACTCATCTTAGCCGAGGCACATCAGACCACATATACATGTCATCCCGGATCAACCAAAATGTACCAAGACTTGAAGAAACTATATTGGTGGTCGCGAATGAAGAAAGATATAGCTCGATTCGTTGCCCAATGCCTCACCTGCCAACAAATCAAGACTGAACACCAACGACCCGGAGGATTACTACAACCAAATAGAATCCCCGAATGGAAATGGGAAGTGATAACAATGGACTTTGTTCAAGGATTTCCAAGGACCCAGTGCGGATCCGACTCTATTTGGGTAATCATCGACCGGCTAACCAAATCGGCCCATTTTCTTCCAATCCGGAAGACGTTTAGCTTAGATAAACTCGCATAACTTTATATGCGAGAAATCGTTCGACTCCATGGAATTCCGACGGCTATCATTTCGGATCGAGACCCACGGTTCACTTCAAAATTCTGGAAAAGTTTGCAAGAAACTCTTGGAACCAAATTATCTTTCAGCACTGCCTTTTATCCCCAAACCGATGGCCAGTCAGAACGTACGATCAAAACCCTTGAGGACCTACTTCGAGCCTGTATACTCGACTTTGGAGGCAACTGGGAATCTCGGCTACCGTTGATCGAATTTGCGTATAATAATAGCTTCCAATCATCAATCGGAATGGCACCGTACGAAGCACTTTACGGACGCAAGTGCAGATCTCCCCTCTACTGGGATGAAGTTGGAGAGAGAAAACTTCTCGGACCCGACCTAGTTCAACAAACGGTGAACCTAGTTCGAGACATCCGAGAAAATATGCGAGTTGCCCAAAACCGACAACAAAGCTATGCTAATAATAGAAGGCGAGATTTGGAATTCGAAGTCGGTGGGTTAGTATTCCTAAAAGTAGCCCTTTTTAAAGGAATTTTGCGATTTGGAAACCGTGGCAAACTATCTCCGCGATATATCGGACCGTTTGAAATACTCGAGAGGATAGGCAGCCGCGCTTACCGCCTAGCACTTCCACCTAATCTATCCCGAATCCATAACGTATTCCACGTCTCCATGCTTCGCAAATACATTTCCAGCCCTGATCACGTTCTCAAAGCTGAACCTATTGAGCTAATTCCTAGCCTTTCATACGAAGAAAAACCCCTCCGAATTCTCGATTCCGAAACCAAGACACTTCGAAACTGCGAGATTCACCTAGTCAAAGTACAGTGGCACAACCACACCCCCGAAGAAGCTACATGGGAACGCGAATCAGAAATGACAAGTCTCTATCCCGAATTATTCGGGACAGGTAACAAATTTTGGGGACAAATTTGTTTTTAAGGGGGGAAGATTGTAACACCCCACGTTTTCAAAACACGATAATTTCTAAACAATGAATCTCTCGCCACTTAAATACTAAATTCTGCTAATAATAGGACTATACATGAATTATTATGTGCCGGATTAGTAGATATCGAATTTTATACGTGACACTATGTGCATATGTGTTACGGGTGGGTTATACTTGCATGACTAGGACTTAGCATAATCACCATAATACATAATATATATGTATGTATATGTGTGCCGTATATGTGTGTGTATTTTAAGGGAGGATTATTAAATAATTATAAAATAAATAAATGATAATCCTAAGCCTAGCCTAACCCCTATTAAGGCCAATCCCACACTCCATCTCAAGCATGCCTATTTAGAAGGCCAAGAGTCTCCTTCTCTCCCCCTCATTTCGGCTGCATCAAACCCCCTCTCTCTTCCTTGTCTCCTTCTTTCTTCAAACCACCATTGTCATCAGTTCCACCAAGCTTGAACCACTCCCTAAATCAGCAAGATTTTTCTCAAGCCAAAGATGAGAATTCCCTATCTCACCCTTGCCCTTGAATACTCCAAGAATACTATAAATACATGGTGTCCTTTCACTAGTGAAAACACCTCTCACCTTGAAATCTATACCGTGTCCTTCCATATCAAAGTAGCTTGGTTGAATCTCAATGCTTGAAGAGGTAAGAGCTGCCATTCGAAGTTCTCAAACCCTTCTTTCTTCTTCGTTCATTCTCTTCTTCTAACTCTCGGTTTTCTGTGAAGGTTCCCAAGAACCTTCCTCTTTTCAGCTAGCTTTTATTCCTTTCTATTTTTGAGGTAAGGAATCGAAATCCTTGCTGCAAATGGAGGTATCAAGTATCAAGAACAAAATTTCGAAATTAATTAAAAGACACCCCTAATTCTTGTTTTATGTTGTTCTTGCATTTAATGGTTCCTTTTAGTTAGTTCATATGATTTATGTTATTGCATGTATGATCAGAGGTCTTAAATGGTAGATTTGAGTTAATGGCTTTCAAAGAAATTTCAGTTATTTCGGAAATTGTGAAGAAAATTAAATTGGGAAAAGTTTTGGGGTTGCATGTGTAAATCTGCATACTTTTGGGTCAGATCTGTAAATTGTGAGAAGTCAGACTCATATGAGTTTTCAAAACTGGTTTTTAACATTTATTGAACGGAAATTCCAGATTTAGGAAAGTTTTGCAAGAAAAAGTAAATTTTTGAACTCCTAGTGGTCTTGCATGTGTGGATCTAAAGGTTTTGGGGTGAAAAATAGAATTTTCGAAGTTGTTGCATAAATCAAGTTTTTAGTTTCATTTTCTGCATATATTGAACAAAGATTTCGGATTTTTGGGGGTTGTTTATGAAGAAATGGATTTTGAAATTTTAGTATGGATGCATGAGTAATCCGAAAGATTTTTGGGGCAAATCTGCAATTTTTGAGAAGTTAATTTTCAATGGTTTTCCAAATCTGTTTTTCAACACTTAGGAAAGGACAATGTCAGTTTCTAAAAAGTTTTGTAAGAAAAAGGATTTTTGGGAATTTCTAAGGGTCATGCATGTATAGATCTAGAGAGTCTAGGGTGAAATATGTAATTTTCGAAAAATCTGCATAAAATAACTTCTAGCTGAATTTTTCTGCATTAATCTAAAATTTCAGAGGAGTTAAGGGTTGAATTTCATGAAAATAAGGATTAGGAACTTTTAGGTTAATTGCATGTGTGAGTTTTTGAACTTTTGGGGTCAAAACTGTAATTTCCAGAAATTTAGGGGCATTGTGCTGAATACCCGAAATCTTCTAAGCTAACATGTTTTCTTGATCCTAAATTTATTAATAAAGAAATTTTGGGATTTAGTAGCTTAAGGAAAATATAGGAATTAAATGGATCTTTACTAGTCTTGTTTGGAATTATGGTTATATGTGGGTAAACATTCATGAATGCATAATTCGATGTGTGATGATAGTTAATCTCTTGTGTAGTATGTGGTTGTTTGTCACTTGATTAATATTTGTGATGTCTTGTGGTGTTTCAAATTTCTTATGGGTTGTTGTGGAATATTGATACTTTTATGTACTCAACCGGAATTCTAAATACTTCGACCGTGCCACTTTTGAAATTAAGTAAAATAAATTGGGGAGATTAATGAAATACTTAGAAAGGATGAGAAAGGTTACGGGGGCCGGTATTCCAACCATAGGTACTACAGTTGGGTGGTTTGATTCCACCGAAAACGGGCTCAGAATAATCTTCTTATTTTCTAAGTAAAGAAGTTAATTTCTCATCGGATCCGATAAAATGAAAAAGCTTTCTTATGTACACGAATTTTGAATGCTAGAAATGTGCATTATACTTAACTTCATTTCACTTGTATGGCTATAATATAATATATGTAGTACGACTATATTTTCAAGTCTCGGTATCTTTCGAGATCCTTACTGAGCTTTGTTAGCTCATATAGATATTCTCCGTTTGCAGGTATTAGTGCTACTCACTCCACCGGATTGGACTAGTCGACGGTTCGAGAAGCCGACTCCGGGTTTTTGGCTCGTATGGAGGATCTACTTATAATGCTTGTAGTACTATCTTTTGTGTATATTGTCCTTAGGACAATTACTATTTCCGTAGTAGTTCATGTGTATTATTATCCGTGGTAAAGGAGGCTAATTCCTCCAAATATGGGCCCCTTTTTTGTTAAACTATGGTCCATTTATGTGGAATTAATATGTTGTCTTAATTATGGACTCTAACCTTTTGGTTACTATGTTTTATCAAGGTGACACCACTTATAGTCTATATTACGGATAAATCGAGTAGTTAGACACATGCTCCTCCATCCCACTAAATCACTTCGCCGAAAATTCTTCCGAAGCCAACCCCGTCTTTAAGTCTTAGGTCATGAGAAAAAGAAAAGAAAATCGGTTCGCTAAACCTTGGTGTCACACTTTTGTTATCATCAAATAGCCACACAAGTTGACATTTCTATCTACCATCTTCAAAGAAAATTATTTTATTAGACGTCCAACTCTAAGGATAAATATATGGGATGTTCACACATATGCTAGAATTAAATTAAGAGCTCAAAACGTGAATGCTTACCATTCAATTCTTTATATATTTCCTTGAAAGCTTTTTGCATATTGCATATCCATTTTCGCATTCTGAAAGGTTTGATACTTATCTTAAAAAAACGCAAAAAAAAAAAAAAAAAAAAAACAAAAAAACAAACAAACAGAAAAAGCGGTTAAAAATACGGCGTAAAATAGTCATTATATTTATGAAAAAACCAAATACAACTATTATAGAAAATGTTTCATCCAACTAAAAATGAGAAGAATAAATTTAAATACAATTAGTTTGCAAAAAGTTTAATAATACTGAGTTAAAAATATTGAATACAAATTCTTAGAAAATATGTTAAACGATTTCACCGAAAATACCTGAAAGAATAACAGGTATTTATACTCAACCTTTTAAATTTGTTGATCCCCACAGCAGCTGAAAATGTCGAACAACGATTTGTGAAAATCCAAAGAATACTTGGGCAAAAAATCAGACAAAACTAAAAATTAGCTAAAGTAAAGTAAAAAGCTTACCACAATTTCCTTGGTTATTGACGACAATTACTGCCTTAATTGACCTTACAGATTAAGAATTTCATTCAAGATTCGAGCAAATGGGGCAACTTTGAGCAGACAATAAAGGGGATGGTGCGAAACTCCTGAGCGTGAAGAACATAAGCAGAGAAAAAATATTATTTTGTCTGTACTTCTTCTTCTTCCTTTCAATTTCGGGATTAGGAGAATCACATGAATTCATGGAATCGATGGCGATGAAGATATTAAAGGAGGAAAAAGAAAACGACAACAATAACGTGGGGTGTGGAAAGTGGAAACTGTCTTCTACGGGTTTGATATACTGTGCGGCTTCAAAAGATGTGAAAGAATAACTGGCGAGAAAATCATGGAAGAAGGAAGAGATGGAGAATGAAAAAAAAACCGACAACAAATAACGTGGGATAAAGAAATGGCTTCTTCAAATTTTTGTGTAGCGCGCGGTTTTACGAAAGATGAATTTTAAAAAAGAAAGAAAAACTGACAAAATATGAATTGACTAAAATGCCCCTAGGTTAATTAGGTCTAGGTCTAAAAGTCAAAATATCTTTCTTTTATATATAAGATCTATTATTTCACTAAATTATAACATGAAAGAACTATACTAAGATTTATTTGTTGGAATAATTAGTAAAAACACCAAACTCATTTATCCTGAACTCATTTACTTATATTAAGATGGATAAAATCTCATTTTTAATATTAATAAAACCCTCTTAATTGGTTAATTAAATAAATATTTATTAAAAATTAAAACAATCTCTCTCATTGACCCTTCTATCAATAATATACAATTTATCTTTTCCACCTAAAACCCTAATCACAACTCATTTACTTATATTGAGATGGATATAGTCTCATTTTTAATATTAGTGAAACCCCCTTAATTAGTTAATTAAATAAATATTTATTAAAATTTAAAGTAATTTCTATAATTTACCATTCTATCAATAATATACAATTTATCTTTTCCATCTAAAACCCTAAGCACATAAATTCAATAATATACAATTTATCTTTTCCACCTAAAACCCTAACCACAACTCATTTACTTATATTAATGTGGATATAATCTCATTTTTTAAATTAGTGAAACCCCTTAATTAGTTAATTAAATAAATATTTATTAAAATTTAAAGTAATCTCTCTAATTTACCATTCTATCAATAATATACAATTTATTCACCTAAAACCTCGGCTCCCCACCTCCGGTGCCGTCACAGCCACCGGTCGGGTTAGACCCGGACCCAACCGGGCCCGGAGCCCAAAAATGTTACAGGATGGGTTCACACTCGGTACAAGTCGAAAGAATGGACAATTCTTACCACCAGGCCAAATCAAGATTTTTGATTAAATGCAGGAAATAAATATATATAATATATAAATGCGGTGTAAAATGATTTAATTGATCTATAAATATGTTAAATAAATTATTGATTTTCATATTAATTATTATTAAATAATTTTAATTAATTTATTAACAAATGCAATATAAGAAACTTTAAAAAAATATATAAAACCACGGTTCAATACTTCAAAACATCTATATAATCTCCACTATTGAAAAATATAAAGTATTGAATCAGTTCAATATATAAACAATTGCGTTGACTTAATACAAATTCACTTATGTTATTAAAGTCGATAGTGTGAAAAATTCGAATGAAAAATAAAATAAGATTTTAATTTAAAAAAATAGATTATAACTCATTTCAATTAATTTAAATTGATTAACCTTAATTATTGACAAGAACTTATTAAAATTATTGATTATTTTATCATGATGTAATTATTGACAAGAGCATAAAGGCATGAATAGCTAGGTGGCTTCTTCAATTTTTTTAAGCACAAAATTGCCTAACAAAATATCCTTTATAAATAGGATTTTAAAGGTAATTATGTCATATCATTAACCTACATTAAAAACATAATAATATAAAAAATTAAGATTCATTTGTATTAATTAAGGAGAAAAACGGACACCATGCATCCACACTAGACTATTAAAAGTAGGGGAAATATGCAATACACCCCTCAAATGGAAAATATTTTGAACTAAACCCAATTGATTTGGAAGACTTTTTTCTACACCCAAATTCCATTCTTAATTAGTGAGACCCCCCTAGACTAGTGTGAGAAGACAAACCTACCCTCAACTACTATAACCCTAATTATTTGCTCACCTACCACTTTCATCTTCTTCTCCACCTCTCCACCTAAACCCTCAAACACTCCTAAAATTTCAAGCTTCATCCACCGCCATTGCCGCTGCCGCGCCGCCACCGTCGCTCATCGTCCGCCGCCACCGCCGCTCATCGTCGGTGCCGCCGCCACACTGGAGTATCTGTGTTAGTTGGCCATTCTGGAGTATTTGTGGTGTGTTTTGGGCTTGGTGTGGTCTCACTAGGGTGGTTGGAAGAAGTTGCAGTGTTTGAGGAAGGGATGGATGAGTCTGTGGCGAAGAGGGTGTTGTGGCTGGAGTGGGGGAGTTTTCCGGTGGTGGTAAATTCACGGTGTTCTTGATTTTCACGGTTTTCTTGAAAGTTTTGGGAAAAATGTTTTGATGATGAAAGTGTTACACTTTGCATGGTATTTAAACAGTCTTCTTGAGAATTAGTGCTAGAACTGTAGACATATGGATTTCAACTTTTCTCGAAAAATCAACCATCACTTTTTTTCGATTTCTCTCTCTCTCCCTCTCTCTCTCTATCTCTCTCTCTGTTTTTTTTTTGTTTTTTTCTACAGATCTGGAAATACAATTTCAGATATGTACAGTAGCAGCAACAGTAGCAGCAACATGACTATAGTCATATTCAAATATGACTATCGTCATATTTATGTATTTAGTTAGATGAAATGAAGCGCACTCCCCCTCCATCTTGTTCATTAATTTTCTCCCTTTATTTATGTACTTTCGATTTCTCTCTCTCTCTTTTTTTTTTTCCTCCAAATCTGAAAATATAATTTCAGATATGTACAGTAGCAGCAACATGACTATAGTCATATTCAAATATGACTATAGTCATATTTATGTATTTTTTTCGAATATGACTGTAGTCATTTTTGAATACGACTATTGTTGTATATGATTGTAGTCATATTCGAATATGTTCTATCTTCTCGTTTCAAGTTGACTTGAAATAACAAGATTCAAATTGTGATTCTTTTGTGATTTTTTGTGTGGATGTTGATTGTATTGTTTCCCTAAACAATAGGGAATCTTAGTTGTTTTAAATAATTTGGTAAACATGACTGTACAACACTATATAATCGGAATTTTGAAGCTAAAAATGTAAAAAAAGTGCAATATAAAGAAATAATATGACTACAATTTATATAGTCACATATAGTCATATTCAACTATAGTCATATTCGACGTTGTAAACTGTCCAAAAAAAATTCAATTTTTTGTTTAAAAAAAATTAAAAAAATATTTTTATTAAAAAAATATTAAAAAAGTTTAAAAAAAAAATAAAAAAATAAAAAAAAATAAAAAAATTTTAAAATAAAAAATGATAAAAAATAAAAAATAAAATCATTTTTTTTAATGTGGTAGCAATTTTTAGGAATTTGGAAACATATTTTTAGGAATTAAATTATTATTATGGAAAGAGAGAAAAAAAGGAATAATTTGGTGAAATTACGCTAATTGATATAAGGGTAGAATTGGAAATACAATTTCTAGGGGTTTATCACAAAGAAAGATTTAAGGGGTGGACATATCACCATTTATTAACTATATGAGGGGTTTATTGCTAATGACCCCTTTTATAGGGTATATATCATTAAACCACCTAAACTTTTTAAGTTTTTGCGGATCACCATTTGAACAATTTTTTTTGCACGAGTTCACTTGTACTCAATTAATTGTGCCACTTTGCCATTTTTTGCCCGTTTTCAGGTCAAAATGACCGCATCTGAACCCACGCGCGATGCACATGCGAAATCCAAGGGTATTGTTGCCTTTTCCTTGTAAAAAACCCTAATTACTTCAATTTTCGCTCAATTTCCCTGTTATCTCCAGTATTTTCCCTTTCTCTTTTTATCTCCTTTATTTCTTTAATTTGTCTCTCATTCTCCCCTTCCCTTCATTTCTCTATTCCGCAAAGAACACTGTATTTCCTCTCTTCTTATTCTTTTCTTTGGCGGTGTTATAGTTATCTATCGCCGGCCTTTGTCGATGCCGCCTCACTCCACAGGAGGAACCAACAAAGGATTAGCCTACGGCGGTGGCTGCTGCAACAACCATCAGCCCAACCACCCCCGGTGGTAGTTCCCAATCGCCGCCCCCCCAACGACGCTGCCTCACTCCATAGGAGAAACCGAAAAAGGATTAGCATGCGGCTGCTGCAACAACCACCACCAGCCCAACGACTGTCGCACCGGAGAAAGCAAACACGAATGTAATAAGCCTATCGTTGCTCTAATCACAAGCCCCACACGGCTTCACCCAATTCCGCCCCTTCACCACTTGAATTTGGCAGCAAGTCCATCCCTTCATGACTTGAATTTAACGGCAAGTCCATCCCCTGCATATGACGCCGTTTCAATTTCTGTTTTTGGGTGGATAGGTGTATGGGTGGGTTTTGGTAGGGGTAGGGTCTGAAAGTGTTTTTTTTTTGGGTTTTATTATTTTATGAAAAATTATCCAACAATAATTTATTTTCTCATTTCTTCTGATTACCAAATCGAACTAAAGAAATTGGAATTACGTTTATTTCATTTTCTTCTGAACTAAACAGCCATGTGATTTTGGAAATAATGTGATTTCATTTTGCTCATAAAGGGTGGATGAAATGAAATGTGTGAGAATATGTGAATGTCAATGGGAATTAGGGCTGAGTATTTTAGGAATGGAAAAGACATGAATATCCTTGTATTTGTCATGTGAAACGCACATGGGGTGAGTACCAGTCATTTTGACCTGCAAACTTGTAAAAAAGGGCAAAGTGACATAATTAATTGAGTATAGATGAACTATTGCAAATTTTTTTTGTTCAGGTGGTGATCTGTAAAAACTGAAAAAGTTCAGGTGGTTTAATGCTATTTACCTTATTTTATAGGGGAAATTGGCTAGACACCCCTTATTCTAGACTTATATAGGTGGGGATCCTAATTGTTAGATGAATATAGGTCTAGGTCCTTTGACAAAATAAAATAATATAAATAAAATAAAATAATTAGTACATTTACATAAAACACCCTTAATTAAAAAGAAAGCAAATCCCATATATCACTCCCTTTCTCTCCAATCTCACGTATATCTCTCTCTATATATCTAATCTGTCATATCTCTCTTCCTCCCATCGTCTTTCTTTTTTTCTTTCTTTTTTCCGACTCTTCTTTTCTGTTTTAGTTTTTTTTCCAATAAGCATCTTTTCGACAAGAAATTCTCATCAATTTCTTACGTTCTTCCCTTTCTCGATTCCGATTTCTTTTCTTTCTTTTTGAATCCTGCCATAGCTAGAACCTTCAACAAACTATAACAAAATATTTTTCGTTTGTTTTTTGGTTGCGGGACATTTTGCTGTTCTTTGTTTGGGAAAATCGTTTGCTATTTTGGAGACCTTGTTTGTTGTTTGTATTTAATTTCTACTTCTCTATTTATTACGATGGAAGGCAATTTAAGAGATTCTCGCCTCGATCTTGGGTGGTGTTTCTACGAGAATTGATCTACGAGATTTTGATGCACCTTTTCACCGGCGTTCGAAATCCACCTTCTGCTTCGTCCCCAACAATATCTCCGTCTCGGTCCCTACCATCCTCGCCGAGGGCTTTGACGGGTTGCACTCAATTGATTGGGTTCATTGCGGCGATGGCGGCCATAGGGTTTTTGACGGGATTAGGACTGGCGGCAAGGGATTTGGGTGAGTACCTCGGTTTTTTTTTTCGTTGTTTTTATTTTGCATTTTGCAATTCATGTTACATATTGTTTCTCGTTTTGATTTTTTTCCTCAGTTTGATGTTTGTATTTGGAGAAGTCATAGGTAATATTTTTTTTGCAACTCAATAATGCAAATTCTGGATTATTTTTTTTCCAGTTTGCTGTTTTTCGGCTGAATCATTGGTATTTTGTTGTCTGCAATTCAATAATACAAATTATAATATTAAGTTTGCTATTTGCAGTTCACGAAGTCATAGGCGTCATTTGCTATTTGCAGTTCACAGAGTCATATGCGTCAGTTTGCTATTTGCAGTTCACGATAGACGGTGGCACGGCGGTGGTGTCGTTTTTAGAGTATGAATTTGTACAATAAATAGTATATTCTTTTTTTTTTTACTAATTTCTTTATTTTTTTATTATATTTTTCAAGAGAGATGTTTGGGAATTTGTTTTGATAGAGATATTTTTAAGGGATTTGATTTGATTTGGCTAAGGGTATTTTTGACACAATAAATATTATTAATTTATTAAAATATGGAAATTTTAACTTGGATTTATACACATAAATTATAAGATAGAGGGACCTATAGCAAATTGCCCCTATTTTATATTAGGTAAGTTAGGAACATATATTTTAAAATACATATATATTAAATACTAATTTTTAGAACTTTAAACAACTATATGAGATGAATTGTTTCGAAAAAATGATATTCAATTTTGACATAAATAGTGGATAACGTAAATTGGTAATTACCATTACCATACCCTATCGTATCGAATTTTGGCATACAATTTTTTTTGGTACGGCAATGGTAATGAAATTCATATTACCGAAACTTCGATAATGGCAGTGATTTATGGGGTTTGGTATGGGTGCTCTACCAAACCCACCCCTAGCCACTGTAGCGGATCAAAGCATAAAAGGGAATATGACTCATCCATCCACATAATTCACTTCTTCTACATATTTACCAAAAAAAATTGAGGCCTATTTTATTCATTATTTAATCTGACACAAAAATGTGTTTCTTGCTTCTAGTGAATGATGGAACAATCAAGATATTGGAATTTAGATTTTCACTATGGTAATTGTTACAGGGGTAAATTTATCACCGAAATTTTCCAACCGTACGGCCTGATTTGCCCACCAAACCAGTCAGCCTTCCTCACGATTTTCTTCGCACAAAACGCACAACACAAGTCTTTTCAATCCAACGTAAACGAACACAAGAGTATGCAGCGGAAATCAAACACACAAGCACGTTTACGGGCAATGCCCAACCTTTATATTAATTCCCACAACGAATACAAAGGAGACTAAGGTGCACACACAAAATCCTCACTCAGAATTGCCCAACAATTGCAACCTGAACTCTCATATACTAGATGATACTAGATGCCTCGGATTTGTGCACTCATAGCCCAATAAATACAAGGAAAAGGTAGTTTTCACACAAAACTACCTAAGGACACATGGCAGCATACAAACATGACACTTGGCTAACTATTACAAGTAATAAGGGGCAGTTTTCTTGCATTTCTCCGTAACTTCCTCAAATCCGCCCACAAGGCTGATTTCCGAAGCCCAACTTGATCGGGCCCGCGAGCGCGCGCCAAACGACCCAAACAACCCGGCCGGTTGCTAGGCAGCCCATCTGCCTTGCCTTTTCCGCACTTTTGCTTGCCTTTACCGATTACTTGCTAGTTCTTTGCCCACACGGTCATCGGCACGCACGCTCATCGGGCTGCCTTGCTTGTCTTGCTAATTTTGCCCACACTTGTCAAGTCGTGGTCGATTTCCTTCGAACGTTCATTTGCCCACGTTATCGGCCGCATGCCGAATATTGCCCACGCTTGTCCGCATTCGCTGCCGAGCAACGCCCGTGCCAGCTACTAGTACTTTCGATCACCGTTCTCACTTGAATCAAGCCGATCCTTGCTTTTCTCGGCCAAGCACCCCAAATGCTTGTCGAACACTCGACCACTCATTGGCCGATTGTGTGGCTGCCTTGTGCCAATCCCCAATTGGCACCAATTATCGGTCATGACTCGGCCACACTCGAGTCATTACCGATATCACCGATTAAGGGGGTAACAGACCTCCCCCACCAACGGTGTTCGACGCCCTCGTCAAACCGACACCATCGGCTTCAGCTTTTCCTCGTTTCCACTTGTCTTGCCACCGTCTTCGATTGTGCTTGATCAACAGCACCACATCAAATCCAAACTCCCAAGTCTGATCCCACGAACTTCCCACAAATTCTTTCAGCCCTCGGAAAAACGAACGCCAACCACGTTCAAACGGCAGCACCCAACCACATGTGAAAATGCTAGTTTTTGGCACAACTAGCATTTTATCTCGATTGCCACACCGATTGAGAAAGGAGATCACCAACCCACGGAAATCACCCAAACCCGGCTTCCATTTCATCCACAACAGAAACCAGCCCACGAAAAATCCAACATGCCACATAAATTCAGAAAATACCACATTTCGAACCCACGAGTTGTGCCACACACGGCAGCAACTTGGAACAAAAGTAAGGCCACAATGCCCATTCGTAAACCCAAATGAATACCTCAACTTGCCTTCGGCCCTCGACTCATTTCTCGGCAATGCACGTACAAATAAACCAGCCCGAGAATTCACCGTCTTGTTTCCAACGGCTGCAATTAGGCTCGATGACTCCTCGTCGTTCGATTCTGCCTCCAATTGCACCGCAACCAACATTTCCACCGGTCTCTTTCCCGCCTTTGCTTTCGTCACGTACGAGCATTCGACGAAGCATGGACGCTCTTCGTCCATAATCATCAGCCCTCCGAGAAATGGTATCACCGCAGCCTTGGCAGCAAGTAAGAACTCTTGCCCCAATATCACATCGAAATCGTCTAGTGGTACGGCAGTCAGTCTGCACTGCCCTTTCCAAGAACCGATCACAAGATCGACATCGGTTCTGCCTTTCACCGGCCCCGCTTCTGAATTTACAGCCTTTACTTGACTTGCATGTTTTGAGAGAGTCAAGCCCAGCTTCTTGACTTCTCTCTCGGCAACGAAGTTATGAGTTGCTCCAGAGTCAACCATTGCCTTCACTTCCTTGCCATTGATCAGCACCGAAGCATACATCAAGCCCTTGGTGCCGTTGGGTGCCTTGTCCACGACCAAAGCACTCAACAATTGGATCGGATTCGCACGCCTCGTCTCGTCCGAATCTTCCTCACTATCCGACTCCCGCATCAAAGCATTCAACTTGCTCCTCTTCGGACAATCCCTCATCCGGTGGTTGCCATCACATAGGAAACAGCCACGGTTTTGTTTATTGACGACGGGCTGTCCACCGGTCTTGGCATGCACCGTGGATCCCTCGCCTTCACCGCTCTCTTTCTGCTTCCAATTTCGGCCACCCTTGCCACCGAACTTCTTCCCCTTGGATTTATCCCTCTTCAAGCCTTCCTTATCGGAATCATCGGCCCCCATCACCTTGTAATCGACAAGTCGGTCCGCTGCCGAGATGGCACTTGGCAGATCCTTCACACCTTGCCTCCGCAACTCGGTTTGGGCCCATGGCTGCAATCCAGCCATGAAGTTGAAAAGCTTATCTTCATCGGACATATCACGTATGTCAAGGAGCAGAGAATTGAAGTCCTCGACATACTCCCTCACGGTTCCCTTGTGCTTCAATTGCCGAAGGGATTCCCTTGCAATCCAGCCCACGTTGCAAGGTAGGAATTGCTCTTTCAACTCCCGTTTCAGCACCTCCCAAGTCTCGATCTTGACTTGGTTGGCACTTGCATCGTCTGACAAACGAGCACGCCACCACAATTTTGCATCACCCACAAGATACATACTTGTAATGGTCACCTTCTCGCGATCCGGAACCTTCGCTGCCTCGAAGTAATTCTCCATATCCCACACGAAGTTTTCGACTTCTTTGGCGCTGCGCACACCATCAAACGCAGTCGGTTCCGGCACACGAACTTTGGATCCCGATGTTCTGCCCTCAGAACTTGATCCTTCATTTCGAACAGCCCTCTTAAGCACCGTCAAATCAGTAAGCATCCCATCAAGCTTCGTCTCAACGGCATCAATGATGAGTCCCATCTCCTCAGCAACGGACGTGAATCTGCCCTCCACAAATTCGGGCAGATCGTCCAACGATCTTGACAAACGATCGATTTCTCGCTTCCCATCCGCGAGCTTTTGTAAGATCGGTGGATCCGTTGGATCTAGGGGCGGCCCGACCAAGGCTTCAAGACGTTGCAGCCTTGATTCCATATCTAGCAACATCACACGAGTAGGATTTGGATTTGTCGAAGATCCAAAATCTTCAGCCATGCCGAACAGCAACACGTTCAGAACCCTTGAACCGGGCTCTGATACCAACTGTTACAGGGGTTAATTTATCACCGAAATTTTCCCACCGTACGGCCTGATTTGCCCACCAAACCAGTCAGCCTTCCTCACGATTTTCTTCGCACAAAACGCACAACACAAGTATTTTCAAGCCAACGTAAACGAACACAAGAGTATGCAGCGGAAATCAAACACACAAGCACGTTTACGGGCAATGCCCAACCTTTATATTAATTCCCACAACGAATACAAAGGAGAGTAAGGTGCACACACAAAATCCTCACTCAGAATTACCCAACAATTGCAATCTGAACTCTCATATGCTAGATGATACTAGATGCCTCGGATTTGTGTACTCATAGCCCAATAAATACAAGGAAAAGGTAGTTTTCACACAAAACTACCTAAGGACACATGGCAGCATACAAACATGACACTTGGCTAACTATTACAAGTAATAAGGGGCAGTTTTCTTGCATTTCTCCGTAACTTCCTCAAATCCGCCCACAAGGCTGATTTCCGAAGCCCAACTTGATCGGGCCCGCGAGCGCGCGCCAAACGACCCAAACAGCCCGGCCGGTTGCTAGGCAGCCCATCTGCCTTGCCTTTTCCGCACTTTTGCTTGCCTTTACCGATTACTTGCTAGTTCTTTGCCCACACGGTCATCGGCACGCACGCTCATCGGGCTGCCTTGCTTGTCTTGCTAATTTTGCCCACACTTGTCAAGTCGTGGTCGATTTCCTTCGAACGTTTGTTTGCCCATGTTATCGGCCGCATGCCGATTATTGCCCACGCTTGTCCGCATTCGCTGCCGAGCAACGCCCGTGCCAGCTACTAGTACTTTCGATCACCGTTCCCACTTGAATCAAGCCGATCCTTGCTTTTCTCGGCCAAGCACCCCAAATGCTTGCCGAACACTCGACC
Organism: Erythranthe guttata; assembly: GCF_056151865.1. Taxonomy (NCBI): domain Eukaryota; kingdom Viridiplantae; phylum Streptophyta; class Magnoliopsida; order Lamiales; family Phrymaceae; genus Erythranthe; species Erythranthe guttata. The sequence goes on along the minus strand of NC_142535.1, from coordinate 10,273,239 downwards.
ACTCATTGGCCGATTGTGTGGCTGCCTTGTGCCAATCCCCCTTGGCACCAATTATCGGTCATGACTCGGCCACACTCGTGTCATTACTGATATCATCGATTAAGGGGGTAACAGTAATATATTTGTAAGTTTTTCTGGTAATATACCTACTCTTTTAGGAATTAAATATAAATTGATATGTGCCTTTCACCTAGCTAAGTCAAAATGTGATACATGGATGACCAAGAACATATGTGGATTTTAAGGTCCCACGGTTAACAAATGTCATTGTCTTAAAAATCCTAGAATTATTTGTACTGTCATAAGTTTATTGTTTTATTATGTAAATTTATTATATTTATCTATTCTATATTTTGTATAAAGTAAATCCATATGTTGATTAGTGTTTATATCTATTTATTCTCTATAGTTATTATAATAAAATCATTCAAGGCAATTAAGTAATTGAGATTAATGGTAAACAAATAAATCTTTGTCATACTTGTGTTTATTATGGAAACATACGATCATTTTTATATGAAATATAAATCTGAGTTTTCGTTGGTTAATCAGCAAATAGCCAAAAAAAAAAAAAAACACTTGGAGCTTGTCTTTTAATAAATTTGAGGACTAATATCCAACTATGGACTTTCTGTTAACTAAGACTTACTGTGAAATTCGTCGTCTCCTTTTCAAATTTGTTCGTGTTGCAGATTTCTTGAAGGCGAATTCTTTATCTGTTAAGTTTCGCAAAAGACTTTCCCTTGATTCTTCATATATATCACAAGGGAAAAGAAGGTATTGTAAACAAGGTGAACTACATTACTTGCCTCATGTAATTATACTTCATATATTTCTGGGTAATACCTCAGAGTGGATTAAGTTTTATTATTGGGTAAATAGCACTTAATCCCCTTGTGGTTTGAACATTTTACACATGACCCCTTGTAGTATGAAATTATGCATTTAACCCCCCTTTTGGTTTTGACATTTTGCACATGACCCCCTTATGGTATGAAATTAGGCATATAACCCCCTTGTGATTTTAGCATTTTGCACATGACCCCCTTATGATTTTAACATTTTGCACATGACCCCCTTATGGTATGAAATTAGCACATAACCCCCTTCAATAGAAAAGGGAAAAAGACTAAATTACCCCTATTTAATTTAAAAATAATCATTTTATAAAATGTATTTTACCATAATGCATGCGCTAATTTGCGTCTATTTTCGCTTTAGATTGGAGTGCATTATAAGTATTTGCACATATTTGGTTGGATTTTGTAGGTTTTTGCCTTTTATGGTTAGATTGCATTTTTAGAGTTTTAGGGATGCGAAGTAATACATGGCGAAACAAGGGGAAGTGGAGCAACATTTTGTAAAAAAGGGAAGTGCCGCTCAAGCTTAAGGAATCACCGCTCGAGCGTCGTTTAAGCATAGTACTCCCTGGTTTTACCGCTAGAGAGACAATATTTGCACTCTCGAGCCCTCAAGGAACATAAATTTGGGGAAGCTACTAGATCTGATGCTCGTGCGATAGATATAGATGCCCGAGCGTCGATGAAAAGAAAAAATCGAGATAGTTACTGATTTTACTGTTCGAACGAGAGATTTTGCGCCCGACCAACAAAACTTCAACAAAACCCTTGCTGAGGCTCGCACCACTCGAGCAGTAGAAGTTGGTGCATGACATAAGAGGGGCAAGTGGAGGTTGTGGTCCCCCAAGATTTAAATTTCTTTTTCTGTTGTAATTTGAAGTAATATTTTTAAATTATAGTTTTTGCCCCCCCCCCCCAATACTTTGAAAATATCTGTTTTGACTGTTCAATTTATTTTTTATTTTCATGTAAAATTATATATTTTTGGGTAAATTACAACCACCCCTGAGATATGGTCAAATTACGAAAGCCGTCTTCCTGTTTGAGTAATTACAACCACCCCCTCAACCATAAATCTTCTTACACGTCCACCCTTGCGGTTTCAAATTTAGTGGAATCTTCGAGAATATATGGAGTATTATCACTTTTGTACCTGTTTTATCACATTCGAACACCACATTTTGAAGGAAGATGATAATAATATGTGTTTTTTGGCTTGCATATATCAGATTGTGGTGCATCAGTAACTGTATTTTTACACAAAACGAGTACAGGCTAGAGCACATTTCACGAAATCTAGATGATTATGTTGAATTTGACACCATAAGGGTGGAGGGGTAAGAAAAAATCACAGTTGAGGGGGATAAATGTAACTATTCAAATAAGAAGAGTTTATTTGTAAATTGACCATACCGCAGGGGGTGATTGTAATTTACCCTATATTTTTTCATATTTAATTACAGTATAAAATATTATTGTTAAAATTATACCAGTTTAAATAAACTTCATAAAATATTACTTATTTTTTCTTCCTTTTATGAATTACTCTAAAAAATAATCGGGGTGATGCCCCAAAAAACCTTAATTGTCCCACATTCTATTATTTCATAAAGAGGCGTGCAATTTCCACCCTCAAAACATCTTATTTCACCATCAAATTAAACGTAGTTCTAATATTACTCCCTTCTTCTTATTTCACCTATATTTTTTACAAATTTATAAACCATCTACCACTAAACTAATTAAAATATTCTTCAAAAAAATTCCACATTTTTCACCTGAAAATCACACCCTCTCCACATTAAGTGAATAATACTTTCGTCAGAGAAAAACATTTTCGAATATAAAAAATAACAGAAATTCATGTTTTTTGATAAATAAATTAAGATTGCTTGTATGAAAGTTCTTGAACTTCTTCCGAACTGGCCGGTTTAACTAAATATAATTTTGTTTCCTAAAAATAATTACATAATCTGTTGGTCTTCTGATATGGAAGTTTAAATATCTTGTTAATAAATATTTCATTGTAAAAAAGTAAAAAAATAATAAAATAAAATAAAAATAGAAATAACTTAGAATACATGAGGATTAAGTGAATATAAGGAAGGGTGGTGGATTATAAATTTGAGGGGTATTTATGACATTTTACAATCTTTGTGATGAATTGAGATAATTTGGAGGTGGGAGTAGCACCAATCTTTCATAAAATACTGGCTCCCCCAAATCAAATTCTCAGAACCCTGTGCTCGAGCAAGAGTTAAAGTTTATATATATTATGTTTCAATTTTTTAAGAAGATGGGTCCACTTTGCACGAAAATACATTGTTTTCATTATGGGAGAAAAAAACCATAGCTACAATCTTTAGTGCCCAAGGAATTACATAGAGTGCTCACAAGTCAAGAATCTAGACGTTAACACTTGATTAACAAATAAGATAGTTTTTTTTTTTTTCTGTTCTATCATGTTTACCATTGAAAATGTTGCTACTTCTTATAACTAATTGATAATTAATTATTCGACAGAGAAACTCCGTGGAAGTTCATTATTTACTAAAAAAACCATAATGAATTAGAAAGCTTTAAGCACAATGACCAAAGGGAATCTTAATTACAGTTTTATTGATTTCCAAGATATATAAATATCCGTTTACATGACAAAACAATATTGGTATGGCAAGTTATTGTAATTCAAAATATCTTTTATATCCAAATTTTCATTCTATGTGTATAATAGTCAATCCGTAAACAAATGGCAAATCACGAAGGAGGCGAAGTATATATATATAAGATATCTCGTGGTCAAAATATAATTATAGACTGCATTGCACAAATGCAATTATCAAAACAGTTCACAATCACACAAAAGTCATGATAAAAAAAACTACAAATTGATATTGGATGCAACAAAGAAGATAATATTGCATGCACTTGATACATAATTTATAAAAGAGATCTTTATGTACAGTAAATGATTTGCGCATATCATGCTCAGATAATAAGATCAACAATCGAATAGATTAGTTTCTAGATACAACTCACATATTATTTTCAAAGGGAATTTATGAAAATATTAAAAAATAAAAAGTCATGTGTGGGGTATGATTCATGCAAACAACAATTCATGGCGTCAATCGTTAGAAAAATATATTTTATGAAGTAAAAGGGGAAATATAAATAAATGTAGTTTAGCGCACTAAGCCCGTAGGGATTTAATGACTCATATTTTTTTTATCACACCAAACAAAAATATATTCGTTTTTATTGAACAATTAGAAGTTAAATTATATATGTTGTAAATAGTATGGAATGTGTGGTTTCCTAACATAACCACTTGATGGTTTTCAACTTCCCACTAGTTTATTAACTTCCCATATCTATATATGTTGTTAGTGGCGATGTAACTTCTACGTAACTTCCACATGTAACTCCTTTGTAACTTCCCGGTGGTTACCACCTATATAAATGAGAAACACTCCCTCCCCACGTATCCCACAATTTTCTCTTTACGGATTGTTGTTCTTTGTGTTCTCTCATTCTCTTTCTATTCTTGTTATTTACATTCTTATGTATTTCCATAAACACAAACCAAATAGCTAGATAAATAGGCCATTTTACAACACGTTATCAGCAGGAAATGCTTGTTGTGATCGTGGAAAGACAATCGTTCGTGGGACTAGGATACTTGAAGAATTTGTGATTCAGGTGCTCGTGAAAAATAAACCATTTTTGGCACGTGGATGCTTGAAGAACTTGTGATTCGAGTTCGTTCGTGAAATGGTAATCTTGTTCGATGAATACAATATATTCTTCAACATTTGGGTTTAAGCGTTTCAAGTAAGCCGTAATCCCTTGCAATTTCGATTTCGTAAGAGATGCACTAGATCTATTTAATGGCATGAAATGCATGAAGTACATATTTATCTTCAAGTCATTACTTCATTTATACTGTGGATAATTTCAAAATATGATGTGATTCGTAATTATTGGAAGCATGCTTAATTATGTTATAGTATGGTATAAATATCACAATGATTATTTTTGGTATGTGGTGTAGCAAATTATTTTATCATTTGCATTCATTCCGGATTCAATGAATAGCGACGATAAATGTGTGATTGTATATTGTCAAATGATTATAATACCTTGCTGGTTTATTTCATGTTTCGAGGATTTGATATGAAATTGTATTATGAATGTTTTATCATAATATTTAGAATACAGTGCACCAAGAAGCTTATGAATAAATATGCACTGTAGAACGGGGGGTGAATATATTTGATGATGAATGTGAAATTGTTTATGTTTCTTACTGAACGTGATTGTAGCCATATTAATAGAATTTTTTCTTTCTCGGTTGAATTTGTATTTCATGAATTGTTAGAAAATTTTGCTACAATAACTTGGTCATTTCATTTTAAGATGATCTAATGCACTGCTGATACTTGATAGCATTATGGATCTATTTAGTTAATTCATGATTACCTACCGGAATAATTTCAGAATTAGTTCGTGGAATTTATATGAAATTGTACATGCTATATATTGTTTATATTATTTAGCATGTTATATTTTATATATTTGACAATTTACAAAGTCTTAATCGCATGAAGATTTTGGTCCATCTCTAATGGAGAATTCTATTCAATTGATCCATATCTGCCATATGTAATTTTGTGATATGAAAATGGTAAACAATATTTCGTTCGTCGTTATGGTTTATCGTATATAATCCATGAATGTGTATGAACATGTGGTGTATGAATTATTAGACCGGAAGTTCTAATATGTGCAAAATATTCATGATATTGTTTATGGAGGTTACATTCCCATAAAACAATAATACTTCCTTATTGTATTTGATTTGAGATAAAACACATGAGCAAACTCAAGTTTACCCAACTTAATGTATCTGGTGAAAGTTATATTAGTTGGAGAATGGATGTTAAGATCCATACGCTTAGTGGCCAATTGAGAATGATTGTTTTCGAGGATAATTTATTAGGTAAAGCCCAGAAGGCTGAGACTATGTTCTGATTACGAGATAATTAGATGAAATCCTTCGTCTGGACTATTCATCAAACGATGGGTTCCCATAAAGAATGGGATAACCTGACTAGTCGTTTTGATTACCAAAAGACAATATACTTGCCGGAAGCAAGGAACAAGTGAATTCATAAACGATTTGTATATGAATTTTAAAATCCGAATAGAGCTGAAAATCAGAACATAGATATATGTTTTATATATGGTGGATCTAAGAATTGGTCGCGCACCTGAAGTGCGAGGAACGTTGGGGCTGGAGATGCAAATAATAATGCACCAGCCTAGACTGAGTTAGTAGAGGTAAATTTTTTCAATATATATAGTCCATCGATCAGCTTCCATACTTGGGCACATCTGACCAAATAACCCATGTTGGGATATGATTGAATTGTTGATTTCATGCATTACGTTTATTTTATTACTCGGGTTTATTAGTTTATTGAATTACAATCATCTTACTTCATATGCTCATGTTATGAACCATATTCATATTTTGATTATGTCTAGTTTATGCTCTAGACCAGATATTTATGCTCTAAGTTAATTATTATGTTATTCAGTGGTGTTTGCTTGATGAATTTATTTAGTACCTGAAGTACTGAATATATATGATTAGATTTATATAACTCTATAGACATGACATGTGGGGATAAATGTCTGGCAGATAGTGCGACAACACATACTATCCTGAGAGATATGTCGTACTTAATTAATTTCATGTCTATTTGTAGCAAGACCTCTTTGATAATTAAATGAGGCACATGTAGTTTTGATAGATGGTTATGATAATGTCCAAATTATGTATCTCATGGCACAGTTTTGCCCATTAAAGTAGCTCATTTTTTTCCACGTTCCAGTAGAACGTTGTTAAACTTTAAAGATATTTGAGCTAATGGTTATTTTGTTGAAACCATTGAACACAAGAAATTGATATGTGCATCATCTCTAACGTGTACGGCCAGAAGCGTACATTGGGAAAATTAGAGGAATTTTCGACACGGTTATATAGAACAACAATTTGTATGCCAGAAGCATAAGTTGTCGATTGCTCGAAATTAAGTAATTTGATTATATGTCAGCATACGCACATACATGTAATGATTCAATTCATTTCTTGGAGGTAATCCAAGGAGATATATGTGGACTATGTATCACCATCTTCAACTAAAATTTAGAACCTTAGACAGACGATCTCTCACCCGCTCAAATTGCGGACTGTCACTTTGATGAGACTGTCTTCCCGCCGGGAGGAAAGAACGTCCACACTAACGTTCCTGGAGAATGGCGTGAAGTCATGTTGGACGACCCCACCGTGTCTCATCAAGATCCCATACATCAGAGAATTGATACATAGATGAATAGATCATCCATACTAACGTTCCTGAAGAACGACGTGAAGTCGTGTGGGATGACAATATAGATTTGCAAGTAATGTGTATCGTAACGTTCCTGAAGAACGACGTCAAGCCGTATGCGATGACTTAGAAATCTGCAAAGAACGTCTATACTAATGTTCCTACAGAAAAATATGAAGTTGTGTAGAACGAATAATGCTTGACTTATTCTCTGATTTGAAAAAGTGACGAGATCTCAAATAAGCCAGCAATGACAGATGTCCTAGAAGGATAAAATATGGGTAGGCCATCAATCCCTGCTAACCAATCTTGCCTCCCTGCCTAGAAGAGGGGGAGAGCAATGGGATCAAAGGATTCTCATCTCCAGAAGAGAATAATGCCCAACATCGAATCCGGTTAGCACAAGTACCAATGGGATCCCACCTGATCTATCTCATAAAACAATTCTAGAATATGGATTCATCTAGGAGACGAAGTCGGGGGACGCCTCGACATCAATATCCATTCCCGAGAATAGGAAAATCTCAGTTAGTTATTCATGCAAATGAGATGTTGTATCAGGCTGAAATGATCATCAATGAAAAATTTCCTTACACAGTAGGTACTGAACTTTTTATTGGGTGATGATATATAACCTTGATCAAATAAGTGTAAACAAAGGGATGGTCCGCCGAAATGAGAAAATAAACAATACGAGCTGAATTTGATTCCTTGATAAAATGAAGAGTGTAGAGACCAGTAGTTCCTACAACTCCTTGAATTTCACCCATGGAATATAAGTGAGTACTCACAAAGGAATGAAATGAGATTGGGAACCAGAAGATTCATCTCATAGCTCAAATGAGATTGGGAACCAGAAGATTCATCTCATAGCTTAAACGAGATTGGGAGCCAGGAGACTCATCTCATAGCTCAAAGAATGAAATGAGATTGGGAACCATAAGATTCATCTCATAGCTCAAATGAGATTGGGAACCAGAAGATTCGTCTCATGGCTTAAACGAGATTGGGAGCCAGGAGACTCATCTCATAGCTCAATCAATGAAATGAGATTGGGAACCAGAAGATTCATCTCATAGCTCAAATGAGATTGGGAACCAGAAGATTTATCTCATACCTCAAATCTGATTGGGAACCAGAAGATTCATCTCATAGCTTAAACGAGATTGGGAGCTAGAAGACTCATCTCATAGCTCGAACGAGATTTGGAGCCAGAAGACTAATCTCATAGTACAATGGTTTATGAGCAAATGAGATTGGGAGCTCGAAGACTCATCCCATCATTCAAGGATTTCCTAAGCATCTTGAGATTGATTTTAAAGAGGTATACTCTTTCATGGTGAATGTTATTAAATATGTGGTCACAAAGTATCTAATGGGAATCTAGATACAAGTATTTATATGAAAGTTCCAGAAGGACTTCGATTTCCCGAAGCAATTAGTTCCAGATCACGGAACATAAACTTAGTTGGGCTGAGATGTTCACTTAAATCGAGGCTTAAAATATTCCGGAAGAATATGATAATATCCTAAGTGAACAATTGCTCGGAAGAGAATATGCGAACAATAACTAGTTTTGATTGTTCTTATTACTACAATTTATATAAATGACATAAACTTGATTTAGACTAGAAGTCAAGTAAGAAAAACTCAATTGTTGAAAATTTGAGTTCAAGATCAAAGATCTAAATGAGACTAATTTGTTGTCTCTACCAACTTAAAATTTATCATGTCAATTATATTTATGTCCATCAATCGAATTACATCGAGAAGATGTTATGGATAAAGATATATTATCCAGTAACACCTATGGGAGTTGGAAAGTGGAATAGGTCCAATGACTCATTCCGTCCCATGGAGAAGGAGGATGAAGTGTTAGCACCAGAAGTGCCATATGTAAATGCAATATATGCATTAATATGCTTAACTCCATGTACTCGATATGATTTAGCTTTTTCGGTAAATTTATTTGGTAGACTTATCTCACCTTACCGACACGCCCTATACATCAATGAATGATGCGAAAACTTGTGGTTTATATTGGCATTGACTAGAAGTCATATCCACACAAAGATCATTCCCAATCTATGGTTTAGTATTGGGAAAACAACTATGTCTTGGGGTTCTATGAAATGTACCTTAGTTGTCACTAGGTCAAATCATGCATGATGTTTGCTTCACGAGATAGTGAGTGAATGCACATGGCCTGAAGCCATGATTAGGCATGTTCGAGATTTTTGTGAATTGGCTACCACAAAAGATCCTAAGAGATTGTATTTAATTACATTGAGCAAATGAAGACGAGCTTCATTAAATGTGACAACTCCAAGAACATAGTTATGAGGTTTTCTTCAATCAACAATAATAAGAGCTCAAACAATAATGATTCAGTAGATCATGAAACATGATAACTACGCTGACTTATTCACTAAGTTTTCGCCTAAAGTCACTTTGGAAAAGTATGTTAGGATGCTGACTTGCGTAGATTATACAAGCTCGCTCCCTTGTAGACATCAGGGGAGTTAACTTGAGGGGGAGTACCCTGTAGGTACTCAGTATCCAGAAGATACCCGAGTGCCCTGTTGTACTCTTTTTCCTTCGTGCGAGGTTTATTTTTCCCACACGGTTTTAGTTACTCGACAAGGTTTTAATGAGGCAACATTTGTTGATTGAAAAGATTGTGCGTTGTACTCTTTTCCCTAACGGAGATTTGTTTTTTCCCAATGGGTTTTATGACTCGGAAGGTTTTAACAAGGCAACACAAAAAGCACAATAGTGGTTTGATAGGAACCCAATGGGGAGTGCTGTAAATAGTATGGAATGTGTTGTTTCCTAACATAACCACTTGATGGTTTTCAACTTCCCACTAGTTTATTAACTTCCCATATCTATATATGGTGTTAGTGGCGATGTAACTTCTACGTAACTTCCACATGTAACTCCTTTGTAACTTCCCGGTGGTTACCACCTATATAAATGAGAAACACTCCCTCCCCACGTATCCCACAATTTTCTCTTTACGGATTGTTGTTCTTTGTGTTCTCTCATTCTCTTTCTATTCTTGTTATTTACATTCTTATGTATTTCCACAAACACAAACCAAAGAGCTAGATAAATAGGCCATTTTACAACAATATCTATATAATAGAAAAAATAGTTATCATGGGAAAGAAATAAAAATAAACCATACCAAATATTAAATTATGGTTCTAATCTATGGTTAATGACACTTAATCCACTTGGGATTGTGCATGTTTTTTGCACATGCTCTTGGTCACGTGAATAGCACATGTAGATGGTAGGTGAAGCTTATTCTTGGAGAGAAAGAAAGAGCTCCTATTGGCTCACATATGAGGAAAGGCACATGGGATCATGTGCCTCAGTTTCTATATATATATATCATCAAATCTGCAGTGCTGAGGATTAGCGTGAGCAACACTAGAGAGAGAGGGAGCAATACATTGGGAAACACGAGAGTAAGAGAGAGAGTGAAACCACTACGGGTTTGGGTTAGGGTTTCCTCTAGATCTGAGCTGGATTATGAGCTCATGATCTAATCTTAGTGCTGTGTATGTGTAATTGTGTAATCTCGGGATATAGTGGATTGGAGTGTCCTGCTCCCAGGGATGTATAACTCACACCGAGTTCGAACCTCGTAAAATTGCTTGTGTTCATATTTCTTTCTTCTTTGATTACTGTGTGTGTGTGATCTGTGTGCATGATATTATAACTGCAAATTTACTCATTAGATCACCTCAGATTCATAACAAGTGGTGCGGTGAACGTGGATCGATTGAAGGTGATTGGTTAATTCAAATTTTGCAAAGGTAAACACAGATCTGCACCTTCATCACAATTACAGATTCAGATATGAAGAAGATGAGTTCTTCTAAGTTTGAATTCGAAAAATTCAATGGTGAAAATGACTTCACACTCTGGAGAATAAAGATGAAGGCATTAAGGATCCATCAAGGTACTTCTATAGCTTTAGATCCTAAATCCTTAGCTGCCATTGAAGATCAAAAGGCAATTCCAGAGATATTGTCAAAAGCTCATAGTGCTCTGATTCTGAGCCTGGTGTTGAGGGAGATTTCAGAGGAAACTATTGCTCTTGCCATTCGGGAGAAACTTGAGTCAATCTATATGAAGAAATCTCTGGCAAATAGATTGTATCTGAAGAAGAAGCGGTACACACTTCACATGGAGGAAGGCACTGAAATCAGAAAGCACTTGGATGAGTATAACAGGATAATCCTTGATCTGCATGCACTTGGATGTTGTAGTGTTGGATGATACCAGTTTATGGCATAGAAAGCTTGCTCACATGAGCGATAGAGGAATGCAAGAGCTAGTGAGGCATAAGCTACTTGATGGAAGCAAGATTAAAGAGCTAAAGTTTTGTGAAAACTGTGTTCTGGGAAAAGCAAAAAGGGTGAAGTTCAGTCAAGTTGTTCACACAACTCAACACAATCTTGAATACATTCACTCTGACTTGTGGGCGCCCTCAAGAACTGAGACTATGGGAGGTTGCAGATATTTCATGTCACTTATTGATGACAAATCCATGAAGGTTTGGATTTATCTGTTGAAGACAAAGGATGAGGCATTCTCAATTTTCAAAGCATGGAAACAAAAGGTAGAAACTCAAACTGGTCTGAAGATAAAACATTTTAGAACTGATAATGGCTTGGAGTTTGTGTCTGAAATGTTCAATAAATTCTGTGAGGAAGCTGGTATTACCATACACAAAACTGTAAGGAGTACTCCTCAACAGAATGGTCTAGCAGAGAGAATGAATAAGACTATACTTGAGAAGGTGAAATGCATGCTACTGAGTTCAGGTTGTTCTAAAAAAAATTGAGGTGAGGTAGTCACAATAGCTTGCTATCTTATAAATAGAAGTCCTTCATCTGCTTTCAAATTTAAAACTCCTCAAGAGATTTGGACCAATCAATCTCCCACATATGATCATTTGAGAGTGTTTGGATGTGCAGCTTATGCTCATATCAGGCAGGATAAACTGGAAGCTAGAGCACTTAAGTGCATTTTTTTGGGCTATCTAGAGGGAGTGAAAGGCTATAAACTATGGTGCATAGAGAAAAGGGAATCAAAAGTGCATAATTAGTAGAGATGTCACTTTCAATGAAGATCAAATGCCCTTGCTACTGGAGTCTTCATCTTCTGACATCTCTGATCCAAGGGGAGCTAAAATTGAGGTGGAGTTTGCTGATCCTGCCCCAATGTTAGAAAATGAAACCTTAGAAGATGAATCTCTACCTATTGAAGAGACATTGGAAGAATCAACTGAAGTTGACAATCTTCAAAATTATCAGTTGGCAAGGGATAGAGTTACAAGAGAAAAAAAGGTGCCTAACAGGTTGGGATATGCAGATATCATTGCATATGCTCTTGCAGTTGCAAATGAGACAAACAAGAGTGAACCTACTACCTACAAGGAAGCTACTGAAAGTACTAAGAATAGGCACTGGTTGAAGGCTATGGAAGAGGAGATGTTATCTCTCAAGAAGAATAACACTTGGACACTGGTAAAAAAGCCAATGAATCAAAAGCTTGTTGGTTGTAAATGGATGTACAAGCTGAAAAAAGGGATACATGGTGTTGAAAAGACAAGGTACAAGGCAAGGCTTGTTGCAAAAGGCTTTACACAGAGAGAAGGTAAGCAATTGTAAAGCAAACGTCAATTAGAATAGCACTATCTCTTGTAGCTCAGTTTGATCTTGAACTTGAGCAAATGGATGTACCACTGCCTTTCTTCATGGAGAGTTGGAAGAGAATATATATATATATATATATATATATATATATATATATATATATATATATATATATATATATATATATATATATATATATATGTATATATATGAAGCAACCTGAGGGTTTTCATAATGGAGATGAAGACATGATGTGCTTGTTACAGAAGTCTCTATATAGATTGAAACAATCCCCAAGATAGTGGTACAAGAGGTTTGATATGTTCATGCTGTCAATAAATTTTGAGAAGAGTAGCTATGACAGTTGTGTTTATCAGAATGGATCAAAAGGTGAGGATCAAATTCTTCTTCTCTTATATGTTGATGATATATTGATCATTGGAAAATATGTTAAAGAGATCAGCAACCTTAAGATCAAACTGAAAGGGGAATTTGAAATGAAGGTCATGGGAAATGCAAGTAGAATTCTTGCCATTGATATTATTAGGGATAGAAAGAAGGGTCATTTATTTCTATCTCAGAAAGAATATTTAGAAAAGGTTCTTTCTAAGTATGGTATGCTTGATTCCAAACCAGTTGGAACTCCTTTAGCTGCTCACTTCAAGTTAAGCCAAAGTCAGACACCAAAATCTTCTGAAGAAGCTGTATATGCAGAATATTCCTTAAGCCAATGTTGTTGGAAGTATTATGTATTGTATGGTGTCAACAAGACTAGATCTTGCTTATGCTTTGAGCATATTAAGAAGGTTTATGGCAGAGCCTGGAAAGGTACATTGGAATGCATTGAAGAGCTTACTGAAGTACCTAAAAGGCGCATGTGGTTTGGGAATCATGTATAAGAGAGACAAGAGAGATGGGATTGTTGTTCAAGGTTTTGTAGATTCAGACTATGCTGTTTGTTTGGATAATATGAAGTCTTTGTCTGGTTACATTTACACAGTTCATGGTGGAGCTGTGAGTTGGAAATCTTGTCTGCAAAAGGTGGTTGCTCTTTCCACTACAGAAGCATAATATATGGCTGCTACTGAGGCAGTGAAAGAGGGGCTATGGTTGAAAGGATTCAAGGAGAAGCTATCTGGGAAAGATGAGAAGATCATCTTGCACTGTGATAGTCAGAGTGCTATATTTCTCATTAAAAATCCAATGTTTCATGAGATATCAAAGAACATAGCTATCAAATTCCATTTCATCAGAGAAGTTGTAGCTTCTAGTCAGATTAAAGTGGAGAAGATAGCTACTGAAGAGAATCCTGCATATGCTTTGACTAAAGCATTGCCAATTGCTAAGTTTCAACATTGTTTGAACTTAGTGCAAGTTCAAGACTTGGATGAAGAGAACTAAATCAGGTGATTATCCTGGCTGCATGCTCTTAAGAGCATGGTGGGGCAGTACAAGGTGTTGTAGATTGAACCAAGGTGGAGATTTGTTAAACTATGGTTCTAATCTATTGTTAATGAGACTTAATCCACTTGGGATTGTGCATGTGTTTTGCACATGCTCCTGGTCATGTGAATGGCACATGTAGATGGTAGGTGAAGCTTATTCTTGGAGAGAAAGAAAGAGCTCCTATTGGCTGACATATGAGGAAAGACACATGGGATCATGTGCCTCAGTTTCTATATATATCATCAAATCTGCAGTGCTGATGATTAGCGTGAGCAACACTAGAGAGAGAGAGAGAGAGAGAGCAATACACTGGGAAACACGAGAGTAAGAGAAAGAGAGTGAAACCACTACGGGTTTGGGTTAGGGTTTCTTCTAGATCTGAGCTGGATTATGAGCTCATGATCTGATCTTATTGATGTGTATGTGTAATTGTGTAATCTTGGGATATAGTGGATTGGAGTGTGCTGCTCCCGGGGATGTAGAATTCACACCGAGTACGAACCTCGTAAAATTGGTTGTGTTCATTTTTATTTCTTCTTTGATTATTGTGTGTGTGATCTGTGTGCATGAGTGTGTGTTGATATTATAACTGCAAATTACTCATTAGATCACCTCAGATTCATAACACCAAAAAACATATAAAAATTATCCCGACACGTGCAACGCACGTGCACCTTTCTAGTTATAATACAAATATAGATAATGTTTATTTTAACAAAAATAGAATATATATCATTCCAATAAATTTTCTTACTTTAAAAGTAAAACTATATATGATGGATAGGATCAAAATATTATGATGTGATTTCTCTTTTAATAATTGGTTTAATTTGTAAAAATCGTAGATCATATGATTTAATCATTTTTTTTACATTTACATTTTATTCAATTATTTGAATCGAATCGTAAGATTTAAATGGATTAAGCTCAAGTTCTTTCAATTAATTTTTTTCTTTATTTCCACTTCTTATCATATGCATTCCCCAATGCAATTAGCATTAGACTTTGAGCCTAATATTTCGCACCTACGCACATTTGGTTGCGCTGTGCTGTGCAAGTGCCAATTTCTCCTCATTTGAGGACTAAAATGGGTCCCGAACGCCGACTTGGCATAGACGTTGGGTTTGATTCACCTTCAATTATTAGGTTCCTGGAATCAATGACGCGTGATTTTTGTACCGCTATCAATATTTTGTAAATGAATGATTCTTTGGATCTCATTTTCGCATTCAGAGGTACGTGGGTCTAGATGAGATAAATGTTTCTCACTCTATGTAAGATTCTCGATTGGTTTTTGTTTATCATTATCATGGATATTCTAAATATCATTACCAATCGATATAAATAATGACTCATTAAAGTGTAAGTCCGCAAATCTAGCAGTAAATAAATTACCTGTCATTGGTTCCAAGAACCTAATAATTGAGGGTGAATCAAACCCAACGTCTATGCCAATTCGGTGTTGGGGGACCCATTTTAGTCCTCTGAGTAGAAGTAATTGGCACTTGGGCAGCGCAAGCAAATGTGCGTAGGTGCCGGCAATCGGGCTCAAAACCCAAGGCCAGTTTCATCGGGGCGCAATTTAATCAATGTTGATGAATGCAATACTACATGGGCCCATACTGCACTAGTGAATCAGAGATTCCGCCAGTCCATTTAGAGTGTGAACGTATGCTACTGGGTGTTTGACATTTATTCCCAGAATTGCACAATAATTTGTACTAACAAACGCGCAAATGACACATTTCGCGTAAGCCATTTATTATCTCCACGTGATTTGATATGATTTTAATTTCTGCCTTGCAAATATCACACTCGACAAATATATTTTATGATTGAATATTGATTGTGTAGTTGCACTATCAAGTAGGCAATAATCATATTTATCCATGTTGTTCATGTACGCGTGATCAAAATTCAACTTGTCCTCGAGAATCTATCCTCTAAGGGAGATATGTACATGCGGGTTTACTCAAAACGACTCAATCTTGGGTATCACATCATCCAAGAGAGATTATAGATGGATACACTAGAGATAGCTCAATTTCGGGAATCACACCTTCCGAGAGAGATTATACACGTGGGTACAAAATAACCCCAAAGCCCCTTAAGTGTGTTTTTATTAGTAATAGCCTCTAACTTGGCTCTTGACGGGTTTTACCATGTCTAGTGACTCGACGAGCTTCAGAATCGGAGTTATATTCAGATATTTGGCCTTTAAATTGACTTTTGACGGATATTACCACGTCTTGACTCAACGAGCTTCAGGCTCGGAGTTATATTTGGGACTTAGCCTCTAAATCGGCCTCTTATCTCTACGAGTTTAGACTCGGAGTTATATTAACAATTTAGCCTCTAAATGGGCTTTCTTGTTACGACGAGCTTAAGCTCGGATCTATATTTTATTTATTTGACTGGAATTCTAACGTCTTGACTCAACGAGTTTTTCGGCTTGGAGTTATGTTCGTGATATATCCTCTAAGTCGGCTTTCTAGACTCGGAGTTTTATTAACGATTTAGTCTCTTAATCGGTTTTGTTGTCTCAAAGAGCTTAGACTCGGAGCTATATTTCATTTACTTGACTAAATCGGCACTTGAAGGATATTACCACGTCTTGACTCAACGAGCTTTATAATTAGGCTTGAAGTTATATTTATGATTTAGTCTCTAAATCAGTTTCTTGCCTCAACAAGTTTAAACTCGGAGTTATATTAACAATTTCGCCTCTAAGTCGGCTTTCTTGTTTCAACGAGTTTAGGCTCGGAACTATATTTCATTTATTTGATGGAAATTCCAATGTCTTAACTCAACAAGTTTTCTGGCTCGGAGTTATAGTATGACCTCTATACGGTCTTAGTTAAGCTCTACGGGTAATGTGCCCGGAGTTAATACGATATCCTCTAAATCGCCTTTAAACAAAGATTATTACTTCTCTAACTCCACGAGTATCAGGCTCGGAGTTAATCTCATAGTCTCTAAATCGATCTTTAACTGAGATTATTATATCTTTTACTCGAGGAGCATCATGCTCGGAGTTAATATGTTGGCCTTTAAGTCGGCTCACAAATCTGTTAAACTTAGCACATGCTTATAACACAGCTTCGGATCCACAAACTTGCAAATATAAATTTCAGCAGCAATTCAACAAATATATGATCTAAATATGTTTATACACGAATCCATCATATCCTTTGAAAAATGATAGCGTATAAAATACCGAAGTATTCGCTCATCATTGTCGTTTGTCTTTTCGACAATAGTATTGAGGATCTGGATTTTCGTAGAATAAAATGGAAAGAAAAATACAAAAATAGCAAATTCATATCGAGCAAAACCTTATGCATATAACATGTTATAGAATAAAATAAAATAGCTCAATAGATGTATACATATATAATTAAATATATGAACTTTGCTGGCACGATAATAATCCTCAAGAAAGTGCAGGATAAATGCACTTAAGAATCTTAATTATGAAATCAAACAATAATGATGAGAAGATAATTTGTTGGAGGAATTTTATAAACAAATGAGAATTGAGAGATGTACATCTTATTTAGCCAATGTCTCTATTTGTACATAAATCTACATAAGCATTTTGTCATGTTATAGAATTCATGTCTTACACATTTCACAAAATAAGAATATACTATGTGATTTGTCATGCTTCTTCAATTCTTAATCTATAAGAATGCAAAGTTCACGTAAGCAAGTTTTATCATCATAACACGTTTACAATTATATTATAATAGCATATCTTAAATTTGATTTTATTACTGATACAAATTTATCACGGCGTATAATTTTGATAAAATAAATTCATAAATCAAAAATAATATGGGGTAATATGCCTCACACCCCTCAAACCAAACTTAATTAGATATGACTGGCAAACTCAAATAAAATATTTTACCTACATCCCTATTTTAAATAAAAATTGATACACATCTTGATTTTTATTTAACCAAAAAATACCCTTACAATACCTAATAAAAGTCACGTGTCTCTTTTTTTTCTCATTTCTTTCTCTCTCTTCCCCTTCTCTTTCTCACGCTGCTCAACATCGCCGCTCAATATATTCACTTTCTGGTTCTCTCTCTCTCTCTCTCTCTCTCTCTCTCTCTCTCTCTCTCTCTCTCTCTCTCTCTCTCTCTCTCTCTCTCTCTCTCTCTCTCTCTCTCTCTCTCTCTCTCTCTCTCTCTCTCTCTCTCTCTCTCTCTCTCTCACACACACACACACACACACACACACACACACACACAAACACCCCCCCCCCTTCCCTTCCTCCTTTTTTTTTCAATTATAGAGAAATGATGAAGGCTATGACGGTGGTTATGGTAGATGGCGGCGGCTATGGTGGCGGCGGTTATGGTAGGCGACGACGGCTATGGCGACGCTCGGTGTAGGGGTAATTGCATCTAGACGCTCTGTGATGGCAGGCTCGTTGTTTGCTTGCAACCAACATGGATGAGTCGTGAGGTGGGTCTGGGTGTGGGGATGGAGAGGGGGAGTAGTGGCGGTGGTGGTTGTGGCGGCGGATCGGATTTAGGGTTTGGTGGGAAAAATTTAAGATTTTTCGATTTGGATGTCTACAGATGTCTATGAGTGTCTATGGGTGTCTATGGTGTCTGACGGCTAGGGTTGAAAGGAGGAGTTAGGGTTTCAAGATGTCTGTGGGTTACTACGGATTACTACAGTTCCTACGGGTTTTGTAGATGTCTACGGAAAAAAATATATTAAAAAAATCATAATTCTCAATTTATCTAGAATAGAAGGGGAAAAAAAATAGATATTTATATAATGAAAAAATACGAAAAATGAAAATAAAAAAGAAAAAAAGAAAATCATAATTTTTAATTTTATTTAGAAAAGAAGGGGAAAATAGATTTTTATATAATGAAATAATATGAAGAAAAAAAAAACGTGTTCCACGTAAAAAAAAATGGTAGATGCAAACTTAAAAATGTTAAATAATACCATAGTTCATCATAGTATATTTACAATCTGCTGTAATTTTGAATTTGGGAGTAGAGGGGCATTTTTCGAATAAATTTGATAAATGATGTGAAGCAAATTTTAATTAGACTTGTCATTTAGTTCTAATACCGTTTGTCACCAGGAACTTATATCTTAAGAACCCTTAAAAATAACAATTAAGTATTTAATAATTTATATTATAAGCAATTAAAATATATCTATCGAGGGGATATATTTAATATTTTGATTTAAAAAATGACATAATAGGTGTAACGTATAATTTAGGGGATCAGGGAAGATTTTAATAGTACAAGTGAAAGTTCCGTATTAGTACTGGGAGGTAAATGAATTAATGAAATCAATCCTAAACAATATTCAAGAGTTCTCTGATGATAGATAACGGGTATATTACGTATATTACAGTAAGTTACACAATCTTAGAAATATCCTACTTAACACAATTCACAACGTATTCCCTTCCTTCCCCTTTAGAGCATGTGCAGTTGTGCTCTCCCAAAATCCTCTTCAAAAACCGTGGATTCCACATGCCACACTCATTTTCATCCATTTTAACTTCTTTCTAAAACCGAGTCCCATCTTTACCACTCTCCAAATAAAAATTTCTCCAACTGGTATGTTTTATTGCTCTCCATATGTTAAATTATAATAAAATATTCACTATTAATATAACAAATTATAAAATTAAATTTTCAAATTTTTTTATTTAATTAATAAAATTGATATAATTAATTTGATTTTTATACTATGCTAGTTTACTCAAAAGAAATTTAACATTTAATCATATTATGATTTACGTTAGTTTATTTATTTTTGTCTATTACTAATACCAAAATTTTCTCACTTCAATACAATCAAGTTTAACACCATATTTTATAGAAGTTTTTACAATTTTTTTCTTAGATTAGTACCACAAATAATTTTTTAATAGCAAAGTACTAAAATATCCCTCATCATACCAAATACAATTTATATGATTTTTTTTTCCTCATTTCAGTACAAAAAATTAAAAAAATTAAAAAATTCTCTTCTTCTTCCCCAAACTCAAACCTTCTCTTCTTCCCCAAACCCAAACCCTCTCTTCTTCTTCTTCATCTTCTTACAAAACCCTCCAAAAAATCTCAAAATTCAAAAAAGTCAAAACCTCACAAAATTTATAAAATGGAGTCACAAGATAATAAAATGGTAGTTTACATAGATGGAGAACTCATTAAAGTGCGTATTCAAACAACTTGTCGAATATTGTATTTAAAAAAAAAAAACCAATTTCAAGCAGTGTTTTTTGGACACATACATGTCTAAATCTTGAGATATTTCGACATGTATGTGTTGAATTTTTATTTAATACAATTTTCGACAAGTTGGTGTCGATAATTGACCAAAAATTCGACCTGTATGCAGGGGCGGATTTAGGGGGTGGCCATGTATGCCATGGACTAACGTCAATAATATTTGTTTTATTTATATTCATATAATATTGGATACATCAGTGGTAAAGTAATCCATATTATACAGTGAGGTCAAGAGTTCGACCCCAGGAAAGCAATGTTGTTTTATGCTTATTCTTCTTCCCACGATCAGCACCTCCCCCAACACTTTTTTTTTCTCCAAAAATTTTTTTTTTCTCCAAAACCCCCTCTTTTATTTTCCCCAAAATTATTCCTATCTTCTGGAATTTGGGGTGGGAGACAACATATAATTAAGAGGATTTCAAATTCAATATAGGGAATCCCGTGAAATTGAAAGCAAATCAAAGGAAAAGGGAGCTAAGGTTTCAATTGATAAAGAGGTAAAATTGTTAATTGACAGCCAATTCGGTGGTTTACGGTTGTTGTCTCAGGTGGTGGTCACCGAATTTCGGCGAGAAGTCAAGTTTGTTGTTGAAACTTTAGGAGTCGATTAGAGGTAATTAGACTTTAAATTTCAATTTTTATGATTTTTCAGATAATTTATGCACCATCAATCGAATTGTTTAATTGATTTTATTTAATTTATTTTACAATATGTTGTTCAAGTTTTTTACGCCTATCCCACGATTTTCGGAGTCTAATAATTCTACTATCGAAAATGAATCAACAATTTAAGCCTCTCCGATTCTTTCTACAATTGAGGGACCATCCAGAGAACCTTCTTCTACTCCATCAAGTGACCCACCATCTTCAAATAAGGTATTCAGAAAGGGGGAATATTTGGAGTTGGATCCTGGCAAAAGAACTCCAATTCTTGATTATCATTCAAATGATCAAGATGAGGTGAGAAGAGCTTATCTTGTAAATAGACCTACAAGACGCAATATGACTGAATATCCTCCTATTAAGATTGAGAAAAGGAATCGTTCTTTTAATAATAGTTGGTATAAAGAAAATGACTGGTTGGAATATAGTATAGAAAAATATGTTGTGTTTTGTTTGCCATGTTATTTGTGCTACAATGGTACTAGTAATTATGCATTTGTGATTGAAGGTTTTAGGTGTTGGAATCTAAAAAACAAGTTGAATATACATGTCGGTGAACTCAATAGTCATCATATAAATTGTGTCAAAGCATGTGCGAATCTTATGAAGAAAAATCAAAGTATTGAGTCTTCATTTGTAAAACATAGTACAAAAGCAGAAGCTGATTATCTTGTTCGTGTAAAAGCATCACTTGAAGCAGTCAAGTTTCTTGTCAGAGGTGGAATTGCGTTTAGGGCACATAATGAGGGGGAAAATTCTATTTATAAGGGCCATTTCCTAGAATTTATCGAAGCATTGGGGACACAATGAAAAAATAGAAGAAGCATTTAAAAATGGTGGAGGAAACTGTAAGATGACTTCTCCTGTTAGTCAAAAAGAAACTTGCAAATGCATGTGCCGTCGAAACTGTTAAAAAATAGTTGAAGAAATTGGAGATGGTTTCTTTAGTGTTTTTGTTGATGAGTCCGGTGATTGCTCTGGTAAAGAACAAATGGCAGTAGTTGTGCGTTTTATTGATGATAGAGAATTTATTGTCGAACGATTTATTGGCATTGTTCATGTTGAGGATACAAGTGCGAAAGCGCTTAAAGATGCTCTTGAAACTTTGTTGTCGGGATTTGGATTGTGCATATCTAAAATTCGAGGACAAGGATATGATGGAGCAAGTAACATGAAAGGTCAATTTGGTGGATTGAAAACCTTGAATCAAAAAGAGAATCCACAAGCCTGTTATGTGCATTGTTGGGCTCACCAACTTCAATTGGCTCTTGTTTCAATGGCTCGGAAGCATGAAGATGTTGATTGGTTTTTCCTTGAAGTGTCTCGTATTGTAAACTTCCTACGATCTTCTAACAAACGACAATCTTTGCTTCAAAAAAAACAAGTTGCTCATTTTGCAAATCTAATTGAGGATGAGTTGGTGGAAACGGGTACCGGTTTGAACCAAGAGTTGTCTATTGCAAGAGCGGGTGATACACGGTGGGGATCTCACTTTCGGACTCTTAATAGGTTGGTTGATTTGTTTACTCCCATTATTGAAGTGCTTGAAGATTTGAAAAGTGATAGGTATTCAAAGGATGAACCAAAAACTTTATTATTTGTCATGCAAACTTTTGATTTTGTTTTTATGTTGCACTTAATGGTTGAGGTTTTGTCGTTGACAAATGATTTGTCTCAAGCATTACAAAAGGGAGATCAAGATATTGTGACCGCCATGCAACTTGTCCAAGTAAGTAAGAAAAGGCTTCAACAAATGAGAGATAATGGGTGGTAAGCATTTTATGAAAAAGTGGTGGATTCTTGTAGTAATCTTGAAATTGATGTGCCCGACATGGAGTCAAGGTATGTGAAAGGTAATAAATCCAAAAGACTAGCTCCGTTATTTAAAAATCTCAATTATTTCAAGAATGATTGCTTTTTACATGTCATAGATTTTGTAATGAAAGAGTTGGGTGATCAATTTACACCGGAAAATGTTGAGTTGTTGAATTGTGTAGCATGTTTGAATCCTAATTATTCTTTTCAAAATTTTGACATTAAATCACTTGTGAGGTTGCCAAGATTCTACCCAAATGACTTTGAGGATGTTAGTGATAAGGAGTTGTCTAGCCAACTTGAGACTTACATTGAGTGTGTCAAGATGGACGATAATTTTTCCAAGTTGAAGGGTATTCGGATCTATGTAGGATTCTTGTTCATACAAAAAATCTCAAGACGTTTGGATTGGTGTACACACTTTTGAAGCTATCTTTGTCATTACCGGTGGCCACGGCAAGTGTTGAGCGCGTATTTTCTGGCATGAAATATGTGAAGAATGAGTTGAGAAATCGAATGGCAAATCCATGGCTTAATGATTGCTTTATGGCATTTGTGGAAAAAGAAGTGTTTATTACAGTCGATGATGTAGATATTATCAAGCGCTTTCAAGCCATGAGTAAGAGGAGAATGCATTTACGCTTGGACTAGAAATAAATTTTTAATCTGAGTTGTAATTGAAACATTGTCATTATTAATTTTTTTTTTCCATGCGGCATACCCTGAGTTTTCATGCTGGATCCGCCACTGCCTGTATGTGTCGAAAACTGTAGGCAGATTCCAAAAAGAGCAACTAAAAAGTTGACTTTGAGGCTAAAAAAGACATGAATACGTACTTTAATGAGTTCTCCTTCCATGTAAACTACCATTTTATTGTCTTGTGACTCCATTTCAGGTCTAAATTACCGGTTCTCAACCCATTTGCGTTGCACATGACGAATCCAAGGCTATTGATGTCTTTTACATTTTTAAATTGGAATAAATTGAGTACATGTGAGACAAAAGAAATAGGATATTATTCTTCTCAATACCAATCAATTCATGATACTAAATGGTTTTGGTATTTGAATTTTGGGCATGCTGCTTCAGATTGTTTGAACAAACAATTCATGAATTTGTGGTCGAACTACGAGGAGTTGAAGAGAAAGGGTGATTCTTTACCATCATCTGCGGACGAGAACACTCAAGCAAATTTGGAAATTTTTGATACAATCATTGATGAAGAGGTTAATGAGAGTCATGAGCTCGAGTCCAAAGGGGAAGAAAATTGCAAACCCGCACCACCAATTGAAGAAAAAAAAGGTTCGCATTCGAGGGCAAATCCTTTTGAAGAGGTGGAAAATGATATTATCTGTCCATGCATCCAAGTGAAGGACGTACTAAACAAAGTGCAAACTCAGATTGTGCATGTTGACGAGATGGCGGTGATCTTCAAATCGACTTTTGTTTGGCTAAACCAAACGATAATCAAGACCGCACTTGGAGGGATGACATTAAGCTTGAGAGATGTGTTAGTTTGCTACCAAAGAGAGATATCGATCACGAGACAAATTTTATTTATACTCCTTTTGATATTTTTCTGGATTGGGACGGATTTTGATTAATAAATTGAGATTATTCTCTTTAGTTCTTGAAGAACTCTTCGAACATATCGGAGGATTACGTGCGGTCACCTCGACTTATCAATCAATCTCTCATAATTGATTTTGTCGTCTTCACATACCAAGGTTCTTGCTTCTTTATAAGCAACGGGTCGCGGTTCCACCCCTTTGAATCCTTGTTTTTCGGATGTTTCGATCTAACTTCCGCATAAGGTATTGGTCTCGTAACAAGTTCTACGTGGTTCGTATCAGCTGGTATCAGGCAACATCAAAACAGGTTTCGCATATATTTATTTTTAGTGTTGTGTCTTCTAGTCTATCTCATATTTTCTTAAGTTGTGTTGTCCTGAGTCTTCGTCAAAAAATAAAAACATCGAAATTTATTTTTGTTTGAAGCTTTTTAGTGTCTAGGTTAGGTTTTATCTAGAGTCCATAAAAAAATAATTACAACAAAATAAAAAAAAAACGATTTTTTTTTTATTTAGAGCTCCTTAAAGCTTAAGTTTGGATTTGTTAGCGTAAATTTTTTTTTTTTTTTATCATGTCCAAGAAGGCTGGTTATAAAGGATAAAAAAATTGAGCAGCGTATGATGTAGCCAGTGGAAAAACGCTTCCAGGAACTCCAAGAACGGATGGAATGACTTGTTACCCAACTAAAGGAAATACGCAAAGATAAACATGTTCGAGATCCATACGTTCGACGTGATGTTCACCAACCTGTTATACCTCATCATGATAATGAGATATATGGTGATGGAAAATATGGTGTGACAGCTGCAACACCAAGAGATGTTAATATGCGGCGAGGGGATCAGTTCGATCGACAAAGATGAGCTCATTATGAGTATTACGAGCAAAATTTGGTTGATCCTCCTAAATCATCTAAGTCCGCAGTTTGTTCATTCCATACTAATGAGTTACAGGAAATGAGATCGTCGAGTCGAAAATCACGGTGGAACTCTTCATCAAGCTAAGATAAGGGTATCAATACCGAGAGATGCCACATTCGATCCTCCATATGAGACTAAAGAAAGAGGTTATTATTCTTCTCATTCTCATTCAATTCATGATACTAAATGCTTTTGGTATTTGGATTTTGGTCATGCTGCTTCAGATTGTTTGAACAAGCCAATCATGAATTTGTGGTCGGACAATGAGAAATTGAAGAGAAAGGGTGATTCTTTACCATCATCTGCGGACGAGAACACTCAAGAAAATTTGAAAATTGTTAATACAATCATTGAGTAAGAGGTTAATGAGAGTCATGAGCTCGAGTCCAAGGGGGGAGAAAATTGCAAACCCGCGCCACCAATTAAAGAAAAAGGCTCAGATTCGAGGCGAATCTTTTTGAAGAGGTGGAGAATGATATGATCCTTCCATGCATCCAAGTTATGGACGAGCTAAACAAAGTGCAAACTCACATTGTGCATGTTGATGAGATGGCGGTGATCGTGAAATCGCACATGGATGGATGATATTGAGTTTGAGAGGTGTGTTAGTTTGCTGCCAAAGAGAGATATCGATCATGAGATAGATTTTATTTATACTCCTTCTAATATTTGTCTGGATTCGAGAACGAATTTTGATTAATAAACTTAGATTGTTCTCTTTAGTTCTTCAAGAACTCGTTCATCATATCGGAGGATTACTAGCAGTCCCCCCGACTTATCAATCAATCTTTCACAATTGATTGTGGCGTCTTCACATACCAAGGTTCTTGCTTCTTTATAAGAAACGGGTTACGGTTCCAACCCTTTGAATCCATATTTTTTGGATGTTTCGATCTTGTTTCCGCGTATGGTATTGGGTCTCGTAACTAGTTCTACGGGGTTCGTATCAAGTTATCTGAAATAAAAAAAAATTAAGATATTTTTGGAATATAAAATTTGAAGTGTTCTGTAAAATGAAAAAAAGACAAGGAAATCCTTATTTTAGAAAAACCTATTGTGAGGGTTATCTCCAATTTTCCATGAAAACATATTCAAGAGACTATTTTTTATTTTTTTTCATTTTTTTATTCTTATCAGCAAAGAACGGAATATATATTAAAAAAAATGAGACACACGTGGATCACCACCATCACAAAAACAAGATAGATAGATTACATTTTGAGGCACAACACCTTCCCACCTATCTTTTTCATTTTATTTTGTAAGATTATGGTCTGCAAAATTTGCATTAGATTAACAAATTCCAAACTTCAGTTTGGCCATAAAAACCAGAATTTCCTAATTTTATTAATGATTACCTTGACTCTCCAGTCAACAAGGTAGTTCTGGAGAGTTTATACAGTCTGCTTCAAATATACATAGTTTTCTACTTATTGTTCACGTAGATGCAAGCTTCAAGAAGAGTAATTGATTATGCCACAATTGGCTCCAAACAAAGATGCTTAGGGGTGTGGGAATAAAGGAGAGAGCCATTTCTATTTATGACAATGTAACCTATGAAGGAAGTGCCTTTATGGAAAGAAGCGTATGCATTTACTTTATTCGAGTTCTTAGAAGGAGGTCTCCACATCTGATGTATTGCTCCATTCATTGAAATGACATTCAAATTTTGACTTGTCCAATGATCTCCAGCAGAGAGAGACACTATAGAGGCAAGGTCATGCACAAAAGCAAATTGAGAGCCATGCATTAGTTTATTTTGATTGAACCAATTTTGATCAAATTGGATCGATATAAAAGTAATGAGATGCATCAGAAGGGAGAGGAAAAGCAGTTATAGAACGGATATTCATAATCCAATTTTTAAGAGGTTCATTTTTAAAAGGATCAAATCTGAGAATCCGTTTAGAAATGAACGACACATGCTCACTGAAAGGGTGAGACAAGAATAAATTATCAATGGACTCAGATGGATCTCTCTGTTTTATTCTTCTAGAGGGTTTGAAGAGACCACAAGGGGATCCATTTAACAGGAAAGAGAAGCTGGAGTTGGTGATGCATTCTTTGATCCAACCTAAAAACTTTGGGCAAAAACCAAGCCTTTCAAGAATATCTATCACAACATCTTACACTTATATCTTACATATATCAAATATATGGGATTTCCGTATAAGCCCATGATACACACACTTAACTAAAAAAAAACATACTACTTTTCTCTTCCACAAATAAGTCCACCCATTCAACCCTTATTGCAAATAAGGAAGAACCTTATCATATATACCAAATTATCCCTAACTCTTTTGAACACCCCAAATTCATGATTTAAACTCCAGCTTATCCATTATTTCACATTAACCCCAATTTTCAACAAATATTGTATTTAATCACATTTTAACCAATTTTGACTCACCGTTACCTCCACCACCAATAACAACTATCCAACACCCCCACCCGCCTACCGCCCCCAGCACAACCACCACCACTCCCACCCGCCACCACCCACCACCACTACTACCACCACCCGCCGCCATCCCCATCACCATGCTGCCGCCACCGCTAGCCACCCCAACCACCACCCGTTGATTTCATTTTTCTTTTTTATGTTGCCACCGCAAAAAATAATTTTTTTGACATGTTAGAACAACAATATTATTTTTTACAAAATATTTTTTTCGTCTATCATATTGTGGCCTCAAGAGAAATATATAGTAATCGTGTACTGATCAATAATAAATATAGCTATATATTACTGTGAAAATTAATGTTACTGTGTAAATTAGTGATACTGCCAAAATTAATGTTACTTTGATTTTTTTTTTCTCTTCAAATAAGGTTATCTATATAATATATAAATTAAAATCCTCATTGGTCTAGATTACGACATGTGTCATCCATGTCACCATCCACGTAGGCATCCTAATCATGATCCATGTATCACTACATATTGCATATATAATGTCTATTTAATCATAACTTTCCATAATCTAATATTAAAATATATCATAATGCCATAAATGACATTTTTATAAGAATTACATATTTCCGTAATATTATATATTATTATGATAATCATTAATTATGTCATTTAATAATTATTAAAACAAATTAATCATATTTTATTTCAAAATAAGACTTGGTACGTAATATATATATATATATATATATATATATATATATATATATATATATATATATATATATATATATATATATATATATATTAAGTGGTTTACAATTACGGGATATTTTATATATATTTGAATTAATCCTCAAAATCTGTGATATATATATATAAATATATATATCATAATAAATGACATATTCCGTAATGACATATATATTTTATGGTAATCATTAAATGATATTTCTTTAACTATGGTTAATTTGTAAACATCTACACTATTTTAGTAACAATATATTTCTCAATCCATAATATTTCCAATTATTATTCTTACATACTAAAATGAAATAATTTTAATTGTATCAATCTAATGCATAAAATTTATTTCCTTAAAGATATATATTATTTACCTTTTATTACATAAAACATAAGTATAAATACCTCACTCCACATCCATTATTTCCCATTCATATAACAAAGCACAGGGCAAGAAAAAAAGTTTTATACCCTAATTCTATTCTTCCACTATTTTAGTTAATTTTCGATTTTTTTATATATTATTTTTTATACCCTAAAAATAATTTTTTTAGTAAACATTTTCCTTTATCTTTGATAATTAATTGTTATTTTTATTTTTTATTAGATGTTCAAATCAGGTTGTTTCCGGAAAGATTTATCTGCCGAAATTTATGAAGGAATGCAAGATGTGGTACTACAAGGAGACATAAAAATTTTTGATATCGAAAAACGCATCAAATTGCCTTCTTCGTTTTTGGGGAATAATGTGTATGTTTTACATTGTTTTTGTATTCCAATTTATGGGAAAATAAAATAACACCGATATTAATTATGTTTTTTCCCGACAAAATAAATCATTATGATTTATTTGTTTCTATGCACATGATAATTACTTGATCATAATTAAATTTACATTATTTTTTTTGTTCCGTCTTTTACATATGTATACATGATATCTCTAACAATTGTTTTTTGTTTGTTAATGATTTATAGATATGGATGCTGCTAAGTCATGTATTATACGCGACTAATATCGAATACGGAAAAGGTCTATGGATTTGTAGAAAATGTGACTACATCTTGAAACTTCAGAAATCAAAGGATATATTCATATTTTTTTATAACTAATCTGTAATTAATAATATATTGTTCATTGATCAATTTCCGTGTAGCATATATCCAAGCAATTTGCTGATGTTGTTGGATACATTGGTAAAAATGAAATAAAAGTTTCTTTGGGATTTATTCCAGAAAGAATCACAAAAGTACAAGGATGGAAAACAAAAAGTGTTGGAAACCGTTTTGTGAAGAAAACTAATCAATTTTTGTTTATCCCAACAAAAACGTCACTGAAGTATATGGTGCAAGTCCAGAAGAAGATTTAATCCCTAAATAGGTTTTTTTTTTTGTTTGATTGAATTTTTTTTTTGATTTTTTTTAATGTTGGGAGTTTAACACTGTTAAGACATTTTAATATATTTTGTGTTTTAGTCTTGCTCGGTAATTATAATTAAATTGATAATTTGTGTATATTGGTTTATGAAATATGTCGTGCTCAAATATATATATGTACTCGAATATTATATTAAAATATAATAGTATACTTATGCATACATTAAAATATAGTAGTATATTTCTACATTACAAAATTTTGCCAAATCTTATTTTAGATGTATTTAATAAATTAAAAAAAAAAAATCATATTTATTACTTGAAATTTTGCTATAAGCATTTAGGAAATATATTATTCATGTAAAATGAGATTCTTTTAAAATCAACACATACCATTTTTTGGGGATTTATTTATGATATATATACACACACAATAAATTAAAATGAAAACTTTATAAATATTATTGCCAAAAATTTTAATATAAAAATTTATAAAATATATTATTCAACATTCATGGAAAAGAGATTCATTTAAAACAATACATACCAATTCTTTTCCAGTAGATAAATATTATATTGTTCGATGCCATATTGCCATTTTTCTGTTTTTTATTTATAATAATTTGACTTTTTGCTATTACCTATATTGTATATAAAACTAAGATGCACAATCAAATTTATATATATAAAAAAAGCGTAGAAAGGTAATAAATTAATATTATATATAAAAAAAAAAATTTAAAAAAAAGTACATAAGTAAATGTAGTATTAATAATTTTCCCATATTTTTATATTTAAATTAATATAGATAAATTTGGAAATTTTATCAATTTTAATTAATGCAATATTACTCATCTTTACAAATTGTATCATCCGATTGTGTACTATTCCATTAATCAATCATTTAAATTCCATTAATATAATTTTATAATTTTACATTAATGTATTTTATTAATGCATTAAAATTCGATTTTCAAGTAAACATATTAATAATATATTATGAAATTTATAATTTTATTATTAAAATACAAAAAAAAAAGACAAAAAGACAAAAAACCAAAAAACCGTGTGTATGTTTTATGTATTTTAAAATTTTCTAAAATTAGAATATGCATTTTATGATATGGAATTTGATTCCTTACCTATTTAAGATGATTAGATTTAATTGATATAGTTAGTTTAAGGAAAATATTCAATAACCATAAATATTGTTTAATATTTTAAAATCAATTCCTAGTCAATATAAATCAAATCATCCGAATTTAATTGATATGATTTCTTACCCTTTTTTTTTTCTTTTTTCACCTATAATCATGTCATTTGAAATTTGAATTATAAAATTTTCATCATTACTATATACTTACCAAAACTATATAAACCCTCATCTATTTATTTCACCCTACACTATTCTTCTTCACCCATTTCATTCAAGTTGTTTTTTGTTTTTCGTTTCTATTTTTCTTTTCTTTTTTCTTTTTTTAATTTTTTTTTTCAATTTATTTCATGCACTTATCGTATTATAATTTAATTTAGATGGTTTAGATCCGTTTAATATTTTTATTTAACTGAAGAACTATGCTTATATTTTTTCTTTATGTATTTTTTGCAGATGTTGTTTACAAATCCAACTTATGTCTCATGTGCTACATTGTTACCGCTTGCATATAATTTTGGGTAAATAGCACTTAACCCCCTTGTGGTTTGGATATTTTGCACATGACCCCCTTATGGTATGAATTTAGGCACATAGCCTCCTTGTGGTTTTGACATTTTGCACATGACCCCCTTATGGTATGAAATTAGGCACATAACCCCCTTGTGGTTTTGAAATTTTGCACATGACCCCCCTTATGGTATGAAATTAGCACATAACCCCCTTGATAAAAAACTGAAAAAGACTAAATTGCCCCTATCAAGTCAAAAATTCTTGTTTTAATTTAAAAATAATTATTCTATAAAATGAAAAGCTTAATGTATTTTTTTGTAAAATGAGAAATATAATATATTATTTTGTTTTTTCTATTTTACCGCACATATTTTTTTTTAAATTTAATTTTCATTTCAACTTTAGAGAAATATTTTTTTTAGATTTTTCCAAAAGAATAAAAAGAATAAAGACTTTGTTTCTTAAAATAATTAAAGTTTGATAATAGCTATAATATAATATATTATATAGCAAATAGTAATATAATAATCATAATTAATGACAATGTTAAAGATTTTCAAATTGATTTTTAAAATCGAATAAATTGTCAATCGTACAATAACTAGTAAAATTAAAGAAAAAAGCACAATAATTTGTTATATTTCTCATTTTACAAAAAAGTACATTAAGATTTTCATTTTATAGAATAATTATTTTTAAATTAAAACAAATTTTTTTGACTTGATAGGGGTAATTTAGTCTTTTCAGTTTTCTATTTAAGGGGGTTATGTGCTAATTTCATACCATAAGGGGGTTATGTGCAAAATTTCAAAACCACAAGAGGGTTATGTGCCTAATTTCATACCATAAGGGGGTCATGTGCAAAATGCCAAAACCACAAGGGGGTTATGTGCCTAAATTCATACCATAAGGGGGTCATGTGCAAAATGTCCAAACCAAAAGGGGGTTAAGTGCTATTTACCCTATAATTTTTGTAATTTCATTTATTTACTTTTTATTCAGTAACATTTCTCATGAATATTTTTTTATGTAAAAGTTTGTGTTTAGTTTTTAATTTAATTGACTTATATATTTATCATTATCCAGAAATCAATTATTGTTTTGTCAAACAGAAATGAGAGAAATTGACACTGAATCATGTATTGTATATGGAAACGTGAAAATCGAAAATTTCTTATTTTTCTTTTGTTTGGAAATGAGGATTGAACACTATTGTTGTATGTACAAGTTTCACCTCAATTGACATGTAATTTTTCTGAATATATTACTACCTTAACACTATAATGATACAATCTTAAATAAATAAGTGTAATATTTTAATAAAGTATCACTATTATTGCAACTCGAATTAAATACTTCTTGGTCATGAGGTATTTCATGGAAGATTTGAACAAATATATATTTTTAGTAAAATATACATAGTATTCTGCAATCCGTAATTTTTATTCCATTTTTTTAATCCTTACAAAATTTTGTCAATTTCATAATATTTCAAATGTATATAATTTAATAGCATTCCAAGTTTTCAAATATATTAATTTGTTAAACACTACAAATTTAATTTTTTTTATTTTTAGTTAATTTGTTATGGATTAAATCCGGACTATTAGACTACTGTTTGTTTTCAAATGTTACTTAATTCAAATTTTATATAATCATTTAATTGTATTTGTAACCTCTGAAAAAAAAAAGTAGTTGTAATATGTACAATAATTGATTAACTATTTACTGATAAGGTCATACAATCATGGTTGACTATGAATATTGCGTCCCTATTTCGTTTGTTGTTCAAAATTTCCAACATAAATTTAAAATTGCCTCAAGTACTTTCAAGTAAATATAAATAAAAACTGAATAGTAATTTTTTTGTTAAGATGGCCTCAACTTATGTGTACTTTGTTTCTATATTTACAAAATGGCCTCATCTTCTATAGACGGACAAAACCTATTGCCCTGAACTTACTTTAGTTGTGTTTACTACCATGACATTAACGATGGTGTGTATAAGGTAACATGAATACCGAACTTCTTTAAATTGTATTTGTGTCTATATGTAAATCAAAAGTATAGTTTTTGTTGTTTTCTAAAACATAAAACAAAAATAATTTATATAAAATATTTGGCTAAATAGTTACACAAGCATGTACATTGTGAATTTTAAAATATTAGCGTCTATCTCTCATGGTATCTAAACATCCTAACAACTACTCGGATATAGTTTCATATGCTATATAATCACTCAAATTTGAGAAATTTCATTTCAATTGTAATATATACATTAGTTTTTTCAAGTTACTACTTACAATATAAATTATTATTTTAAGAATACTATATGTGTTTGATGGTGAAAATCTAAAAAGGAAATAAACTTAAAGCAAATACTTAATATAGAAAACAACTAAGCAATTGACTAATACACCTAATTAATTGGAGATGACACCTTAGCAATTGAACTCAACCTAATGAATTTGAAGATACACATAAGCAATGGGTATGACAAATGTCATTCATTCATGCATACAATCATCTTTTTATATTATATGTAGATCAATTTCGATTTGAATCAAATATTATGTTCTTATTTGCTAACTTTTGCCATATTTGAATGGAATCAATTTCGATTTTTATATATTTGTTTCTTAAAAGTGTAAATAATTTATAATATATACCCAATATGTAATTAAATCTGTTACTTATAGAGTATATAATATTTTCTAATAATTATCGTGTTTAAGTATTTCTAATAATACTTTCATATACATTAGCATTAGAATTAGCATTAACATTAGTCTATTAGTATTAGTATTAGTATTAGCATTAGCATATTAAGATTAGTATTAGCATGGCATTAGCATATTATTATTACCATTACCATATTAGTATTAGAATAAACATTAGTATATTAAAATTAACATTAAATTACCATTAACATATTAGTATTAATATTAATATTAGTATTCGTCTTAGTATTAGGATAAACATTAAGATTACGGTCAAGATTAATTTCGAGATGATGATTAGGATTAAGATCAGGATTATGATCATGATCATTATTAGGATTAGGATTATGATTAAAATTCAGATTAGGATGATAATCATGATTAGCATTGACATTCGCCTTTTATGATTACCATTAGTATTAGAAATATCATATTACTATTAGCATAAGCATATTAGTACTAACATTATCATATTAGGATTTATATTAACATTGGCCTTAGGATATATTAGTATTAACATTAGTATGTTATAGTTAGAATTAACATTGACATATAAGGATGAACATTAAACTACCATCAGGGTATATTAGTATTAGGATTAGGATTATGATTAGGATTAGTATTATGAATAATATTTGGATGATGATTAGGATCAAGATTAATATCAGAATTAGAATTACGATTAATATTAATATTAGAATTAGTATTAGGATTATAGTTAGTATTAGTACTAGGATTACGGTTATATTAGGATTATGATTAGGATTAGCATTGGGATTATGATTATGACCAGAATTAGGATTAAAAATAGGATCAACATTAGGATTATGATCAAGATCATGATCATGATTAAGATTAGGATTATGAATAGGAATACGATTATGAATATGATTTATATTAGGATTAGCACTAGCATTAACATATTATCTTTAGCATATTATGATTAGTATTAGCATTGTCAATAACATATTAGTATTACCATTAGCACATATTAGTGATCAAATTAAGATTAGGATTATGAGTATTATTAGTATTAGAATATGGATAATGATTAGGATACATATTGCGATTATAATTAGTATTAGGATTAGAATTAGGGTTAACATTAACATTATGATGGAGGACAAAAATTAGCATTAGCATTAAAATTAGGATTAATATTGTGATTAGGATTATAATTAATATTAGCATTAGCATTAGCATTAGAATTAGCATTGAGATTGTATTCGGATTAGCATTGGTATTAGTAAATTGACATTACCATTAGGATTAAAATTATCATTAGCATTACCATATTAAGATTATTAATATTAGTATTAGCATTCGTATTAGCATTAGCATATTATGAATACCATTACCATTGACATATTAGGATTAATATTAGGATTAGCATTAATATTGGTATTAACATTCACATTAGTATTAAAATTAGGATTAGCATTAAGCATTAGCAATAGCATTAGTTAGCATTAGCATCAACATTAGCATTAGTATTAGCATTAGCATTTTAGAATTAGTATTAGGATTAGGATTATGATTAGTATTAGGATTACAATTAGTCTTAGGATTAAGATTATGATTAATATTAGTATTATGATTAGGATTAGCAGTAACATTAAAACTGCATTAGCATTAACATTAGCATATTATGATTAACATTAGCATAGTATCAGTAAGAGTAATATTGTTATAATCAAATTATTAATAGTAATAGCAATAATAATAGTAATAGTAATGATTATAGTATCAGTATCAGCATCAGCATCAGCATCAGCATCAGCATCAGCATCAGCATCAGCATCAGCATCAGCATCAGTATAGTATTAATATTAGTATTAGTATTTTTTAGAGTAAAATATTAATGTTAATATTTGTATTTGTATTATTATTAGTATTAGGATTATTTATACCGGGAATTAGATTATGATTATGATTATAATTATAATTATGATTATGATTAATAATTATGATTAGTATTAAAATTAGAATTAGCATTAACATTAGAATTACTATTAGAATTAGCATTAGCATTAGCATTAGGATTTGAAGTAACATTATAATTATGCTTAGGATTAGAATTGACATAACAATTGGGACTAGAATTAGTATTAGGAATAACATTAGCATTATCATATTACCATTGCCATAAATATCAACATTAAAATTAGTATTAGCAATTTTGAGTTGCATCAGTATCAGTAGTAGCATTACCATTAGCAGTAGCAGTAAAAATAGAATTACGATTATCATTAGTATATAAAGATTGGAATTAGTACATTAGGATTAACATTAGCATTAGTATATTAGAATTAGCATTAGTATTAGCATTAGCATTAGCATTAGCATATAAGTATTAGTTTAGTATTATTATTAATATTAGTATTTGTATAAGCATTAGGATTAAGATTAGAATTAACATTAGCATTACCGTTAGCATATTACAATTAATATTAGTATGAATATTAGTATGCATATTAGTATATGAATATTAGCATTATGATTATGATGCATATTAGTATTAGCATTATGATTAGAATTATTATTGCAAATTAGTATTAACATTAGCATTAGCATATTAGGAATAGTATTAAAATTAGTGTTAGCATTAGCATATTTGCATTTCTATAATGATTAGAATTATGATTCGTGTCATTATTAGAATTAGGATTATAAGTAGAATTAATATTAGAATTCAGATTAGCATTACCATTAGGATTAGGATAAGGATTATAATTAGGATTAAAATTATGATTGAAATTAGTATTAGGATTACAATTAGGGTTAGCATTAGCATTAGTGTTAGGATTATGATTAGTGTTAGTACTATAATTAGGATTATCATTAGAATTACAAATAGTTATAGTATTATTACCAGATTAGTCTTAATATTAGTATATTACTATTAGTAATGGTAATGGTAATGGTTGATATTGGTATCAATATTGGTATTGGTATTAGTTTGATGTTAGTATTGGTAATGATAATGGAAATGGTAATGCTAATGATATTGGAATTGGTGATGGTATTGCTAATGGTAACAGTAATGATAGCGATAATTGTCATGGTAATGGTTATGGTCATGGTCATTGTCATGGTCATGGTAATGGTAATGGTAATAGTAACGATGATGGTATTGATAATGGTATTGATATTAGTATATGTATTGGTATTGATATTAGTATTTGTACTGATATTGGTATTGGTATTGGTAATAATATTGAAATTGGTAATTAATTGTATTGATATTGGTATTGGTATTGATATTGATATTGGTATTGGTATTAATAATTGTACTGATATTGGTATTGGTATTGATATTGATATTGGTATGCATTGGTATTAGTATATTAGTATTAGTATTAGTATATTAGTATTAATATTAGTATATTAGTATTAGTATTAGTATTAGTATTAGTATTAGTATTAGTATTAGTATTAGTATTAGTATTAGTATTAGTATTAGCATTAGCTAATTAATATTAATAATAGTATTAGTAATAGCATTAGTATATTAGTATTAGCATATTGGAATTAATATTAGTATGAATATTAGTATTAGGATTAGCATTATGATTAGAATTAATATTAAGATCAGCATTATGATTAGAATTATAATTAGAATTATGATTTTCATTACCATTAGCATTAGCATAAAAGGATTGGTGGATTAGTATTAAGTTAGAAAAAGCATATTTGCATTTCTATAAGGATTAGAATTATGATTCGTTAAGATTATGATTAGAATTAATATTAAGATTAAGACTAACATTGTCATTAAGATTACAATTTGGATTAGAACTATGATTGAGATTAGTATTAGAATTAAGATTAGAGTTAATACCAGGATTAGGATTAGCAATAACATTAGGATTACTAACACTAATAGTGATAGTATTATTATGATATTAGTATTAGTATTAGCATTAGTAATGGTAATGATAATGATCGGTATTGTTATAGGTACTGGTATTGGTATTAATAATGATAATGACAATAGTAATAGCAATTGTATTGGTGATGGTAACTGCAATGGTAATGGTCATGGTTATGGTAATGCAAATGGTATTGGTATTGAGGATGGTAATGGTAATGGTAACGGTAATTGTATTGGTATTTTTATTGATATTGGTACATGTACTGGTATTCATTACTTACACAATACATAATATATTTTTTATTTTCTTTTACTTTTCAACTACTTTGTATTGCATATCATTGATCTTACTATTTCGATAACTTTTTTTAAAATCAAATATTTATTTTTACGAAGAATACCCCGTGCAACGCACGGGTGAGGTACTAGTTACGATGAAAATTAATGTTTTCATGAAAAAAACACAGAATTATAAAAAAAATGTTTTTTTGCGCAAATTAATGTTACTGTGAATATTATTACTGTGAAAGAGAAATCAATATTACTCTGAAAATTAATGTCATTGTACATTAATGTTATTGTGAAAAAGAAAAAAATAAAAATTAATATTATTGTTGAAGTTAATATCATTGTAAAGATTAATGTTAGGTGGAAAAAAAAGATCATATTTTTGCGGCCGGCAAACCGACCGTTGACCGCCTGTCTCCGGCGTTGACTTTTGTTTTTGATTTTTTTGTTTTTTCCTTTAAATTATTGTGTTAACAATAAAATTATTATCTGAGACAGTAATATTGAATGCCAAAACAGTATTATTACTCTCCCAAACAGTAATATTACTGCATGAGACAGTAATATTAGGATCGAAGACAGCAAAATTGCAGGCTAAGAGCCTAAGACGATAAAATTAATTGCTACAGTAAAATTATTGTCTCAGACAGTAATATTACCGTCTCAAACAATTAAATTACTGTCTCCGACAATAATATTATTGTCTCTGAGAAAGTAATATTAATGAAAATAATTTTTTTGAAGAAAAATAAAAAAGTCAACGACGGAGGCCGACGGTTGACCTGCCGGAAAAAAAATCCATTAAAAATAGTTAAAAGATCAAAAAAAAAAAGAAAAACTCAACGTCGGAGACGGTCTCTGGCGGTGGCGTTCAAAATTGGAATAACGGTCAAAATTGGTTAATTGGTGAAATTTGGTTAAATTGGGGTGTAAATCATGAAATTGCAGTTGAATTAGGGTTTCAAGGAGTTGGGGTTAATTTTGGTATATATAAAAGAGTTTTCGTTATTTGCAAATAAGTTTGAATGAGGTGGATTTATTTGCAAAAAAAAAAAAAAAAAATATTATGTTGTAGATTTTCTTTGGATGTTAAATACCAATCCTACCCATAATGATTTATAAAACCCTAACTTCTCATATTTTCCAATAATGCCGCCTCACAATGAGAAAATTGAGTCAGTTGTTGTGGTTTTGTTAGCAGCTCTAGGGTTTCTTGGGTATATTGAACGGAGGACGGCGTTGATGGAGAAAATTTGCGCAGGTTGGATCTTAATCGACTATATTCAGTAGTCGATTAAGGTTAATCAACTATGTTCAGTAGTCGATTAAGGTTAATCAATTAAAAATTTTGTAATTTGTTGTTTTGTGAAAAAATAGTTTGTTTTCATTGTTTTTTGTATTTTTGTTTGAAAAAAAAATAGTTGGTTTTGTATTTTTATCGTTGTTTTTTGTTTTGTTTACAATTATTTGCTATTTTTTGGGTTCTGCTGTTGAATCGTGTTCGTTGTCATAACAACATTATGGCTGTTTTTGTTACTTTTTGAAATTGATTGCATTAATCAACTACGATTTTAGTAGTCAATATCTTTAACCGACTATGGTTTAATAGTCGATTAATATACATGGCATAAAAAACTGAGAATTAATTTTTTAAAAAAAAAAGAAAAAAAGAAAAACCGAGAATTAATTAAAAAAAAATGAGATAATTTTTTTTTTTGAAAAAAAAAATGAGATAATTTTGGAGTTAGAGAAGAATGAGAAGGAACATGATTAATTAGTTGGCCTCTTTGATTAAAAGATTTAAGAGGGATTTCTCAAAGAACC
This sequence comes from Erythranthe guttata, assembly GCF_056151865.1. Taxonomy (NCBI): domain Eukaryota; kingdom Viridiplantae; phylum Streptophyta; class Magnoliopsida; order Lamiales; family Phrymaceae; genus Erythranthe; species Erythranthe guttata. The sequence continues at coordinate 10,232,698 of NC_142535.1, read as the reverse complement.
CCAATTAATTAATTAGTTAAGAAATGTATAGATCCCAATTAATTAATGGGGTTTTTGTGAATAAGTCCCCAACCAAACATGTTTATTATTTTAGGTTTATGGGCTATATCTCTTTCACCAATAAGCCCATCCCTTTAATATTTATTATAAATAAAGGAAACATTCATGTATATGCCAATATTACCCTCAACCATTTATACCCAATTCTTAATTGTAACCCCAATTTAATCAATTTTGTCCACAAAAATCCAATTTTTACCACAAAATTTCAATTTTGATTTTTTTTTAGCATACTTCAATATGCTCCAATTTCATCATTAACTTAATTTAATCTCAATTTGACCCCAAATTTCACAAATTATTCAATTTTGACCCAAAAGTTTTTTTTTTCAATTTTTTTTTTTGCCGTCGCATTCCGGCGTTGACTTTTCAAAAAAAAAATTCTTTCGAAATTTTTCGCCGGTTTCCGGCGTTGACTTTTTTCTTTTTTTTACTTTTTTCTTTTCTTTTCTTCCGAATTTTTTTGCCGGTTTCCGGCGGTCTCCGGCGTTGATTTTTTTTAGTGTTTTTTTAAGTTTTTTTTTTTTTTTTTTGTTTCGTTGGTTTTTTTTTTTTTTTTTTTACGTCCGCCGCTAAACGTTGATCGTAATTGTGTTGTGAATGACAGTAAATTAACGTAATTATACTGTCAATGACAGTTAATTAACGTTATTGTACTGCCGTTGACAATACATTTATGTAATTGTGTTGCCGTTGATAGTAAATTAATGTAATATTATTATTTATTATTTTTTGTTGTTTTTTTTTTTTTATTTTGTTTGATTTGTTGACAAGTCAACGTAATTATATTACTGTCGTTGACAGTAAAATAACTGTAAACACAATAATATTATTGTCAACAACATCAATATTATTATTTTTTTGGGTTTTTTGTTTTGTTTGAGTTATTCACGGAGTAACGTAATAATATTACTGTCTATTATTGTAATATTACTGTAAACACAATAATATTACTGTGATTGACGGTAATATTACTGTTGTTATAGTAATATTGTTGTCAACCACATCAATATTATTATTTTGTTTGGATTTTTTGTTTGTTTGAGTTATTCACGGAGTAACGTAATAATAATACTGTCTATTATTGTAATATTACTGTGGTTGACGGTAATATTACTGTTGTTATAGTAATATTACTGTCACACACAGTAATATTAATTCTTTTGGTTTTTTATTATGTTTACATTTGTTGAGCGGTCAACATAGTAATATTACTCTATTACACAATAATAATGAGTTTTGTTGTGTTAATATTACTGTGCTAGAGATTAATATAACAATATTACTGTGTTAAACTGTAGTTTAGTTAATTTTACTGTGTTTAACAGTAATATAGTTAATATTACTGTCAATCACAACAATATTGTTGTGTAAACGAAAAAAAAAGTTACAGAAAGAAAGAAAGAAAAAAAAAATTTGAAAAGTCAACGCCGGAGACCGGTGGGAAAAAAAAAGTTTTTGAAATTTTTTTTTTTTTTGAAAAAAAAAAGTTTTGGGTCAAAATTGAATAATTTGTAAAATTTGGGGTCAAATTGAGGTTAAATAAAGTTAAGGATGAAATTTGAGCATATTAAAGTATGAGGGGTTATTTTAGTCCTTTACAAAAATCTGGACCATGTGTGGACTTATTGGTAAAGGAGTTTTTTGTCTGGATCTTTTTATGAATAAGTACCCATTGATGGGCTTATTTGTAAAGACCCCTTAATTAATTAGTTAAGAAATGTATAGATTCTTTATGATTTTCTGTGTAAGGCATCAGATCATACACATTAAATTATGTTTATTAATTCCAGTATCTTAGTTTAGACAAGACAATGAAGCGCAGTTGAGAACTACTTCTCTTTGGAAGCAGAATAATAAAAGAATAATTATTTATTTAATTCATCAGAAACACAATATGCTTTTCAATGCACATTCCTATATAATGCACATTCCTATATATGAATTCTGCTACTTTTTCTTGTCCCGTACGACAATTCCCAAGGAATTTTATAATTCTAGTGAGTGTCAAAATCATGAATTTAATTAAAATAGAATTATATATATATTCGTGTAAAATAAGTTAATGCAAGTGTTAATATAAAAATCCAAAAAGGTTTTGAAATTTTGTCGTCGTTTGGATGTTGTGATATATATATATGGAACTTAAGTATGGATGTAATATTTCTTGATTAGATTTTTGGTGGTTTGCTTAGGGATTTTTCTGGTACGTTGCTTCTTGCTTGGAGGATATTCTTATTAACTTTACAGAAACAAAGGGAATTGATAAATAATGTGAGTAATTTATTAATTATTATCTGTTGGCTCAGTTGATGATTATTTCTCTTCAAATGATTAAAGTTTGATGAAAACATGTTACAATAACTATAAAGTTCACACACAAATGAACTTTATAGCTTAGAACGGTCACACGGTTATTGAACAACATTGTAGGTCTTGATGGTACAATACCTGTAGTTCGATTGGGACATATGTTTGTCAAATGAATCGTACTATACGTTAACTATAATTTAAGGTTTTTGCAAACATTTCATTTGTAATTAGGGAATTATGATACGTAGTTTCTAGACGTCAATCATAATTCGTTGGGCGTTGACCGATATGATCGGCTATGAAGATTAAAATATATGTTAATCTACATCGGGACAATTGGAACAAATCCGTAATCGAATAAAGAGTTATTCGAATCACAAATAGTTGTCAGCCCACAACTAGTTTACACCTGTATTATATTATTGAGGGTCACACTTCTTGTGGAGAAGATCCCTTAATATGGTAATGTTAATTAGTTAATCTTAGCTAAGTCAAAGTTCAATATGATTGAATCTAAAATTATTATAATAGTCGATTATGAACTAGAAGAAAAAGAGGAAATCATTTAAATGGATTTCAAGTGATCTAAATTGTGAATTTTCCCGATTTAGTAGGTACCGTTGAAATAGAGATTTCCAAAAGTGGAAAAGTGAAAAATGCAATATTTACTTGAATTCACGAAGAACGAATATATAATTGTTATATATTTCGGAGTTACCATTTGAGAGTTAGAAATTTAAGAAAGAGTTTTAGAAGATTTCTAATGGGCTTGCGCTTAGATTTTTAGGTCAAGTAAGTGACTTAATGTAGTCAAATAAACCTCTGTAAATAAGAGCCTTGGGATAAAGAAATCAAACACAACAATTAATATATCTCTCTCGTAGGTCTTGGCCGCCCCTCTCTCGCCTCTTCACTGCCCCGCCGCCGCCAGCACTCCACCGTCGCGATGCCGCTGCCTCCCCTCTTTGTTTTTTCTTCCGTTTTCTTTCACCTATTAAACCTTACAATTTTCTAGTGAAATTCGATTACGACGAAGAAGATTGGCAATCATTGCTCCAGTGAAGGACTTCGATGAGACCACATAGTTTTTTTATAGAGCTTACGCATATACGACTACGAGTAGATAATCAATTTTTTTTTATTCAATTATGATTAAATTATTTAATTATTTGAATCACATGAATTTTATTCAATTTAATTTAAACACATGATTTTGCATGCTACTTGATTATGCTATGTTGATGAACTTGTTATTCATATAAATCGCATGATATAATTTTTTTAAATTCCGTTGCGTTATGTATGTAGAGTCCCAAAAAATAAAACAGTTAGCTGTAGTCATACATAAAGCAAGGTGTAATTCATCTTAAGCTCAAATTTGTTCATCGATCTCTCTTTTTCTTCTTTTTTTCACACCACTAGTTGGAATGTACAATTTCCAATCATCCATCCAAGTTAGATCGTCATTGTCACGAACACTTTAATTTTTAAGTTGAATTCGCCGCACATGACTTGAAGATATGGTTGAGGGTTTCTTTGTAAAAATTAAAAAAACAAAACAAGAAAAATAAAAATAACATCATCAAATTATTTTTTCCACAGGCCGAACAAAAAATTTCACGACGGTTTGATATAATGGCAAAGAAAACCTAGGCGAACGTTTTGTACCAAAAAGAAATCTAATTTCTTAGTGAAAAAAATTGATTTCCTAAAGTTGGGTTCCATTTCACTTGTTTCAGTCGGATGTAGAACATGGTTTCGAGATGAAAAACAGATGATGCTTATAATATATATGGATAAAACATGAATGGATAAAAGATAAGTCAGGTAAACAGACAATTAGGTAGTAAGAAGGGAATATAAATCGTGCTTATGTAGCATATCGAAAAAACAAAAATTAACATGGTCATCATCAATATATATGTATATAGGTACGTAAGTACTGGATCTAAATAATTCAGCTGACCAGAAATGTGAGGTTACATAGTACGAATATTCGCCTTACCTACAAAACACACTGTACTATATATGAGATGTGACACGTCAGAGAATTGTGCCATATTACATATATAGTGTTTTAAGTGTGTTTTATTGGTAAGGCGAACATATATTCTCCTATCCGTTCGATCAGCAAATTGAAGCTCGTTTGCACTAATTAACTCCCTACAATCCAGGTTAATTCCTAATTAGCTCGAATACCAAACCACCAAACTCGAATTATCGTGCATCACATATAGAAGAAAAATCAATGAAATGCAAATAGAGCATGCATTCACTTGAAATTTCAAACTCAGTATACCTATATAACAAACCTTTTGACCTTTGCTCACCTAACAAAGTTCAAATTAAGAGCAAAAGTCAGGCTAATTATATATATATATATATATATATATATATATATATATATATATATATATATATATATATATATATATATTTATATACTTCATATTTTCGTGGTCGTCATCCAATACATATTTATAACCTGCAAAGATTTTTCTTATCAAGATGCATGTGCATGCATTATCATCTACCTAACTAATTTGACATTACCAACTAACTGTAATGTTTGTCTCAACTTATAATTTCAATATAATGATGTTTATATTGCATCACTATGTTTTCCAGTCGGTCGTCACGAAAAGTAAACATTATATATGTTGCTTCTCGTTTTAGAGCTAGGTCAGTATTCGCAAGAAAATATAATATATGCATAACTTTATAATTCTTATATAATTAGATCCCTACATTCATTCATATCTTAATACATTGTTTTTCAGAAAAAAACACAGGTTATAACACATATACACTTTCAATTTTTTAGGGTTTATAAATTCATTCAGGTAGGAATTTAGCATGACTAAAAAGCTCGTTCGAAAGCTCTACATTCACAAGACATACTCAAGGAGAGAGGGTACTCATTCCACACTTAGACAGTGTATAAGTCGTACAAATAATCTTCGATGTGGGACAAACAGCCAATACAACCAACTAACTTATATAACCACACAAAGTAATTATTAGGGTTTTCAATAATATTAAATCCACAAGAAATTCTAACCAGGACCAAGTAAAGTACACTTACAATGTGATTGGCCTATACTACTCGAGAACAATGATCGATCACAATGTAAGTGATATCTTACTTGCCAAGTGATAATAATTAAGTTCGATTTAATTCATCCCAAATTAAATATACACCACCAAATAAAAATATACAACATTGAGATCATATATGATCTTCTTATTGAGTTCCGGGGTACCTCGTCTTTTGATCAATGCCAAAATTATTTGAAGTAGCAGCTCCAAAAACCAACGAGTTCATCTCACCCCATTCCATGCTTGCAGTAGTATAATTACTACCGTTAACAATATCATCGTAAAAGAACTCCAGCCCTCGTAAATTGTCTTGATTTTCACACACAACGCGTTCAATTTCAGCCGTGAAGCTAAAGCCTGGCCCGTTCAACAAAGTACTCATATCGAAAAGGGGTTCATTATTTGGCAAACAAGGAACATCTTGACATGTTGCATCATGCAAAGGAATTTGAGAAGAGGAATTCGGTAGGGCATAACCGTAATTAACCGGTTGAATGAGTAGTGACTCATCTATGGCGGGATAATAATGAAATTTGAGATCTTCACCATCATCAATAACATTATTTTGATTACCGCCATTCGAGAATCTTCCTCCGAGTTTAACGAGTAGCTTTCGGATGTTAGAGTGGTCGTTGTTAAAACGAGGCTCTTGGTCCGAGTAGGGTATAGGTGGAAGCAGTACATCGTGAGGAGGAAGTTGAGCAGCTGGCGGCGGCGGCGGCTCGTAGGCGGCAACCGGAGTTTGGCCGGAGTAGTAATTGTGCTTTCCTCCTCTTGCAGTACTCCTCCTCCTCGCTTCGTGTAATTTATCCTTGCGCTGCTTTCCGAGGAGTTTTTTCTTAAGCCTTGTGTTCCAATAGTTCTTTATATCGTTATCAGTTCTCCCAGGGAGCTGAGCTGCAATTATTGACCACCTCACTACCAAAAAACAAGGCTTTAGTGACAGCCGATTTTGTCACAAAAAGCAACAAAATCAGTCACTATTAAGCTTTAGTGACGGCATAGGGACGGAATATGTCTGTCAAAAAAACCCTCGTCACTAATTTAATTAGTCACGGAGATTTTAATTCCGTCACACCGTTTTTCACAGAAACGTTCGTCACAAATGAAAGTAATTCCGTCAAAATTACCATATCGAAGACACCTAAAATATATGACGGATTCCGTCACAAGCAATATTTTTCTGTCAATAATTTGTCACTACCTAACAAAATGTTTTCCCTAAAATTGTGACGGATTCCGTCAAAGTCAAGTTTTTGCAGTCAATAATCCGTCCCTAAACTATGTGACGGATTCCGTCACAAACAGTTTGTGCTGTCAATAACCCGTCCCTAAACTATGTGACGGATTCTGTCACAAATAGTTTGTATTGTCATGAATCCGTCAATAAACATGAAAATATTTTTCCTAAAATCTGTGACAGATGCCGACATAAACAATTCCTGTTGTCAATAATTCATCACCAATGAAAGAAAGATTTCGTTATATATTTGTGTCACAAAGAGCGTCACAATTAGTCACCAATCCTCTGTCACAAACACTTTGTCACAAATTGTCCGTATCAAAAGAAATGTACAACAAAACCAATAAAATGATCATATAAGTATATTAAGACAAAACCATTATCTCTGTTGTGATATTTCAAAAGTTTGATAATATATCTAATGGTAAAAATATACTACAAATGTCGAGCCATAAATATCATATATAACAAAGACCCAATCTCTAAACTATTGTCTTGTATCACCTCCAACATCCGCAAGCCATGTTATCGTCGTTTATATTTCTCTCCCTCTCATCCCCTCAACCCCCACCAGTTCATCTTGGACGATCTTTCCAATTTGACAATTCGACAACTTCATACTATATCTGAGTAGCACGTGGTCCCTGCCCAACACTAGGTCTCACATCTGCATCTTTACGAATAATCTAAACTGCATCTGACAATGTAACACAAAAAGGTGAAATTTCAAATAAACTAAGTCCAATTTTCTTACATAAAGCAGAACCCCAAGAGAAAGAACACCAAAAGAAAATTACCCCCGATCACATACCGTATACCAGTTACTATAGCTGTTAAGCTTCCGTATTGAATATCCTGCCATAAAAAAATCAACAAAGATCAGAAATAATAAGAGGTATTGCCCAAAATATTAAACAGTTAAATTACCAAAACGAATATCAGAAAAACAAAATGTGCCAATTAGAGCCAACCATATATCGTATTCTAAGATAGAAGACAAATATTTTGATTAAAAAAGGAACAACTATTCCAAGCAAGAGCATAACCAAAACCTGTAGAATGGCCTGATTATACAAGTACCATTTTAATGTTGGAACAACTTCATGAGTATAAGCTGTGGTCCCCATGTAGGTGTTAATGCACCCAATATGTGAAGAGGGAGACGAAACAGAAGCTGCATAGCTTCTGCTTATGCGCAGGACTTAAAACGTCTTGGACCTCAGGGTCCATCTAATTAAAACACATTCAATAGTTTCGAATTCACATCATCCAATTATAATTACCTACAAACATCATTTATTGTTTTAGAAAGTACATATAGTATAATGCATATCTCTTATGCCTCTGTAGATAGCAACCACAGGCTAATGTCATAATCTACAATTTACAAGGATTTATTTCAAAATAATGGTGGGATATAGCTAACAAATAACCCCATACGCCCAAATTCAAGAGAATTTTTTACATCACCGAACCGAAACTTTTGCTGAATTAACCAATAAAGTCAAATACATCTAATATACACAATAAGGTCGACAATGCAAAATGTAAAGTGTCCCTCAATGTTGTGGCTCTAATTATCTCAATATGTATCAAACCATCACATTCTACTCGGTTTTCACCCACCTATTAATTTACAATTCAAACAGAAAAGCTACGCATATATATATATATATATATATATATATATATATATATATATATATATATATATTGATAAATTAATCCTGAAATTTACCTTCATGCCCAAATGATAGTGTACCGACGAGGACAATCGCTCGCCGCTGCCTTTGGGTGTAGATTCATCGTACAAATCAATTATGGTTCTCCGCCATCACATTTGTTTTGTTGCCCGACATTATAAATCATTTACCCCCGATTTATGCCGCTGCCGCCATTGCCCTTTGACGATGAGTGGAGAAAATTGAATTTGAAAGCGTGAGTGTGTGCCCGTGATGTGCAAAACTCAAAAACCTAAATGGCTTGTTTTGGGGGGGTTTCACTATGACGCCGTAGTGGGGGGAGTTAATGCTAAATTATCATTAATTTATTAACTTTTAACTAGTTTTTTTTTTTATTATTTAAATTCAATTGTTATCAATATCTTTTATCATCAGTTTGATAAAAACAAAATTAAAAAAAATATAGATATAAAAATTAAATAAGAAGGTCAGACCAATATTTTCCGCTTCATGTTCAAAAAATAAATTGTGGTTTTAAGTAATAATAATAATAATAATTATAATAAATCAAGAATCAAATTAATAATTTAGTGTACATTAAATGTGGTATTTTCAACATATATTGATATAACACTAAAATTTGTAAATAATAGATTTTCAATAATAAAACAAAAAAAAGGATAACATATAATAATAGTGTAACTAGCTTAAATACAATTTTTGTGCACGCCATTATAAGAAATATTTTAATAAATTGACTAATTATCCATTTTACATAATTTCTATAAGAAAATCAAATTACTTGAAATTGTTAATAAATTATAATAAATAGGTTGCATTTGTTATATTATTCTATATTTTTTTTCTATTATTTTATTTTTTATGGTTTCAAAATATAAAATAAATAGGGCCAGTTAGTGACATAATTGGGATTTTAACCAACATGTAAATAACTTTTTTTTGAGTAAATAAATAACATTTTTAAAGAGATATATATAGCGAACAAAGGTAGTGACAAACTATGAAGAAATTTAGATTGTGATGGATCTATGACTAAATAAATATTAGTAAGTGATTAATGAAGAATTTAAAATATGACAGAATTGTGAATGGATAATACGTGAGACATTTGTGACGAGAAGGATGTTGTGACGGATCAATGGCACAACTCAAGAATATGACGGATTTATGACTGAATTTTATGTGACGTGTTTGTGACAAAAAGGATGTGATGATGGATCAATGACATAACTTAGAATGTGATGGAGTTGTGACAAAAAAAATTGTGACGCATTTGTGATGAAAATGATGTTGTGACGGACCAATGACAAAACTTAGAATATGACGGTATTCGTGACAGAATTACATGTGAAATATTTTTGACGAAAAGATGTTGTGACAAATTTGTAACTCATACTAATTAAATTACATATCCATAAACAAATTATGACAAATACTATGACGGAATAAATTTCTGTTACAAATTATGTGACCGAAATGTGACCGAATATTTATTGTCACAAAATTCGTCACATAATTCATAACAATTGCGTCAAAAGCAATTGTAAATTGGTTTTATAAGAATCGATCACAAATTTGTCACTAATTCAGTCATTCATTGTGACAGATTTAGCCTGTCACAAAATTTCTGTTACAAAAGCCTTGTTTTTTGGTAGTGCCTGTTCATCAAATTTCAGATTATATATTATTTTGACCTAGCCAGTCGAAACTATATGTGTGTATATTAAAACAATATATATATAATATATACCTGCTACCGATGGTTATGTAGAGGCTGCAAATGATGTTGTCTTCATCTTGGGAGAAACCACCATGTTTGAGGTTGGGGCGGAGATAGTTCAGCCATCTCAGGCGGCAGCTTTTCCCGCATCTCTTTAGCCCTGCAGATTGAAATTCATTTCATTCGTAAACAAAATTAATTATATATATATATATATATATATATATATATATATATATATGTATATGTATATGTGGATATATATATACCGATCTTTTGAGGCAAAGAGATCCAGTTGCCGCCGGTGCCGTGTTTGTCGATGTAGGATTTGAGCTTGGAATCTTCTTCAGGAGACCATGGCCCTTTCTTCACGTTTGCTTTGTCACAACAAGGAGCTCTCCCCATTAATATCTATATGTATATATATGATCGGTCAGTCTTTTCTGAATATGTATATATATTTGCTTCTTTCTTGATATATCTTTGGAGTTGGGGTTTCTGATCTTTTGCTACTACAGAAAATTACTGTGCGCCCGTGTCTGTGTGTTAGAGAGAGAGAGAGAGAGAGAGAGAGAGAGAGAGAGAGAGAGAGAGAGAGCAGACATGAATGAATGAATGATTCAAAAAAGGAGCATATAGCAAAAAGTAGCTAGCTAGCTAGGGAGGACATACATATTAATTAGAAAATTATAAATAATGAAATGTGGCAGCTGAACAGAATATCAGTGTTTTATCTTCTTGTCTTTCTCTGACTAGAATCATTTATATACGTGGACAATTCAACCTAGTGCTAATCTTACTCAAAACATTGTGTGACCACTATATATGACCGTAATCCAAATGGAATTTCCGAACACGGATTCCAATTCCATTTTTTTTCCATTTGTTCCCACACTGTTTTTTATTTCAGAATCGAACTTATATGTATATGATATTTCCCAAAAATTCCAATTTTGGTTCTGATTTTCATTTCCCAGATGGTCCATTACCAAAAAGTTTACCGTGAGATATTTATTGATAGGGTAATGGCAAATAGGCCCATGACTATGACACTTAATTAAAAGAGGAACATTCAATTTTTTTGTCTTTCAAATAAATCCAGCCCATTCAAACTTATTTGCAAATAAGGAAAATCCTTTTATATATACCAAAATTACCCCCAATGCATTAAAACCCAATTCAACTCCAATTTCATGATTTACACCCCAATTTAGTCCAATTTCATCAATTAACCAATTTTAACCATAATTTCAGTTATGACCCCATTTTTGACCCGCCACCACCGGAGATCGCCGGTCGCCGCCGTTGACCGGCGTTGATTTTTTTTTTTTTTTTATTTGAAAAACTTTTTTTTCTTCCTCAAATTTTTTTCCGACCGGTCGCCGGGTCTCCGGCGTTGATTTTTTTATTTTTTCTTAATAATTTTGTTTTTTCTTAAAAAAAATATTTTAATTAATATTACTATCTTGGCTGCTAAATTACTGTCTCCGACAGTTAATTAACTGTCGGAGACAGTAATTTAACTGTTAATTGACTCTTTTTTTTTTCTTCAAAAATATTTTAATTAATATTACTGTATTCGTTGCTAAATTACTGTCTCCAGCAGTTATTTAACTGTCGGAGACAGTAATTTAACTGTTAATTGACTTTTCTTTTTTCTTAAAAAAAATTATTTTAATTAATATTACTGCATTGGATGCTAAATTACTGTCTTCAACAGTAATTTAACTGTCTGAGACAATAATATTAATAATATTAATGTTCGGGAAAATAATATTCATAATATTACTGTCCCAAACAGTAATATTACTGTCTGAGACCGTAATTTAGTAGCCAAGACAGTAATATTAATTAAAATATTTTTTTTCTAAGAAAAAAAATTCAAAAAAAAAAAAAAAAAGTCAACGCCGGAGACCGGCGGTTAACGGTGGTTGACCGGCCGGAAAAAAATTTCAGGAAAAAAAAAAGTTTTCAAAAAAAAAAATAAAAATAAAAAAGTCAACGCCGGAGACCGGCGGTCTCCAGCGGTCAACGCCGGAATCTGGCCGGAAAAAAAAACATTTCAAAAAAAAAATTATTTTCTGAAAAAAATAAATAAATTGGGGGTTAATGTGATAAATTTGTTTAAATTCGGGGTCAATGTGTAATATTAAGGAAGTTAGAGCATAATGGGTGGAATTGATAAGAATTATATTGTGAAGGGTATTTTAGACTAAAGACATGGGGATGAGTTTAATTGATAGACTGTTTTTTTTGTGCACCAAAATGCATTTAAGTCCCATGTGATGGGCTTTTTTGCCATTCGCCCTTATTCATAAAGATGTTCAAATAAAAAAATCTTAACAAAAAAGTTCGGATATTGTTTAAATGCATGTGTAAAAGAAAAAAATACTCCCCCATATTTTAATATGCTCTAATTTCATCATTTAATTCAATTTAATATCAGTATAACCCAAAATTTCACAAATTATTTTTCGACTGTCGCCGCCGATGCCCTTTTTGTTTGTTTGTTTTTTTTTTCGATTTCATACTTTTTTTTTCCTTTCTTATTCCGCCGGTCTCCGACATTGACTTTTTCTTCAACATATAACTATTGCCCTTTAAACAGTAATATTGTTGTGGTTGACAGTCATATTAACTATACTACAGTTTAACACATTAATATTGTTATATTACTCTCTAGTAGAGTAATATTAAGACAACAAAAATCAATATCATTGTGTAAAGGTAAACATAATAAAAAGTCAAAATAATTAATATTGATGTGGTTGATAATAATATTACTGTCATCTATACTAATATTACTAACGACAGTAATATTACCGTCAACCACAGTAATATTATTGTTTTTACAATAATATTACAACAGTAGACAGTAATATTATTACGTTAATCGGTCAACAAATCAAACAAAATAAAAAGGCCAAAAAAAATAATATTGATGTGGTTCACAATAATATTATTGTGTTTACAATAATTTTACCGTCAACAACAATAATATAATCACGTTGACTTCTCAACAAATCAAACAAAATAAAAAAAGCCAAAAAAATATTGGTTGAAAGTAATTGTACTGTCAACAACAATACAACTGTTAATGACAATACAATTACGTCAACGTTCAGTCCGGCGGCGGAAAAATGAGACAGAAAAAAAAATTCAACGCCGGAAACTAGCGGAAAAAAAAATCATAAAAAAAAGTTTAAGAAAAGAAAAGTCAATATTTAATTTTTGTGATCAAAATTAATTAAACTGTGGTTACAATTATGAATTGGGTTTAAAGGGTTGGGAGTAATTTTTTCATATACATTAATTTTGTTTTTATTTATAATACATATTAAAGGGATGTGTTTATTGGCAAAACAAATATAACCCCTGAACCTGTTATAATAAAGATGATTGGTCAGGAACTTAAGTATAACAACCCCTTCCGAAATGCCCAAATATTGCGCATTTCTCAGAAAAAGTTGTAACATTTTCAATCTTGTTGTAAATACTATAGATCATGGGTCTTCATATCTTAGCCACTTAGAGTGTAATTAACTTTCCACTTATATCATAACTTATCTCATTAGCTCTCGCTACTCCCTCAAGTGTCCGATGGTGTTATTAGTAGATTTTAGCGTATAGTGTTTTTGTTGTACTTGGATTTAAGCGTTTTAAGTAAGTCTTAACCCTTGCAATTTTGAGTAACATAAATGCTAATCTTGGATTATTGATATTTTAGAAAATTATTTTATGATATGAACCACACAAACATGTGATGAGACGCAATAACAATATTTCGGATATCTGATCCTGGACCATCAAAAAATTAAAGAATAATCAAAGAGGTGGTACCGCGACTTATTACTTATAAAGAAGCAAGAACCCTTGATATGTACGGCCACAATAAGTTTTAAGCGATATGTGCCCTTGTATTTGTAGGTTTCGACCTACATCAACTTGATATTGAGCTGATGTTTTGATATACTCCAACTCTTTCTAAACTACGATATCATCCCCTCGATCTATCTAATTTGGACCCTCGTCCCATACTCTTCCTCCTTAACGTGGGGCCAATCACATTGAAACTTTCATCATCTACCTCATTATCATGATGAGGTATAACAGGGTTGGTGAACATCGTCGTACTTGTGGCTCCCGAGTCGAAGCCTACGTAGTTCTTTATTTGTGCCTCTTCTCGTTCCCTCAGATCTTGGAGTCCAAGTGCTATATACAGTGGTTGGAAGTGTTTCCCCATTTGGCCGACTTCCTAAACTGTCGGTCCATTATCCTTTACTATCCTTCTTGGTCATGTTTAAAATATTGCAAATCAAATGTTAAAGAAAAATAATTTTCCTCACTATTGGCTCACGTGTATCACTCAATATAAATCTCGTGTTTCACATAGTCGGCTTTTACCCTATTTTTATCTCACTGCTCGTTCCTTTCTCCACTCAAATTTCCCATAGTTCCATAATTTTCAGCAACAATTCACTATCAAGAAATTAAGTTGGAAATATAAGAATTAATTGATAGAAAAATGAAATGGAATGAAAAATAGAATACGCACAGCAACTTAGCGAAATTTGGATAGCCACAAACAATTTATTTGCTGAGTTTTTGAATTTAATATTATAGGAAACAAAATATTGTAGGAAATAATATGAAACAAATAAAGAAGATAGGAATCAATTTGATGACAAAAGATTAAAAAATGAAACAAGATATTCAAGGAAATCAATGATCCAAAAGAAGATGAACAAGATTAATCAAGGGCAAATTACCAAAACCCCCCTGAGGTAAGGCTGAATAACGAAAATCCCCCCCTTGTTTGCGTAATTACGAAAATCCCCCTGAGGTATGTTGTCATCTTACAAATTCCCCCTACGGTGTTACTTCTGACGGAATCTTTTTGATTCCATGGAATATTCCTCCGAAAATGACATTCTTGCCCTTGAGGGGTAATTGTAAGCATATTAATTACTTAGGGGGTAAATTGTAATGTATTTAAAAAATGTAGTTATTTTAATTTTAAAACTATAATGTATTTCTTCATTTTATAATTATTAAAAAGATAAAATGTATATAAAATAATTAAAGATAACATTAAAAGTTTTTATTTCTTTTTTAATTTTTTTATATATTTTTTTATTCAATAAAATCGAGGTTACGTATTTTTGAAATACTCTCGTATTTCTTATTTTATGCTACAAATATTTTTAATAGTTTTTTTAATATTATGGTAATTGTCAATGTTTTATTATATTTTTTCGTCAAAAGTAACACCGTAGGGGGGCTTATAATACTTAAAAAACGTAGTTATTTTAATTTTAAAACTATAACGTATTTCTTCATTTTATAATTATTAAAAATATACAAAAAGAATATATAAAATAATTAAACATATCTTGTAACATAATTTTTTTTACTTGTTTTGTATTTTTTTTTTATATATTTTATATTTTTTTATTCAATCAAAACGAGTTTACATATTTTTGAAATATTCTCGTATTTCTTATTTTACGGTAAAAATATTTTTAATAATTTTTAATATTTGTTTAATTATATTTCAATTTTAAACAAACGAAATGTAAAAAGTATATATTAAATACAAATAAATCATAATATTCCATTGAGGGGGATTTTCGTAATTACGCCTTACCTCAGGGGGGTTTTCGTAATTTGTTTTTTTTCTTTTATTTTTTACATATTTAACAGAAGGGTATAATAGACTTTTCACGTTTTCTGTTAAAAAAAATTGGTCAACCGTTAGTCAAGGGGGATTTTCGTAATTACGCAAACAAGGGGGGGATTTTCGTTATTCAGCCTTACCTCAGGGGGGTTTTGGTAATTTGCCCATTAATCAATCCCAACTTAGGTAATGGAGAACAAAATCCCCATAACCTAGTGAAAAGTAATGAGCTTATTGCAAATACTACCCCGTGTAATCTTGAATTGTCAAATACCCCCCTGTGATAAAAAAACTCACTAACTCCCCCCTCTGTTAACATTTTCGAAGCACACCGCACCCTTTTTGATTTTAGGCTTTGACTAATGGTAAATAGACAAAAATACCCTAAGGGTTTTTTTAGCAATTAGTAAAGTATAATACACCAAAATTTTTGAATCACTTTAAATTTGTAAATATTATGTATTTATTAATTATTAAGAATAAAAAAAATATAAACAAGAATCAAATATATATTTTAATATTAAATTCTTATACACATTTTTTATAGTGTTTTTATATGTTTTGTAATTGTTTATGTTACATTTTATAATAAATAATAATAATCATTTAAAAAAAAAGAAAATACCCTAGGGGTTTTTCAACAATTAGTAAAGTATCTTTGATTTACAAATATTATATATATTTCTATTTTTATTTCTTTTTAAAATTAATTTATTTACACCAAATTTTATAACATAATTAATTTTAATTTTATAAGCATTATTTTTTATTAAATTTTGTGATATTAAAAGTTTTTTTTTTTTTTTTGTTTTTTTTTTAAAAAAAAATTCATTTAAAGACAAAAAAACCAAAAAAAAAAAAAGAAAAAAGAAAAGAAAAAGTCTTCTTCTTCCCCGGCCGCTCCACCCCATCCCAAACCCACCCAAACACACTTCATCGACCATTTCTCGAGCCCGCTACTGCTATCTCGCCGCCGCCCGACCACTAGCACACCGCTCCAGCACCACCACCTTCCTTCCAGCACCGCAACCCACCCACAACCGTAAAAATCTTTTCCAAATTTGCGAAGTCCTCTTTCCCAGCTTCACTCTTCCGGTCACAGCCCCAATCTCCAGAATAAAGGCGGCGACGGCGGCTGCGATAATGCAAAGAAGGGGAAGAATTCTTATTAACCATCTTCACCCATACACAACTCTCTCTGTCACTAAAAATTGGTGGTTCGAGACGGCGGCGTCGAGGGAGAAAAAATTGAAGAAGGAGTGGGTGGCGGTGGTGCGAGACGGCGGCGGTGGCCGAATGACTGGAACGGGGAAGACGAAGTGAAAACTCTTCTTTTCTCTTTTTCTTTTTTTTTATAATTATTTTGCAATTTTAGAAATTAAAATTTGGTCCTCAAGATTAGGTTTAATAGTCAGATTTTTTTATTTACTTTATAAAGGGGTATTTATGACATTTCACCGTATAAATACAATAAAAAATCGCACAACCCGCGAGTGAATGACACGATTTGCCTTCAGGGGTCCCGATGCTCTGACTTTGCTAACACAAGGAGGTGTTAGTGAGTTTTTTTTTGACAGGGGGGTATTTGACAATTAGAGATAACACAGGGGTGGTATTTGCAATTACCTCGAAAAGTAATTGGTGTTTTTATCCCAAAAATACATCTTAGCAAGAAGTGTTTGCAAGGACACCTTGACAGAGCATTTAAGTGCCATTGTTACAGTTGTTGCAATGACAAGTGCTTAGAAGATCTGGAGAAAGGTAGACCCATCGTCTGAAGGAGGTCCAAGAGTGCGGGTTGAAAAACCTACCATGTTGATGATGCTAAAGTTAGATCACCTTAGATAGTTGAATTATGATGAGCTGGAAGAGCATAGTGGATCACTGACTCACGAGCTTGATGACCTTGAGATACCTACGATCATAGAACACGTAAGCTAAGCCGGGGGTTGATCCGGCGGAAACCCCTCCGACGCTCAAGTCAGACGTGCTGATCATAGAAATAGTCCAGAGAATACGTATTGTAGTATTGCTCAATTAATAGGATGTACCCGAAAGAATGAGTTCAACCTTTATTTATAGCTTAGTTGAGATTGTCGGGCCCAAACCTTACTTGAAGGTGATTGGGCCTCGGTGATAGTGGTCTTCGATATTGGGCTCATGGCCCAGCAGGTAAATAATTTGTAGGCCCATTGGGTTGGACCAATTAGGCATATCACATGTGAAAGACAAGAAGTTCGAGTAATATGCAAAAATGCCGTTTAACATAAATATGTAATAGTGAATATATATAGAGTATATTTGTATCGGAACAACATTAAATACCTTGCTATTTATTGTGCTTTACAAACTAAAATTTGTCATAGCACACAAACTCACATTATAACATATACTTCTTTTAGAACAACTGTAGTGTAATAACAAACTGTAGACTTTTGTAGACATAAATAAACAAGGTCAGTTATGGACTTTAACAAGCATGTATATCATGGGACATTCATTTTCGTCAAGCAAATGTCTTTGAATTCAAATCAATGCCTGGATACACCTTGTGTCTACGAAAGGCCTAATGGAAGCATACTGGTTTTAGTTGTACGTAGATGATATTTTCCATATAAAAAATGAGGTACGAGTCTAAGCATATATATTAGACTATGTATGAGTATCAAGTTAATTAAATGTAAGACTAAGGTCAAGCATAATATTTTTTATTTGGATAAAGCAAATGGGAGATCACAAGAATAACATGTTAGATCTTACACAAACAAGTTATATAAAAATACTGATATACCTAATTGGGCCGACCCAATGGGCCCCAAAATTTATCTAATAATTGGGCCCACTACACGAAAGCCCAAACACCTTCAGAATAAGGGTTGGGCCCAACAAAGTAAACCCAACCCAATCAACGACATATAAATAGAGTTTTTTACTCATTTGTTAAGGTACGTTCTATTATTGACAAGTAATCTAGAGTTTTGTTTTCTCTACCATCTCCTCGATCCGTACATCTGACTTGAGCGTCGGAGGGGTTTCAGCCGGATCAACCCCCGGCTTAGTTCACGTGTGTTCATTTCGCAGGGACCTCAGGATCATCAATTTGTTAAGCTACTGATCCGCTTTGCTCTCCCAGCTCGTTTTCTACACTACCCCAGGTGGTCTATGTAATTAGCATCATCATTTTGGCGCCGTCTGTGGGAAAGATGCAAACCACATCACGTAGCCAGCAAGATCATCCTGAGGCATCCGCTTGGAGAGAAAATGACACAGCTAGCAACCTCCCAATCCGCGGAGGCTCTAGCTTGCCACCTCCTCCACGTGTTCCGGATCCGCCTCGCGAGGTTCAGGTGATCCCCCCTCGGGACCTACCACTCGCCGCTCCGCTACTCCCTGCTCCTCGAACGGTTCAGATAACCGAGGATGCGGTCCAACGCATGATAGCAGAAGCCACAACTCGCACCGCCACAGAGGCCGTGACCCAATATATCGCCACGATGGGAGCAAATGCTCCCAACGCGATACCAGCACCTGCTCCACCTGTGGTGCCATGCACCTATGGCACCGCCGCCAGTCCAGAACCAAATAAGTATCTCCTCCTCCACCTCGGACCCACGGTCCCGAGTGCAACTATCCACCAATCATAGAGGGGCACAACCCAGACAGCAACGTCAGCGCTCACCCCCACGGGGAAATGCATCTCCACAGAGATTCCATCTCTTTAATGAGGGAGAAGACGAGGTAAACAGCAGAATGTCTCGCCAAATTTCCTTCCACCAATTGAACAATCCAATTGGCGGAAGAATGCCCCCCCAGTAAGACGTAGTCCTTTCACCATGGACATCCTCAACGAGGTATTACCTCAAGGAGTGAAGATCTCGGGGTTACCTCAGTTTGAAGGGACCACCGATCCACAAGAACACATAGAGAAATTTCACGCCATGGCGGATTTATATGGCCCAACATATGCCGCAATGTGCAAAATGTTCCGGACCACTCTCTCCAAGCGGGCCATGAATTGGTTCAACTCTCTACCTACAGGATCGATCGACACCTTCGCTCGATTGTCAACACGCTTCACCAATCAATTCGCCATCAACAAACAGTATGCCAAGACCCCAGCCCACCTTTTCTCTGTAGTACAGAGAGACAACGAAATGCTCCGCAATTACATCAAGCGTTTTGTGGAAGCCGTCCACGAAGTCCCAAGCGTAGGACAAGACACGCTCTTCGGGATCATGCAACAAAACTTGAAGCCGGGTAGGATCAAAGAATGTATTGCCGGAAGGCCTCCAGGCAACCTAGAGGAATTGCTGAACCGAGCCGAGAAATACGTACGAATAGAGGAAGCCTCTACCCATGCTCCTCCCAAGAGGAAGATGCAAGATGACCGACACGACGTTAGAAGACGAGACGATCGACGTCCTCACTCCCACCTCAAGGACAATCAACTTCCTCCTACAATCGGTTCACTCCGCTAAAAACTCGCCTCACAGAAATCCTTCATGTGATAGAACAAAGAGGTCTAGCAGAACCTCCACGCCCAATGCAGCCAAATGCGAAACGAGAAAAATCGGATCGCTACTGTAGATTCCATAAGGATAGAGGACATACTATCGAGGAATGTGCACAACTCAAAGTAGCAATTGAGAAGTTGATCAAGCAGTGACACTTAGGCCAATACATCGACAAGCCTCGAAACAAGCGCCGTGATGACCTCCCACGCCGAGATAACAATCGAGATCCACCGCAATGACGAGAAGAGGGGGGTCATCGGCGCGAACAAGATAACAATGATAATAAACCCACCCGGGGAGTCATTGCCTTTATCTCCGGAGGACCGGCGGGTGGCGACTCACAAAATGCGAGACGCTCCCTCGCTCGGTCAGCACGTATGAATCAAGAGCATGCCTTTCCATCCGCATCTATCTATCAGATACGAAGACCTGATCATAGCATAGTCTTCAACTCCTTGGACCTTGAAGGTCCAGATGAATATCATGTCGATGCATTGGTAATCACAACGTCGGTGGCCAACTTCTTGGTTAAGAAGATATTAGTGGACGGTTGGAGCTCAACCGACATCATGTATCTCCACACATTCAAGCATCTGGGCATAGATAATGCCCAATTTTGCCCCATCACTACACCCCTAAAGGATTCACGGGAGAGGGCGTTTTATCCATGGGGGAAGTGGAGTTACCCATCTCCTTAGGGGACAATCCCTTGCCGAATTACGAAGATGATAAAATTCCTCATCGTCGACAAACCATCCCCTTATGACATCATCTTAGGGAGGCCAATGATCCATATATTCAAGTCAGTGCCTTCATCTTATCACCAAAAGTGGAAATTCTCCACTCCTTATGGAATGGGAGAGGTAGTCTTGTAGATGGACGTCTCGCTCGAGAATGTTATGCAAGAGCTCTACGTGAGCCATCTAAGAAACAGATTCCTTTCGGGAGAGGTGATGACACCCCAAGGCACGACAAGCGGAAATGGATCAACGCAGCCATCGAGGACGATAGAGAAATCCTCATCAGTGTACCTGACGACAACATCAAGCTAGAGGCCGTCGAAGAGCTTAAGCTCATAGAGTTCACACCTGGAGGTTATGCGTGAATTTCACCGACCTCAACAGAGCTTGTCCGAAGGACCCATTTCCTTTACCTAGAATCGACCAACTCATCAATTCGACCTCGCGATGCGAGCTACTCAGCTTCCTTGATGCATATCAATGATACAACCAAATCGTGCTCGCCCCAGAAGACCAAGAAAGGGCCAGCTTCGTCACCGATCAAGGCATCTACTGGTACCCAGTCATGCCTTTCGGATTAAAAAATGCGGGAGCCACTTACCAACGTCTAGTGAACGCAATGTTCGCAGACAAAATCGGCAAGAATATGGAGGTGTACATTGACGACATGCTCGTCAAAAGGGTTAAGGTCTCGGACAACTTAACTGATTTGGATCAGTGTTTCGCTATCCTGCGAAAACACAAGATGAAACTCAACCCCCTTAAATGTTCGTTCGGAGTTCGGGGAGGCAAATTTTTGGGATATATGATTTCGCAGCGAGGAATCGAAGATAATCCCACGAAAACCGAAGCCATCACCTCCATGGCTCCACCAACATCGATCAAGAAAGTCCAACAGCTTAACGGCTGACTGACATCTTTGAACAGATTCATCTCAAGCTCAGCGAACAGGGCTCTCCCCTTCTTCAAGATTTTAAGTGGAGGAAAAAAGTTTGAATGGGATGAAGCATGTCAAAAGGTTTTCATCGATTTGAAGTCATATCTTGCATCACCACCCTTGCTCACGAAACCTCAACCAGGAGACACCCTCCTCCTGTACTTAGCTACCTCAGCTGATGCCATCAGCGCAGTCCTCATCCGAGACGGAGGAAAAGGCCACCGACCCATATACTACATAAGTCGCGCCCTCCAAGCAGCCGAACAATGCTATACCAATATGGAGAAGCTCGCCCTCGCCCTCATCGACGCAGCTCGAAAACTCATTCGAAAACAAAAGATGAAACTCAACCCCCTTAAATGTTCGTTCGGAGTTCGGGGAGGCAAATTTTTGGGATATATGATTTCGCAGCGAGGAATCGAAGCTAATCCCATAAAAATCGAAGCCATCACCTCCATGGCTCCACCAACATCGATCAAGAAAGTCCAACAGCTTAACGGCTGCCTGACATCTTTGAACAGATTCATCTCAAGCTCAGCAGACAGGGCTCTCCCCTTCTTCAAGATTTTAAGGGGAGGAAAAAAGTTTGAATGGGATGAAGCATGTCAAAAGGCTTTCATCGAGTTGAAGTCATATCTCGCATCACCACCCTTGCTCACGAAACCTCAACCAGGAGACACCCTCCTCCTGTACTTAGCTACCTCAGCTGATGCCATCAACGCAGTCCTCATCCGAGACGGAGGAAAAGGCCACCAACCCATATACTACATAAGTCGCGCCCTCCAAGGAGCCGAACAATGCTATACCAATATGGAGAAGCTCGCCCTCTCCCTCATCGGCGCAGCTCGAAAACTCCGACTTTACTTCCAATCACATCAAGTGGTGGTTCTCACCAATTACCCCCTGAAGCAGATATTAAGGAGTCCCGAGACATTCAGGCGGTTAGCCAAATGGGCGATAGAGCTGAGTGAGTACGGGGTAGAGTTCAAACCCCGCCCCGCCATCAAGGCACAAATATTGGCCGACTTTTTAGTAGAAATGACCTCAGTAGAAGAGAGCACCTCTCTCCCTACTTGGTCTGTCAACGTTGACGGATCTTCCACAGCCACAGAAGGTGGCGCGGGTATCTTATTAACGAACCCCAATGGAGGTGAATTCGAATATGCTCAACGATTCGAATTCACGGCCTCAAACAATGTGGCTGAATATGAAGCCTTGATTGCCGGAATCTGCCTCGCCCTAGCAGCTGGAGCGCGTAAGCTCCTAATACAAAGCGACTCTCAGCTCGTCGTTAAACAAGTACTTGGAACCTACGAGGCAAAAGAAGAATCCATGGCCAAATACTTAGCTCTCACACATAATCTATTATCCAAGCTCGAGATCTACGAAATAAGACAAGTGCTTCGCTCCAATAACATCCATGCGGACAAGTTAGCTAGGCTTGGAAGCTCCACAACAAGCATTGGGAGTCGGAAAGTTACTCTCCTTACTTCGCCTCAACTGGAGATAACTTCAACCAATGAAATGCATTACAATGAGGAGGACGCACCATGTTGGTTCACTCAAATCATAAAGTATCTCAAGAAGGGAGAACTCCCAACTGACCTCACCGAAGCACGGAAGTTAAAAACGAGAGCCGATCGCTTCGTAATAGTGGGAGAAGAACTTTACAAACGAGGATTCTCATTCCCCTATCTCAAGTGCCTCGACCCAACTACATCAAATTACGTACTTCGAGAAGTACATGAAGGCATTTGCGGAAATCATTTGAGCGGTAGAACCTTGTAGCCGTGGATGGGGCTGTCAATTGGTTGCATTAGTGCCGCTGGCCGTGGGCGCAAGTCCACCCCCCACGGGAGGGCGCAAGTTCTTCATTGTAGCCGTGGATTACTTCACCAAATGGGTGGAGGCCGAACCCTTAGCACGCATCCGAGAAAAAGAGGTCATCCAATTCCTATGGAAGAATATTGTGTGTCGCTTTGGAATCCCACGTTCCATTATTTCAGATAATGGAATCCAATTTTGTGGCGACAAAGTGAAGAATTGGTGCCTCAGCTTAGACATCAAATAGTTCTTCACATCCGTAGCCAATCCACAGGCTAACGGCCAGACGGAGGTCACGAATCGCACCATACTCCAACACCTTACAACAAGGCTTGGAAGTGCCAAAGGGAAGTGGGTGGAAGAATTGCCTAGCGCCCTATGGGCTTATCGAACAACTCCACGAGCAGCAACCGGAGGATCACCTTTTAATCTGGCTTTCGGCACAGAGGCTATCGCACCCGTGGAAATCGGCGAACCATCTTGGGGAATCACCAACTATGATCCCGCGACTAACGAAGAAGCTATGCGAGGAAGCCTCGACCTCGTAGATGAGCTACGAGAGATTGCATACATCCGACAACAGATGTACAAAACACGCATGGCCAAGGCCTATAACTCAAAGGTCCGCCCTCGATCCTTCCAAGTGAGAGATTTAGTCCTCCGAAAAGCTGAAGCCTCACGCCCCATTGGTAAGCTCCACCCGAAATGGAAAGGACCATACAAAATCACAAACGTGGTCAACACTAGAGCATATCGTCTCGAGAACCTTGACGGACATCCTATACCCAAAACCTGGAATATAGGGAACCTGAAAAAGTTCTACCTTTGAGGTATACATTCACATTGCTTCAAATCCGTTTAAGTTACCATCCTTGTCCTCCTCATAAAAAAATTGCTTACAAACCATTACCCCTACAGGCTTCGCGACCTTTCACGTCACTCGTCTTGCAAAAACTGTCTCTACACTCTTGGGAAGTTTCTACTCCATAACGAGGTGCGTAAAAGTCCCACCCAAAATGGGGAGCTAGTAATATTACTTACATCAGCATTCCATAATCACTTTTCATCACCTTCTTATAGATGGAGAATCAATTACGCGGGGATGCCTACTACTCATCACTGGCCCAAGGAGCGAAGATACTCCATACCACATCGCCAAGGGTAACACTACTTCCACTAAAATATATCACACTCATGCTCTTGTATATTCATACTAACATGATAAAGTCATTCCATTTAACAGGCATGATTACGCATCAAATCACAGCAACTCACGAGTTGATTTAATATCTCGGAGTGCGAGGAAGAGAAATAATCCCCTTACTAGGGTACGTGATACTATAGTACACATCACCCCAGCTTATGCAATTACTAAGTCTTCAGTACAAGTGTTTAAAAATTTTCTACTATATTTTTCAGGCATAGAGACGCCAAAGGAAATCGACTTACCATCAGCACAGCAGCACGGACGAGTACAAGGAAGACGTGGAAGAAGAACAAATTAGTAGAATCACTTAGAATAGTTTTTATTATTTTAACTCATTCTCTTTTGCAATAGTCATCTCCCTTCGCTTTACGTAGGCTTATGACATTCGCAAGTCTATTTCCCTTCGCCTCACGTAGGCTTGTAACAATTCTCACTTTCTACCATTGAATAAATCATTTTTTTTGCTTTATTCTTTGTGTTATTACATCTATACTATTAACCCGTTATGACAAGTTCAATGCAATACAACCCATCAAACACTTAGAGAAATTTAGATAATCTATATAGCCTGGCCAGCTGGATTGTCTAAGTCTCTTTATTGTTTCAAGGGGTGATACTTTTAAAATGTGGCCACATACCTAACATATTTAAGACCCACGCGGTCCGAACAAATTAAGGGCATGACCCTTAACAAAAACCTTGGGAGACTGATACCCTCCTCAAGTACATCGCGTACAATGCTAAATGTAAATACATATAAGCAACGTATAAAACTCTTGACAATGTCAAAATAAATAAATCGAGATATCAAACTTCAAATGTCAAACAAGGAAGAAAATTCAAACGAAATAGTAGTGGACATACCCATCAACATCATCGATAAAAATAAACTAAGAGTTCCATAAAAAATAATAAATAAAAAAGAGTTTAACTATCCTAGCAAAACTATCATATATATATCTAAGCTCCCCCACCACGAGCGAAGACGCCCCTACAGTGGGGCCATCAGCAACCATATCATCTACGAGTTCAGTGCCCGTCTCGTTGGCATTAGCCTCATCCTCCTCATCATCGGATATACCGGATTCCATCCCACGAATGACCCTCTCACTGATACCACCCACCTCGCGAAGGTATTTGCGACAGTTACGAACTAATGGCTTATAGACTGCAGCCAAAGCACGTTCCTCAATCATAGCACGACACTCAGCACTACCTCAGAAGCTAAGTTTTGTTTCCTCCACGATGGACTCCTTATAAACAGCACCACCCGACGTTGCGAGAAACCTCTTTCCCGTCGCTTTCTCAACTTTGTACTTCTCTTTGAGCTGATCATAGCACTCGTTCAACTACTGAACATCATCCTTATAGGCCTTCGCCTCACCTCAGCTAACCTCAAGCTCATCTGTCCTCTAAGCAAGCTCCTGAGTCCGTTGAGCAAGATCGGACCGTGCTATCTCCAACTGGCTTCGAAGTTCGCCCTCACGCGCCTGACTTCGAGCCCGCTCCTCTTTTTTCTAGCTTCCACGTTCCCATCTTGCTCCATGAGGTATCTCCAAGTCGCTACCAACTATATATATATATATATATATATATATATATATATATATATATATATATATATATATATATATATATATATATATATATATATATATATATATATATATATATATATAAAGATTTTTTTAACGAAAGAAAAACAGGGAATAAATATAAAGTCTTGTTCTAAAAAGACAAACACTCACCCGGCATATGTCCCCACCAGCCCACTCCAGCATGTGTGAATAACCCTTGCCGGACATCCGAGCACGATCGTAGTTACGAACGAAGCCCTCGGTACTCACCATCGGCAAACCATGGTCCGACACATCCCAATATGATTCCTTCCCCTCACGATTCACCCCAAAGGTAAACAACTGCTTCCCTGCCCCACCATGGAAAGCATAAGGCTCCTCTGGGTCTACCCGCGGACGCTTTGGCACAGCCACATACTCAGTTTCTACCCTCTTTCCCTTGCCACGATCTTTCGTAGGTTCACGCACCTCCACTTCACCAGCATAGCTACGGTCGTCTTCAATCACTCCAGGAGTCTCTACATGGACCATCTCTCGAGGCAGGCCACCCGAAGAACCTCCCAACGTAGAGGGAACCTTCTTCGATGCCTTCTTCGAAGCGCCGCAAAGTTAATACAATCATCTACAAAAAGTAAAAAAGGAGATAACAGATAAATAAAACCGAAGAAAAAAAAAAAAAACAAAAAACAATTTCGACGCAGCAAAAGGATATGCGGCGCTGACCATCCGGTATCAGACACCTCGAGTCAAATTCCACATCACACAGCCTAGATTCTTCAATCCTCTTCGCCATATTCGCGGAAATTTTGAAACTCTCACACGTAGGTTTCGAAATTAGAGGGATATCAAAAGAGGGAGCCCTCACATAAAAGAAACGAGACTTCCAATTCCCCAAGGACAACTTCACACTCTTCAAAAATTGGTAGGGAACCCACGGATGAACACTGAAGAAGGGCAGCTTATTCGGCCGATGCAGTGTAAATAACGCCTTGAACAAATTCACAGTACTAGGCAAACCTACTCGCGACGCCCTATGCTGAAAGGCCTCAAACATAAGAAGCGCAATCGGAGTTAGCTGACTATACCCTATCTTAAATTCATCACAAACATTCAACAAGGTCGGATGCGGAGTGATCTGAGAAGTACACGTAACATACGCCAAGTAAACCTTATGAAATCGAGGGGGTGGCGAATATAAACTTTCGCACTTTTGAGGCAACAACAACTCAATATTCCTTGGCCCTCCAACTAATCGACGTATAGATTGCAAATGCTCTTCAGTCAATACACTGTCAAAATCAACTAAGTCAAAATTGATTGGCTTAATCTTCTTTTGCCTCCTCGTATCCGTCTCAACATCACCCAGCGGAATATCATCTTCTTCTTTACTTCAACAATCGGATCAATTTCACTACTCGTTTAGGCACGCTCGCTCGACGAATGTGATTGAGTCAACTCATCACTATCGCTCCCAAAATCCACGACTTGACGCCCATAACGACGTCTACTAGAACCAACTTCAACAATAGCGGGGCAAATATTAACATTCGGTCCTACATCATCACTCCACGAATCAATAGTTTCTCGCCATCCAAGACTCCGCCTACTCACATCATCTTCGACGTCGAATCGCTCCTCAGTTCGCCCGACCCGCTCACGCGAATCTCTCCGAGAAAAGGCTCTGGACGCGCTCTCACGCGCGTGCGTCACCTCAGTCGACGCGCACCCACGCGCGCAGTCCCCCTCCTCGGACGTGCGCTCCCATCCCCCCAAGAGACATGCGCGCACGCGCGCCTTTATTGGGCAGCGCGCGCGTCATCACCTCTCATCTCCCCCACCGACGCGCACGCACGCGCGCCTTTATTGGGCAGTGCGCGCGCGTCAGCTACTCCCCCCCCCTCTCCCAGCATGCGCGCATCGGCGCACGGCCTACTCAGACGCGCGCGTCGCCCCGCGCCGGACGCGCGCAGAACAACCCCTCTCTCTCTCCTCTCCTCGGAAACCGTTCAAGCTCCCAACTCCACGGCTCGGCTTGGCTCCCCTCCACCCTCGAAGCGCGCGCCCTCGCACAAATTTGGACGGCTGGCTACGCAGCTCGAGCCGACGTCCCCAGCCCCTCCTCCATCCAACCCCCTTTTACCATGAATAAGTGCACTAGTTGACGCGGATCCGATTTCCGCCCCCGATACTACAGGCTTCTCGCGTTCCATACCCACAGTACCAAAAGTTTTCTCGCCCCCTTCAATCGGATCTCGAATTTTAATTCGTAAAGATTTCGACTTACCCAGGTTAGACATGATAAATATTTTTCTCCGAAGAAACAATCAAGAAACAAAAAAATTCTACTCTACCACAAGAAATTTTTTAGAGAAGCATGAGCACGGAAGAAGACCCAAATTTAAAAATACTGACCCATATTTATTGCACAGGAGTTGGAATTTAATTCTTTCCACAGCAAAATGAGTCTATTTATCTGGCCATGGTATATTATTTAAAACCCTTAAATATATACCTCGCTGCCAAATAAATACAATTATCCCTTCTTTAATTAATGAGATTAATTCAACGCCAATGGAAACTCGTCAAGCCACGACACATTTAACTCTCGACACGAGCCGGGTTCCCCTCGACATGTCTCCCGTCTCGACTCGAGAGTTGGGGGCTTAATGATATACCTAATTGGGCCGACCCAATGGGCCCCCAAATTTATCTAATAATTGGGCCCACTGCACGAAAGCCCAAGCACCTTCAGAATAAGGCTTGGGCCCAACAAAGTAAACCCAACCCAATCAACGACATATAAATAGAGGTTTTACTCATTTGTTAAGGTACATTCTATTATTTACAAGTAATCTAGAGTTTTGTTTTCTCTACCATCTCATCGATCCGTACATCTGACTTGAGCGTCGGAGGGGTTTCCGCCGGATCAACCCCCGATTTAGTTCACGTGTGTTCATTTCGCAGGGACCCCAGGATCATCAATTTGTTAAGTTACTGACCCGCTTTGCTCTCCCAGCTCGTTTTCTACACTACCCCAAGTGGTCTAAGTAATTAGCATCATCAGATACCATTCTTTCCGAAATTAGCATATGATATATATATATATATATATATATATATATATATATATATATATATATATATATATATATATACTAGCAAGCAACACGTGCGTTGCACGTGAAAATGTATAATTTTACTTATTATATAAATTTATAATTAAAAAATTAAAGTTAAATATAAAATTTTAAAATAAATTAAAATTAAGTAAATTCAATTAATATTCTGATTATGTATGTATGAATGCTGAAGTATAATTATTTTAAAATTTGAAATGAATAAGAATATAAACTATAGAACAAAATAACTAAAATAACTTTTAATATATTAGTTTATACATGCTCACATTAATTGGTTTCTGGTTTTATTGTGATAGTTGAAACAATTTTCATTTTAGTGTATTTTTCTACATAAATATTTTTTGAAACCATTCAATTTTTATATTTTTATGTTACTTATGTTATGGTCTCCCTGATCAAAATATCGACACTTGAAATGTGAATATTTATTTAATCTTACCTATTATGCTTTTTATTTATCTTTTTTCAATTTTCTTTAGGAATACATCTTCTATTTGTGACGGGTGACAGAATAATATACTTTTATATTAAAGAAAATTAAATAGTATTTCTTTAAATTTACAACAATAATTTTATTAAATAAATTATATTTTCTTTAGGAATGCAAGTGAAAATATTTGAGATTCTAATGGGAAGGTTCATTGATGAAAAATATTATATTATCCAATAGTATATAAAATAAAGTGAATTAGGTATTTTCAAGATCGAAATCAATACCGCTAAATGCAAATATGAATTATAAAATAGTAATAATTAAAACACATGGAGCTAGAGACAACTCAATACAGCAGGACATATTTATTCAAGTATCTTGAGTTAGTCAATTCATATATGACATGTGAAACATATGCAATAATCAAATTTAAATACTTATAGGTAATAATTTGTGCATAATTTATAATTTTATTGTTACATTGGTGTTGTAATATCATCATCATAATATTTTTTTGTTATTCTTGAAAGTTTAAGTGAGTTATGTTTGTGACTAGCGTCATAACAGTTATCAATCTTCAATTTTACCAATAATTTTCTTACAAAGAAAAGGTAAATGAGTAATTATAGTGACCACTGATGTTTTTGAAACTATATTTTTACCCTTGACTTTATAATGAGTAATTATAGTGATCTTCCCTGAAATTAGGTCTAATTACTTACATATGCGTCGTATCTCTCGCATTTAAAAATAAATTAATACTATACTAAAGATACACCTCTTAAGTATAATTTTCATTAAAATTTGAATTATTTAATTACTAATAACCAAATAATATTTTTATAATATATTTTTTTATAGAGAAATTAGATTAGAAAATTAATGCTATTTAAAAATATATAACATAAATTGTATTAAATATTTTTCTTATTTTCATTTTGCACCCTCGGAATATATCATTTTCGCACTTGGCACCCCCGAAAAAAATTAGTGCTATGTACCTCGAAAGGTATTAAATTATTCACATTGCATCCTATTGAAATTTTAAGGTTAATAAGGATAATTCCATCTTTTAGTAGCATTTTTAAATAAAATTTTCTTTGGAGTGATGAAATATAATTCCAATAAAATAATTTTCATAAAAAAATTATGAAATTATTGAATAGGTATGTCTCAAATTTTATTGGAATTGGTAAAAAAATATTGTTCCTTTTTTTGTATGAAAATATATTTTTTATATTTAATTTTGCGAAAAAGTAGTTGAAGGGTGGAAAAATTTAAATTGTAATACTCTGTACCAAGATGAGAAATACTTTCCTATGAGTGTATTTATTGAGGGTATTTTCATCGCTGTAGTAGTACTTATCTTTGTGCTAGAAAATGTTAAAATAAATTGTTTATTTTCATTCACTATTTTCTTGCTAAAATTACTTGAAAATTAAATATTGTTATATAAAATAAAATCCACATTTTTTTTTATCAAAGGCCTATGAAAAAAGAATTACTGAGAAATTTTATTAAAATATCAATTGGGGTTGCAATGTGAATGATTTATTATCTTTAAGGGTGCAATGTGCTATTAATTTCTTTTGTGGTGCAAAGTTCCAAAATGTATATTTCCAGTGTGGAAGTGTCTTTCTTTTTTTCTGAAATATAATCCGTACCTTTAAATTTATTATTATTATATGCTCTTTTAAATTTCAAGTATTTTTTAACAATAGTAGTAATGATTCAATACCATTTTATTTTACATATTGAAAATTGATTATAGAAATATAATATATGAACGGTAAGACACATAAAACAATATCATATTATTATATTTTTGGACATACGTAATAAATACAATCTAATAATTAATTTAAAATTTAAAACTACTTTATGTAAAAGGAAAAACTAATTTCTACATATATGCTTATAGCATGTCATTGTACAGCTCTTACTAGTTTAAGACGAAGTGAATTTTATCTAAAAAAAATATTATGTAGAAAGAATTACAATAAGAAGAAAATGAACAATCACAACTTGTGTAAATATTTGATCATATGAAAATACACTTGATAATATTATTTAGTTATTAATTTGTTATTTCATTATATTATTTTTATTACACAATTGACCTTAACTAATTAATGGTGTAAGTTAGTTTATAAGGGGCATAATAGGAAGCATAAAAATGTTAAGAAACAAAAAACATTCATGCTTTTATAGTTGGTAGAGATATATATTGTTGCTGGCACGTTAAAGATTGACCAAATTTGAAGAGTGCTATTGAGTACTATTTGATCCCATTGTACCATTTTTACTCTCCAAAATCTAGAGAGTTAGAAAAGTCTGACAGTGTTTTACATTTAAGGATGTCATTGTACATGCTCTAACCATACAAAGTGACCCACAATTTATTTTATTATCTTTTATTATCTAAGAAACATTAGCCATTTTTTAAAGTTTTTTTATATTCATTTCAATAATAATTAGGTTGCGGCTATAAGCAAATTAATTTTACTTGTGCAAGACCAAATTAAATATTTTCAATGTATAAATACTATAATACCTTTACTTGTTAAAAAAATAGAAAATTCCAAATGTGCAATACCAAAAACTCAAAAATACAAAAAACCGTATCACAAAACCACAAGACCAACTCTCATTTTCTCCATCTTCCAAAACCGACAAAACCTTTCTCCTTCATCCTCCGTAAACCCATAAAACCTAAACATTCAAAATTATCAAAACTCAACAAATCTTACAAAGATGTCAAGTATGGGGTCAGAAGACATTAAAATAGAAGATTTTGCGGTGGAAGAACCCAAGAAGATATGCATTTATGTGTTTTTTAGCTAGAATATCGGTTTTCCAAAAACAATCCCGCGCAGACGCGGTCGTCATGTACATGTCGAATTTTATAGGTAAAAATCGACATTGAGATGTCGATTTTGGAGTATAAAATTCGACACTTTACAATGTTGATGTTGTGCTATGAATTCGACATCTGAATGTCGATTTTTACCTATCAAATTCGTCATACTTTTGAGGTCGAATTTGGGTCTTTTTTTTCGACGCTGAAGTGTCAATTTGTAGCATAGTTTTTCGACACCTTGGTGGTGATTTTTACCAGTTTCAAAAGTTTTTTCCTTTTTTTTTAAGGTTGAACAAAATGAGGAATTTGCAATTGACTACTCTGGCGGTGGTCGACGAGGAGCTTGCGGCGGCGGAGCTTGGGCGGCGCTATTGTGTCGACTGGAAGGGTTTCACAGGTGGGCTGGGTTTTCTCTTTTTTTTTTTTTTTTTTTTTTTAATTTTATGTTTTCTTTTTTTTCTATTTGTTATTTTGCATTATTTGTTATTTGGTCTTACATGAGCAAAGAAAAGCCAATTTAATTTATGGTTATATTTGTCACTTCATCTTAATAAAATAGAATCTTTTGGAATCTTTATTTAATTTGGTCTTGCACAAGTGAAACTAGTATTGCATATAGTCGCAGCCTAATAATTACTATGAAGTTTCTTTAACGGTTTTCAAAGAAATAAATTTTTATTTTTTTAGAGTTCTATTTAGTTATTTATTGTAATAAAAATTAATTTTAAATCTTTAAATTGTACTTAACAAATAAATTTAATTATAATAGACGACCATTTCTTATGAGTGGTGCTATTTCCACCTCCAAAGTATCTCAATTCACCACCAAAGATTATAAAATGTCATAAATACCCCTTAAATTTATAATCCGCCACCCTTTCTTATATTCACTTAATCTTCATGTGTTTTAAATTATTTCTATTTTATTTATTTTATTTAATTTATTTATTATTATTATTTTTTAATTTTTTGCAAGAAAATATTTAAATATCCATATCAAATGTCCTACAGATTATATAATTTTGTTTTTTAGGAAAAAAAAATTATATTAAGCCAAACTGGCCAACTCTGGAGGAAGTTCAGGACCTTTCATACAAACAATCTTAATTTATTTCTCAGAAAACGTGAATTCCTGCTCTTTTTGACCTTCGAAAATGTTTTTCTCTAACGAAAGTACTATTCACGATAGGGTGAGATTTCTTTTAGAAAAATGTTATGATATTGTATTTCGTGGAACGTGCCATGAGGGCCGATCCTATGACTTTAGAGGCCCTAAGCAAGCCTGAGAAAAGGGGCCTCGTGTTCTTCAAATTTTTAAGTTTTTCTCTTTCGAAGATTAATATAACTCGTCCATGATTTTTCCTACACGTGTTTATTAAACTAACAAAACTAGAAAAAGAAAATGACATTAGATAGTCCAAAAATAAATGTAAACTGTGAGTAATTTCACTAAACGAAGAAAAACATGTTTTGAATATAAATATTTACATTAATAAAGGAGTTGATGACAAAATTCCTAAATCTTGAGTGAAAGAAATATTTATTAAAAGATTTTTTGTTTATTCGAGGAGGATAAAAAGCATAAACCCATCTTAATTGATTTTGTTTTTAATTAGAGGTGGGTGGCGGGAACTGCCACAAGAAATCACATAGTTTTTAAGTTATTTTGCATCTAATTAAATATTATATAAATATATTAATTTTTTTTTTGGGGCCTGATCCGTTCGGACTGAATTTATACAAAATATGTTTGAAATATTTGGGAGGGTTTGGACTGTAGAGCTTGTATTTGTTTGATGACGGCTGATACCACCAATATAGAGGATGACCCGGCTATAAGCGGGTTCGGTCGCCCCTTCTTGACTCAGTCGAATGTGATAACAGCTTCTCCGTTTGCCTTGAATCCTTGAGTCTATTTCGTCTAGGGTCTGTTCATCGTTTAACCCGCAAAAGGACCGGGAGAGGTGCTCCCGGCATTAGCACTCCGAAGCTTAAGTCAGAACACCTCTCAGATTCATAATATATTCGATATAAGTAAGATAAAAGAGAGAGGAAGAGCAGTGATTTCGTTGTATCGTTTCTATTGCTGTTGTTCTTCTGAAGAAGATAAAATATCTCTTCTATTTATAGAAGAGATATTTTGTCGACTCCAACGAGTTTATTCAATTTACTTAATAAGGTGACTTCAAGTCCAAGCCTTAGTGACTAAGTAATGAGGTGGCACCTGCCACCTCCCACTCGTCATTTATTGCTCGTCGCTCGCCTTGCTCGTCGGCCGCCTTGCTCGCATGCTCGCCTATACCACGTGGCTTTATTTCCTCTTTCTGCATGGGCCCAATTCAATTGGGCATGGGCCAATTCAATTGGGCGTTGCCTTGTTGGGTCGTGCTAAATTTGGCCGGATCAGGGCCCCTTTGGAATTGGAGGCCCAAAGCCTTTGCTTCCCTTGCTTCTCGTTTGGACCGGGCCTGGTGCCATGAATAATTTAACCGGTTGGCAAGAATTGGTGAAAAGGTTATGATATTATTTTTTGAGAAAAGTGCATGACTAATATCTTCAGATGATAAGATGTGTGATCAAACAATTAAAACTTTTTTTTTTTTTAACTAAATGTTAAGCTATTATTTAAAAAAAAAATGCCATGAATAGTTATGTAAAAATTTAAAATTAGATTTTTTTTCTTTTAGAAAAATATTATGATACTTTATTTCATGAAGCATGCCATAAAAAATCTATTGGAGGACAAGACATGCCAACAAGTAATTAAATATATTATGATATTGTTTCTAGGGAAGTGCAAATATTTTTTTTTTCAAGGCAACAAACAATTAAATTTTCTCCACTTTAACTAGTAGTCATATATTAAAGTTATAACTCATCAATTCACATTCATTTTACAGTAATATTATCCATACAATAATTTCAATCTTAATATGAATTCACAATATAATTCTCAGCCACCACTACAAAATGATTCTCAAACATTTACTCCCCAATCCAGGAATTCTCAATTTTAACCATTTTCTCAGTTTGCATACAATCCTTTCATTCTTGCAGGTGTATCTCAAATTCCAACAACAGTAAATGCATACTCCAAATACATCTGGTAAGAAGAGTCTTAAGGACGTGTGCAAAGAGATAGACAACCAAACTGGAGTGTGAAAGGAAGACGAAGCTTTGTGCAAAGTTTGGTTACATATTTGAGATGATCCAACAGTTGGTCCGGATCAATGACGAGGCAAGTTGTGGTAACGGATTGGCGCGTAATTTATAAAACTCTAAATGACGATTCTAGTAGAAACTGAGGTGGGCTAATGAATCGATGGTCAACCATTCAGTTAAGCATCACTAAATTTTCTGGATATGTCAATATAATTAAACTAAACGTACTCCAATAAATGGAGACAATGCAGAAGATAATGTAAGTAAACATTAAAATTATGTTTCAATAGCTTTATATATATATATATATATATATATATATATATATATATATATATATATATATATATATATATATATATATATATATATATATATATATAAAGTGTATTTGAATCTTTATCTACAGATGTTAACATCAAAACAATTATATTACCAGAAAGAGAACCATATTTTTAAGTGGAAGACTTGTTGGCTTATTGTAAAAGACAAATCGAAATGGTACAATCATGTCAATGATCTAAAAGAGAAGAAGAAAAGGATTTCTAAAAAAAAAGCATAAATTGATTTGGATGATGTTGATATTGGAGATTCCTCCAATGCCCAGACTCTGTCAAGTGAGCAATCCACAGCTAGTGGGACTCCAACCTCAACTAGTCTTGACAATGAAGATGCAACTAATAATAATTCAACTTGTCTAGCACATCCTCCTGTTAAAAAATGTGCAAATAAGTGTTAAAACAAGAATTATTTTAATTCCATTGATTTAATTGTAGTAGAGTTTTCTAATATGAGAAAATAAGCATCAAGTCGGTTTCAAAAAGAAGGGAATAGAAAACATGCAATAGAACATCAAACGTTATAAGCGAAAATGGAAGCAAAAAATTTACTCCTACAAGCTCAAAAGGAAACCGATGATATGATAATTGCTGCAATGAAAGAACAAGAACAAAAAACGGTTTGAGAAAGACATAATGATGATGGATCCCAATTCACCTCCTACAGATGGCAACAAAGAGAAATCATAAGTCGTGCACGGAAAAACAAGTCAACGCTTACGGGCCTAATAATTAGTTTACTATCTTTCTCGTAAGTTTTATTGATATCTTTTATTAGTTGGAGAGATGTTCCAACAATGTTATTCAACTATTTTGTAATCCTTTGTGTTATTAATATTTATGTCAATTTTATGTTAGTTGTTGAATTTTCATATTTTTTTATTATTTTTTATATATTACAGAAAATTACAAAAAAAAAAAAAAAAAAACCCAACGCAAATCACAAAATGATTAAATGCTAATTTTCTTTACGTAAATTAGCCTAATTACAAAATCAAGTTATTTATAACAAATTTATTAATTAAATATAAAAAACTTGGAAATTTAATTTTGGATTTGTTTTGTATTAATAATGAATATTTTAGTATAGTTTAATATTTGGAGAGCAACGAAACATATCCACTTGTGCAATTTTAATTTGGATATTGATTAATGTGGGACGCATTTTTAAAGAGGAGTTAAAGTGGAGGAAAATGAGTATGTGGCATGCGGAGCCCGCTATTTGGAGAGGGTTTTTTGGCTAGTTCATTGTACATGCTCTTAGAGGTTTAGATAAGATATATTGAGTTCACGAAAAACGGAAAAAAAAGATATATAGAATCTCTTCCACAAAAGATATTCTTAACAAGAAATTTTATTTTATTTCTTGAAAGATCTTATGCTATAGAAAATGACATAAATTCATGCACCGTAAGAACAATTCCAATGCCGAATATGAAAATTAAATTATCAAATATTTATTTGATAAGAGAGATAATGTTTTAATATTAATTAAAATTCATTTACTCCAACCATGGTTATCAAGTTAATTATCTATTGGAAGTTTACGGATAATATTATTTGTGATTGCCACATGTCAACTTGTGATTGGATGTTTAGATAGTTACATTTTTGATAACTCAATTTTCAGCAAGTATATTTACATCCCAAGAGGTGAATTATCAAAATAAAACCCTGATTTGATAATCCCAATGGAGTTGAAAATTTCTATTTTTTAGTGTGTAAATGGTGGTTAAAAGTTTGAATACCATGTTTAATTACCCCGTTGGAGTTGCTCTAACAAGTTATAAAGAAACCCAAAATTTAGGAAAACAATTCAAATTACACATCTAAGGAACTCGTGATGAGCTTTAACCGAGTCATCAATTCGTTTGCTACAAGATCAAACCGTCTTTGCATACACTGTTAGGAATCAGACACGTGTACGCAGCGGAAAATATTTTTTTTTTAATTTTATTTATATAAACAAACACGTGCACATTGATTATAATTAATTGCGTACCTTTTCTCTTCCAATCACCGACAAACTGGTTCGCATATATAATTAATTTAAATAACATAAATTAAATCATCATACCATGCTCGTAATAAATTAAATCAAATAATAAAAATGCTCAACGAACGATTAAACACATAATCGAACATATAAATTCATGTGATTCAATAATAAATGAACATACATTAATCTCAATTAAATAAATATGTGTTAATTAGGGACAACACAATTTTACCCTTGAAGCGTGAATCAAACGAAGGCTCGAGAAGATGGCTAGCTGTTCTTCCTACTCCGAATGATCCGAATGATGGCGGTGGCGCTGCAGATCGAAACAGTTTTCTGATCTGAAATTTCAGGCATGCTCCGAGTTCAATATATCCATGACTATTCATTGGATGGACAATTCCTTTGAGAGGATTGTAGTACCATGAGTTTCGAAGCTGTTGTCCATATTTCACGTGCATCCGATCATTGGTTAATTTATGGAGAATTTTCTCGCTAATCTGCGTAGAAATTTCGAGAGCAGATTTTCACAATTGCCTTCTCACATCACCGGCTTTTGGGAGGGCGTGGCGGTACATGGAGACGACACTGGCGGCGGTGGAAGAAGACGCCTCATCCTCTTAGGTTTCACCTCGTATATTCAATCCACTATTCATGCAGCATTGGATACATGAAAGGCTAAGTACAACGAAGAAGAACGGGTGAAAAAAGAAGATGCCAATGCGGCGGCGTGGCTACTGGTGGCGGAGGTAGGGTTTCGGCTGCAAGGTGGATAACTAATGGAGGGAGAGTGGCTAGGGTTTCATTTGTTGCTTCGCGAGCAACTAAGAAACTATTTATATAGGGCTTTCAGTAAAACCCTACGGGCTTAAGTTGGACCAAGTCCAACAGCTTAAGCCCACTCTGTTTCTCGGCTTGTTTCTAACAAACAAATGCTCGACACAATACAATATTTAAATTTTCATGACAAGCATTATTTTTTTGTCGATACGAGTGCCACTTTAAAATTCCTCAATTTCCAACCCTAATTTAGGACCTTCAAAATCAGAAACTTTCCAATTTAGAAAATTCACTAAATTTCCGTCGAATTATTTTCCTCTACTTATTCTCATCCGTAATTAACAATTACGAATGTTGGACTCAATCACATTGGCTTCTAATTACACTAAGATTAATTAATTAATTAATTTTAATTTGTTGCATTAAGGGTCTTAAGTACACGGGAAGTGTGACCCTCGATGGTTCAGTGTAAGCTAGCCGTGGGCCCACAACACATTGTGGCTTAAACTCGTCCCTAGACTTATAATTAAGATGAAGCTAGATTTTTACTTAATTGCCCAATGAATCAAGATTGGTTTCTAGCAACTACGCTTCATGATTCCCTAAATACAATTGAAGTGCCTGTAAGAACCGTGTGATATAGTTCACGTACGGTACGATCCCTTCGATACATATATCCCGATTGAAGTAGAGGCATTGGTTTATCGAGACCTCTTTATGAGTTGAATAATTGTGTAGACGTTCTTGATTATATAATAAGTCCATATTTGACTTAGAGAAGCACATTTTTCTAATCACGACACATTCAGTTGTGTCCACAAAATTCATGGATTATAAATCAAATGAACACACAGGATATCCATGACTGATCAAGCGATCGAATCCCCTACTACAATGTACATACCTCCCACTAGATTTCCGACTCCACGAACACTGGCCCTTGGAGAGGTCCTCGGTAGGACTCAGGGACAGGTCACGAAAAGGTTGGTCCTCTAATAAACTCACGGTGATATCTGGGTCTTAAAGATTAATGGTTTACAACTATATCATAGAAACCTCTATTCGATTATTGTGAACCGCTTATAGATCTCTAGATTGAGGGAGTTCAGGAAACTCATAAACTTTCAAGCACCCACTTATGTATGCCGATGTCACAACACCGTTGACTGATGCGACGACGTACACATACATTAAGTGCTAGTCTCAAATGGGAAAGGCCGATATCTTCATTAGTGGCGTAACCCGTTGCCTAGGAACTATCGTTTAACCCGTTGACTAGGACGATATGTCATGATTCTTTTTACAGCTACAAGCTCAAAAATAAACCGAGCAAATGAGAATTGCAGCAGAAAGAACAAGAACGAAAATTGGTCGAGAAAGAAATAATGATGACAGATCCCAATTCAGCTCATACAAATGACAACAAAGAGAAATCATAAGTCGTACACGGAAAAATAAGTCAACATTAACGGGCCTAATAGTTAGTTTACTATCTTTCTCGGAATTTTTATAATGTCTTCTAATAGTTGGAGAGATGTTCCAACAATGCTATTCAACTATTTTGTAATCCTTTGTGTTATTAATATTTATGTCAATTTTATGTTAGTTGTTAATTTTTCATTTTATTAATTATTTTTTTATATATCATTGAAAAATAGAAAGTAAATCGCAACACGATTAAATGCTAGTTTTTTTTTACGTAAATTAGCCTAATTTCAAAATAAAGTTAATTATGACAATTTTACTAATTAAGTATACAAAATTCAAAATTTAATTTTGTATTTTTTAATATTAATAATGAGTATTTGAAAAGTCATTTTGGAAGCAACAAAATATATGTATGGAGCAATTTAAATTTGGAGAGTTAACGTGGGACCCATTTTTAGAGAGGAGTTAAAGTGGAGGAAAATGAGTATGTGGCATGTGGAGCCCACTATTTGTAGAGAGTTTTTTGGCTAGTCCATTGTACATGCTCTTAGCGCATCCACAATGGTGCTCTCTAAATTGACTCTCTAAACCATGGGGCCCACTCACCACATACTCACATTCTTCCTCCTTTAACTACTCAATAAAAATTGGTCCCACTTATACACTCTCCAAAATATTTTTTGCTCCAATGGATACATTTTGATCATCTCTAAAATAGCTCTCTAAATATTAAACTATAATAAAATATTCATTATTAACATACAAATTAAAA
Source organism: Erythranthe guttata (assembly GCF_056151865.1). Lineage (NCBI taxonomy): Eukaryota > Viridiplantae > Streptophyta > Magnoliopsida > Lamiales > Phrymaceae > Erythranthe > Erythranthe guttata. Next base: position 10,191,172 of record NC_142535.1, on the reverse strand, counting down.
AAATAATTATTTAAAATTCATATATTTAATTAATAAATCAGATATAATTCTTTGATTACTTTAGTTTTTAAATTACGCTATCTTATCTAATATTTTATTATGTTTAATTATATTGTGAGTTTCATTCGTTTATTTATTTTGTCTATTTTCATATACAATGTATTACTTATTAAAATTTATGAATTATTTAAAAATAATATAAATATTAAAAACATAGAATATGATAGAATAAAAATGTTGGAACATCCCTCCAACTGTAGGCATAAACAAAATAAAACAAAATTTACGAGAATGCATGGAATTTAATTATCAGAATCCGTGAATGTTGACTTATTTTTTTCGTTCACGACTTATGATTTCTCTTTGTTGTTCAAGGATCCAAGTTTGTTGATCAATAATCCATTTTTTGCCCTCAAGTGTAGGTGCTGATTCAGTATCCATCATCATTACCTCTTTCTCAAATATTTTCTTTTCTTGTTCTTACATTGCTGCAATTCTCATCTGCTCGGTTTCTTTTGAGCTTGTAGCCTCATTTGTTTTGCTTCCATTTTGGCTTGTAACTTTTGTTGTTCTCTTGCAGCTCTTCTAATGGCTTCTTCTTCAAACTGACTTGAAGCTTCTTTTCTCATACTAGAAAGCTCCTCTACAAATAAGTCCATGGAAGGAAAAATTTTCTTCTTTCTAGGACCTTTTGCAGTTTTGCGACCATTATGACGTGCTAGTCCAGTTGAACCGTGATTAGATAGTCCATTTTCATCATCAAGACTAACTGCGGTAGGAGTCCCGGTAGGGGTGGATTGCTCAGCTGATGGAGTTTGTGCATTTGAAGACTCTCCAACATCATCATCATCATCCAAATTAATTTATGTCATTTTTCTTTGAGAAGTCTTTTTTCTGTTTTTTTCGCTGTTCGTTGACATTATGGTGCCATTTCGAAGTGTCCTTCATAATAAGCCAACAAGTATCCCACTTAAAATAATGATTTTTCATTCTTGAAATATAAAGAATATAAATTCTTCGCTGCTCCCATCTACAGATAAAACTTGAAATATAAATACCTGACTTTAATGTTGTAAACATATATATATATATATATATATATATATATATATATATATATATATATATATATATATATATATATATATATATATAATATTTTTTTTCTATTTACTTACATTATCTTCTGCATTTTATCCACTTGTAGGAGTTCGTTCAATGACACGTAGATATCCCGAAAATTTGGTAACGCTTTGTTGAATGGTTGACCATCGATTCATTAGCCGAACTGAATTTCTACCAACATCGGGTTTTAAATTATTTATAAATTCCATTGTGATTCGATCCCACAACCTCCCTCTTTGTTGATCTGTACCAACTGCGGCATCTTCACAAATATGTAACCAAGCTTTGCACAATGTTTCATCCTCTTGTATACTCAAGTTTGGCATTCGCTCTCTATATCCCTTTCCTTTAGAATTATTCTTACTTGATGTGTTTGGATTATGCATCTGCTCTTGAGTTGGAATTTGAGCTGAACCTGCAAAAAGGAAAGGATTGAATGGAAATTGTGAAAATTGTGAAAAAGGTAGAATAAGGATTAAATGTTTGAGACTCATTTTGTGGTGGTGGATTCTTATTAGGATTGAAATGACTGTACGGGTCAATGATTTAGATGTAAAATGAAGATGAATGGTGGAGTTTCATCATCAATATAAGACTACTATTTATAGTGGAGAAAATAATCCACCCATTATCATAACACTTTGCCCGAAAAATAATATACATACTATCTTATCCCTGCAAAAATCATGGCACTTTTCCCGAATAATCAATTCAATAAATTCAATTCAATTCAATCTTGTCCCTGCAATATTATCTATCTTTGACTTTGCAGCAAAATAGCTTACTGCATATCATAACACTTTTTTTTTTTTTTTCTGAAAATCAATTCAATCAATATCTTATCCCTGAAAAAAAAATCATATCTCTGCAACAAAATAATTCAACCACTAGATAGCACTTTTCCCGAAAAATCAATTCAATAAATGTTCTATCCCTGCAAAAAATTAAATTGCTATCTATCTTTGACTTTGCAGCAAAATAGCTCACTCCCTAGCTATGATAACACTTTTTCTGAAAAAATCAATTTAATCAATTTTATCCCTGCAAAAAATCAATTCAAATCAATTCAATCACTATATACCATATCTCTGCAGCCAAATAAAAAATGCACACACACACACTATGATAGCACTTATCCCTAAAAAATAATTTAATCAATATCTTAATCCTGTAAAAACAAAATTTAAAAAAATCACATGGCTTGTTCCTGAGAAATTAATTCACCCCACAAATTTCTCATATGGCCTTGTTATCCATTCAAACCAGTTTAAACTCGTTATAAAAATGGTTTCTTCATTTGAAAAGTTATATCAAATTGAAAAAAAAAAGTATGGATCCTTCATCTTGATGGTTTCCAGAAGATGAGTTAACATATTTTCAATCATCAAGTTCTTCATCCACACCCTCAGAGGATGAAGAGATTTTCTCCATTCGTATGAGGAGAGAGACTCAAAATATGTTTAATTGTATTCCAATAATATATAAAGCATATGTAGACCAATCATCTCATCGACGGTATATTAATCGTGATCGTGAAAAAAGTCGTCAACCAATTATGGGATGACTATTTTTCTGATAATTGCACTTATCCACCTGACTTTTTTTGCAGACGTTTTAGGATGCGTAGAGAGTTATTTCTTCGCATCTCGAATGATCTTGAAAATCATAACTCATACTTCATCCGAAAGAGAGATGCTCGTGGCTGCCTTGGTCTAGTATTTATTCAAAAAATAACTGATGCACTTTGTATACTTGCTTATGGATTTTCTGCAGATCATTGCGATGAATATTTAAAGATTGGGGAGACGACTTCAATAGATACATTAAAGATATTTTGTTCCTCGATAATTGAATTGTACGAGAAACAATACATGTGATCACCAAACGAAGAATATATTGCTCGTTTACTTCAAGAAGGTGAATCGCGAGGATTTCCAGGTATGCTTGGTTTAGATTGGCACAGCACACACAGAGGCCGCCATCATAAACCGACTTTAATTTTAGAGGCAGTTGCATCCCAAGACCTTTGGATTTGGTATTCATTTTTTGGCATGGCAGGAGGTAATAATGATATTAATGTCTTAGATCATTCTCCACTTTTCAACCAACTAATACATGGTAGAGTGTCTCCAATTAATTATACAGTGAATGGTCATTTATATACAATGGGATATTACTTAACCAATGGTATTTACCCCAAGTATGCAACTCTCATTCAAACTATTCATCATCCGACCACTTCAAAAGAAAAATTATTTGCTCGAAAACAATAGGCTGTCCGGAAAGATGTAGAACGTGCATTTGGTGTTTTACAGATTAGATAGGGCATAACACAATGACCTATACGCTATTGGTCAAAAGAAGATCTATGTGAGATAATGAAAACTTTTATTATCCTTCATACTATGATTATTGAATATGAACGAGAAACTGAATACGACGTATGGACACCTTTGCCAGAAGAAGAAATTTGTCCTCCCGAATATGGTCGAGATCCATCAATTCTTGTGTCTCACATTTCGGCACGTCTCGGTCGAATTCGCAATCGCCGAACCAATGAAGTTTTGAGATCTGATGTTACGAACCATTTGTGGAATATCTTTGGAGACAAGGAGGCTTAAATAATGTACTTTTCAATGTTGTCTTATTTTCATATGTGACTTGTAATTTCTTTAATTTTGTGTGTTTGTATCCGTAATTTATTTTGTAATGCTCTGATTGCTATAATTACAATATATAATTAGTTTAGTTTAGGACATTTTATCTATTAATTACAGTTTGCAATATTCCTGAAAAACTCATAGTACATTCTAATTTCGTTTTTAATTAGTAAACGATAGTAATGATAAATATTTTTACGAAATCATAAAAAATAATGTAATTTTATTACAACGTTGTATTTTTTTCAAATTAATTATATCTAAAACATTTTACATAAATATTACAGAGATGCTAATGAAACCTTTTTTTCTTTTCAAATAATAATAATAATCAAAAGAAAAAAAAAATAAAGAATGACAAATGAATACATGGCCCCACAAATGCTGGCTAAATGACTCTATAACTGTGGAGAGGAGTTTGGGCACTCTCCATCTTTGAAGAGGGATAAAGAGCAAACAAAATCTCCACTGCAGCAACTTCTCTCTCCAAATTTTGGAGATCTGACACTAGCAACCTCTTTAAGAAGTCCACTGTGGATGCTTTTAGAGTCAAATTTGGAGGGTGTTGTTGAGTACTATTTGGTACCATTGTACCCTTTTTACTCTCCAAAATATGGAGAGTTGGAAAAGTCTGACAGTACTTTACATTTAAGTGGACCATTGTACATGCTCTAACCATACAAAGTGGACCCACAATTTATTTTATTATCTTTCATTATGTAAGAAACATTATCCATTTTTAAAAGTGTTTTTATATTCATTTCAATAATAATTATTATGAAGTTTTTATGGCTTTCAAATAAACAATTTTTATTTTTTAGAGTTCTATTTAATTACTTATTATAATCAAAATTAATTTTAAATACTTTAAATTTTATTTAACAAATAAATTTAATTATAATAGATGACAGTTTCTTATTAAGGTTATTTTACTTTATAAAAAATGACACTTTTTTATTACTATACATAAATAATTTTGTCAATCCAAGAAAATAATTATTTCCTTAATTTATAATGCATTTATTTAATTAGATATTTCAACAAATTTTAATCAATAATAATAAAATGAATGTAACTTTAAATTGAACAGTAATAAAAACTTATTACAATATAAATTACTATACAAAATTACGAAAGTAAATAAATTACAACTCACATATGAAAATAAGACAACATAGAAAAAGAATATTATATAACCCTCCTCATCTCTAAAGATACTCCACAAATGATTTGTAAGATCGGATCGCAAGACTTCATTAGTTTCGCGATTGCAAATTCGATCAAGACGTGCTGAGATGTAAGACGCAAGAATTGATGGATCTCCACCATATTCAGAAGGAAAAATATTTTCTTCAGGTAAATGTTCCCATAGGTCGTATTCAGTTTAGCGTTCATCTTCTATAATCATATTATGAAGGATAATGCAAGTTTCCATTATCTTACAAAGTTCATCTTTTGACCAATATCGTACGGGTCCTTGAGTTATGCCCTACTTGATTTGTAAAACCCCAAATGCACGTTCCACATCTTTTCGTATAGCCTCTTGTTTTGTAGCAAATAATTTTTATTTGGTAGTGGTCGGATAAGGAATGGTTTGAAGGAGAGTTGCATATTTTGGGTAAATACCATCGGTTTAGTAATATCCCATTGTATAGGAATGCTCATTCACTGTTCAATTGATTGGAGTAATTCTGACATATATGAATTTGTCGAATAATGTCGAATGACCTAAGACGTTAATATCATTATCCGCCATGCCAAAAAATGAATGCAAAATCCAAAGGCCATGGGATGCAACTGCTTGCAAAATTATAGTTGGTCGTTTGGTGACCTTTGTGTGTGCCGTGCCAACCAGTTGGACAATTTTTCCATTCCCAATGCATACAATCTAAAGAACCAAGCATATCTGGAAATTTTCGTGATTCACCTTCTTGAAGTAAACGTGCAATATCATGCTCATTTGGCGAGCGCATGTACTGTTCTGGAACAGAAAGTCTTTAAGCTAATTATTGTAGTTATCACCCCAATCTTTAGATATTCATCACAATTATCTGCAGACAAACCATAACCAAGTAGACCAAGTGCAACTGTTATTTTTTGAATAGATGATAGGCCAAGGTGTCTATGAACATCTTTTTTTGGATGAAGTAATTGTGATTTTGAACATCATTCAAGATACGAAAAAATAACTCTTTGCGCATCCTAAAGCGTCTTCGAAAATAATCATCAGGATAAGTACAATTATCAGAAAAATAATCATGCCACAGTTGTTGGTGACTTCTTTCACAATCACAATTATATATTGTCGTTGCGATGATTGTTCTACGTATGCTTGATATATTCGAGGAATAAAATTAAGCATCTCTTGAGTCTCTTTCTCGATACGAATGGATACAAGCTTTTCATTCTCCAAAGATGTGGATGAAGAACTTGATGATTGAAATATGTTAACTCATCTTGTAGAAACCACCCAGGTGATGAATCTATAATTTGTGAAATGAAATTTTTAATTATATATTTTGTGAGTTGATATATATGTGTGAAAGGAAGAAAGTACTTATACACAAATATGTGATTAAAAGTATTTGTGGGGGTGATAAGATCACGGGTGGATTATTTCTTGGGAAAAATGTAGGTTATGGGTTATAATATATTGTTACAGATAATAAGAAAGTGACGTGAATATTTTTTTTCAGAAGATAAGATATGCCATCAAGCAATTGTTTCCCTTTTCTTGTAGCAAAATGTTAAACTATTGTATTTTAGGAAAAAGTGCCATGAATAATATATTAGTATATTTTATTTTTTCTTCAAGCTTAAATATTATGGTATTGATTTTTGAGAAAAGGGCCATGAATAATCTCTTCAGAAAACAAGATATATCATCAAATAATTAATTTTTGTTTCTTTTAGAAAAAAATTATGATATTCTATTTCGTGGCATGTGCTATGCATGGCCGGTCCTATGACTTTGGAGGCCCTAAGGAAGCCCAAAAATAAATGTAAACTGTGAGTAATTTCTGTTAAGCGAAGAAAGTAATGTTCTGATAAATATTTACATTAATAAAGGAGTTGAGGACAAAATTAATAAATCTTAAGTGAAAGAAATATTTATTTAAAGATTTTTTTTATTCGAGGAGGATAAAAAGCATAAACCCATTTTAATTGAAAAAATATATTTTTTTAATTAGAGGTGGGTGGAGGGAACTGCCACAGAAAACCACATAGTTTTTTTAAGTTATTTTGCATCTAATTAAATATTATATACATATATTAAATTTTTTTGGGAACCCTTTGGAATTGGGGGCCCAAAGCCTTTACTTCCCTGGCTTCTTGTTAGGACCGCACCTGGTGCCATTAATAATCTAACCGGCTGACAAGATTTGCTGAAAAGGTTATGATATTATTTTTTGGGAAAAGTGCACGACTAATTTCTTCAGATAATAAGACGTGTCATCAAGCAATTAAATATTTTTTAACTAAATGTTAAGCTATTATTTTTGAAAAAAATGCCATGAATAGTTATGTCAAAAGTTAAAATTAGATCTTTTCTTCTTTTAGAAAAATATTATGATACTTTATTTCGTGAAGCATGCCATCAAAAATCTTTCGGAGGACAAGATATGCCAACAAGCAATTAAATATATTATGATATTGTTTCTAGGGAAGTGCAAATTTTTTTTTTTTCAAATAACAAGGCAACAAACAATTAAATTTTCTTGACTATAAATAGTAGTCATATATTGATATTATAACTCACCAATTCACAGTCATTTTACAGTAATATTATGGACCTGTACAATAATTTCAATCCTAATATGAATCCACTATATAATTCTCAGCCACTACTATAAAATGATTCCCAACCATTTACTCCTCAATCCATGAATTCGCAATTGTAACCATTTTCTCAGTTTGCATACAATCCTTTCATTTTTGCAGGTTCATCTCAAATACCAACAACGGTAAATGCATACTCCAAATGCATTTGGTAAGAAGAGTTCTGGAGGACGTGCGCAAAGAGATAGACAACCAAACTGAAGTGTGAAAGGAAGATGAAGCTTTATGCAAAGCTTGGTTACATATTTCAGAAGATCCAGCAGTTGGTACGAATCAACGAAGAGGCAAGTTGTGGGACCGAATTGGCGCGAAATTTATAAAAATTCTAAAAGACGATCCTAGTAAAAACTCTGGTGGACTAATGAATCGATGGTCAACCATTCAGTTAAGCATCACTAAATTTTCTAGATATGTCAATATGATTGAACGGACTCTAATAAATGGACACACTGAAAAAGATAATGTAAGTAAACAATAAAATTATGTTTCAATAGCTTTATATATATATATATATATATATATATATATATATATATATATATATATATATATATATATATATATATATATATATATATATATATATATATATATATATATATATATATATATATATATATATATATATATATATATATATACTTTATTAGAATCTTTATCTACAGATGTTAACATCAATACAAATATATTACAAGAAAGAGAACCATGTTTTAAGTGGTAGACTTGTCGGCTTATTCTAAAAGACGCACTAAAATGGTACAATCATGTCAATCATCTACAAGAAAGGAAGAAAATGATTTCCAAAAAAAAGAGAGCATAAATTAATTTGGATGATGATGATATTGGAGATTCCTCCGATGCCCAGACTCCGTCAAGTGAGCAATCCACACCTAATGGAGTATCTAATAATAATTCATCTGGTCTAGCACATCCTTCGGATAAAAAATGTGCAGAAACTGCTCAAAAATGATTTTTTTTAAACCCCTGGATTTAATTGCAGTATAGTTTTCTAATATGAGAAAAGAAGCATCAAGTCGGTTTCAATAAGAAGGGAGTAGATAACATGCAATAGAACAATAAAAGTTACAAGCGAAAATGGAAGCAAGAAATTTACAACTACAAGCTCAAAAGGAAACCGATGAAATGAGAGTTGCAGCAATGAAAGAACAAGAACAAAAACGGTTTGAGAAAGAAATAATGATGATGAATCTCAATTCAGCTCCTACAGATGGCAACAAAGAGAAATCATAAGTCGTGCAAGGAAAAATAAATCAAGGCCTACGGGGCCTAATAATTAGTGTACTATCTTTCTCGTAATTTTTATTGATGTCTTCTTCTATTAGTTGGAAAGATGTTCCAACAATGTTATTCAACTATTTTGTAATCCTTTGTGTTATTAATATTATGTCAATTTTATGTTAGTTGTTAAATTTTCATATTTTTTATTATTTTTTATACACTACAGAAAAAAAAACGAACCTAACGCAAATCACAAAATGATTAAATACTAATTTTGTTTACGTAAATTAGCCTAATTTCAAAATGAAGTTATTTATAACAAATTTATTAATTAAATATAAAAACCTTGGAAATTTAATTTTGTATTTGTTTTATATTAATAATCAATATTTTATTATAGTTTAATATTTGAAAAGCAACAAAACATATTCACTTGTGCAATTTTAATTTGGATAGTGATTAATGTGGGACGCATTTTTAGAGAGGAGTTAAAGTGGAGAAAAATGAGTATGTGACATCTGGAGCCCGCTATTTGGAGAGGGTTTTTTGGCTAGTTCATTGTACATGCTCTTAGATGTTTAGATAAGATATATTGAACCCACGAAAAACGGGAAAAAAAAAGATATATAGAATCTCTTCCACAAATGATATTCTTAACAAGAAATTTAATTTTATTTCTTGAAAGTTTTTATGCAATAGAAAATGACATAAATTCATGCACCGTAAGAACAATTCCAATGCCAAATATGAAAATTGAATTATCAAATATTTCATTTTAAAATTCATCTACTCCAACCATGGTTATCAAGTTAATTATCTATTGGAAGTTTACGGATAATATTATTTGTGATTGCCACATGTCAACTTGTGATTGGATGTTTAGATAGTTACATTTTTGATAACTCAATTTCAACAAGTATATTTACATCCCAAGAGGTGAATTATCAAAATATAACCCTAATTTGATAATTCCAATGGAGTTGAAAATTTCTATTTTTTAGTGTGTAAATGGTAGTTAAAAGTTTGAATACCATGTTTAATCACCCCGTTGGAGTTGCTCTAACAACTTATAAACGAACCCAAAATTTAGGAAAACTATTCAAATTACACACTGATGGAGGGAGAGAGGCTAGTGTTTCATTTGTTGCTTCGCGATCCACTAACACACTATTTATATAGGGCTTTCAGTAAAACCCTACGGGATTAAGTAGGACCAAGTCCAACAGCTTAAGTTCACTCTCTTCTCGGCTTGTTTCTAACGAACAAATGCTCGGCACAATACAATATTTAAATTTTCGTGACAAGCATAAAATTCTTGTCGATACGAGTGCCACTTTACAATTCCTCAATTTCACAATTTCCGAAATTGGAAACCCTAACTTAGGACCTTCCAAATAAAGAAACTTCCCAATTTAGAAAATTCACTAAATTTCCGTCAAATTATTTTCGTCTACTTAGAGGGTGTTTGGCTAACTTTATAAGGTGTTAAAAGGAGCTTATAAGATGTTTTAGAGCTTATAAGCTCTTCCAAAGTGTTTGGTAAATTTTTAACAAAAGATCTTAATTTTTTAAAAAATAAGATGTTGGAGAGCAAATAAGATCTTTTTAAAAAAATACTTCTACCCCATTTTCTTAAGATCTCATAATGAGTAAAAATAGGAAATAAATTCATAATCCAAAAACTCTTAAAAGCAATCTTAAAAATTAGATGTAACAACTTATCAGCTCTTAAAACATCTTATTAGATGTAAAAGCTTATCAGCTGATTAAAATAAGCTTAGCCAAACACCCTCTTATTCTCATCCGTATAATTAACAATTACGAATGTTGGACTCAATCACATTGACTTCTAATTACACTAAGATTAATTAATTAATTTTAATTTGTTGCATTAAGGATCTCAAGTACACGGGAAATGTGACCCTCGATGGTTCAGTATAAGCTAGCCGTGGGCCCACAACACATTGTGGCTTAAACTCGTCACTAGACTTATAATTAAGATGAAGATAGTTTTTACTTAATTGCCCAATGAATCAAGATTGGTTGCTAGCAACTATGCTTCATGATTCCCTAAATACAAATGAAGTGCCTGTAAGAACCGTGTGATATAGTTCACGTACGGTACGATCCCTTCGATATATATATATCTCGATTGAACTGGAGCCATTGGTTTATCGAGACCTCTTTATGAGTTGAATAATTGTGTTGACGTTCTTGATTATATAATAAGTTCATGTTTGACTTAGAGAAACACATTCTTCTAATCACAACACATTCAGTTGTGTCCACAAAATTCATGGATTATAAATCAAGTGAACATACAAGATATCCATGACTGATCAAGCGATCAAATCCCCTACTACAATGTATATACCTCCCACTAGATTTCCGACTGCACGAACACTGGTCCTTGGATCGGTCCTTTGTAGGACTCAGGGACAGGTTAGGAAACAGATGGTCCTCTAAATAACTCACGGTGATATCTGGGTCTTAAGGATTAATGGTGTACAACTATATCATAGAAACCTCTACTCGATTATTGTGAACCACTTAGAGATCTCTAGATTGGGGGAGTTCAGGGAACTCATAAATTTACGAGAACCTACTTATGTATGCCGATGTCACAACACCATTGACAGATGTGACGAAGTACACATACACTAAGTGCTAGTCTGAAATGGGAAAGGCCGATATCTTCATTAGTGGCGTAACCCATTGACTAGGGACTATTGTTAAGCAGCTACTATATTCCAATAATCTCATGATTCTACTAGATTTATTTATAGTAATTAAGTAACTATAAGGACTATACCTATGAAACAACAGATATAAAATTTCAAGAGGTATTTATCATTAATACAAAATTGATTATTTACGAGTAACGTGAGAAAACAAAATAATTAGTTGGCTCTTCAATCACCTACTCTAACATACACACCAATGGCAGTTAGATACTTTCCATTAAGCCCATGAAATCCAATGATTTTACCACCTCCAATTAAGCAAGAAAATTAAATTCCCCTCTCCACACCAGATGGACCATATTTTCTTACAATTGTCTCAAAATTCAATGATATTAATACTCGGGTCGGGGAATTATTAGCATAGAACATATGATATCCTTGAAACCCGTTTATGCTCGTTAAGTACTCCGACGGGTACTTAATATTAATCTGCACACATATTCAACTACAAATGATTACTTCATGAAAAATAATATTTAGAATTGATCCTAAAAAATAAATTAGATATATTTACCACTGCAGTTCCGTAACCTCCCTGACCTCGGAATATCGGTGAAGATTTGTTGGATCCATGCTCAACAAACCTGATAGAATGAATAACTTCTCCATGAAATAATAATTGCTCCGACGCCACCTTTTGTCTTATAAACAGTCCATTTATCTCCTTCTAGGCCACTCCATGGAATAACAAATATTTCTCCTTCACAACATGCACGATTTTGCTGACCAATGTGTTCAACCTCTGTATAGAAAATGATTGAAGCATCTCTCTAGGCACCGCCATCTCATCAACATTCACACTGAGAGTCTGCACACTGATACGAACCCCGTGGAACTTGTTACGAGACCCTAATACCTTACGCGGAAGCAAGATCGAAACATCCAAAAACTAAGATTCAAAAGGGTGGAACCGCGACCCATTGCCTATAAAGAGGCAAGAACCTTGGTATGTGAAGACGCCACAATCGATTGTGAAAGATCGATTGATAAGTCGGGGTGAACAAACGGAATCCACCGATATGTTCGAAGAGTTCTTAAAGAACCAAAGAGAATATTCTCAATTAAATCATCAAAATTTGTCCCTTAAAATAAGCCAAATTGGCAACCTATTTATAAGTGCTAAAAAGACTCCATTTTCACAAGGAAAAAGACTCCTACCTAAACTAAAATAAGGAAACTTATAAATAAGCAAATCCTAACCATAAAAGACTCTAAAATAATAAAAACATAATAAATACCAAATTAAAAACGTGCATAAATAAATTAGATAGCTTGATCTTCAAGTCGACTTCTCGATCACCCTTCTAAACTCGCGACATTGGGCTGTGCACGTGCATGCAATTAAAGCTCAATTTCGACACTGGTCCACTTCGAATATCTCTTCTCTCAAAACATTAAAGTTGTAGATCTTTCAGTTAGCTTTCCGAATCATTTTGAATCGGATTAAATGGACTTCAGATACGAGAGTTGTAACTCGAATGGTAAACTCTGCCAGAATAGGCGAGAATCTCGGATGCATGGAATTCGACTTGTCCAACGAATTCTTCTCTTTCTTTTCTTCCAATTCCAAACCATAGACATCTCAAACATTTGATTCCAGCCTTTCATCTCCAAGGAACACTCGAATGTCCTCTTAAAACTCGTACGCTTGCGCTTCTTCCAATTCTTCATCTTTGAGCTTGCTAGGATCGTATCATACTCCCCCTCTTTAAAACGATTCGTCCTCGAATCCGGACAAATATCACAAGGAGTGTAAACAAGATCGATCTCTCTATTTGGTAGCAAACTTACACATCTCAGCACCACATCGGCAAACACACTATCTAGCAGCCATTGAAGTGGATATGACCGTGCGTATTTTGTAGCTTGAAGTCCCAATGTGTTCAACCTCTGTATAGAGAATGATTGAAGCATCTCTCTAGGCACCGCCATCTCATCCACATTCACACTGAGAGTCTGCACTTTGGTCAGCTCGGCATTAACCTCGATGCATGGCTGGATCATATCACGTGTAGCAGACAAGTACTGGTAGGTAACAGAAGAAAGAACCAATGATAATCCTCCACGTGGCAAGGTAAGTAGTAGCATTGTGGCGATTTTGGCCCAGAGAGTGCGTCACGTGGCCTCCAAAGGCCCATTTACCTTTGTTATATATATGGCTTTTCTAGTTCAGAATAAGGCTTACCATTTTCTCATAATACAATATACACACTTGTTTCCTTGCTCTTCAAGAAAAAGAAAGAACTCCAATCAATTGAGTGAAGTTCGATTAAATCACATTATAGTCACTTTCCATTATATATTTACGTATATATATATTCTCTTAGGGATCATTCTCACGAAAAGGTATAGATGTCGACAGTAGAGGAAAATTTGGAAGCTCGCTTTTTAGCTGAGGAGTCATCACCATCTCGTCGGGAAAATCCCCCCACACCGATCACACCAATAGTGCGAATGGCACCACTCGTCGAGGTCCCAGCAACCCCTCTGACGCTCACTGTGGAGGACATTCAGAGGGTAGTCATCCAAGCAGTACAATAGTACCGAGCAAGCAGAAAAGTGGTTAAGACCTTCCCACCTCGTAACTCAACCCCTATAACGGCTACCCAAGAGGCGAGATTGGTAGCATATCTTTCCGCGAGTTTGCCGGTCCCGCTCCAGCGACAGCAGCGAGGCAACCCATTTTCTGCGGACATCATGGCCTACGATTTGTTGGTGGGATTTCAAATCCTAGAACACCTCACGTATGACGGAACGATGGACCCTTCGGACCATGTGAGCAGATTCCAAACCATGTCCTATCTGCATCAGTTTTTGGACAGAATCATGTGTCGTACGATCACGTTGCGAGATGCAACTCGGCATTGGTTTGGTTAACTCCTAGAAGGCTCGGTGCGAGATTTCGATACTTTCAGTTGTATGTTGCTGGATCAGATCGCCAAATCCAAAAAGCAGAATAAGTCGTCTCTCACACTTTTCATTGTTCGACAGGAAGAGCAGGAGTCCTTGATAAGTTTCTTACATCAGTTCACGAGCTCCAGTCGAAAGGTGCCCGGCCTTTCCCAGGATGTGCTTACTAATGCTGTAATGTAGGTACTGAGGGATGGCGAGCTATTTAGGTCGGCTGCAAAACGAGCACCTTTGACGTATGATGAACTTCTGAAGCGGGCGTAGAAGTACATCACCATGGAAGAGGCAAGGAAAATGAAGGAGGAAGAGATAGATGTGATACCTGCTAAGCGTGCCCCGGCGGGGATTTCTCCTCGTAGAAGAGACCCGGTGGGACCTCGCTGGCACGCCCCCGCTCGCGAGGCACCCGTTCAGAAAAATAGGAAACCTTGATACGCTAGCTACGCAATTCTCAGTAAGACGCCTACTCAAGTACTGATGGCGGTGGAAGGAGGACCTGATATTTGTTGGCCGATGACATACCAAATGACGCTTCCCAAAGGCCCCAGTCAAGGAGGTTACTGCAGGTATCACAACAGGTATGGCCATCACACTGTTGAGTGTAGCCACCTAAAAGAAGTGCTAGAGAGGTTAGCTCGGGAGAACAGACTAGATAAGTTTGTTAGAAAGCAAGCGGAAGATCATGTCCCGAATCCCGTAGCTCGGTGACACAGATCACCCGAAGGGCCGAGGAATCATATTAGGATAATTATGGGAGATCCTACTGACGGAGATTCGCATAGGGCGCGGAAGAAGTATTCTAGGTCGGTAGGAAAGCCGGTTCCTAGGGGAGGAAGGTACACCATGTCCATGAAAGTTCGCCGACGATCTATTTCGGTGAGGATGATAAGCAAGGCGTGATTCGACCCCATAATGACGCTTTAGTGATTACACCTCATATCGCGGGGGTATGATGTATTCCGGGTATTCATTGACGATGGTAGTTTAATGGATATTTTATACAAGGATTGTTTAGATCAGATGTGGTTGGGAGACTTAAAAGTTACTCCGGTGCAAACCCCGGTTTACGGATTCTCAGGCGAGGTTGAAGAAGAAATTGGCGAGGTATCCTTGCAGATCACTTTGGGGACGAAGACCCTGACTCAAACCCACACGGTGCATTTCTTAGTGATGGACACCCCGTCCACTTACAATGTGATCCTGAGGCGACCAACTCTAAATAAGTTTGAGGCTATCCCGTCCAGGGTTCACATGAAGTTAAAATTCCCAGTTGGAAGGAAAGTAGGCGAGGTTAGGGGGGATCAAGAGGACGCGAGGCGTTGCTATGCAGACGGGGTGCAGAAAGGAAGTAGAAAGTGGGGCAAGTTGGTAAATACATTGGGAGATATTCGAGATGTAATCGACCTAGATACCAAATAACCTAGGGTGGTGCCGAATGAGGAGTTATTGACAATCGAGCTGAAACTGCAGCAGCCAGGCAGACTACGAGAATTGGCAGTGGGATGGAAGAGGAGCTCTCCCGCGAGCTAACCCAATTTTTGAGAGAAAATTGCAACGTTTTTTCTTGGAGTCCTCAGGATTTAAAGGGTATTTATGCAAGCCTAGCTCAACATCGACTGAACATTCGACCTGATGCTCGTCCGGCAAAACAGAAAAGACGACATTTTGGGGCAGATAAGGACGCAATAGTGGCGGCCGAGGTGGAGAAGCTTCTGAAATCGAGGCATATCAAAGAGATCCAGTTCCCTAACTGGCTATCTTACACAGTATTAGTTAAGAAATCGGAGGGAAAATGGCGGATATGTATTGATGTTCGAGGATTGACCAATTGGTGGATTCCACTACAGGATGCGAATTGCTAAGTATGATAGATGCCTCGCAGAGATACCATTAAATGATGCTCCATCCCGACGACCAAAAAAACGTCAGCTTCGTCACTACAGCGGACATATATTGCTATGTAGTAATGCCTTTTGGTTTGAAGAATGCCGGGGCGACTTACCAAAGGCTTGTCGATGCGATGTTTCGCAGCCAGTTAGGGAGAAATATGGAAGTGTATGTCGACGACATGCTCTACAAAAGTAAGGAGGCAAGGACTCACATTTAAGACTTGAAAAAAACGTTCGCCAAGTTACGACAATACATGATGAAACTTAACCCCGCTAAGTGTTCTTTCGGGGTACAAGTTGGAAATTTTTTAGGTTACATGGTCACGGAGAGGGGCGTCGAGGTGAATCCGGAAAAATTCCAAGCAGTGATGGACATGAACCGCCGCGAACGATCAAGGAAGTGCAAATTCTGACAGGGAGGATGGCGGCACTAGGGCGATTTATTTTGGGATCCGCGGCTAGAAGTTTGTCGTTCTTTGAGGTGTTAAAGAAGAACAAATCATTTTTATGGACAACGTAATGTCAGCTCGCGTTTAATCAATTGAAGGTTTATCTCGCCCATGTTCCATTATTAGCGAAACCGGTGAAACATGAGTCCCTCTTCTTATACGTCGTATCAAGGCATGGGGTTGTCAGCTCGGTATCAGTACCAGTACAACAACATAAGCAATTTCATGATTACTTCGTCAGCAAAGTCCTGGAAGGCGCGTAATAGTGGTATACTGAGATCGAAAAGGTTGCATACGCGGTCATGGAGTCAGCTCGAAAATTGAAGCCATATTTTTTATCACATAGAGTCATAGTGCGGACCAATAACCCTTTAAAACAGATGTTGAGTAACTTGGGAGTTTCGGGAAGAATGGTAAAGTTAGACGTGGAGTTAGGTCAGTACAAAGTAGAATTTCAACCTCGCATCTCTATTAAAGGGAAGGTCTTGGCTTATTTCATTCAAGAAGCCACTCACGTGGGAGAAAAAGTCAAAAAAGAAGTATGGAGTGTTCACGTGGATGGCTCGGCAACCATAGGCGGTAGCGGCGTAGGAGTTATACTCACTAATACCTAGGGCGAGATGTTAGAGTACGCGGTCGGGTTAGGCTTCAGAGCATCCAATAATAAACCCGAGTATGAGGCGATTAAAGAGGGGCTTAAGGTTGCTCTGAATCATGGGGCGAGGTTTGTTAAGATGTTTTCTGACTCCTAGTTAGTGGTTCAACAAATTAATGGGATGTTCGATGTCAAGAACGAGCGTATGAGTCAATATGTGTCTCAAGTCGGCGAGATTATTGCTCAGTTCGACCAATGCGAGATAAGTCAAATTCCTTGGAAGGATAATCAGAGGGCGGACTTTTTAGCCACGATGGCTAGTTCGGCAATGGCAACAGAGGAGCGACAAATCTCCTTGAGGGTTGAGCTAGGGGGTGAAATGAGGATAGCTGAAGTTTTGAGGATTGACACAGAAGTGGGAAGCCACTGTTAGCATCTATGCGAGGTGAAAAGATGTTCTCCAAGAAGGAAGAGCAAAGAATAGCAACACGAGCTTGCTACTTTTTGGAGATTGAATGAGAGCTATATAAGCGGTCTTTTATTTCAAACCACTTAAAGTGTCTTGGGCCTGATGACACGGAATACGCGATGAAAGAAATGCATGACGGATGCTGCGGTAATCACTCAGGCACCAGGAGTTTGGCTAAGAGGCTTCTGGAGACGGGATACTTCTAGCCGTCAATGAAGAAGGATTCAGGGGAATTCGTGAAACAATTCTTGAAATGCCAAGAGCATGGCCCGCTCATACATCTGCCCGCAGAAGAGCTCGGTATCATGACTTCGCCATGTCTACTTGCTCAATGGGGCATCGACATTGTTGGACCATTTCCAATGGCAACAGGGCAACGTAGATTCTTGATTGTGGCAGTAGATTATTTTTCTAAGTGGGCAGAGGTTGAGCCACTAGCATCGATTAATGAAGCTAGTGTTTTGAATGCTTATAAGAAAACATATGTTGTAGGTATGGGGTGCCTCGAATTATTATTTCGGACAATGGAACGTAATTCAATGGGTCCAAAGTCCGCGCATGGTGTGTCGATGTCACCCAGTGATTTTGCTCGGAAGCGCACCCCCAAGCCAATTGTTAGATCGAGGTAACCAACAGGATAATCGTGTTGGGCATCAAGAAGCAATTGAAGGGGGCTAAGTGCCATGGCCGGAAGAGCTCGCATCCGTGTTATGGGCATATCAGACCACGTTTAAGTCGGCAATGAGCGAGTCACCATTCTCGCCAGTATATGGAATTTAGGCGGTATTGACGATTGAGGTAAGGGTACCAAGAAGGAGGATTCATTCTTTCGTCTCTGACAAAAATGAACTCTTGGCCAGGGAAAGTTTGGATATGATAGTGGAGGCGAGAGAGGCGACAACAGAGAAAATCAACAATGACAAAGAAGATATGAAGGCCACATACGATCAGAAGGTACAAAAATGACGATTCGAAGTATACGACCTGGTATTGCGGCGAGCTGATGCTCTTAAGTTAATGGGCAAGCTCGAGGCAAACTGGGAGGGACCTTATAAGATCATACGGCGACTCACAGGAGGGGCATATTGGATTGAAGATAAACTAGGGAAGAAGCTCCCACGACTGTGAAATGTTTGTCACTTGAAAAAGTTTTTTTCTTAAACACTATTTCTGTTGTTCTTTGTTAAGATGTTTTGTCGAGAGGATATAAGTACCTCCACTCTTTCTTAGGCGACGCCCCATTTTTGCGAAACGAAGAAATATATGAAACGATATCTGAAGCAACTTCTGAAATGAATGTCGAAAAAGAAAGAGTGCGGTCGGTATTGATCGCACTGGCTCAAGCCGAGGTCGGTATTGACCTCGCGTCGGGAAAAGAAAAGTGCGATCGGTATCGACCTCGAGCCAGTACAGGAAGAGTGCGATCGGTATCGATCGCACTACTTAAGATGAGGTCGGTATCGACCTCGCATCGAAATAGGAAGAGTGCGATCGGTATCGATCGCACACTACCTCAAGCCAAGGTCGGTATCGACCTCGCGCCAGAAATGGAAGAGTGCGATCGATATCGATCGCACTTGCTCAAGCAGAGGTCGGTATCGACCTCGCATTGAAAAAGGAAAAGTGCGATCGGTATCGATCGCACTAGCTCTAGCCGAGGTCGGTATCGACCTCACGTCGAAAAATGAGGAGTGCGATCGGTACCGATCGCACTAGCTAAATCCAAAGATGGAATCAACATGAATTAACCTTGCACCAAAAATAAGACACATAGCGTCAACTACGATGGCCAGAGTCACAGTCATAATTGATTTATCATAAAAAACAGAGGAGAAAAGAAAGCATGTTTGTGCAAGTATAAACATGTTAAGCGAGAAGAATTTCTTATTTCATTGGAAAATTGTCATTACAAAAAAAATGGTGACTAAGGCAACATCCTTCAACGATAATCAAGCGCTCCAACATCACTGCTCGCCGGCATCACCTTCTGGAGTCCCCGCTTCTTCTCCCTCGACTTCTTCAAGGACGGGAAGTGGGCGACGTCCAGCAGTTCCATAGGACATGCCCCTGTGTATGACCTCAGAGCTTCGTCGAAAGGCACGTTGTACCAAGGCAATCCGTCGTGGTGAACCTTGAGGGGCTGCCAGACCGCCGACATTTCATCTTCAGGTAATCTCCCCATCACGTCGACAGGATCCAAATCAACCGTCGCCCCACTTTCGAGATATCACCTTGCGCTATCTTTATAGTATGGGAGACACCGAACACTGTATATGAAATTATGTCCACCATAAAGTCAGCAAAATTGGGTTACATATGGCGGAGCTCGGTAGAAACTTCTGAGGCATAGCCCGGCCTTTGTCAGAGAGGGGGAAGGAACGAAACCCTTCCTGCCAGGCGCGGGTTTTTTCTTCTTCAAAGATCGCCCTGTCGGGGGCGTATCTCACCCTTTGTTCGGCCAACAGAGCCTCTTGCTGCTCTAGCTCGTAAGCTAATCCATGCGAGCACTCTCGGATAGAGAGACTTCATCTCTTAAGGATTTTTCTTGTGCCGACAACGCAGCCTTCTCCTTCTTTATCTCGTGTTTTAGGCGAGATATCTCTTGTTGAGAGTCGACGGACAGCAGGCCCCTATTAGCCAAAAGGCCCACTAAATGGCAGAGGGCGGCGCAACTTTGACGTTGTAGCTCGGCCTCGCCGAGCTTTTCCAGAACCTTCTGATCATTAGAAGACTGAAAACTCCGGATAAAATCCACCATCTCATCAGAGACAGGCTTCGGTATTAATAAGGACGTCGGCACTGCTATTGTTTTTGGAGAAGGGCAATGATTGAGCTAGAGGAGGTTTTAGAGGGCGATGGAGAGTTGGCTTTTTTAGATCCAGACGTGGTGGATGCCGACGTCTTCTTTGTAACAAGAGGAGCGGCAGTGTCGTCAGCCGCCCGTTTCCACCGCGATGCTTTGCTCGGCGCGTTCACCTCGGCCACAACACCGGCAGTATTGCCAGCCTCGGCAAAAGCGGGGAGTATGGCAGGGGCCTCCTCCTCGGCAGCAGCTGCGGCAGTGACTTTCTTCGGCACTGGAGTCGATCGTAAATGAGAAAACATCTTGGCCTATGCACTTAATATGAGTTAGGTCAAGAAGGAGATTAAAACACATGATGGTAAGCGACATATGGAATAAACGATTACCGCATTCAGCGGGGGTCTTTATTGGGCCTTGTTGCCAGAGTAACCCGAAAGCAGTGAGAAGCTCTGGGGTCCATACGGTGTTCTCCACATCTAAATATTGGGCATGGAAAAAAGATTTTATGCACGCAATGTCGACAAGCATCTCTCGGTCTGAGGAGGCGGGACTTGAACTTGGCGGTTAACTAGACAGAACAGCCAGGGATCCTAGGTTAGGACGGAGAAGAATTTGCGGTGCCAATGGTAGATCTTGTTAGATACGTTTGTGAAAATGCTTTTATCTTGTTGATTGGAAATGTAATATCCCGGCCCACTACGACGTGCATAGAAAAAATAATCAAATAGCCCGCCGCATATGTTTTGTATATTGAGGAGGACACACATCATGTAGAAGCAATTCATGATGCATAAGGTATTGGGGGAGAAGCGACATAGTGAGACACCAAACCTATTGGCGACATCTACTATAAAGGGGTTTAACGGAAAGGACATACCAACTCGTGCTTGTTCTTCGTACCAGGCGATATATCCACCCTCATTCGAGTCAGGCAGCTCAAAAGGCCCGGGTTGTACATACCGATATCCGGGACCGAATTCCACCCATTCAACAATCCATGACCCATTAACCACCGAGCAAGGATTCTTAGCAGTAACCAGGGGTTGAATGGACACCTCTACGTTGGTTTCTTGCCCCGTTCGCGTCATCTAGAAGGTGTGCCGAGGTACAAGAGTCACCTAATAAGCGCTCTAAAGAACTACCTAGAGGAGTAGAATCACTCGACGATCTTGACATATATGATATTGTACTAGGCCTGAACAGTTTTTTACAGAGATTGAAGAAGGTATAGAAAACGAAGGAAGAATCACCTGCAAGAATGGTCTGTGGCGAAGCTAAGGGGTATGCCGGAAAGAGCCGCCGTACGTGTCGTCGGAAAAGAATTAAAGGGGGACCGTCAGCGATTTCGGGCAAATTCTTGAGCTTCAAAATATTGAGTGCCTTCTTTGCAGAGGGTATGGAGGAAATATGAGGCAAAAGAAAGGAAGAAATCCTAATGAGGGGATATTTATAGGTCCCTGCCCTTGTTGATTGTGCAATGTGAAATCAGCCGTACGATTAAATTTTTCATCTGATGGCGGTTGTTGTGCCACGTCATACGACACTTCGTTTGCCCCAATCAAGCATCGATGGCCATAGGGTTTGCTAATGAGACGCGGAAACATGTCGAATATGAAATAACGCAACATTTAATTTTTTAAGTGTGCCAGTCCACGCGCCTGAACGATTCGGTAAAGTTAGGATATCATTGAGCCGCCTCGATACTTGTGCAGTGAATGTGAAAGGGCATATTTAGTCATGTATTAAAAGTTGTCTCGTTCTTAAAATGTTGGGTAACGAGCACATGTATGCAGCGGAAAACAAAAATTTTATGCGATTTAAACAAATTTAAAACACATAAACACATGCCCGATAATTGAAAACAATTAATTGCGTACCTTTGCGCTTCCAGCGAAATTAAAAACAACATACATGCTTAATTACTTAATCGAAATTAAATCAATTAGCATGCTCGCGTTGCTCGCAGTAAAATAAACAATTTAATGCAGTCACATAAAATCATACAATTATCTTACAAAAACGAACATGCATATATTAATTTAAACGTAACCGAATCTAACGACAATGGATCCGAAACTTTACCTCTTGAAGCGTGAGGTAGGCGCACTAAGCGAAGCTAGATTGCCACGGAAACCAATCCATGCAATCCGGGGCAGCAACAGCGATGTAGCGGCGGCGATGATCCGAGCTACGGCGGCGCGTGTCGTTCACGCGCTGTCTTCAGGCAGCGCGTGGAGGCGCGTGCATCGTCGGTTCGGTGGCTGCTCCTCGATTCTTCGATCTTCCTCCTCTCGGATTTCACCTCGTATACTTTGATCTACTAAAACGTGGCACTAGACACGTAAAAGTTAGAAAAACGGAAGAATAGAAAGAAGGAAAGATTTACCAAAGGGATCGGCCAAGGGGTGGCCGATTCCGGCGAGTTGGCGGCGGCGACGGCGGTGGTGGCCGCGGGAGAAGATGGCCGAGCGAGACAGGGAGCGGCTAGGGTTTAGTTCGTGTGTTATATATGTGCAAGACCTATAAATCAAGTATTTATAGTGTCTTGCATAAAAGCCCTAACGGGCTTAAGTTGGACCGGGCCCAACAGCTTAAGTTCGTTAGTCTTCTATTCGCTCGTTTGTCTAAATTCAATGATCGGAAAATTGTAACGATTACATTTTAGAAACTTCTCGATTTAGAAAGTCCACTAAGATGTTCGCCTATTCTTTTCCTTTTCTTATTCTCATTCATAATTCCAAATTACGAATGTTGGACCCAATTATATTGACTTCCAATCATGCAGAGATAAACCATTTTATCTCTGACCGAATGTTGGACCCAATTATATTGACTTCCAATCATGCAGAGATAAACCCTCGATGGTTCAGGTGTAAGCTAGTCGTGGGCCCACAACCCTTTGTGGTCAAAACTCGTCCCTTAGAGTTACGAGAAAGATGAAACTCGTTTCACCTTAATTCCCTAGATACAAATGAAGTGCCTGCAACTTGCAAGAACCTTCAGATATAGTTAGCGTACAGTACGATCCCTTCGATTCATATGTCCCGATTGAACTAGAGGCATTGGTTCATCGAGACCTCTTTATTTTTTCAATGACGGTGCGATCGTTCTAAGTGTTGTAATCGTTACGTGCATGACTTATAGAATCGAATTCTTTAATCATCACTTAGTCAGCTCCGGCCAGAGACTTAGATTGATTACAAACTATTAGAACACACAGGACATCCAAGACTATTCTAGCGATCGAATCCCTGACTACAATTCACAGACCTCCCACTAGATTTTGGACTGCACGAACACTGGCCCTTGGGGTGGTCCTTGGTGGAACTCAGGGACAGGTCACAATACAGCTGGTGCTCTAGTGAAGTCACGGTGATGTCTAGGTCATAAGGACTAATGGTGTACAACTATACCACAGATATCTCTACTCGATTATTGGGAACCACTTAGAGATTTCTAGGGTGAGGGAGTTCAGTGAACTCGTCAACTTACGAGCACCCACTTATGCATGCCGATATCACAATAACGTTTACTGATGAGATGCAGTACACATACACTATGTGCAAGTCTCTTAATGGGAAAGGCCGATATCCTCATTGGTGGCGTAACCCTTCGACTAGGAACACGTTTAACAGTTATAATACTTAAGTAAATATCTCACGATCCTAACGATCAATTACTAGTACTTGTAATAACTGTAAGCACTATATCTATGCATGTGACAAAGGGACAAAGATATAGAATGCCAAGGTGTTTTATCATTAATACGAAAAAGGTTCGTTTATTACCATAATAAATACAAAATACCACAGCCACATGTTGGCTTGTTGGTCACTTACTCTAACAATCTCCCACTTGACCTAAAGCCAACTACCCATGAATCGCAATCCCATCGACTCTCGATGTTTCTCGTGGACCGATCTCGGTAAAGGCTTCGTGAAGGGGTCTGCAACGTTCTCTTCCGAGGTGACTCGTTCTACTTTAACTTCACCTCTATCAATGATCTCTCGGATCACATGATACTTTCTCAGAATATGCTTCGACTTCTGATGAGATCTCGGCTCCTTAGCTTGCGCCACAGCTCCGGTGATATCACAGTACAACGGTACTGGATCACTAGCACTAGGAATGACACCCAACTCTTGGATGAACTTCCTTATCGAAGTCCTTTCCTTTGCAGCTTCAGACGCTGCAATGTATTCCGCTTCGGTAGTGGAATCAGCTGTCGTGCTTTTCTTGGAACTCTTCCAACACACGGCACCACCATTAAGCGTGAATATAAATCCCGAGTTCGACTTTGAGTCATCCACATCCGATTGAAAACTAGAGTCGGTGAAGCCCTCTAATTTCAACTCGGCGCCCCCATAAACCAAAAATATATCCTTAGTCCTTCATAAGTACTTGAGGATATCTTTCACGGCCTTCCAGTGAGCCGGGCCGGGGTTAGACTGATATCGGCTTGTGACACTCACATCATACGCAATATCGGGTCTCGTACATAGCATGCTATACATTATGCTTCCTATTGCAGAAGCATAAGGCGTCCTTTTCATCTCCTCGATTTCACTAGGTGTTTTCGGACACAGAGTTCGAGAGACGAACCCCATGGGACATTGGCAAGAATCCCTTCTTGGATTCTTCCATGCTAAACTGTTTCATAACGGTGTCTATGTACAGGCTTTGGGATAAGCCAAGCATCTTCCTTGCTCTATCTCTATAGATGAGTATTCCCAATACATAAGATGTTTCTCCAAAATCCTTCATCGAGAAACGTGTGGACAACCATGCTTTCGTTTGTTGCAACATTCCTACGTCATTCCCAATGAGTAGAATGTCATCAACGTAAAGCACTAAAAATATCACTGCCCTCCCACTAACCTTCTTGTATACACAAGGTTCCTCCAGGTTCTTCTCAAAATCAAACTCTTTGATAGTTGAGTCGAACCTAATGTTCCAACTACGGGATGCTTGTTTCAATCCATAAATGGATCGCTGGAGCTTGCCAACCTTTTGCTTACTTCCAGAAGATATGAAGCCTTTAGGCTGCGCCATGTAAATTTCTTCCTCAATATCTCCATTAAGGAAGGCGGTCTTCACATCCATTTGCCATATCTCGTAGTCGTACCACGCAACTATGGCCAGCAAAATCCTAATGGACTTCAGCATCGCGACTGGCGAAAAGGTTTCCTCATAGTCAACACCTTGCCTTTGAGTGTATCCTTTCGCTACCAATCTAGCTTTATAGGTCGATACCTTTCCATCCACTCCAATTTTCTTCTTATAGATCCACTTGCAGCCTATGGGAACAATTCCTTTAGGTGGATCTACCAAGGTCCATACCTTGTTGGAGTACATGGAGTCCATTTCGGATTTCATGGCAGTTAGCCAATGTCCCATGTCCGCATCCGATACGGCCTCATTGTATGTTCTTGGATCTCGTCCAAGATCAACATGATCTTCATCATTTTTTAGGAGGAATAACCTATCCGGCATTTTCCGAACTCTTTCGGATCTACGTACCGTAGGTTCAGAAGATATATTAGTGGTTTGTTGTATTGGTTCGATTACTTGTTGCACTTGAACTGCATTTTACGGTTCTTGAACTACTTCAAGTTCTATCATGCTGCCTTTTCTATCGGATAAAAACTCCCTTTCCAAAAAGGTAGCATTTCTCGAAACAAACGTCTTTGCTTGCTTGACATAATAGAATTCGTATCCCATTGAGTCTTCGGGATACCCACAAAGTAGCATAAGTCGGATTTACTATACAACTTATCTCCCACTAATCGCTTCACATAAGCGGGACAACCCCATATCCTAATATGTTTGAAGTTGGGTTTCCGGGAATGCCAAAGTTCATAAGGTGTGGATTTAACTACTTTGGTGTTAACTCTATTCAGCAAATACGCGGCAGTGAGAAGTGCGTGACCCCACAAGTATGCCGGTAAGTTGGTGAACCCCATCATAGATCGAACCATATCTAATAAGGTCCTATGCCGACGTTCGGAAACTCCGTTAAGTTGAGGAGTTCCAGGTGGAGTCCATTGAGATTGTATTCCATTCTTTTTTAGATAGTCAAGGAACTCGATGCTCAAGTATTCTCCACCACGATCGGATCGCAGCCTCTTAATACTTTGTCCGATTTGCTTCTCTACTTCGTGTCTAAAATCTTTGAACCTTTCAAATGTTTCGGACTTGTACTTCATCAAGTACACATACCCATACCTAGAATAATCGTCGGTAAAGGTAGCGAAGTAGTTGTATCCACCCTTCGCACTAACACTTAGTGGACCACATACGTATGTATGGATCAAATCCAAAGGACCATCGGCTCGTTCCATTTTCCCTTTGTAGGGTGACTTGGTCATTTTCCCTTTAAGGCAAGATTCACAAGTTTGTAGTGATTTCACATTCTCCAAAAGAGAACAATCATTCACTAACAAAATCTTTCATCCTTCTTAAAGAGACATGACCTAATCTAGCGTGCCAAAGTTGTGCGGGGTTTTGATCTATCTCCTTACGTTTTTCTAATTTTCGCCTTAGGGACCCCACTACGTACCTTCACCCACTTCGAACTTGCTGTTTGGAAAGGGAACTCTTTCCTTTCTCTTCTTTTCGGAAGAACTTTTCTTTCCAGAAGTAGCAGCAATGAGAACAGACTTCTCTTTCTTAATGGTGGACTCGAAACTGACCAACATGTTCAATAACTCATCCAAGGGAGGATCTAGTTTGTTCATGTTGAAGTTCACTATAAACGATTCATAGGAACTAGGAAGAGACAACAGGATCAAATCCAACGAGAGCTCGGCCGGTTTGGTGACATCGAGATTTACTATCTTTTCAAGGAGATTGATCATTTTGAGACAGTGCTCGTGGACCGAAGTCCCTTCGCGCAGTCTCGCCGTGATCAACTCCTTAGTAGAAGCGTACCTCGATGCCCTAATATTCTCACTATACATGCTATCGAGATGAGCCTTTATATCGAAAGCATGCAAGTGAGACTCATATTTCCTCGCAAGCACGGGCTCCATGGCGACTATCATATAACACGTAGCATGAGTGTCATCTTTCTTCCAAGCTTCATAAGTTTCCTTTTCAGCATCAGTCGTTGTGGCAGGTATAGTGGCAGGAAGTCTCTCGTTAAGAACATGGAGACGCCCCTCAACGGTTAGCACAAGCTTAAGACTACGCAACCAATATAGGTAATTAGGGCCATTGAGTTTATTGTCGAGGATTGACATTATGGGATTCTTAGACATGATTATCTTAGAGGTATAGAGAAGATGATTATTAGAGATTCGCGTTAAATGATTGTTACAATTAAATGTTTGGCCTTATGTTATTTAATTGTTCTCCCACTAATTTTATCGAGTTCCACTTCCCTCTAGTAGACAAACGAGAAAACTTATTTTTCTTAATGGGTTTTAGGTCCAATAGACAAATATAACCCGTAGTTAATCGAGCCCGATTATATTTGCCCAAAGGTAGATCACAATCAATCATATCCACAATATGACCCTAAATTAGTTTTCCTCACACTTGATAATGACCTAAGTTAATCTCGCGAATATCAAAATCGTCGTGTGTCAAGTGTAACCTACCAATCAAAGATGCTCATAGAACTTGATTATGCCAAACTAATGCAGTCCCTAGTTAATCTAGCCGACCACGTTAATATAGCATAACCATTTTCTATCGTTACCTTCATCGTTATGTCAATTGAATTACAGCTTACTTTACCATAGCACTCCCCGCTAACACGGCTTACTGCACTACAGTAAAGGGCTACACATAATTCAACCGTTGGCAGAAGGAAAGAAAAAATTCAACAGATTGGTTTTTCTTTATAGCTTGAAATAATTCTTAATTAGATTAAGAATGAGGGATTTTTATTAAAAAGTTTTATCTCATCAGAAGGTTCGGATTGGTCTATGTGATTCCTACATCTATGTTCTCTAAAGGTATATGGAAACGCATATTGTCCTAAGAGGAACATACGGCCTAACTATATAATTAATTACATTAATTAATTATCGAGTTTTTCAAAATAATTATAGAACCTCAACTAGCATAAATCATTCAAATAATTTTGAGGTACTATTAATTAAGTTGAAAGACAATCAATATTATATATGTGTTCTATTAATTGAAATTAATTTAACAATTTAAATTAATTAATTAATTAATCTAACACCTATTTACTAAAATAGATGATTGTTGACTCGATTATCTAATTGAGATTAATTGAAAATAATTTTCCAAAAATTAAAATCAATTTATTTTAAGTTTTATTTTAGAAATCTGAAATATATTTTTTTTTTATTTACAGTGAACCGGTTCGGCCCGACCGGTCTGACCGGTTCGGACCAAAACGGTCCGGTTATGCCCGGTCCAGTTGACCCAAATCAGTGGGCCAGGTCAGTCGGACCGAGAACCGGTCTGACCGACCCGAATCCACGTAGATTCGGTCAATTGGATCGCACACAACCATCGAACCGGCCGCTTCGACCGGTTCGATCCGATTAAACAAAAACCGACGTTTTAAAAATAATTTCAGATCCGATTTTCCAATTTTAAACAATTTTAAAGCTGGAAAAATTCTAAACAGTATTTCAAAAATATTTTAAACTTTCGAAAACTCCCAATTACATAATACAACAATCGCTACTTTAATAAATCGAACATTATAGCATATTATAAAACTCAATTAATTGCGCAACGAGCTCGGAAAATAAAAATTCTATGCGATTTAAACAAATTTAAAACACATAAACACATGCCTGATAATTGAAAACAATTAATTGTGTACCTTTGCGCTTCCAACGAAATTAAAAACAACATACATGCTTAATTACTTAATCGAAATTAAATCAATTAGCATGCTCGCGTTTAAATCAAATAACATGCTCGCAGTAAAATAAACAATTTCATGCAGTCACATAAAATCATACAATTATCTTACAAAAACGAACATGCATATATTAATTTAAACGTAACCGAATCTAACGACAATGGATTCGAAACTTTACCTCTTGAAGCGTGAGGTAGGCGCACTAAGCAAAGCTAGATTGCCACAGAAACCAATCCGTGCAATCCGAGGCAGCAACAGCGATGCAGCAGCGGCGATGATCCGAGCTACGGCGGCCCGTGTGGTTCACGCGCTGTCCTTGGGCAGCGCGTGGAGGCGCGTGCATCGTCGGCTCGGTGGCTGCTCCTCGATTCTTCGATCTTCCTCCTCTCGGATTTCACCTCGTATACTTTGATCTACTAAAACGTGGAACTAGACACGTAATAGTTAGAAAAACGGAAGAATAGAAAGAAGGAAAGAATTACCAAAGGGATCGGCCAAGGGGTGGCCGATTCCGGCGAGTTGGCGGCGGCGACAGCGGTGGTGGCCGCGGCAGAAGATGGCCGAGCGAGAGAGGGAGCGGCTAGAGTTTAGTTCGTGTGTTATATATGTGCAAGATCTATAAATCAAGTATTTATAGTGTCTTGAATAAAAGCCCTAACGGGCTTAAGTTGGACCGGGCCCAACAGCTTAAGTTCGTAAGTCTTTTATTCGCTTGTTTCTCTAAATTCAATGATCGGAAAATTGTAACGATTACATTTTAGGAATCATTATAATGTCCTCGTCATTACGAGTGCCAACTCTCGATTTTCAACTTTCCAAAAGTGGAAACCCTAATTCAGTGCACTTTCCAAATTTGGAAACTTCCCGATTTTGAAAGTCCACTAAGATGTTCGCCTATTCTTTTCCTTTTCTGATTCATAATTCCAAATTATGAATGTTGGACCCAATCATATTGACTTCCAATCATGCAAAGATAAACCATTTTATCTCTGACCGTTTATTCAAAGATCTCATGTGCACGAGCAGTGTGACCCTCGATGGTTCAGGTGTAAGCTAGTCGTGGGCCCACAACCCTTTGTAGTCAAAACTCGTCCCTTAGAGTTACGATTAAGATGAAACTCGTTTCACCTTAATCACCCAACGAATCAAGATTGGCGTCTAGCAACTACGCGTCATGATTCCCTAGATACAAATGAAGTGCCTGCAAGAACCTTCAGATATAGTTAGCGTACAATACGATCCCTTCGATTCATATGTCCCGATTGAACTAGAGGCATTGGTTCATCGAGACCTCTTTATTTGTTCAATGACGGTGTGATCGTTCTAAGTGTTGTAAATTCAGTTCGCCGCGATCAGTGTGCCGCGATCAGTGTGCTTCCCCCCGGTCGTGAAGAACTAGAGGGAGTAGGGTTGGTTCATTTTTTCAGCCCGCCCAAGATTGAAAGTTCAATTCGTAGTGCTTCGCCCCGTTCACGACGAACTGGGGGGAGTAGAAGATATAGGAGTAGGAGTCAAACCTTCAATTTTTTTCCAAGTTCTACAAACATTTGATCTATACCTCGCTTTCGCTTTTTCTTCACCAATGTATAGTGGGGGGAGTAGATGATCCGGTTTGTTTTCTCCCCATTTATAATAAGAATAGGCCTAATGTAATTAAAACTCAACTCCAAGGAAAGAAGGCCTAGAGCCCAAAGCCCAAAGAAGGCCCAACTGCAGTTGTGTTTATGGTGGGCCAGAAGCGATACTCAGAAGATAAAACTCGCAAGATCTGGGAGTCATGCCGCTGAGACGACAAGATAACTCTGTATCTCGGCAGAACAATGTACCTTCCTCGCCCAAAAGTCAAAAAGTAAGGGGACACACCTAATGCAAAAGGAACATGTGGCAGACCAATACTGATAGGTAACAGGAGAAATGAACAATAATAATCCTCTACGTGGCTAGGTAGATAGTAGCATGGCGGCGATTTGTACCGAGACAGTGCGCCACGTGGCCTAAAAAGTCCCATTTACGTTAAGTATATATATGGCTTTTCTAGGTCAGAATTGGAGTTGTCATTTTCTCATAATACAATATACACCCTTGTTTCCTTGTTCTTCAAGAAAAAGAAAGAACTCCAATCAATTGAGTCAAATTCGATTATATCACATTATAGTCACTTTCCATTATATATTTACGTGTATATATTCTCTTAGGGGTCATTCTCAGGAAAAAGGTATTGGTATTTTAGCCCATTAAAGATCTTGAAATAAACCCTCATAATCCATACACAAATGTAAAAGCCCAAGTAATCTCGTGTGGCCAAATCGGCCACATCATTGAGCTTGGATATTGCCTGCCTGTACCTCATTGCGTATAAGGTGACAATAAACCTCAATATGCTTTGTGCGTTCGTGAAATATAGGATTAACAGCAATGTGTAAAGCTGCTTGACTATCACAATACAGACGCATAGGTCCCATTTGTGCCACACCATGATCAAGCAACAGACATTTCAACCACTTCAATTCCCACACAGCGGCTGCCATGCACCTATATTCTGCTTCTGTCGAAGAACGAGACACTATTTGTTGTTTTTTGATTTTCCAATATATAGGTGGCTGCCCAAGAAAAATAAAGTATCCACTTAATGATCGTCTTGACAAGGGACAACTTGCCCAATCAGAGTCGCAATAGCCATATAGTTTCAATTCACAATTTGCACGCATCAATACACCTTGTCCAAGGTTCCCTTTCAAATATCGCACAACCCGTAAGCTTCCCAGTGGTCATGCTTCGAACATTGCATGAATTGTGCAAGTATATGCACACAATAAGATAATTAGGGACGAGTAATCAACAATTAGATTAGTCGTCCTACCAAACGCCTATATTTTTTTCCGGATCAAGAAAGTCAGCCGTTTGAGAGAATGTTAATTTATGATTTTCTTCGAGCATAGTACCGACGGTCTTAGCTCCTAACAGGCCTACCTCGGCAACAATGTCAAGCGTATACTTCCGCTGACATAAGAAGATACCTTCTGAGTTTCGGGCAACTTCGATGTCTAAGAAATATTTTAATTTCCCCAAATCCTTCATATGAAAGCACTTGCTCAAATAATCTTTGAATTTCTGCACATCCACTCCATCATTCCCATAAATAATTAGATCGTCAACATAGATGAGAACGTTGAGGTGAATCACTCGATCTTTGTAAATAAATAAATAATAGTCAGAATCCGTAATTCGCCAGGGCCGCAGTTAGCTTGGCGAACCAACATCTCGGTGCTTGGCGCAATCCGTATAAAGACTTTCGGAGTCGGCATACCTTTCCAGGTGTCGGTGGAGTAAAACCAGGTGCCATTTTCATGTACACCTCTTCATTCGATTCTCCATGCCAAATGGCATTGTGAACATCCATTTGATGTAATTTCCAATTTCTGGCAGCGGCAATAGCCACGAACAGTGACTATTTTCGCCGTGGGGGCAAATCTCACTATAATCCAACCCTTCAACTTTTTATTTGCCAAGAATTACTTATCGCGTCTTACATCTTTCGATGCTCCTATCCGAATTGTACTTTATCTTGTACACCTATTTGTTGCAGATTGCCTTCTTCCCGGGAAGCAAGTCTTCTACTGTCCATGTCCCAGTTTTTTCAAGAGTATGTATCTCCTTTCTCATTGCCTCTCTCCATCATTCATCTTTGATTGCCTCACCATATGAATTAGGTTCATGACCTGTATCAACAGCTGCTAGAAAATAATGATGCGATAGAGAAAATTTGTCACAATTGATATAATGTGCAATGGGAAAGGAGTACCTAATGATTTTGATTGGAGTGATGAACTCGCGGAGGAGCTTGTTTGAATAGCATTGGTCACATAGTCTTTAAATCGAACAGAAAAATGTTTAACTCTTTTTCCTTTACCGAGTTCCTCTTCTGATACTGTTGGTAGCTCAACATCATCGCCCCCATTATCTTTTTCTCCAGTATCTTCACAAACGACCGTTTGCCCAATATTATTTTCCTCAACAGTGTTTTCTTTCTCCAAATTCGAGATGGTAGTTTGTTCCATGTCATTGAATTCTTCATCGGCACAACATTCTGAGATTTCAGCTGTGGTCAAAGAATAATATGTGACATTCGTGTCTGCATATGGAAATTGTGTTTCATCAAAGAAGACGTCTTTAAACAAAGGAAGTCTCCCTTTCCAAATCATATAATCTCCAGCCCTTCTTCCCAAACGGGTACCCGACAAAGATGCACTTGCGACTTCGACTAGCAAAATTTATCTCCATCTCCATTTTGATCATGGACATGGCTCAAACACCCAAAAGTTCGTATATGTTTGTAGTCAGACCCTTGTCCGTACAATATCTCATATGGTGTTTTCCCTTCCAACAAAATAGACGGTGTCCTATTGATTAAATATCCAGCTGTAAGAAGACATTCACCCCAAAATTTAATGGGCAAGCGTGCCTGAAAGCGTAACGCTCTTGCTACATTTAGAATATCACAATGTTTTCTTTCCACAAGCCCATTTTGTTGGGGTAGTCCAACGCACGAAGTTTGATGCAAAATACCATGTTCAGCAAAATAATCTCTTAAACACGTTGACTCGGTTCCATTATCACTTCTAACGGCTTTCACATTTTTCTCACATTGCCGTTTAATCATGATATTAAAATTTCTAAGAACACAAACAACATCAGTTTTCCTATCCAACAAAAATATCCATACTGCACGAGAACAATCATCAACGATAGTCAAGAAATAAACAGCTCCACATGAAGCAGGAATATGGTAGGGTCCCCACAAGTCACAATAAATCAAATCAAAACTTGTATTGTCAATAATTATTTCTAAAAATTATATATATATATATATATATATATATATATATATATATATATATATATATATTTGTTACTTTTTGAGCAACGAAATTATTCAAGAACCCGAATTCTAATGTAGGAACAAGCCCTACTTCACTTTTATCTCAAAACATCATTAAATAAATCAAACATTTATACAATATATAAGAAGATACACTTACCGTATCAGTTCGAATTCCGGCATGAAAACCACAGCTAAATGTGCTGGAGTAACCGGAATTAGAGCAATTGCCGGTGTCGTCTTTGAACATGATGGAGTAGAACACATTATCGTTATGGATCACAAAAATCTGTTTTATGGCTTTCTTCGCCCTGTAACTGAAATTTTTCACCCCAGGACCCCTAAACTGCCCTACTGATATTTCTCCATTACAACTTTCTGCAAAAAGATATTGTATTATGTATTTATGCATTAAACAGAAAAAGAGGGAGAAAAAGGGGATGAAAAATAAGCGAACCATTTGTATACTTTATGTTGGGATTATGGTTGATAGTTGGTAATCCTACAGTTGGGGGGAAGGAGGAGTTTGTTTGCCACATATATATATATTCATCGATCGTGTTCTTGTGAGTAAGGCTCCTCGTTTTTGATGAAAAACAATGAACACAATGTGACTGTAGAAATGCCCCAAAGATTTTTTTTTTTTTTTTTTTTTGTTTTTTTTGAGCGGCTGCTCTATTTTCTATGAGAATTAATTGAAGTGTGAGCAATTCTTTTATTCTCATTATCAGGTTTTGAATTTGAATTAAAATTTGAATTAATGAATAATTAAATATTTGTATACTAATAAATAATTAGATAGTTCATCGTCTGATTTTTGTTTTACATTACTGACTGATTTTTTTTATAACAAAATTGGCTGATTAATTATTTTTGCATTTTCTATCTTTAGTGGTTGAATGGAATGTATGGATGAGAGTTCGTTTGAGTTCGATTTGTTAATAAATAAAGTTTAAACATGTAGTTTTTGACATTTTGTTCGACAATTTATGGTGCACGAGAACAGTGACGGAAAATAGTAAAGACGACGAAACTTATTAAATTTTATTTCGAAGTTCTAACTAGCATGGGACAAGAACTACGTTAGTACAAACATCAAAACATGTTCCGAAGCGAAATTGTTGAAGGCAAACTTCAAATAAGTACAACTACAAAGCAAATGCAATCCAACTACAACGCATGCGAAAATATTCAAAAATATTCAACATGCACACCTAACGAATTCAAGTACGAACCAGAGCTCCCATGAAAGCCGACAACTTTCCCCCTACTTGATATTGAAGAAAAATAAGTGCCGTTTTCATCACCAAACGGACCGTATTTCCCCTTATTGGAGTAGAATGTGATCGATCTAATCACGTCCAATCCATTATTAATTCCATCGACCGGGCCATAAAAGCCAACCACCCCAATCAAGTACTCGTTTTTACAATCATCAATATCAATCTGCAGTATAATTTATAAAAAATGCATTACTATATATATATCGATGATGTAGTACGCAATGATTTGATAAATCGGCAATTTATAATTAGATTGTTCCCCTTACTTTTTTGACAATGCCACCCCCATTGAAACAATGCTTTGGCATCCACAAGCGTCTCCGATCTCTTGTCACATACTCGAATTGAATAGATTTCATGGCGTTTGCACGTTCACAAACGTGCAGTTGAATTTGCTTGACTGCAGAAAAAACTCCGTCGTCCCACTTTTTTCCACTACTAATACCCCCCCAAGGCCCCGGATCACGGGGCAAAGCATCTTTGATAGCATCAATTTGCTGCAACATATAAGTAGTTGATCTAAATTAGAAGTGTTAATGGTATAATAACAATGAAATTCGATTAAACTCGTCAGTATGATTAGCTAATCGCAAAATTAATATGATTCCACTAAAATTTCAAAATGTTGGATTTTGTATGTTTTAGAACCATGAAGTAACTATTTCCTCAAAAAAAGAAGAAAAAAAACTAATAATTTTTATAATTAATTTATGATTTAAAACTAAACGGGAATATGGGAGAGGTATGTAAAACACAAAACAAATAAATAGCTCTTTTTAAAAAGAATATTGTGGAATTTTCGAATTCCTCCATCAATTTCGATTCGAAAATAATTTTGATTTTGGAACAATGTCTTTTCATTCTGAATTCCATAGTATTCAATTTTTTTTTTCTGGATTGGATTGGAATTGGTATATATATATATATATATATATATATATATATATATATATATATATATAAATTGGTGTATGAGTTATAAATACTCCATATGTACTTGGGCTTATTGTATTTGCTACCCTTGTGAAAATCGCAACGGCGTGTTTTCCTCTTGTCATAAAAAAATTAGCAAAAACCATATTGTGTTTATTTTTAGATACCATACTCGACCCATTTAAATTTCCTCCATTGACGGGTTGTAAAATGACGAAGTACCCTGGGGGGTTTCTGCAAAAAACTAGAGGAACCAAATTGAAGTTTTGAAAAATTTAATCAAATAAGTCAGGGCACTGAATTGTAATTTTCTAAAAAAATGCATATAATAATTATAAAATATTATGTATATCATTATTTCCTATTTTTGCAAGAACCAAATATTTCTTTATAAATATTTATAATTTAATTAACTTAAATCAAAGAAAATTCAAAAATATATATATTCAAATTTATGAAAAAATAAAGAAAAATAAAGAAAGAAAAAAAGAACAAAAAAGAAAAAAACAATAAAAAAAAAATAAAGAAAAATAAAGAAAGAAAAGATGTTGGGGACAATTCTGTCATTTCGCACAACATAAATGAAGAAAAATCACGGAATCCGCCAGTGAGACACACGAATTGCGACGACGGGGGTTTTCGCATTTGACTAATAAATACAGGGTGGTGTTTGCTAATTTCTTTATAATATAGGAAAATTCGCAGTTGCGATTTTCACATGGGCAGTAAATGCAATAAGCTCATATATAATTAGGGCGAATGGCAAAAAGGCCCATAACATGGGACTTAAATGCATTTTGGTCCACCAAAAAAACAGTCTCTCAATTAAACCCATCCCCATGTCTTTAGTCTAAAATACCCTCCATAATATAATTCTTATCAATTTCATCCATTATGCTCTAACTTCCTTAAAATTACACATTGACCCTGGATTTAAACAATATATCACATTAACCCCCAATATATTTTTTTTTTCAGAAAATAATTCTTTTTCTGAATTTTTTTTTCCGGCCAGATTCCGGCGTTGACCGCCGGAGACCGCCGGTCTCCGGCGTTGACTTTTTTTTTTTTTTTGAAATATTTTTTTCCTGAATTTTTTTTCCGGCCGGTCAACCACCGTTGACCGGTGGTTGACTGCCGGTCTCCGGCGTGGACTTCTTTTTTTTTTTTTTTTTATTTTTTTTTTGAATTTTCTTTTTCTTATAAAAAAATATTTTAATTAATATTACTGTCTTGGCTTCTAAATTACTGTCTCAGACAGTATATTACTGTTTGGGACAGTAATTTTATGAATATTATTTTCCCGAACAGTAATATTATTAATATTATTGTCTAAGACAGTTAAATTACTGTTGGAGACAGTAATTTAGGAGCCAAGGTAGTAATATTAATTAAAATAATTTTTTTAAGAAAAAAATTTCAAAAAAAAAAAAGGTCAATTAACTGTTAAATTACTTTCTCCGACAGTTAAATAACTGCTGGAGACAGAAATTTAGCAACTAATGCAGTAATATTAATTAATTTTTTTTTTAAGAATAAAAAAGTCAATTAACAGTTAAATTACTGTCTCCGACAGTTAAATAACTGATGGAGACAGTAATTTAGCAACGAATACAGTAATATTAATTAAAATATTTTTTTAAAAAAATCAATTAACAGTTAAATTACTCTCTCCGACAGTTAAATAACTGCTGGAGACAGTAATTTAGTAGCAAATACAGTAATATTAATTAAAATATTTTTGAAGAAAAAAAAAAGTCAATTAATTGTTAAATTACTGTCTCCGACAGTTAAATAACTGCCGGAGACAGTAATTTAGCAGCCAAGACAATAAAATTAATTAAAATATTATTTTTAAGAAAAAACAAAATTATAAAAATAAAAATAAAAAGTCAACGCCGGAGACCGGCGGTCTCCGGTGGTGGCGGGTCAAAATTGAAATTAGGGTTAAAATTGGTTAATTGATGAAATTGGGCTAAATTGGGGTGTAAATCATGAAATTGGAATTGAAATGGGTTTCAATGAATTTGGGGTAATTTTGGTATATATAAAAGGATTTTCCTTATTTGCAAATAAGTTTGAATGGGGTGGATTTATTTGAAAGACAAAAAAGTTGGATGTCCCTCTTTTAATTAAGTGCCCTTGTCATGGCCTTATTTGTCATTTGCCCATATATATAAATGTATTCGAGTTTTATAAAGTGCACATACCTTAGTGTCGAATAAATTTTCTCGAAGTTAACTAAAATACAATTATTTATATAATTTTATCAAACGGTAATATATTTTTATAATTCACGGTAAAATTATTATGAATTTTGCAGTATAATAATGTAGGCGTATTATTCAGAAATTTGGGTAAATTACGGTTACCCCTTAGGTAATGTCAAATTATAAAAAATCTCTCATTTTTGGATAATTACAATTCCACCCCTCATATATGTATTGTCTTATGAAAAAACCCTTTATTCATTAGGTAAATTTGATTGTGTAAGGATTTACGTGTAAGACAGTGCATAGTTAAAAAAATAGTTGTAATTATCTAAACATGAGAAAAAACATTCGTACTATAATCTTAGCTCAGGGTAACCGTAATTTACTCTAATGTAGAAGGAAGAGTATATTGTGGATAAACACTCGAACCTCTTGGATTTCAACGGGGTCATCGATTGGATTTAGGGCACAACTGCTGGCGCTGCAAAAGGGCCTCACATACAAACCAATGGCATTCAGGTAATTTCCAGCGCGGAG
Organism: Erythranthe guttata; assembly: GCF_056151865.1. NCBI lineage: Eukaryota > Viridiplantae > Streptophyta > Magnoliopsida > Lamiales > Phrymaceae > Erythranthe > Erythranthe guttata. The sequence goes on along the minus strand of NC_142535.1, from coordinate 10,151,753 downwards.
ATGAAATCCGACGATCTTACCACCGTTCATCGGGAAGGAAAACGAAAAATTTGAACCGGGCCCGATTGGCCCATGTTTTCTAACGTTTGTCTGAAAACTCAGTGAGTCAATTACCCAGCTCCCCGTATAAGCAAACGGATATATCGATTGACACCCACTCATGCCGGTCAAATATTCCGATGGGTACTCGATATTGATCTGCATTATATAACATATACTTCACATACATACATTAACATATATACACAAGAATATATTGGTGAATGATGATCAAGATTAATATTTATTATTACCGTAGCAATTTTGCGACCTACGTCATCCCCGAAGATTGGAGAGGCCTCGTCGGTGCCATGCTCGACGAACCTGATAGAATTGATGACGTCACCATATGAGATTATAATTGTTTTGATGCCACCTTTGGGTTTATAATCACCCCATTTATGATTGCCTTCGGAGCAACCCCATGGACCAACAAATATCTCTCCTTCACAGCTATCTTGATTTTCCATATTAAATAAATTGTAGATCTATATTATTTGGTTGTTGTGATTCGATAAAAGGGCAATTGATTGGACTGAGTGCACATAACGTGCTTGTTGAAATGTCCCAAAGATCAACAGTCTGACTGACGGGTTTCTTTATTCTGATTCAATGTCTTAATTGTGCCCTAATTGGATTTGATCAATTCTAAACCAAAATAAATATTGGGTTGATCTTGTACCTTGCAAACAAATGGAGCGTAGGCTAAAAAAATAAAAATCATTATAATATATATTCATCACTTATGGACTAAGTTTTGATAGCTATGTATCACCTCTTACTTGTAACTTATCTTTGGAAGCATGACACATCTTGTAATTAGTTTATATAAATAGTGATGCTTGGCAATAGAAATAAACTCATGAATTCCTCCAGCAAATATTTTATTTTACTTCTTCGTACAGTGCAATATTCTTCCTATTTTATTTCGATACTTCAATTTACGTATATATATATATATATATATATATATATATATATATATATATATATATATATATATATATATATATATATAAAGACATTTAGGGCTAGTCATTTTATTTTATAACACGTTATCAGCACGAGGTTATTTTGCTCGATAGAGATTTGCTATTTTTGTATTTTTCATTCTATTTTATTTTATGAAAATCCAGATCCTCGATCTATTGTCGCAAAGGCAAAGAGAATGATGAGCGAATACTTCGGTATTTTATACGCTATCATTTCTCAAAGGATATGATATATGGATTCGTGTATATACATATATAGGCTATAGTTCATATATTTGCTGAATTGTTGTTGGAATTTGTATTTGCAAATTTGTGGATTTCATCAGTGCTACAAGCACGTGCTAATTTTAACAGATCTGTGGGCCAACTTAGAGGCCAAGATATTAACTTCGAGCATGATGCTCGACAAGTAAAAATATAATAATCTCAGTTGAAGCTTGATTTAGAGACTACGAGGTTAACTCCGAGCCTGATGCTCATGGAGTTAGAGAAATAATAATCTCTGTTTGAAGTCGATTTAGAGGCTACCGTATTAACTCCGGTCATAGTACCCGTAGAGCTTAACAAAGAGCGTATAGATGTCATACTATAACTCCGAGCCGAAAACTCGTTAAGTAAAGACGTAGGAATTCTCGTCAAGTAAATGAAATATAGCTCTGAATCTAAGCTCATTGAGACAAGAAAGCCGACATTGAGGCTAAATCGTTAATATAGCTCTGAGTCTAAGCTCGTTGAGACAAGAAAGCCGATATAAAGGCTAAGTCGTTAATATATTTCCGAATCTAAGCTCATTGAGACAAGAAAGCTGATGTAGAAGCTAAATTGCTAATATAGCTCCGACTCTAAGCTTGCTAAGACAAAAAAGCCGATGTAGAGGCTAAATCGTTAATATACCTCCGAGTCTAAGCTCGTTGAGACAAGCAAACCGATATAGAGGCTAAATCGTTAATATAACTTCGAGTCTAAGCTCCTTGAGACATGAAAGCCGATATAGAGGCTAAATCGTTAATATAACTCTGAGTCTAAACTCGTTGAGACAAGAAATTATTTAGAGGCTAAATCATAAATATAACTCCGAGCCTAAAGCTCGTTGAGACAAGAAAGCTGATTTAAAGGCCAAAGATTTGAAAATAACTCCGAGCCTGAAGCTCGTAGAGTCACTAAACGAGGTAAAACCTGTCAAGAGCCGACTTAGAGGCTATTAATCACAAGCCCAAAATTTAAAGGGTTTTGGTTTATTTTGTACCCAACTGTATAATCTCTCTCGGAAGATGTAATTCCCGATATTGAGCCATTTTGAGTATATCCATGTATAATCTCTCTTGGATGATGTGATTCTCAAGATCGAGTTGTTTTAATTACTCAAACATGTACATATCTCACTTGGACGATATATTCCTAAGGTCGAGCTGAATTTTGATCACGCGTTGATAAGTGTTCATTTTGCATGATTTTCACTTATCAATTCTTCGAGTTTTGGTCTTCGTTCGTCCGAGTTTGTATATATTATGTTGTTTTTGTTTTATTTATATTTATTTAAAGACAAGCTATTTTTGCCGATTCGAAACGATTTTGGAAGCGAAGCTGAAAATCAAACCAAACACGTGCAAAAGTGCATTCTCGCGGGTTGTGTCACTGTTTCGTATTTCAAGCATAACTTTTGCATACGACCTCCGATTGAGCTGATTCAAGTGGCCTTAGAAATCTAACTTCAAGATCTACAACTTTTGTGAAATGCCAAATTATCAAATTCACGGCACCCCGTGCAACCAAAGAACACTTCCGCAACCGTAGAACACAGATCAATCTGCGGCACGACTGTTCATGGCGTATTTCTTTCTTAAATCTTTTATTTTTCGCATTGAGGGCAATGCATGATTTAAGTTTTGGGGTGAGTTTAGCTTATCATATAATTTAGTTTCATTTATGTATTTTGATTTACGTAATTGTGTTATGTTTGTCACATGCATCTCATTTAAGATCGAGTTTAAGTTGCATTTCCGGATTCTATTGAAGTAAAACAATTAATGAATTAGTAGACTGGCTAGTTGATTTTAAAATTGAAATTGTGCATATCTGGCTAATAATAGATGAACCTTCCGACTGCGTTTTTGCAACTTGTGTGCATAGCCTTTCGAATCCTTTCCGATTAAGCTTGAGCGCAGTTTTCTGAGGGGTATAATAATCTGAGGTTTAGGGGCGAGTTAGAATTGAATTATGTGTTCACGATTTCGAGTTGTTGTCTAAAAGTTCTATCAATGGTCTTTACGTTTTTATTTTATGTTATTATGTTAAAAAAATATAAAAAAAATAATAATTTGTGGTATTGTTGTGATTCACGCTCTGATTTCCCCGCCTTTCTGACTCGAGTATAACCCGTTGGGTGCACCTCGTCGCCTACTCTCTCGAGCTGTCAAGCTTGGGGGTTTCTTGGACTAAAGTTCAATACATGTGTCAGAGAGATAACATAGTGGTATCGAGCCTTGCACGAGTCACGATTATTCCCGTTTCAAAAAAATGGAAAAAGAAAAAGTTGCGATGAAAATCACCAAAAAAATTGTTGTTGTCCCTTTTCTATTGAATAAATAGACCAACTTATGCCCAACTCGAGTTTTTGAATTTCAGAATCAAAACTTACTTTTCACTCACATTTCTACTCAAAACCCTCGATAATTGTGTTTATTGTTTCATTACGGATTCTAGAGTCTATCTTTCGTTTTTGTGTAGAAACAACTAATTGCGTCGGTAGGAAAGTCGAATACCTTAAGCCGTAAGCCATTCTGAGATTTTAGGTAATTTAGCTCGTTTTATCTTTGGAATTAATTGTTGGGAATCGGACACGTGTACGCAGCGGAAAATAAAAAAAATTATGCGATTAAACAAATTTAAAACACATAAACACATGCCCGATAATTGAAATCAATTAATTGCGTACCTTTGCGCTTCCAGCGAAATTAAAAACAACATACATGCTTAATTACTTAATCGAAATTAATTCAATTAGCATGCTCACGTTTAAATCAAATAATCATGCTCGCAATAAATAAATATTTCATGTAATCACATAAAATCATACGAGAACGAACATATATATTCAATTTAAACGTAACCGAAGAATCTATCGACAATTGATTCGAAAGTTTACCTCTTGAAGCGTGAGGTATGCGCACCAAGCAAAGCAAGATTGCTACGGAAACCAATCCGTACAATCCGCGGCAGCAGCGGCGGAACGGCAGCAGCGGCAAGACGAGCCACGGCGGCGCGTGTGGCTCACGCGCTGTCTTTTGGCGGCGCGTGGGAATGCGTGCGGCTTCGTCTCGTGTGCTGCTCCTCGATTTTTCGATCTTCGATCTTCCTCGTCTCGAATTTTACCTCGTATACTTCGATCTACTAATCACGTGGCACTAGACACGTAATAGTTAGAAAAACGGAAGAATAAAAAGAAGGAAAGAACTACCAATGTTAATCGGCCAAGAGATGGCCGATTCCGGCAGAGTTCCGGCGACGGCGCCGGTGGTGGCCGCGGGAGAGTGGCCGAGAGAGAGAGGGGAAGCGGCTAGGGTTAGGGTTGTGTCTTGTATGTTCAAGTTTGTGTAAGACCTATAAATCAAGTATTTATAGTGTCTTGCATAAAACCCTAACGTGCTTAAGTTGGACCGGGCCCAACAACTTAAGTTCGTTAGTTCTTTAACTTGCTCGTCTCTCTCTCAATTCGATGATCGGAAAATTGTAACAGTTACATTTTCGGAATCATTATAATGTCCTCAACTCTCGATTTCCAACTTTCCAAAAGTGGAAACCCTAATTCAGTGCACTTTCTAAATTTGGAAACTTCCTGATTTAGAAAGTCCACTAAGATATTCGCCCATTCTTTTCCTTTTCTTATTCTCATTCATAATTCCAAATTACGAATGTTGAACTCAATCATATTGACTTCCAATAATACAAAGATAATCCATTTGATCTCTGACTGTTTACTCAAAGATCTCATGTGCACGAGCACTGTGACCCTCGATGGTTCAGGTGTAAGCTAGCCGTGGGCCCACAACCCTTTGTGGTCAAAACGCGTCCCTTAGAGTTACGATTAAGATGAAACACGTTTCACCTTAATCACCCAACGAATCAAGATTGACGTCTAGCAACTACGCGTCATGATTCCCTAGATACAAATGAAGTGCATGCAAGAACCTCAAGATATAGTTAATGTACAGTACGATCCCTTCGATACATATGTCCCGATTGAACTAGAGGCATTGGTTCATCGATACCTCTTTATTTGTTCAATGACGGTGCGATCGTTCAAAGTGTTGTAATCGTTACGTGCATGACTTAGAGAATCGAATTCTCTAATCATCACTTAGTCAGCTCTGGCCAGAGACTTAGAATCATTACAAACTATCAGAAAACACCCAGGACATCCAAGACTATTCTAGCGATCGAATCCCCGACTACAATGCACAGACCTCCCACTAGATTTCGGACTGCACAAACACTGGCCCTTGGGATGGTCCTCGGTGGAACTCAGGGACAGGTCACGATACAGCTGGTCCTCTAATGAAGTCACGGTGATGTCTAGGTCATAAAGACTAATGGTGTACAACTATACCATAGATATCTCTACTCGATTATTGGGAACTACTTAGAGATTTCTAGGGTGAGGGAGTTCAGTGAACTCGTCAACTTACGAGCACCCACTTATGCATGCCGATATCACAATACCGTTTACTGATGAGATGCAGTACACATACACTAAGTGCTAATCTCTTAATGGGAAAGGCCGATATCCTCATTGGTGGCGTAACCCTTCGACTAGGAACATGTTTAACAGTTATAATAGTTAAGTAAATATCTCACGATCCTAATGATCAATTACTAGTACTTGTAATAACTGTAAGGACTATAGCTATGCTTGTGACAAAGGGACAAAGATATAGAATGCCAAGTTGTTTTATCATTAATACGAATAAAGGTTCGTTTATTACCATAATAAATATGAAAGACCACAACCACATGTTGGCTTGTTGGTCACCTACTCTAACATTAATTGCAATGCTTTGACCAATCCGACAACTTTGTGGGTATGTTGTCTGAAAACCCTCACGAGACACAACTCGTCCTTCTGGGGTACCCAGGGGTTCAACGGCTTGTTGCATACGCTAAATGCAATCGTGATTCCCTACGTTAATGGCCTAGTTTTAGTTTGTTGTTTTTTATTCGTTTTTGTTTTAGTCTTGTTTTGATTTACTCGGGACGAGTAAAGATCTAAGTTTGACGGTGTGATAAGTGTTCATTTTGCATGATTTTCACTTATCAATTCTTCGAGTTTTGGTCTTCGTTCGTCCGAGTTTTCGTATTTATTTGTATATATTATGTTGTTTTTGTTTTATTTATATTTTAGTTAAAGACAAGCTATTTTTGCCGATTCGAAACGATTTTGGATGCGAAGCCGAAAATCAAACCAAACACGTGCAAGAGTGCATTCTCGCGGGTTGTGTCACTGTTTCGTATTTCAAGCATAACTTTTGCATACGACCTCCGATTGAGCTGATTTAAGTGGCCATAGAAAGCTTACTTCAAGATCTACAACTTTTGTGCAAATGCCAAATTGTCAAATTCGGGCTAAAAAAGGGTCAAAACAGTGTTTGCAGTTGGCGCAGAAGCCGAGATCGCGATCCAGCCTTTCTGTTTCGCGATCTGGGGGGTCTTACAGAGTGTTTTCTTGATCAGGACCAAGATCGCGATCTATCCTTCCTAGATCGCGATCTGGGGGGTCTCACAGTACATTTTTTGATGAAGAACCAGATCGCGATCCACCATTCCCGTATCGCGATCTAAAAAGGCGGTGCGCAGTTTCCAAGGCTGCCAGATCGCGATCCAATAAGCCCAGATCGCGATCTGGGCACAGAATTCGAGACGAGATAGTTTTCTTTGATTTCTTACTATAAATATAAGGTCTCTTATTCATTTTTCAACATCTCGACAACATCTCGACCATTTCAAGAAATATTTCTCGACCTTTTCTTCGGTTTTCGCATGTTCTTGGCGGGAAGCTTCGACGAGGGTTTCGACTCGTGTTTTTCATAAGCTTTTCTTTACGTTTAGTTTATGAGTTTTTCGTGTTCTTCATTTTGATTCTATGTTTGTAATGAACTAAGCATTTTCTTTTAGGGAAATGAAACCTTGTATATATTGATTTTGATTTCCAGATCTGTGATCTATTTGTCGTTCTTTGATTTTGTTTATGTTTTCCTGTATTAAATGTTTTCGATTGTTTGGCCAACAGTTGAATTGATTGTAAATGGAAATGAACTCGAGAGAGGATTTCTCGTTTGATTTTAGGAAAACATAGCTCAGGTTGTGGAAACGGAGACGTGATGCACCTTGGGTAGCCCTTAAGGACTTGACCTAAATGCTCTCTTAATATCAGGTTCTGAATGGAGACGTCGGACCTGTGGGTAGACTCTAACTACACTGGAGACGGGGGTTAGGGTACTTTAGTGTCTGGGTTAGCGAACATAGAATTGACATTAGATTCGGATTTGTAGATCTTTATCGATAGTACACTGGTGGATTTTACCCTAGAAGCCATCACACTTCGGAATTCCTCGCTTGTCCTGGCAGACTGTTGTTTTTATTATTTGTTTCTTTTTAGTTTCATTTCTCCCATCCATTTCTAATCGTCTAGATAAAGTGTAGGATAGTATAATTACGGTACTTGGTAAATTTAGGAACTTAATTCACTGTGGATCGATATCTGGAATTCACTATTCTATAAAACGCGATATTGTACACTTGATGTTATTCATACGTAGGTTTTACGCGTATCACGTGTACATGAACAACGTGGAAAAATATGACTATTGTCTACTTGGTAATGCAACTACACACTCAATATTCAATAATAAAATATATTTGTCGAGTATGACATTATGCAAGGCACAAATTAAAATCATATCAGATCCCATAGATATAATAAATGGCTCAGGGATAGCAACATTTATGTTGCCTATTGGAACTACGTGACATGTGGCATTTGCGTGTTTGTAAGTACAAATTATTGTGCAACACTGAGAATAAGTGTCGAGCACCCAGTAGCACACGTTCAAAATGGACTGGTGGAATCTTTGATTAAATACGTCCAAATAATTGCTCGTAGTTTGATGATGAGATCTAAACTCACTAGTCACTAGTGCAGCATGGGCCCATGCAGTATTGCAGGCACCAACACTGATTAAATTGCGTCCTACTTCTTATCATATTCATTCCCCAATACAATTGGCCTTGGGCTTTGAGCCCGATATTTCGCACATACGCACATTTGGTTGCGCTGTGCAAGTGGCAAAGCCTCCTCCTCAGAGGACTAAAATGGGTCCCCAACGCCGACTTGGCATATACGTTGGGTTTGATTCACTATTATTTATTAGGTTCTTGGAACCAATGACGGGTGATTTATTTACCGCTAGATTTGTAGATTGTCACTTTGATGAGACATTATTTATACTGATTGGTAAGGATATTCAGAATGTCCTTGATAATGATAAACATAAACTAATCGAGAATCTCACATTGTGTGAGCAACATTTATCTCATCTAGACCCACGTACCTCTGAATGTGAATATGCGATCTATCGAATCATTCATTTACAAAATAGTGCCAAATAGACTTCCTGATGCATTTAATAATGCCAGTAAATTCAAGAAATCTTATATCCCAACTGTGAATATGCCAGCTAGGCTCGCTGTTCCTGAAGAACATGTGAAAATGAATGGTGATCCCCCACGTCAAAAACGGGATAGACCTATTGGATCAAATGATGTCGTTCCTAGAAAAATAAAGGAAAATTTCAATAAACCCTCGAACCAAGAAGTTCCCAGTGAGTGTGCTCCAGAATAATCTGTTGAGCTTGAGTATCAAATCTCGAGAATACCGATAATCCCATAAGTTATTTCAGTGAAATATGAAATATAAATGAGATAATTATCGATAAAATTTTACATTTTCAATTGCTCAATAAATCGTCTATGATGATTATAACAGTGAATAATGTGTTGTAATGCAGGTACATCTTGTCGATCTACCAAAGATTCACATCAATTGTCATTTATGAATATAATATTTATAAGAGGCGGATAAATAAAAGTCGACCAGACAAGTATATGTCACAAAGTTTCATCCTTACATCATTGCCGATAGAAATTGGTAAACGACATTAAATGAGAAGAACCGATATGAGGTAAGATTGATAGCTCATCCCGACGGTTTACACTGCTCATTTCGGGTGGGGTGGGGGGGGGGGGGGGGGGGGGGGGGGGGGGGGGGGGGGGGGGGGGAGGGGGGAGGGGGGGAGACTGCAGTCTTTTTTTCTTATGACTGGTTTTGTCCCATTGGGTTTTTCAGCAAAGATATCTAATGAAAGCAACTTATGTACGTGACTTGGATTAGAGTTATGCACTATTTTTTCTTAGAATCGGTTTTGTCCCATTGAATTTTTCGATTTGATATTTTTAAGGAGGCATATATTTTACTTATCCAATTCACAATCGATACAATAACCCTTAGTCCAAGAGGGACAAGTATAATGATATATATTCATTAGCAAGGGAGAATAGTATTATAATATATATTCATTACTTATGGACTAAGTTTTGATAGCTATCTGTCACCTCCTACTTGTAGCTTTTCTCCGGAAGCATGAGACATCTCGTAATTAGTTTGTATAAATAATGATGCTGGCAATAGAAATAAACACATGAACTCCTCCAGCAAATAATTTCATTTACTTCTTCATACAGTGCAAAATTCCTCTTGTTTTATTTCTATATTTCAATATACGTGTATATATATATATACTATTGTTAAGTGTATATTTTTACACTTAATCATACCTTCTAATTGGGACTTTTGGATGTGTTTTAACGATAATTGGTGCTTAAAATGTTTATTATTTGTATTTTAGGTACAAATTGAAGAATTGGAAACTTATGGGGTGAAAACTGCAATTACAGGAAAAAAGTGGACCAGAAGTGAAACAAAATCAAAACTTCGAAGAATTGAATCTCGGACGGCCGTCCGAGTTTCTGCGTTAATTTTGGCACGGCCGTCCGAGTTTCAGCGTTAATTTTGGGACGGCCGTCCGAGTTCCCGAAGACACGCAGTGAAAGAAGTTTAATTACACAAGGAAACCACCCTCTTATATTTTTACACCCTATAAAAGGCCAAACAACACACAATTAAGGGATCTATCTTTTTACACGCAATCAAGGAGCAAGAGAACGGAGCAACGAAGACGAAGACTTGACGATTCTTCATCATAGTTTTCCCTTTACTTTTGTTCATAACTTTTACGATTTTTCGTATTTTTAGTATGCTTTTCGTAGAGAACATGATTAGCTAAGTTTTTAATCTAGGATTTTGTTGGAACCCTATGTGGTGATTCAAACCTATTTTTCTAATATTATGCAAGTTTAACTTCATTGATTATTTCTCCTATTTGATCTTATTTAGCGCATGAAAGTAGCTAATTTATGTTGCTATATGTTATTGTTAGAATTGATTGACAGATCGTTTTAATGATTAGAACAAGGATAGGAGAGCCTTCGAGTAGTTTTCACCGGATGAGTGTATTAATCGCATGTGTTATCGTAGACATACAGATAATACCTTAGGTAGCCGTTTTCGAGACTTGTTATTTAATGCTTTATTCATACTAGGTTTGCATAGACATATAGTGAATCGTTTATGAATAATAGACTTATAATACACGCGACAGCGGGCTATGAGTAATTTCGTGTCTTGGGTTAATAATCCGGAATTGTAACTTGCATGATAGAGGTTTAATTGGGTAAAGAATTATCGCATATGGGGAAGATAAAATCCTAGATCCGTTTTTATATTGATATTTTCTCATGACTATTTGCTTTCTTAATTAGTTTAATTTTTTAACTGATTTAAATTGACAAACTTGCGTAGGCTGGATAAAAATCACAATTGTTAGAATTTGGTACTTAGGATTAGGTAATTTGAGTATTCCCTGTGGGATCAACATCCGACTCTCGCGAGTCCACTTTTACTACTTGTTTGCGATACGTGCACTTGCGTGTTAGGTATTTAGCACCCAACAAGTTTTTGGCGCCGTTGCCGGGGAATACGACTAAATTATTTATTTATCCTAATATTAAATTCAAGCTATTTTTCTTACTTCAGTCATTTTATTATTTTATTTGCTTATTCTATTTTTATTATTTTGTTTTAGGTACTTTTTATGCAAAGAGGACACGACACGAGCTTGCTACCTCTCGATCCCGAAATTGAGCGAACGTTTAGGCAAGCTAGGAGAAATCAACGGTTAGCTCAAAACGCTCCCGCAACAATGGAAGAAGAGATTAATCGTGGGGAAATAACCAAGGGCGCCCACCGAATGCGGCGGGAGAAGTCGTCAACGAGCAAGAGCAACGCCAGCTAATTAATCTTCCACCTCGTCAACGAGCATTGCATGAGTACACCGTTCCAACACTCAATGGGTTTCAATCAAGCACCCAACAGCCCCCCATTGAAGCCAACAATTTCGAAATTCGAGCGGGACTCCTCACTATGCTCCAAAACAATGGGTTATTCAGCGGATTGGCTCATGAAGATCCACATCTCCACTTGGTCAACTTTCTCGAAACGTGTGATTCGCACAAGATGAACGGAGTAACACCCGAAGCACTGCAAGTCCGCCTGTTCAAGCACTCCTTACAAGGAGCAGCCCGAGATTGGATACAAACTCGCGCACCGCACTCCATCTCGTCTTGGTCCCAGCTAGCACAACTTTTCATGAACACATACAACTCCCTAACAAAAACTGAGAGAATCCGGAGAGAAATTCAAAACTTCATACAAGAAGCCAGTGAAGCATTATTCGAGACGTGGGAGCGGTTCAAGCAGTTAATAAGGAGGTGCCCGAATCACGGACTCCAAGAGTGGCGCCAACTGCAAATATTTTACGATGGATTGCAAGACAACTCGAGGATCGTGCTCGACTCTGCAGCTGGGGGAATGTTCATGAGTTTGACCTACGACGAAGCATACGAACTCTTGGAGCGAATCGCTAGAAATAAATACATGCGGGCATCGGATCGGTCAAACAGCGGAGCCGCTAAAACGGGAGGAATTTTGGAGTTAGACGGGGTCACTGCAATCACGGCCCAGTTAGAGAAGCTATCAAAGCAAGTGGCGGCTTTGCAGACTCAGCAAGTCCATGCAGTCCAAGCTCCCGACCAAAGCGTAGAAGAAACGGAGTCTCTAAATTATGTGCATGACACCAACCGACAATAGAGGAACCCGTACTCCAACACGTATAATCCGGGATGGAAAGATCACCCTAACTTTGGGTGGGGAGGAAATCAGCACGGACAAAGGCAAGCACCACCTCAAGGTCAACCTCCCAGTTATTCACGACCTGCTCCCGGATCCAAAATCCGCCTCAAGCTCAAACTCAAAGTGGAGATCTCGCAAATATCTTGGCGCAATTTATGACAACCACTCAAGCCTCCATCCGAAATTTGGAAACACATATGGGACAACTTGGAACCCAGCTAACCGCGAGGCCATCGGGAGCACTGCCGTCGAATACGGAAGATCCTCAAAAGAGCAACATCTAGCAATGCAATGCCGTAAGTTTAAGGAATGGGAGACAATTGGAGGAAGCCCCACGAAAAGAGAAGCAAAACACGGAAATCAAGAAGCCGAGCATGATTGGGGAATAAGAAGCAACTCACAAAGAACCACTGTCATCCACAGTGAAATCACGAGCCCGTCCAATTCCATATCCTCAGAAGCTTATAAAGAAGAAGCTCGATGCCGAATAACAAGGATTTTTGGACAAGTTGAAGGAAATCCACATAAACATCCCGTTTATCGAAGCCCTTCAAAAGATGCCAAAGTGGGTGAAATTCCTCAAGGATCTCGTGAAAAAGAGGAAGAAATTGCAATGGAACGAGATGATCCAACTCACGGAGCAACGCAGTGAAATTCTTACACGACCCCTTCCGAAAAAACTCGGCGACCCAGGTAAGTTCACTATTCCTTGTACTATAGGAGGTAAAAATTTTAGATCACTCATTGATTTAGGTGCTAGCATTAATCTTATGCCTTATTCCACTTATCAAAATCTTGGGTTAGGTGAGATTGAACCGACGGGTATAACTCTCCAATTAGCCGATAGGTCTTTAGTTTACCCAAAAGGTATTTTAGAGAATGTGCTAGTAAAAGTGAACAAATTTATCTTCCCGGTTGATTTTGTTATACTTGATATAGATGAAGATAGGGAGATACCTCTTATTTTAGGGAGACCGTTTTTAGCCACTTCAAAAACTCTAATTGATTGTGCTAGTGGTGATCTTACAATGACGGTGCATGATCAAAAGATAAAATTTAATGTTTCTAGTAAAAATCCTTGCGATAATAATGAGTGCTTTACTATTGATCTTATGGATTTTACAAATTATAAAAAAATTTGATGTTTCGATCTTGAACCATGGGAAAGCATCGTTAAGTGCAGGAGATGATGGCGGAAAAGGGAATCAGAAGGAGAAAGTTTATTGTGCGGACTCAATTTCAACTCCTCCGAGAGATAGCCAAAAGAGTTGGGGTGCTAACGGTGATGAACGTGCAAGGAGGATGTGGCCACCTAAAGAACCAAAGGAGCATTATCGGGGAGGGGAATTCAATCGCCAAGTGACTTCGGTCACGTTAGCTTGAACAAAGAAGCAGACAAAGTCCGGCTGAAGACTGTAAACTTAGCGCTTCTCGGGAGGCAACCCGAGATTTCGTTTTTCTTCTTTAATTTTATTTTAGTTTTGTTAGTTTTAGTTTTTATTTATTTCTTTTATTTTATTTTATTTAAAAGCATGCGCACTAACGAAATAAGAAATTTTTATTTTTCAGGGGTCAAATTGCAATTTTTGTAACTTTTCACACGGCCGTGTGAGATTCTCGAGGTGCTACTGTATAAAATCGGCAAGGGGCGCGGCCCATGCGAAAAAATAACTGAAAATTCGCACGGCCGTCCGAGAATTGGAGAGGCTACTGCCCAAAATTGAGAAGGGGCGCGGCCGTGCGGAATTTACACTGAATTCTCGCACGGCCGTCCGAGAAACAGTAGGCTACTGCCCAGAATTCCATATTCGCACGGCCGTCCGGAAATATAGTGCAAATACTCACACGGCCGTGCGAAACGAAAAACGGGCATATTAAAGAGGGGGATGATTCAAGAAAGGTTCAATTTTCTCTAAAAACCCATTCAACAAGGACCGCCCACAAGGTGTTCGACGATTTACCCGAGTCAAGTTTGGGGGAAAATTTGCACACCAATTCACCTCAAATCCCTTCCACAAGGCATTCTCACATCATGGGGAAACAAGGACGTGACGGGGAGGGCACCTCGCAAGGCGAAGGCACTTCAAAAGGCAAGGGAAAGGGCAAGAAAGCCGGTCAAATTCCAAGCCCCGATGACGATGCTTTTTGTGTCGAAGGCGCCAAGGTTCGTTTTCAAAAACAAAAAGTGAAGAAACTTGTGACGGAGCGTGCATATGAGGTCACCCTACCGCAATTTGAACCGTTGCATCAAGAATTCCTACGACGAGGGTGGCAATCATTATTGGAACCGGCGGAGTCGATCAACTTATCTTTGATCCGCGAGTTCTACGCCAACACCCGTATTCTCCTAACTTCGGATAGGAAGACGAGCACGGTTCGAGGGAAGCGGGTCGATTGGAGTGCCAAGGCCATCAACTCCTTCTACAACACCCGACATGAGCCATTCGATTGGGTACAAATGTAACTCGCGGTCACCAAAGATCAACTCGGCGAAGTATTATGCGATGGACCCCCAATTTGGTCCGAGTTCTCCACCGAGGAGGAATACGAGTTGGAGTGGAAATGCATCCACCAATTAGGCAAGGCGTGCCTTACTTTCATTTGCGCCAACCTCATCCCCACCCGCTCATGAACTCAAGTGAATCATGAAAGGTGTGCTCTTGCGTATTATATTTTAAAGGGCACACCGATCAATATCGGAGAAATCATATCCGACTGTTTTTGGATATCCATGATCAACAACTCCAAAGGGTTCTATTTCCCTTGCCTCGTTACCGGCTGATGCAAGAAGGTGAAGGTTCCAACCAAGACGACGGATATTGACACACAAATTCGGAAGCCGATTAGTAATCTTGCGGCCCGACAATTCAAGGCACCCATCTATGGTGGAGAGCAACCCGTCGATGGCCAACAATTAGCTCCACCCGAGGGTCCAAGCACAAGTTCGGACCGCCGTTTTCAAAGAAGAATGGAGCGAGAGTTTGTCATTACTAGAAATCGGCTTGCCACGGTGGAGCACAAGGTGAGCACAATTGAATCTCTCCAACGGTGGTCGGGAAAGATGCTCCAAGCCATTGTGCGCCATTTGGCGTGCGGTACTCTCGAGTGCGCCGAACCGGAACCATTGCCCGCACCGATTCTTGAGCCGGTACCCGAGCTATTGGAGGATGACGAGGATGGTGATGCTCATGCACACGGTAGAGTTGGTGAGCAACCCGATGATGGTCCAGACGCTTAAACAGGTGTTTTCTATCATTAAACTCCGGGCGAATCACATTGAGGGCAATGTGAATTTTAAGTTTGGGGGTGGTTAACTATTTGTTTTCTTTTATGTGCGCCTAATTTGTGTTTACTTGTTTGTTAATTTGCATGCTTTAGTTTTTGTTTTAGTTGTCGTTCTATTATGTACTTGAAAAGAAAAAAGAAAAAAAAAAGTTTTGCTTGGATCGACGCATCGATGAATTATGATGATGGGAGATGGTCAATGTTTGATGATGAGATTACTTGTTTTATGTTGATAAGGATTAGATATTCGTTTAGCTTTCGATTCAACGGAACGTAGAAGTGAATTATTGCTAGGAATCACACCTTGTGCATTGCTTTGGTTGAATATTTTGTATTTTAAATTTGGAATTTATTTGTGCTAAATCATGCTTTGTTCGGTTTTAAATCTCATCTTAGGACATTTATGATACGAAGTATTGGGTAGTAAGTGATTTGGGATATGATTTGGGCCTTCTTTGAACCGTTTGAGCCTTTCAAGCCTACCTTTTTATCGAACTTATCCTTAGAACCTTGATTTGAGCCTCGGAGAAAAGGTGTTCTTTCTTTTAGCCAATATGTAGAAGGTAGAAAAGTGGAGATTTTTGAATAATTACCCCTTGAAGTTCGGTCGAAAATTATTATAAGGTCTTTCTTCTTCTTCAAAAAAAAAATTAATAATAATAATAGAAAAAAAAAAAAAAAAAAAAGAAGAAGAGATTAGAAGGGAGAAATAAGGACTAGTTGTTGAATTGTGTCGAAAGCTCGATCCATTGTCTCAAGGGCAAAAGTGGAGACTTTTGAACTTTTGAGAATCGAGTTTAGTAAAGTCCTTAGAGGTGAATTCATTGTTTCAAACGCCTAGCTTTCAATTGTTGGCGTAATCACCTCAATTCAAGAAAAATAGCCACATATATCCATATTACCTACCTCGGACCAAAGAGCCTAACAATGGAAAGCCACAAAGTCCCAATGATCCCTATAGCTTAATGCGCAATATTAGTGGAGTAAAATAATTTGGTGAGTATTTGGAGTCAAATATATGCATGTAAGTATAAATTCTTTCTATCTTTAATTTGCATATATTGGATACTTGAAGCAATTGTATGATTTGTGGTTTTTGGTGATAGTGAGTGACTAAGTGCCGTTGAATGTTGAGCTTGCGAATGCCTAAGAATTGTCATCATAATTACAAGTTCTGAAAGCGTGACATTGATCAATTGATCTATGTAATGAGATGTGTAGTCGAGTTTTGTGCTTAAAAACGGATTTTACTTGTGGACAAGCAAAAGTTCAAGTTTGGGGGTGTGTTAAGTGTATATTTTTACACTTAATCATACCTTCTAATTGGGACTTTTGGGTGTGTTTTAACGATAATTGGTGCTTAAAATGGTTATTATTTGTATTTTAGGTACAAATTGAAGAATTGGAAACTTATGGGGTGAAAACTGCAATTTCAGGGAAAAAGTGGGCCAGAAGTGAAAAAAAATCAAAACTTCGAAGAATTGAATGTCGGACGGCCATCCGAGTTTCAGCGTTAATTTTGGCACGGCCGTCCGAGTTCACGAAGACGCGCAGTGAAGGAAGTTTAATTACACAAGGTAACCACCCTCTTATATTTTTACACCCTATAAAAGGCCAAACAACACACAATTAAGGGATCTATCTTTTTACACGCAATCAAGGAGCAAGAGAACGGAGCAACGAAGACGAAGACTTAACGATTCTTCATCATAGTTTTTCCTTTACTTTTGTTCATAACTTTTATGATTTTTCGTATTTTTATTATGCTTTTCGTAGAGAACATGAGTAGCTAAGTTTTTAATCTAGGATTTTGTTGGACCCTATGTGGTGATTCGAACCTATTTTTCTAATATTATGCAAATTTAAATTCATTGATTATTTCTCCTATTTGATCTTATTTAGCGCATAAAAGTAGCTAATTTATGTTGCTATATGTTATTGTTAGAATTGATTGACAGATCGTTTTAATAATTAGAACAAGGATAGGAGAGCCTCGAGTAGTTTTCACCGGATGAGTGTGTTAATTGCATGTGTTATCGTAAACATACAGATAATACCTTAGGTAGCCGTTTTCGAGACTTGTTATTTAATGCTTTCATACTAGGTTTGCATAGACATATAGTGAATCGTTTATGAATAATAGACTTATAATACACGCGACAGCGGGTTATGAGTAATTTCGTGTCTTGGGTTAGTTATCGGGAATTGTAACTTGCATGATAGAGGTTTAATTGGGTAAAGAATTATCGCATAAGGGGAAGATAAAATCCTAGATCCGTTTTTATATTGATATTTTCTCGTGAGTATTTGCTTTCTTAATTAGTTTAATTGTTTAATTGATTTAAATTGACAAATTTGCGTAGGCCGGATAAAAATCACAATTGTTAGAATTTGGTACTTAGGATTAGGTTATTTGAGTATTCCCTGTGGGATCGACATCCGACTCTCACGAGTCCACTTTTATTACTTGTTTGCGATACGTACACTTGCGTGTTAGGTATTTAGCACCCAACAACTATAAAAAACATTTAGGGCTAGTGGGTTTATTTTATAACAAATATTAGACTTGAATAAAATTGAACTATGATAAAATGATAGATTACCAAAAATTCTCTAAGGTTTTTTTCCGTCGTACATCAACCCCTTACTGTGTCTTTTCATGTCTTTTCATGAATGTTTTTTTATTTCATGAAATTGACTTTACACAATTTCAGATATTTTCTTTTATGTCTCACCTATTTAACTAAAGGTATAATAGGTTGTACACATCTTATCTTAAAAAAGCTCGATTAACAGTTAATCAGAGGGAGATTTGGGCTATTACGGATAGGTGGGGGTGTTTTATTTTCGTTATTTTAGTCTAAGTTTAGGGAGGTTTTTATAATATACCCTATGATAAAATTAAACACACACATTTGGTTTTTAATTATATCAAACTTGATATATTAGTTTCATAGTTTGGTTTTAGTCAAATTAACCTTTTGGAGCACCATGCATTGTTGACCAAATAGTAGTGCAATCTTTCTTCACGTACTGAAACTGGATTGCAGATATGGCATTATATATTACGTACTGCATGCATGCACATTAATCTATTTTATTTCGGAGAATATACCATCGTCGAAAAACCTCGCTTCACTGCTTGTCTGTTCCCCCATGGCTCGAGGTTTCGGAGCAGTCGGTTTCATCACATGGTCTGGAAGAATTAAGGTTACATGAAATCATCAAAAGATGACTCAATTAGTTATAACATATACATATTATTTAATGAAATGCTTCTAACTCATGTACACATAAAAATATATGATGTAAATTTACATATTACTAAGCTTGAAAATCTTTTAACCGCGCCACGAGATGTACCATATATAATGTTAGATTAGATTAGGGTTTGCAACTAGTTAATTAATTCAATACATGCAAGTTGCAATGCCGGTAAAGATATACCCTTCATTCACACACACTGTCACGATATATGTTAATGTTTTATTGTATTTATTTGTACATATAATAAGATTAGATACAAGAAAAGCAATGAAAGAGAACTAGCGATATAGAAAGGAATGTAAATGATGATATAACAGCAAACTTTTATTGTCAGTTGTATACCCAAAAAAGAAGATGTGTCGCTCGAATAAAACACCATCTTCCCTAAATCTTCCACCAATTTCCACCGAGATTTTTCCATGAGTAGCCTAAACACTCTAGCCTATCTTTAGTTATGCATGATAAATACAGCACAAAGCTTTCATCTCCCTTAGATTTGATCAAGAAATGTTCTTTAATATTCTTACGAAACCGACGTTTATTCAAACACCTTGAAAAGATTTTCAAGTACCAGATTTCATCACTCATATCAAAAAGGCCACATTTCCTTGCTTAGCAAAAAAAAAAATATTTTTCCATCCTGCAAAATTGGAGGACCAAGGGACACAGTAAATGAAGGAATACGCTGATAGTTCCGCTTATATTATTTAAGATCGTGAGCAGTTGTCTAATACCCTAATAGTTGTGCTTGTGGTTCGGTTATATTATATCAGAACATGTATTCAATTTGATGAGACTAAACGTTTTTTTCCTAATCTTGTTTCGAGTATATAATAAAAAAATAGAAAAGTTTGAGTATATCATGTCTCCATCTCAATTTCCTAAGAAGAATAATCGTGTTCATTTATCAGATCGTGTCTTTTGTTTTGCTCTATTTTGATTTATCGGGAAAAAAGAAATACTGAACGTGATACGGAAGGAGAAAAACCGCAAAACTAAACACGAAAAACTACCCAATAAAGTAGGCTCTATGTAGGCGATTGTACAAAACTACACAAAAGAATAGGGAAAGGTTGTACAAAACTACCCAAAAGAATAGGGAAAAGGGATTCCCAGACCAATATAATAAAAAAACTAACAAAAGAAACATCACAGCAAAATTAAATGATAATATTACCCCTAATTTTAGGTCTAGGGTTTTAGTTCAAAATATATTTCTTTTATATATAAGATTTTCTTGTGAACAAATGATGTATGCACTTCCACATGTAATTTTGATGTCCATTTCATTGTTTGTCTTTTAATGTTGGCATGAAGCGTAGTCAAATTTAATTACATTTGTTACATGAAAAATGTTGTTAGTTCTCCATCTGTTGTTACATTTGTTGTTATTTTCCTATTTGCCCATCTAATTAGATAGAAGACAACAATTCTAAGTGATTGATGATACTAGTATTAGATCAGTTAAGTCATTAATGTAGGATGAGTTAAGAGATCAAAGTGGATCACTGGCTCACGAGTTAGACGGTCCTGAGATATCTGCGAATAGAGAACACGTGAACTAGGTTGGGGGTTGATCCGACGGAAACCTCTCCGACGCTCAAGTCAGATGTGGGGATAGTAGAAGTAGTTGAGATAATACGAATTGTAGTATTGCTCAGATACTAGGGCGTACCTTAATAAATGAGTTAGAACCTTCAATTAACACCATTAACTATTGAGGAGCACAAGTTTTTAGAAACACAATGGGGTTTGATGTAGGTTTTCTTCAATATAAGAGTAATTATGCAATAATATTTTTTATTTAAAATTCGAAATATTTTTTCAAATTAAATCAAACACATATTCAATTGCAATATGAATAATTAAAGACAAAAGGTAAGGATGATATTTCTAACATTTTTTTGGTTTTGCCGTTTCCAATTCAAAATTTTAGATTTTAGAACATTTTGTTTTTCTCATTTGGATTTCAAAATTTTGATTTCATTTCTTAACAAAAAACGATTGCATCAAAACCGAAACTAAATAAAATTATATATATATATATATATATATATATATATATATATATATATATATATATATATATATATATATATATATATATATATATATATATATATATATATATATATATATACCCCTAATATGGGAAATATATAGAGCTAGGATTACCCCTAAATTCTTCCTTTGAGATACCCCTTGAGAGGTAAAAAGTGTTTGGAATCAGGCACGTGTACGTAGCGGAAAATAAAAATTTTATATGAAAAAAAATTGATCATATAAACACATACTCGATAATAGAAATTAATTGCGTACCTTAATGCTTCCAGCGAAAATTAAAATATAACATGCATATTATTAATTTGATAATTAAATCAAGTAGCATGCTCGTAGTAAATCACGAATCATTCATCAACAGTCATATATAGGAATTCATGAAAAATCATACTACGAATATCAACGTTTAATTTAATCCAATTAAATTAAAACCTAATTAAAACGGATCCGAAAAATACCTCTTGAAGCGTGGGCGAGTTCTCGGATTAAAGCTAACTGCCCTCAGAAACCAACCCGTGCAGTCAGGAGCAATAGCGGCGACGGACGCGCGAACAGCGGCGGCGCGTGAGATTCACGCGCTGTCTTCGGGCGGTGCGTGAGGGCGCATGCTGCGGCGGATCGACGGCGGGGAATTCGACTTCTTTGTCTTCCTCCTCTCGGATTTCACCTCGTATACCGAATTCAATTGATACGTGGCAGTAGACACGCAAAAGACATAATAAAAACGGAAGAATAATTAAAAGGAAAACTACTGAAGAACAAGACAACGCGTGGGCGCCGATTCCCAGTGACGGTGGCGACGCGGAGATGGACAACAGACATGAGGTGGGTGGCTAGGGTTTGGGTTGTGCCTTGTGTTTTTCTTTTCTTTTTTTTTTCTTTTTTTTCAGGACCTATAAATCTCATATATGTAGTGTCTTGTATAAAATCAACGGGCTTAAGTTGGACTGGGCCCAACAACTTATGTTCGTTAGTCTTTCTTCGCTCGTTTCTCACGACTCAATGATTGGAAAAATATAGGAATTACATTTTCGGAATCATTGAGACGTCCTCGTCATTACAATGCCAACTGTGACGCCCACTATATATCGAAATATATTGTACTTTTTATATATATATAAATGAATTCAACGTCTTCAACTTAATATTGTTAGAGTAGGTGATCGACAAGCTAAATTGTGGCTATGGTCTTTCCATTTATTCTCGAAATAAATAATCATTTTTCGTATTAATGATAAAAACACCTTGGCATTCTATATTTTTGTCCCTTTGTCTCAAACATAGATATAGTCCTTACAGTTATTACAAGTACTAGTAATTGATCTTTAGGATCGTGAGATATTTACTTTAGTATTCTAACTGTTAAACGTGTTCCTAGTCGAAGGGTTACACCACCAACCCATTAAGAGACTAGCACTTAGTGTATGTGTACTGCATCTCATCAGTAAACGGTATTGTGATATCGGCATGCATAATTGGGTCACTGAACTCCCTCACCCTAGAAATCTCGAAGTGGTTCTCAATAATCGAGTATGAGATATCTATGGTATAGTTGTACACCATTATTCCGTATGACCTAGACATCACCGTGACTTCACTAGAGGACCAGCTGTATCGTGACCTGTCCCTGAATTCCACCATGGACCGCCCCAAGAGCCAGTGTTCGTGCAGTCCAAAATCTAGTGGGAAGTCTGTGCATTGTATTCGGGGATTCGATCGCTAGAATAGTCTTGGATGTCATGTGTGTTCTCATAGTTTGTAATCTCTAAGTCTCTGGCCAGAGCTGAGTAAGTGATGATTAGAGAATTCGATTCTCTATGTCATGCACGTACCGATTACAACACTTAGAACAACCGCAGAGTCATTGAACTACTAAGTAGGTCTCGATGAACCAATGCCTCTAGTTCAATCAGGACATATGAATCGAAGGGATCGTACTGTATGTTAACTATATCAAAAGGTTCTTGCAGGCACTTCATTTGTATCTAGGGAATCATGACGCGTAGTTGCTAGACGCCAATCTTGATTCGTTGGGTGATTAAGGTGAAACGAGCTTCATCTTAATCGTAACTCTAAGGGACGAGTTTTGACCACAAAGGGTTGTGGGCCCACGGCTAGCTTACACCTGAACCATCGAGGGTCACACTGCTCGTGCACACGAGATCTTTGAATAAACGGCCAGAGATAAAAATGTTTTATATTTGCATGATTGGAAGTCAATATGATTGAGTCCAACATTCGTAATTTGGAATTATGAATGAGAATAAGAAAAGGAAAAGAATAGGCGAACATCTTAGTGGACTTTCTAAATCGGGAAGTTTCCAAATTTAGAAAGTGCACTGAATTAGGGTTTCCACTTTTAGAAAGTTGAAAATCGAGCATTGGCACTCGTAATGACGAGGACATTATAATGATTCCGAAAATGTAATCGTCACAATTATCCGATCATTGAATTGAGAGAAACGAGCGAGTAAATAACTAACGAACTTAAGCTGTTCAGACCGGTCCAACTTAACCCCGTTAGGGCTTTTATACAAGACACTATAAATACTTAATTTATAGGTCTTGCACACACACAACACATTACAACCCCTAGCAGCTCACTCTCTCTCTCTCTCTCTCTCTCTCTCTCTCTCTCTCTCTCTCTCTCTCTCTCTCTCTCTCTCTCTCTCTCTCTCTCTCTCTCTCTCTCTCTCTCTCTCTCTCTCTCTCTCTCTCTCTCTCTCTCTCTCTCTCTCTCTCTCTCTCTCTCGGTCAAGCTCACTCACGGTCGCCGCCGTCGCCGTCGTTGCATCGCAGGAATCGGCCTCCCTTTGGCCGATTGTCGTGGTAAATCTTTTACTCATTTTTTTTCTTCCGTCTATTCTAACTATTGCGTGTCTAGTGCCACGTTTTTATAAGATCGAAGTATACAAGGTGAAATCCGAGAGGAGGAAGATCGAAGATTCGAAGAAACAAGGAGCAAGCCCTGACCCGACGACGCACGCGCTCCAACGCTCCGCCGTAGCTTGCACCGCCGCCGCCGCTTCGTTGTCGCCGCTCCTAGATTGCACATATTGGTTTTCTTGGCAATCTTGCTTCGTTTCGTGCGCCAACCTCACGCTTCAAGAGGTAATTCTCGAATCCGGTATTCGTTAGGCTTTAATTTAATTAGATTAAATTATCCATGTTCGTTTTCGTAGTTCATTTCTTGAATTTATATGTTTTGTATGTTCACATGAAATTCATGATTTACTGTGAGCACGTTAAATGATTCACTGCGAGCATGCTAATTGATTTACTGTCGATTAAATTAATTCGCATGATTGTCGTTTTTTTAATTTCGCTGACAGCGCAAAGGTACACAATTAATTGTTTAATTATAGTCGGGCATGTGATTATGTGATTTAAACTTGTTTAATTCGCACAATTTTTTTTGTTTTCCGCTGCGTACACGTTTCCGATTCCCAACAAATATATAATTACTGAAATCAAATACAAATGGGCAACCAAAGTCCACAACTACAATGTCGTAAACATGTCTCTTGAACAACAATCACCTTTGAATAGAACTAGAATACAAATAGATTAAACTCTATAAAGCTTGTAAGTAATTTTACTCCTAGGAGTCTTCAACACAATCCTCCACTAATGCACCTGTTACTGAGAATAAGATGGAAAATAAAGGAGCAGCAAGTCCAAATGGACTTAGTGGGAGTACAAGGGATAAACAGTCGAATCAAATAATAATCATAATATAAGTGTTTAACTTGGAATTGGAGTTGGAATTGGACCATCTAGAGAATGATCGTTCGATAAGGAATAAGAGGACAAAATATAATGCACGTCAGTATGATCAGAATAAACAATACAATCAATATGTACAGGTAAAGAACAATATTCAACGGGTAATTCCCGGATATCAATTATGAATTTCGTGGAGATTCCCACGGTAACAACTTTGGATATCAAATATGAAGACCATGGAGATTCCCATGATAACAATTTGTTCATGTAAGTACCTTCCTTGTGACTCCCATAGCTGTAACTACCTTATAACACCGATCAGGGAGCTACCCTGCTAATCGATCAATAGGCATGTCCGGGTGCATGCCGATCCATCCGTCAGCACAGTTAACCTCCAACTATGCCAATGGTCTAGGTCCAATATGGATAATGTCGAAGAGATCATCCACCGTCAGTCAAATACTGTCCAACAGTCTTTTCGAACAGCCCCAGGCCCAACTGGTCAATTATCCTTAGGGCTTTCCCAAAGGAATCAATAATATAGAGATCAGATATGCTTCCGACTATCTCAATTTACAGTTTGAATCCCAATAATGAATTCCACTTTGGAAAGAATCAATGTCATAGTTCAATAAGTTTTGGGTTTCAAATAAGTGACTGAATCAGGATAATCCCAATGGGATTCCAATAACAAGGGACAATAATTTATGGTCGTGAAATCACAAGTCAAGAAATGTACGATCAACGGTTTCAGTTTAAGACTTACCACAATTCAGGATCGTATAACAATTGATGAAGATGGATTAGACTACGGTTAAAATTGAATCCGTAGTTGTATAGCTCGAAAGACAAGTGGTTTCAAAGGATCAATGACAAATCAAGAAATGAACGATCCCGAATAATCCTAAATGGTCCAAGAGTCGGGAAAAGAACGATTTACGTTCATTGAACCACTGTAGGAACAAATCAAATGATTCAATGAATCATAATAGAAGTGGTTCCAACTAGTATACAAATCAAGATGTGAAACGACTCAAAATTGATACATAATCAGATTGGAACTCGTTAAATATTCAAGGATCAATAAAGCAACTCAATTGAGTAGCCAAAGAATCAGGATGATAAATTATTGGAATAAGTCTCGAATCAACATGAGAACTTATTTGAATAGTTCGAGGAAGAAGATACGAACCATCAAGAGGATTCTGAATAAATCATTATTTTCAACAATTCAAGAATCGGAATATAATACGATAGGCAACAAGTAAGATATATTAAATTTAAGTGATCAAGAAGCAATAATTGATATCTTATTCTCAGTGTGCATTTTATTTTTCCAATAAATAATAGTGAAGAAATAGAGATCCTCATCTGAAGTCCAAATGCAAGTGCTATAAAAACACCTTACTCTCGAGTCATGCTCAAGTATTGAATGAGAGCATAAATATACTCAACACCTATCAAATATTAGAATTAAATAAGTTATCGAACGATAACATAATCGTTTAATATCCGCTTATATTTCATATAAACATCCTAACTTAAATCGTATGCCATAACTGACAATGGAACATAATACACAATTTCTATGGCGTTTTATTACCAAACACAACCCACTCCACGCATCAAATCACATAGTACGGAGTTAACTCGTGTTTGTTTGACGAGTTCTCGAAACAAAGTTTTAAAACTTTTGTTTCCACAATTTCTTTGGAAAATCATAACAATTGGTACGATTGTCCAAATTGGGAAAGTAATATGCCAAATGAAAGCTAACAACTGCATCTACGTGTTCATGGGTAGACTCTAATCACAAATTATGATCCCAACATATTCAAAATAGCCCCAAAAGATGATTACAGAAAACTACCAAAATTTCGGATAAATTCTCTTTTCTGGTACATTTTGTTGTAAAATTCATAATTATTTGTAAAGTTATCCAAATCGGCCAAACAATATACCAAATCAAAGCTGACAACTTCATCTAAATATTTACTCAAAAAACATATCCCAAATTATTATTCTAAGACAGTAAAAAAGCCCAACGAATATAATTAATAAAGCCGTGTTTTTGGCAGACTCATTGCCATCAAATTCTCATCTCCAAAAGGCTATAAAACTTGCTCAAATTAGAAGAAATTTAACACTTACATATAATTCTCACGGTCCTTGACGAGTTTTATGAAGAGACTAATTCCAAATTCTCACTCCAAACCCTTTGATTCCGGCTTCGAAAACAGGTGCGGGGCCAAATACTATTTCCTTCAAGGTTTCAGCGAGCTGGCTGAACTTCTTGCCCAATTCCGGCAACCAACACCGTGAACACTGTCGAGCACCCCCACTAATAGAAATATAAGTTCTTAAGGATTCTAACAGTAGCTTCGGATCATCGAAACTCCACCGTTAAGACTTTCGTTCATCTAATTTTTTGAAGAGACAAAGGCAGAAATTCAATTTCTTGACAGCTTGTCTTCTTCGTCCGATTCTGACGACCATCTGATGCGACCATCACCGAAGGCGACCTTATCATTGTAGGCCCTTGCTAAAACCTTCTTCACGCAGCCCTAATTCTGCCAATAATTTGAATTGGGGATTTCCCGATTAAAAGCTCAAATTCCTTTCCTATATCCAACTCCTCCAAACCTCGTTCATGAATTCGATTTATCTGCAATTAATTTCTGTGATTTCAGCCAATAATCGAGAGAGAGGAAGAAAGAGTAGTGATTTTCCCCCAAATTGACGAGATGATGACATGTCCTCCTTGGAACATATTTTTTATGACAGCTTGCCGGAAATTTCGTCGGAGGGGTACCTGCAATGCCGGGAGCAGTTTCTCGGTGTAGAAGCCCCGACGATCAAGTCAGTAGGGATAATCGAGTGTGATATGTAAGAGGGAGTATATGAGGTAAGAGGATAACTCTCTCTCTTTATATGTGGGGACACTTGGTGGGCAAGAAATAAGCAAACTTGCCCTAACTTCTCTTCTTGGGCCTGCTATGACTTTGGGCCAAATACAAGGGAAAACCCGATCCACAGCCCAATAAACGGTAAGGAAGCCCCATGAGGACAATTTGGTCCGTATCAAGTAGGCAAGCGAAAGAGAAAGAGAGCAGAGAGAGAAAGAGAGTGATAAAGAAATAGAGATGAGAGACGATGAGGTATTTGTCGAGGTAGGAAGGAGAACTGACTCATCCAATGCTCTGCGTGTCTCTCTCTAATTTTCAAATTAATCAAACTTCTTTCTCAATTATCTGATCAACCATATCAAAACTTGATGACCAAGTTTATAAAATTATTATTATACTTATCCCCAACTTTATCTATTAATAATACATCAGCCCCAAATCTCATTATTAAGTACAATAAATTTATATATATATATATATATACATATATATATATATATATATACATATATATATATATATATATATATATATATATATACATATATATATATATATATATACATATATATATATATATATATATATACATATATATATATATATATATATACATATATATATATATATATACATATATATATATATATATATACATATATATATATATATATATATATATATATATATATATATATATATATATATATATATATATATAACATAAGCATGAATTATGGGGTGTTACACCAATTCTCGATTTCCGATATCTAAAACTGGAAATCCTTATAATTCAGTGAACCTTCTAAATTTGGAAACTTCCCAATTTAGAAAGTTCACTAAGATGTTCGCCTAGTTCTTTCCTTTTCTGATTCTCATTCATAATTTCAAATTACGAATGTTAGACTCAATCATATTGAATTCCAATTATGCAAAGATTAATTTTTTTTTTTATCTTTGGACGTTTATTCAAAGAACTCGAGTGCACGAGCAGTGTGAACCTCGATGGTTCAGGTGTAAACTAGCGGTGGGTTCACAACTCTTTGTGGTTTAAACTCATCCCTAGAGTTATAATTAAGATGAAGCTCGTTTCAACTTAATCACCCAACAAATAAAGATTGGCGTCGAGCAACTACGCGTCATGATTCCCTAGATACAAATGAAGTGCCTGCAAGAATCGTGTGATATAGTTAACGTATAGTATGATCCCTCTGATTCATATGTCCCGATTGAACTAGAGGCATTGGTTCATCCAGACCTCCTTTGTAGTTCAATAACTGTGCGATCGTTCTAAGTGTTGTAATCGGTACGTGCATGACTTAGAAAATCGAATTCCCTAATCATCACTTAGCCAGCTCTGGCCAGAGACTTAAAGGTTACAAATTATGATAACATATAGGACATCCAAGACTATTCTAGCGATCGAAACCCCAACTAGAATGCACAGACCTCCCACTAGATTTCTGATTGCACGAACACTAGGCCTTGGGGCGGTCCTCGGTGTAACTCAAGGACATGTCACAATATTCCTGGTCCTCTAGTGAAGTCACGGTGATGTCTAGGTATTAAGGACTAATGGTGTACAACTATATCATAGAGATCTCCACTAGATTATTGAGAACCACTTAGAGATTTCTAGGATGAGGGAGTTCAGTGAACTCGTCAACTTACGAGCACCCATGCACTTATGCATGCCGATATCACAATACCGTTTATTGATGAGACGAAGTATACATACACTAAGTGCTAGTCTCTTAATTTGAAAGGCCGATATCCTCATTCGTGGCGTAACCCTTCGACTAGGAACACGATTTAACAGTTATAATACTTAAGTAAATATCTCATGATGCTAAAAGATCAATTATAAGTAATTGTAATAACTGTAAGGACTATATCTATGTATGTACAAGGGACAAAGATATAGAATGCCAATGTGTTTTATCATTAAACGAAAAATGATTATTTATTACAAGAATAAATAAAAAGACCACAGCCACAAGTTGGCTTGTTGGTCACCTACTCTAACAAAAAGACTATACTGCTCTTACATGCAATTTTTGCCCTAACTGCATTATACATATCCACCAACTGCATTTAGCATTTTCTTTTTTTTTAATAAGTTTTTTATTTAAAAATATATAAGTAAATATTTTTTTCTTCTGAATTTTACCGAAAAGTTCATTGTTTCAAATATGACTATATATGACTATAGTCGACGATAGTCATTAACTGTGTTTTTACCCAAATTTATGGTCAACCGATTATGTAGACCTTTGATTGTTGCAGTTTTCTTGACCTATCAAAAATCATTTGTGTGTTGCGAGATTGGATGCCAAAGATTCACTTGCAATCTTGTGTGATTGTAATATTTTTGTCTCATATATGGAATGCCCTGTCTATTTTGTTGTATGTCATCATTATTTTGAAAGCTCCATTTTGTGTGCCTGGGACGTCATCTCTGCAGAGTTTCTGTTTTGCGAATGGTACAACCAGATGATAGAATGGAGTACGGCGAAGACATGCATAGTGGGGGGGTCGCAGATGAATATCTTCGAAGAAGGACACGATTGACGACATGTTGGCTCAGTATTGTGAAGTCTAACTCCCCCTATTACGTGTCTCTATTGGTTCATTTGTTTCAGTATCTGGATAATGATATTCATATATATGTTAAGGTGTGAGCATGACTACTAATAAGTACTCTTGAAAACAACACTCACACACAAAATACACAGGAGGTAATAAGGAGGATGTAGTAAGAATGAATGTGACTACATATATCAATATGACTATGCAGCACTACCCATGACAGCAACAACCACATACAAAAACAGCACAAATGCAGCAAAGGATGGATGTGACTACATCTGACAATATGACTATGTAGCACTACCAATGACAGCAACACCCAGACACAAAAACAACACAAATGTTGCAGCATGCATGAATGTGACTACATATGACAATATGACTATGCAGTACTACAAGTGATAGCAACACCCACACACAAAAACAGCACAAAACTGCAGCATGCATGAATGTGACCACATATGACAATATGACTATGAAGTATAACAACACCAGTACACAAAAAAAAAAAAAAAAAAACACACACAAATTATGTGGCATGCATGAATGTAACCACATATGCAAATATGACTACGAAGTACTACTAATGGCAACAACAGTCAGACACCAAAATTGGATACATGACTATGGATTTTTCACAAATTGGTGTCCTTGAAGTAGTGAAATGGTAGAATTAGGGTAGTACCTGTTTCTAGGTTTTTGTTTTGTACGATTTTTTCCTTTCGATTACGGGCTGAAAAAAAATATTTGAAAGGGGTTTTAGGTCCCAACGGAGGGGGTAAACAAAGTATATTGTAATGTAGCCATAAAACTTACGTTTTGCCGGTGTCTTCTTCGCCATTGGTGGAAGGTAACTACTATTGATGGTATATGAAATTGATGAGTGGAAGTTGACTACAGTTGTGGTTGTTTGGGTTGCTATCGATGAAGATGACTAGTCCCTCCTCGTTTTGGTTGAGCAGTTGAGGTTTTTTCCGGTGAATCTCCGTAGCGAGAAGATGGGTTTTTTATTTTTGCATAGAGAAGTTGATTTTCGAGTGAGTTTTGGTAGGTTCTGATAGTGGGGGGCGCGTTTATTGGGATTTGATTTTCAATTGTTTTGGAAATCCGTATATGGTTTGTAGGGGTAATTTCGGGATTTTTGGTGCTAGGGGGTTATCTCAAAGAAAGAATTTTAGAGGTGGACTTATCCATATATATTTTTCATTCTAGGAGTGTGATGCTGCTCCAAAATGTTGGGTCAGCCCAATGGTCTTGAAGCCCACAGGTCTCCTAAGTCCGGGAATCTTCAAGCCCTATATCGGGAATGCCGAGAGTCCTTGCCACGTGTCCGAGGTAGTCGAAGGGATCGCTCCACTCGTTAACCTACAAAACAGTTGAAAACACTAGGTGACACGCCGGGGGTGGCCCGGCGATTGTCCTCCGTCGCTCAAGTCAGAAAACTATCACTATATAAGCAAATAATATTAATTAATTGCCTAAATAGTGCTTACCTTGTTATGTGATTGATAACACATATTTATAGGTGGAGTTTGGCATGGATTTCTTGTAGAAGTCCAATGTGGGACAAAAACATTATATTTCTCCCCATAAGCTTCTTATGAAGTTCTTATTAAGGGCCTTTGTGTTGGGCTTTTGCTTTTAATGAGTCTTTTGGGCTTTTTGGGTTAAAGCCCAATTAGGCACATCAGAGTGTATATCAAATGGACCCTTAATAGTTTTGCATTTATTTGTTTTAGATCGCTAGTTTATATCAATCATTATGTACAAATGAAATTTAATGAAATTAAATAATTGCAGTTACAAAATAGAGTAAAATAAATAAATAAATAAATAAATAAAGTAAAATATTAATCAATGAATACCAAATTTTGAACCCTAATATGGGTTAAATTATATTTTACAAATAACACGCCTTTTAAATATGGAAGAGAAAATACAATGATGTAATATTCTAACTAAACTCGCCGTAGAGATCACCAAAACTCAGGCGCCGGTGGTAAATTCAGATCGATGTTTGGCCAGACGTGGAGAGTGGATGCGCCACCTTCATCGGTGGTCACTCCGCTGGTAGCTCTAGGGGAGGAGGGAGATGGCCGGGAACCTTTATAATTAGAATTATCGTTCTGCTTTATTATTATTATTCCTTCGTCGTTGCCGTATTTACACTTTTGCCCGAACAAAGAGATGTTCTTGTTGATCAAGATGGTGGTTGGGGCGGCGTTGCAGAGGCGACTGCCCCCGTGTGAGAAAAACTTGATCTTCTTCTGGTGAGTGGTCTTGTGACCGCCAAGTGCTTAAACTTCCACAGCTGCCTATGATTTCACCAAATTTGAAACAGCAAACTGAATAATATAATCTGCACTATTTAATTGCAAACATCAGACTATCTATGACTCGACCAAATGCAAACAACAAAGTACTTCATCGAATTGCAAACAACAAACTGAAAATATGATACAAACCATCTAAATTTAAATGCAATAACAACATTAATCAAAGAAATAAACATCAAGCGAATGTAAAAAACAACAACAAAATCTTCCAATGTCTAAAATTGCAATTTACAGTTTGCAAAAAATCAACTGTTATGGATTGCAATTTGCAGTCTTCTATTATGCTTCTAATTTATTTTGTTAGTTTAATTTTTATTTTGTTGTTTGCTGGAGCAAAATCAATTAGAAAAGACAAACAAAAATTATAAATTCACTATAAATAAATACAGAGAGGGAGAAGTAAAGAGCTAACTTTTTGTAAGCAATGAGTTGTTTGTTGTCGGCTTTTAACTCCTTCACCAACATATAATTTCATAATGCATAATGTAAAGAACCCCTCCTTTGTTTTTCAATGTATTCCATCGGAAAAATCAAAGAAAGGTATAAAGGTAGTGTATGGGGGAGAGAGAGAGAGAGAGAGAGAGAGAGAGAGAGAGAGAGAGAGATTTGGAAGGAAGAAGTGATATGTTGGATTTGTTTTCTCACTTATTTACGTAAATAACTAATTCTGTATAAAACAATTCATAGTTTGAGGGTATTTATGTCTAATAACTTGTAAGATTAATTAATTTATATTATTTTTAAAGTGAAGGGACTTACACATATTTTCATCTAACAAATTGGATCTCCACCTATATAAGTCTCGAATAAGGGGTGTCTAGCCGATTTCCCCTTTTCAGGATACACATCACAACGAGGTAAAAATTTTATCATTTCGTTCGAAAAATCTGGACAGAAAGGGCAAAAGCCCAACCCGGGCGCCCGAAACTGTTTTACACGCCCAAGTTGGGCGTGTAAACCATCAATCCACGCCCAAACCGTGCGTGCAAAACAGCTTCCGGCGCCCGCCTTGGGTGCCCCCCCCCCCCCCCCCCCCCTTCGTTTTTTTTTCTTGCTTTTCATTTTCTTATTAATTTTGTTTACGCTTTTTTTCAGGGAAACCAACACAATGCAAGGTAGACGTCAAGCGTGTGATATTCTAAAGGGGTAATATTCTACGAGTCCCTCATACGAAACCTAATTTGAACTGAATGACAAGTCGAAATTCACTTTTTTAATTAAATCCTTACTTTGAAATAATATATGAGCCACATCCCTAATTTTTTTTTAATCCATATCTTGCCCTTTTAACCTAAATTCTCTAACCTACATATTCACATTTCTCCAATTCAAATTTATTTCGTTCTTTTGGTATTCTCCCACGTTCTCTCTCTCCATCTCTCACACGTTCTGTACATCTTTTCACGTTTTTTTTCTCTCTCTCATCTGTACTCTATATCTCTCTCGCTTTCTTCACTAGTAGCACAAGGAAGGGGCAGTAGTAAACGAGGCGGTGGCGGGGGTTGTGGTGGTTGAGGCGGCGGCAGAGGTTGTGGTTGTCGAGACGGGGGTGAGGGGTTGTGATTATCGAGGCGGCGATGGCGGGCTGTGCTGCTATGGTGGTCGAGGCGGCGGGGGCTGCGCTGTTGCGGTGGTCGAGGCGGCGGTTAGGGCGGAGATTTGATTGAAAGCATATATTCTTTTTTACCATTTGAATCTGATTTTCTTGATCTTCAAGAGATTGTGTTTGATTTGGTTCGAAGTGGTAGATCTAGATTTTCCCAAAGTTGGTAGGTGACTACGGTTGCGACGGCTGCAGATGTTGGCTGCTAGGGTTTGACGGCTGATGCGTTGAGTGCTAGGGTCGGCAAGGATTGGGTGTTGTTGGATGCTAGGGTTTGGTTGTACACCGTAGTATACCATAGTACACCGTAGTATATCATAGTACACTGTAGTATACCATTGTCTACTACAGTATTGATGATAAATAAAATAAAATTAAAATTAAAATATATGTAGATTGAATTAAAAAAAACAGTATGTAGAAAAAAATATTTTTTTAATAGTTGTGTAAACCACAGTACAACATAGTACACCATAGTATTTTAAGAATCTGCTGAATTATTTAACGAAATCCAAAATCCGAAAAAGAAGGGAAAAAAATTTGTTTATAATAATGTAAAAAATTCTAGAGTGGAAATTGGAAAAGGAAAGATGAGTGAAAGGGCATTTTTGGAATGAATTTAATAAAGGAAGTGAAGCAAATATTTAGTTGAGCTTGTCATTTAGTTCAAATTAGTTTTGTCACCAGGGACATATATCTTAAGACTCCTATTCTAAATAGTGTTTGATTTAGTTTAGTTTTATCGTATTTAAA
Organism: Erythranthe guttata; assembly: GCF_056151865.1. Classification (NCBI taxonomy): domain Eukaryota; kingdom Viridiplantae; phylum Streptophyta; class Magnoliopsida; order Lamiales; family Phrymaceae; genus Erythranthe; species Erythranthe guttata. The sequence goes on along the minus strand of NC_142535.1, from coordinate 10,116,837 downwards.
GTATTATAGTACTTTATTATGTCGAACTTAGTACTTTATTATGTCGAACTTAGTACTTTATTATGTCCAACTTAGTACTTTATTATGTCGAACTTAATATTTTATTATGTCGAACTTAGTATTTTTATTGGATGGACAAATCCGAATAAAAAAAAAGACCAACAATCCTCAATGAACAAAACATAATAAAAAAGAAAACCAACAATCCAAAATCAACAAGTGCTCGTGGTTGTTAAAAAATCATTGTCCGTTCGCCACGCCGTGTAAAACTAGTAACCTTTCGATTATGTATGGGACAAATCATAGGCCCCTTCCTTTTCCCATCTTCAATTTTAATGTGCCCCCAAATGTGCCTAGGTAGTTTAATGTGTAAATTGTCTTCTTCCTTGTATTTATATGGCTATGAGTACACTAATTCGCCCCATCTAGTATTAGAGCGTTCATACTGCAAATGTGGACATTCTGGATGAGGATTTTGTGTGTGCATCTTCGTCTCCTTTGTATTCTTTGTGGGAGATTCATATAAAGTTTGGGCATAGCCCGTAAACGTGCTTATGTGTTGTTTTCCGCTGCATACTCTTGTTCTTGTTTACGTTGGCATAAAAGACTTGTGTTTGTGCGTTTCTGCAAACAGAATCGAGAGGAAGGTTGACTGATTTGGTTGGCAAATTAGCTTGTGCGGGCATAAATTTCTTGAATAAAGAAACCCTTGTGACATCCACCCACCCAAATCCCTAATCGCCACCACCGCCAAATCCCTAATTGTCGGCACTGCCGGAGAAGAAGATCCACAGCATAAAAATGACCGGGACGTTTGGATTTGGGGCATCAAATTTTCGAGTGCGACGAGAGAAATCTCGATCTCAATCTCTTCTCGGTGCGATTCCTTTTTCTTCTCCACTATTTTGTGAGGTTGGCGACATCGATAGATTGGCAGGACCGAAGGAAATTAGGGGCAACTTCAGCGACGGTAGTGCCATGGCTGTTGCCAGATCAGAAATTTTGGGAGAAAAGAAGAGAATTAAGGCTTTTAAGAAATTTTACAATTTGGTCCTTTAGATTTAGTTATTTGTAATTACATCCATTAGATTTTATATTTATTTATGAAAAAATATTTTTGTCATTTCACCCTAAAAATAGCATAAAACAAATTGCACAAGCCCCTAGTGAGAGACACAATCTGCCTCTAGGAGACTCCGTGCTTTGACTTTGATTACATGGGGACATGGGTGAATTTTTTTTTTTTTTTAACATAGTCGGTATTTGACAATTAAGTATTTCACATGAGTGGTATTTGCAATTGACTTATATATTATCTCATAAAATCTAAGTGAATTGCATTTAGTACGCTTGTGAAAATCACAACTGCACGATGTCCCCATATCATAAAATAATTAGCATATACCCCTTGTATTTATTTTTAGATAACACACTCGACCCATTTACGTTTTTCACATTGACCGGCTGCAAAAAGACAAAAATAGTCTGGTGAGGTTGTTGCAAAAAAAGAAAAGCCCTGCCCTTTAAATATGTAATTTTTAAAACTAAGGGACCAAATTAAATTTTAAAAAGTTACAGAAATTAAAAGAAGTCAAATTGCAATTTTTCAAAATATAATTTAAAGAAAATCATCATCGTCTTCACAGGAACAGGAGTGCGAAGGACCCTTCCCCGCCGCCATCATTGCTCAACAGCCTATCATATTTCCTGATACGAACCCCGTAGAACTTGTTACGAGACCCTAATACCCTACGCGGAAGCAAGATCGAAACACCCAAAAACAAAGATTCAAGTTTGGCGGAAGCAAGGAACAATGACCCCATAGCTATAAAGAGCTAGAAACCATTATTATCAAGGTGAAATATAATATTGACCCCGTGGTTATAGAGAACCAGAAACCAATACTATGGCGCTAAGAAAGTTACAAGAATCCACTTGTAAAATCCCGAAGGTTGCTGTAGAACAGCGAAGGAGAATTGATTTCTCAAAATACTCAAATATTCATTCAAATTCGTCTTATAAAATAAGCCAAATTGGCAACCTATTTATAAGATCTAAAAAGACTCCCTTTTCACAAGGAAAAGGACTCCTACCTAAACTATAATAAGGAAACTTGTAAATAAGCAAATCCTAACCATAAAGAACTCTAAAATAATAAAAACATAATAAAACCTAAATTAAAAACGTGCATTATTAAATAAGATAACTTGATCTTCAAGTCGACGTCTCGATCACCCTTCTTAACTCGCGACATTGGGCTGTGCACGTGCATGCAATTAAAGCTCAATTTCGACACTGTTCCACTTCGAATATCTCTTCGCTCAAAACATAAAAGTTGTAGATCTTTCAGTTAGCTTTCTGAATCATTTTGAATCAGCTCAATTGGACTTCGGATGCGAGAGTTATAACTCGAATGGTAAAATCTGCCAGAATAGGCGAGAATCTCGGATGCATGGAATTCGACTTGTCCAACGACTTCTTCTCTTTCTTTTCTTCCAATTCCAAACCATGGACTCTTCAATGGTCTTATTCAACCCTTTACTCTCCAAGGACAGCTCGAATAATGTCTTTAAACTCGTACGCTTTCGCGTCTTCCAATTCTTCGTTGAAACACGTGGATTATTTCCACATTGTGTTTTTAACTTTCTTATTTTTTAAACTAAATTTTAGTTATGGAATAAGTAGTGCTTAGTAGGTTAAGTATAGTGCTTAGTGGGTTAAGTATAGTGCTTAGTGGGCTAAGTAGTGCTTAGTGGATTTAATTGTGGATTTTATTCTAACTTCCTAACTAACCCACTAACCCATTTTCTTGAGTGCTCTTGTGGTTGGTTTTCTTGCAGATCATGGGCTGAGTAGTGGATGCTTGGAATGCTTATAAATACCGAATTCAATACTCAAGGAAGATTATCGATTCTACGAAATAAAAAACCGAGAGCTGAAAAGAATACATGAGTGTTTTAGAGTGGTTTTAGAATCGGTCGTTTGTACTCCTCATGAGTACAATCTTTACGTACTCCTTATGAGTACATTCTTTACTTACTTTTCATAAGTACATTCTTTGTAGTCTAGATTGTTTAGTATATATGTTTCTAGACTTGGTTGTAAGAATGATCAAGATAGTGATTCATTCATAAGTTCTTTACGTACTCCTCACGAGTACATCTTTGAAATCTAGAATTTTTAATATTTTTCTTTTTGTATCTAGATTTGAATGTAAGAATGATCATGAGAATGATTCATTCATAAGGAAGAAGTTTTCGCACCTCTTCTGTTTGTATTCTTGGAATATTGATTTTAATATATTTTTCCGTCCTGTAAAGGGCAAGTTCACAAGTCTTTACTTGTGAACATTTTTAATTCTGAGTATTGTTCTTTTATCTTTATATTTCCGCTGCATGTTTGTTCAAGTGTCATAACACTTAAGATAACACCTCTGTATTAAACGAATTCGGGACCATAAATTATTTCAATTGGCATCAAGAGCCAACACTTGACGTATACTAAGTGTTTGTTCCTATTTTCTTTACAGAAACGAATTCGTGATGGATACTCAGATGACTGCTTCTATGCGACCTCCTGTACTTGATGGCACGAACTACACCTACTGGAAAGTCAAGATGAGGGCGTACATCAAAGCCATTGATGAGAGAGCATGGAGATCTATTCTCACTGGATGGAAGCCACCAACTATCACAGATGTGGACGGAGATGTTTTTCCTACTCCAGAATTACGGTGGACACCAGACGATCTATCAAATGCTAACCAAAACTCAAAGGCGTTAAATGCAATTTTCAATTCAGTAGATTTAACAATGTTTAAATTAATCTCTGTATGCACTTCTGCAAAGGATGCTTGGGAAATTCTTCAGCTACATTGTGAGGGATCAGATAGTGTCAAAAGAACCAAGCTCAGATTACTCTCTTCCAAATTTGAGAGACTGAGAATGGAGGAAACTGAAACAATTTCTCAGTACAATGAGAAGTTGATTGATTTGGCTAATTAATTTCAATCCTTAGGTGGTCCCTTGAGCAACGAGACACTAGTGAATAAGGTATTGAGAACTCTTCCAGAAAGGTTCAGCATGACGGTTACTGCTATTGAGGAGGCTAAAGATACATCATCTCTACGGCTGGACGAGTTAATTGGTAGTCTCAAGTCCAGAGAGATGAACTTCGAAGATCAAAGAAAGGAGAAAGGAAAGGCTATCTCAAATGCACTCCAGGCAGAATTAGAAAAGGAAGATGTTGCTCTGGAATATGATGATGATGCAGAAGAATGTCTCAACAATGTGGCATTTCAAATTCAGAAATTCAATAGGGCGTACAGACGAAGTGGAATCAAGCCCAGACAGTTATTTCCAGAAGGCTCTCCACAAAATCGACAAACTCAGCCCCGGAACAGATCTATTCCACAGAGAACATTTCCTCAAACATCTTCTCAAAACACTTTAAAAAATTCTTCATTTATTCGTTCAAATTCTGAACCACCTAACTTGGATCATATTAAATGCAGGGCTTGTTCAGGGTTTGGACATTATGCTAATGAATGTGCAAATACCTTGAGAAGAAGAGGAATGAGTTTGATTTGTGTTGTCAGTGATGAGGAGGAAGAACAACCTGAACAGACAGAGGAACAACAATCCTCTAAACAAGCTATTTCTGTCAGATATCTCACTGGAAGTTTCTCTGAAACAGAATCCCAAGGAGTCTCTCTGGATGCTGCAACACTTTCTGAAACACTTTCAGTTTGTGAGTTAAATACTGATCATTATACATGTTTAAACTCTATTTCTGTGAATGCAGCAGAATCCAGTAATGAAGCAGTCAGTGATGATGAAGAAATGTGTAAGAAGCTGATCAGAAACTTGGAGAAGAAGACTCAAGCTCTAGATGCAGCCAACAGGGAAAATTCTTCCCTTAAAGAAACAATCACACATTTGGAGGTTGGTATCACCAAAAAGGATCTTGAACTAGCAAAGGTGAAAGATGAACTCAAAGAAGCAACTCTAGCAATCAAGAGGATGAATACCGGCACAACTAAACTCGAAGAGATTGTGTCACTGGAAAAGTACAACAAAAAGGAAGGTCTAGGGTTCAAGAAACAAGTGAAGAAACACAAGCCAGTAAAGAAGAAAGAAATTGTCTTTGTCAAAGAGAAGGGTTCAAATGGCAAGGAATCCAGGAATCTCACAGTCACCACTTCAGAGTCCAGAACAAGGGGATACATTTGTCATTACTGTTTCTCACCAGGACATATTCGTCCATTTTGTGAAAAACTCAGCAGTGACAAAATGTTGTACAAAATAAGTCACATCACTCCAGGGAACACTTCAAAGAAAAAGGTAGAATGTACCAAAAAGGAGTGTAAAATATGGACTCCCAAAGGTAAACTTTTGTGCAAAGCAGTATACACCTCTTTAAATGCTAACATTTCAGGTTCATGGTACTTTGATAGTGGATGCTCTAGGCACATGACTGGAACAAAGGAATTTCTATCAAACTACCACACACATAATGGAGGACGTGTAACCTATGGAGGAGGAGCTAAAGGCAAAGTGGTTGGACGTGGAACACTCAGTATTGAGGGACTCCCAAAACTTTCAAATGTCCTACATGTTAAAGGATTGGGGTCAAACCTCATCAGTATCAGTCAATTGTGTGATGATGATCTACGTGTAGAGTTTGATAAATACTGTTGTTCTGTGTTTGATAACCAAAATCATTGTATATTGACAGGTTCCAGATCAATGGATAATTGCTATCAAACTGGTGACACCATATCTTGCAAGAGCTCAAGAGTAATTGAAGTAGAGCTATGGCACCAGAAGCTAGGACACACAAACTTCAAAAATCTGAAGCTGCTCAACAAATACAATGCCATAAGAGGAGTACCAGATCTCAAGATCAAGGATATTCCTATATGTGGAAAGTGCCAGAAGGGAAAGCCAACCAGAGTACCACACAAAGTGTTGCAACACGTTGGTACCACTATTTGTTTTGAACTTGTACATATGGATCTTATGGGTCCTATAGAGGTAGAAAGCCTAGGTGGTAAAAAATATGTCTTTGTATGTGTGGATGATTTTTCAAGATATACATGGGTGTATTTTTTAAGAGAAAAATCAGACACTTTTGAGGTGTTCAAAAATCTGTACAGGTTTGTTAAACCTCAATTTCAAATTTATGTTCGTAGAATCAGGTCTGATCATGGAAAAGAATTTGAGAATGCTTTATTTCTTGCTTTTTGTAATAAAAAGGGTATAAAGCATGAATTTTCTGCTCCAAAAACTCCTCAGCAAAATGGCATTGCTGAAAGAAAAAACAGAACCATCCAAGAAATGGCTAGGGTGATGATGAGTGCACAAAATCTGTCTAAAAGGTTTTGGGCTGAGGCTGTCAACACAGCTTGTCACATCTCAAATCGTGTGTATCTAAGATTAGGATCCATGATGACTTCATATGAAATTCTTTATGGCAAGAAACCTAATCTAGAATACATGCATGTGTTTGGATGTGTCTGGTATGTTCTAAATGATAGAGAGCATCTAGCTAAATTTGATTCAAAAAGTGATTTGAGTTTGTTTATGGGATACTCTAATAACAGTCATGCTTATAGAGTGTATAATCTAAGAACTCGAACCATTATTGAATCTGTAAATGTGGTATTTGATGACTTTGCTGATCTCCGCAGTAAAACAGCTGAAGATGAAGTTGATGACTTAATTGCTGAAAGAGACACAACCGAAAAAGACACTTCTGCCACAGATGATCCAGATACAGACAGTCCAGGGTCAAGAGAAGAAAGTGCTGAGCCAAGTGTGACCACATCTGACTCAGTACATTCTCCAGAGACTGAGTTACAGCCAATCTTTGATGTCTGCAGAAAGGAACCCTCAAGTAGAATTCAGAAAAATCACCCATCTACTCAAGTAGTGGGAGATATCTTTGATGGAATGAGGACCAGAAGAAAAGAGAGAGTAAACTACAGAGATATGGTAAGATTTGCAAATTTATCTTCTGAATGTGCACTAACTGGAACCACTTGCTTTGTGTCTTCAGTAGAACCAAGAAATATTGCAGAAGCTCTGAAGGATGAATTCTGGGTAAATGCAATGCATGAAGAGTTGAATCAGTTCATCAGAAATGATGTTTGGTACTTAGTTCCCAGACCAAACCATGTAAATGTGATAGGAACTAAGTGGATCTTCAAAAACAAAACTGATGAAAAAGGTACAGTGGTTAGAAATAAGGCTAGGTTAGTAGCACAAGGTTATACCCAAATTGAGGGTATAGACTTTGATGAGACTTTTGCTCCAGTAGCTAGAATTGAATCTATTAGATTACTTCTTGCTATAGCCTGCTTTCTTAAAATCAAACTGTATCAGATGGATATCAAAAGTGCATTTCTGAATGGGGTTCTGAATGAGGAAGCATATGTTGAACAACCCAAGGATTTTGAATATTCTGCCAAGCCTAATCATGTTTTCAAGCTTAAGAAGGCACTGTATGGTCTTAAACAAGCTCCTAGAGCTTGGTATCAAAGACTCACTGACTTCTTACTTGAAATACAATTCAATAGAGGAGAGGCAGATAGAACTCTATTTATTAGAAGAACAAATAATCATATCATTATTGTTCAGATATATGTTGATGATATTGTTTTTGGCTCTACTTGTGCTAATCTTTTACAGTCTTTTGTAGATTCTATGTCTCACACTTTTGAAATGAGCATGGTAGGGGAGTTGAATTACTTCTTAGGACTCCAAATCAAACAAACAGGTGAAGGAATGTTTGTAAATCAAAAGAAGTATGCTCTCAATCTGGTCAAAAGATTTGAGTTGGAGTCAGCCAAGCACATGAAAACTCCAATGGGTTCCAGCCAAAAACTGTCCAAGGATGATGTTGCAGAAGATGTTGACAGCACTCTTTACAGAACCATGATTGGAAGCCTTATGTATCTAACAGCAAGCAGGCCTGACATTATGTTTAGTGTTTGTGTGTGTGCCAGGTATCAAGCTAATCCCAAAGTCACTCATCTTAAAGTTGTGAAGAGGATTATTAGGTATGTTGCAGGTACAGTAGATTTAGGGATTCAGTTTTTCAAAGACACAAACACAAACTTGATAGGTTTTAGTGATTCTGATTGGGCTGGGGATATTAGTGACAGAAAAAGCACTTCAGGTGCATGTTTCTTTTTGGGGAATAATCTGGTTTCTTGGTTTAGTAGAAAGCAAAATTGTGTATCTCTCTCAACAGCTGAATCAGAATATGTAGCTGCTGGAGGATGTTGTGGTCAACTAATTTGGATGAAACAAATGTTGGGAGATTATGGGTTGACCAGTGATACCCTGACCATATATTGTGATAATTCAAGTGCTATTGACATTTCAAAAAATCCTGTTCAACACTCACGAACTAAACACATAGATATTAAACATCATTTTATTCGTGATATAGTTGAGAAAAATATAGTGTGCTTAAAGTACATTCCTACAGAAGATCAGCTGGCTGACATCTTTACAAAGGCATTAGATTATGAGAGGTTTTCTAAACTCAGAAAATCTCTCGGGATGTGTACTCAATAAACATGTCCTAAAATATGTTGCAGCACCTCATCCAATATCTTAAGCTGCAACACAATTTACTGAAGCTTAGCTTCTTTAAATAATGACTTCACTGTGATGAATTATTTTTCTAAATAAGTAACTGGAAGTCTTTCACCTTGAAACGTGATCATGCTTCATGTAAACATTTGGGAAATAATTCCCACTCACATAAGTCAAACTCCTCTATTTTGATAGTCATATCTTAGTAACTGAGGAACCTTCAAACTGAACACTTGATCATGTTCCATGTGAATTGTTTGACTTGAAAATAAGAGTTTACAAAAATACAAAAAAAAAAAAAAAAAAAAAAAAAAAAAAAAAAAAAATTATTAGATATATATAATAAAATCTATGCCTGTTAGCCAATTTTTTTTTCTCATACTATTAATCATTAATAAATCGGTTTTTCTATTTTTGTGAATATTTCGTGAGTGATAATATTATTTTTATTACTATTATTTATATTGTATTATCACTATTTATATGGGTCATGGGGTACATGGGTTAGTCTTTAATTTTCCACTAAGTCCACTCCTTATTATGCCATGTGTCACGTTTTGCCTTAAACTGCCAAAGGAAGTGTTATTCTCCTTAATCACACTTTCTCCAAGAAAAACGCACCCCACTTCTTCATCTTCTCCACTTCGATTTTTCTCAGCAAAAATTAGGGCTTATAAATTTCGTGCTTAATCTTTCGAAAATTCACACCTTCAAATCAAAAGCACAAAAAAGAAATTTTTATCTACTGTATCATGGCATCTCCTCCTATAAATCCTCTTCCAGCCGTTGGTGATGTCCACAAGGATGCTGCAGCACCTAAACCAGCAGACCCGAATCTGGCCATCATCGTTCATCCTGTCAACCTTGAAGCCATGCCGATCAGTTACATTGAGCCCGGAGACGAGCTGAATCCGATTGACCCAGACAACTTCTAGAACGTGGGTCCCTCTTCCAATGCAGGAAGGATTCCAACTCGCCGGTCCAAGCGCATGAATCCCTTCTCAGATCTGAAAACTTCTGGATCACAACGCCGAAGGGGAAGACATTCTTCCAGCAGAGGTAGAAGAAGAGGCAGCAGAGTCGGTCGCACTCCAGTTAGGCCAAACCCACCAAGAGGCCTTCATTTGGTTGATGAAGAAACTGATGATGAAGAAGGAGATCCTACTTTTGCAGAACTAAGCCCAAGCTCTCTCCTCAAGCTCCACTGAGTCATCTTCCAAAGACTCACCTCCACTAGCATCAACTCAGGGGGAGACATCTCAGCCCAGCATGGCAGCAACAGCCTCTCAACATCCTCTTTCTGAAGGTGTTGCTGCACATGCTCCAGAAGATGCTGCTGCACCCACTGTCTCAGCCAATGTTTCTCAAAGTGCTGTTGAGGATGCTGCTCCCTACCAGGATGAAGAAATGCCTGATTTTTCAGGGATGTCCTCTGCCGAGCATGTTGACATTCCCTCTGTTGATGCTCAGGATTTCACTACCACTGAAGAAACACCCTCAGCACCACATGCAGACCCTCTGGAAACTCTTGCAGAAGCAGTTGTTCAAGCAGATACATCACCTCCTCAGGCTGATGAACCAGAGAAAAGTGATGACAGCTGGGAAGTTCCCCTTGCCATTTTTCGCAAAAAAATTGCCATCCTCAGAGTCAGATAGTGACTCATCTGAGGACTCCTCTCAGATGCAGGAAGATGCTGCCCCACGTGTTGCATCACCTGAGCCAGCATACATCCCAGATGAACTTGAAGACTCAGAAGAAGAGGAATCTTCTGAGGAAGAAGAGCTGAAATTGGATGGGAATGATCTGTCAACTCCTTTTGAGGTACACAATGCTTTCAGTACAACCTTTTATTTTGAATCTGATTCAAATTTGAGTCCTCAAATCATGAATTGTCAATTCATTGGGGAGAAGAAAATTTCCAAGGATGAGTTTAATAGACATAGGATTACTGATTTTCTTGATCAAAGAAAAATCCTTAGTCTAGTTGAGATTGCTTGTCCTTATGATCCCTCTGCTACAAACCTCTTTTTTTTAAAGAAAAATTCTCCAAACTTTGGCAAAGTTTTTGTGTGAAATTCCATTTTCTCCCTTTTCTCCCAAAATTATCAACTCTCATTTACAAACTCCTACTGTGATTGATGAGGATAATTACGGTGATTTTACTGAGGTTTGTAAGACTCTTTCTGGCAATCGTTTAAAATGTTGGCCTGCTCACCCTAGAAAATTCAAAGTTTCTCAACTCACTGCATTTTATTCTGTCTTGTTCAGACTCACAGTGATGAATTGGATTGCATCCAAAAATGTCTCTGTGGTTACTAAACCTCATGCAGTACTGATGTACAAATTGGGGATGGGATTACAAGTTGATTTTGGCAAACTTTTCTTTAATAATATATAGGTCATGTTGCCCAGAAAATTTCATCCTCCACTCATTTTCCTTATCCTTCTCTCATCTACTCCATTCTGCTTTCTCAAAATTTGGGCCAAGATGAATCAGAATATCTTCACACTCCACTTGGCATGATAACTGTTTCTCAAAATTTTCTCAAAACTCCTCATGTCCAAGATCTTCCCTGGAATGGAGATAATTTTTCTCTCAACTGAATCAGGTCCAAATAATCTGGGTACTGAAGGTGTTGCTCCTAATGTTGACAACACTCCTAACAATCTTGTGTCTGTTCCTAGAGATCTTCTGTTACAGCAGCTTACTTACTCTTTAGCTCAGATCACTTATAGCCAGTCCATGGTGGAAATGCTTCGAAAAGCTCTTTCTGATCAAAAAGGGGGAGAAAAAGTTAGTCTCTCATCCTTTGGATGGCAGAGGCAGAGAGCAAGGAGTCAGTGAAGAAGGAGCAAAGAATGAAGGAGAAGCTCAAGGAGCAGAGGAAAGCAGTGGATCCAGTGCTGATGATGGAGGAGCAGCAGCTGATATCGAGGAGACTTTGGATATTCTACTTTAATTATTTTTATGAACATTGTTGATTTTGTTCTGTTTTTTCCTCTGAACGTTCATGTTAATGTTGGTTGTCAAATTCAGGGGGAGTTCAAGCAATGACTCAGGGGGAGTTAAGCTAAAATTTAGTTTTGATCAGAAAGTTAAAAAGGGGGAGTTTGAAACACGTGGATTATTTCCACATTGTGTTTTTAACTTTCTTATTTTTTAAACTAAATTTTAGTTATGGAATAAGTAGTGCTTAGTAGGTTAAGTATAGTGCTTAGTGGGTTAAGTATAGTGCTTAGTGGGCTAAGTAGTGCTTAGTGGATTTAATTGTGGATTTTATTCTAACTTCCTAACTAACCCACTAACCCATTTTCTTGAGTGCTCTTGTGGTTGGTTTTCTTGCAGATCATGGGCTGAGTAGTGGATGCTTGGAATGCTTATAAATACCGAATTCAATACTCAAGGAAGATTATCGATTCTACGAAATAAAAAACCGAGAGCTGAAAAGAATACATGAGTGTTTTAGAGTGGTTTTAGAATCGGTTGTTTGTACTCCTCATGAGTACAATCTTTACGTACTCCTTATGAGTACATTCTTTACGTACTTTTCATAAGTACATTCTTTGTAGTCTAGATTGTTTAGTATATATGTTTCTAGACTTGGTTGTAAGAATGATCAAGATAGTGATTCATTCATAAGTTCTTTACGTACTCCTCACGAGTACATCTTTGAAATCTAGAATTTTTAATATTTTTCTTTTTGTATCTAGATTTGAATGTAAGAATGATCATGAGAATGATTCATTCATAAGGAAGAAGTTTTCGCACCTCTTCTGTTTGTATTCTTGGAATATTGATTTTAATATATTTTTCCGTCCTGTAAAGGGCAAGTTCACAAGTCTTTACTTGTGAACATTTTTAATTCTGAGTATTGTTCTTTTATCTTTATATTTCCGCTGCATGTTTGTTCAAGTGTCATAACACTTAAGATAACACCTCTGTATTAAACGAATTCGGGACCATAAATTATTTCATTCGTCATGGAGCATCTCTGGATCGTATCATTCCCCCCCCTCTTTAAAAGGATTCGTCCTCGAATCCGGACAAATATCACAAGGAGTATAAACAAAATTGACTTCATGATCAATCTCCCTCTTTGGCAGCATACTAACACATCGCTGCACCACATCGCAGAACACACCATCTTGCAGCCATTGAAATGTGTACGAACATGGATATTTTGTAGCTCGAATTCCCAATGCGTCCAACCTCTGTATAGAGAATGGATGAAGCATCTCTCTAGGCACCGCTATCTCATCAACATTCACACTGAGAGTTTGCACTTTGTTTAGCTCGACATTAACTTCATTGCATGGCTGACTCATATCATTCTCCACCTCTTCAAAAGGATTCGTCCTCGAATCCGAATCTTCAATTTCTTCTTCGAGTGGTGGGGCGGTTTTGCACTTTTGATCCTCCTCGGGCTGCAACTCTAAAATATCGTCTTGCATCCCTTCAATTTTTACACCAATGCTTTCCACGATGCCTTGAACATTTTCCTCCATGGGAATTTCAATGTTATCATTCCTCTGAGGTGGTGACACGTAAATAATATTTTTCTCCTTTGTAGAATCATCCTCAATGTTGGACCACAAGTTCACGAATTGCTTGCTCGGACACTCTCCTCTCTTAGTCTTGAATTGCTGCTCGGTTTTTGATTTCTCTCTTTTAGGCTTTTGTAACGATTCTCTCACCATGCTTGCTGGAGAACTCCTTTGCGATTCCCACCTCGGCGAACTCCGTTCTTCTAACTTAGTAGCTTGCCTCAACCTTTGCAATTGTAAGTCCCTATAATATTGTGAAGGGACAAACCTCCTTCTCATGATTGCCTTCATGGACTCCCAATCTTCAATTGGTGGTTCGCCACAGCGGCGCCTACTTAAGACAAATTGGTCCCACCAAGTAATTGCATAGTCAATGAACGCTTCGACGGCGAGCTTCACCTTCTTCTTTTCGGAATAATAATGACAATCGAATACGAGCTCAAGCTTTCTTTCCCATTCAATGTACGCATCAGGATCACTCTTACCTTGGAAAGATGGTATTGTCAACTTGATAGACCTGATGTTTTGATAAACGCCATCTCTTTCTCCACCAAAATTGCCTCGGCTCGATGTTTCCAATTTGGACCCTCGTCTCATACTCTCCCTCCTTGATTTTGTAGCATTCACACCAAAATTTCCATCACAATCTACCTCTTTATCGGGATAAGGTATGACTGGTTGGTGAACATCACGTTGTACGTATGACCCTCGAACATGTTGATCTTTGCGTAGTTCTTTTAGTTGGGTAACAATTCCTTCCATCCGATCTTGGAGTTCGTGGAAGCGTTTATCCATTGGCGACATCCTACGCTGCTCAATTCTTTCTCCGTAATAACCGGCCTTCTCGGACATGAAGATTTTTTTTTTTTTCTCTTTTTTTTTGACACTTATAAACCCTAACTTGGGTTGTAAGGAACTCTAAACAAGAATAAAATTCGATTTTTTTTTTTTTCTCTCTTTTTTTTTTTTTGACACGAACAAACCCTAACTTGGTTGAAAAGAAATCTAAACAAAAAAATAAAAATTCGATTTGTTTTTGTATTTTTTTTTAACGAAGACTCTAAATAACACAACTCAAGAAAACATGAGATATACTAGAAGACACAACAAAAAATAAAGATAGGCGAAACCTGTTTTGGATGTTGGCTCTGATACCAACTGATACGAACCCCGTAGAACTTGTTACGAGACCCTAATACCCTACGCGGAAGCAAGATCGAAACACCCAAAAACAAAGATTCAAGTTTGGCGGAAGCAAGGAACAATGACCCCATAGCTATAAAGAGCTAGAAACCATTATTATCAAGGTGAAATATAATATTGACCCCGTGGTTATAGAGAACCAGAAACCAATACTATGGCGCTAAGAAAGTTACAAGAATCCACTTGTAAAATCCCGAAGGTTGCTGTAGAACAGCGAAGGAGAATTGATTTCTCAAAATACTCAAATATTCATTAAAATTCGTCTTATAAAATAAGCCAAATTGGCAACCTATTTATAAGATCTAAAAAGACTCCTTTTTCACAAGGAAAAGGACTCCTACCTAAACTATAATAAGGAAACTTGTAAATAAGCAAATCCTAACCATAAAGAACTCTAAAATAATAAAAACATAATAAAACCTAAATTAAAAACGTGCATTATTAAATAAGATAACTTGATCTTCAAGTCGACGTCTCGATCACCCTTCTTAACTCGCGACATTGGGCTGTGCACGTGCATGAAATTAAAGCTCAATTTCGACACTGTTCCACTTCGAATATCTCTTCGTTCAAAACATAAAAGTTGTAGATCTTTCAGTTAGCTTTCTGAATCATTTTGAATCAGCTCAATTGGACTTCGGATGCGAGAGTTATAACTCGAATGGTAAACTCTGCCAGAATAGGCGAGAATCTCGGATGCATGGAATTCGACTTGTCCAACGACTTCTTTTCTTTCTTTTCTTCCAATTCCAAACCACGGACTCTTCAATGGTCTTATTCAACCCTTTACTCTCCAAGGACAGCTCGAATAATGTCTTTAAACTCGTACGCTTTCGCGTCTTCCAATTCTTCGTCATGGAGCATCTCTGGATCGTATCATTTCCCGAGCCTCCGTCGCCCGACGATTGTCAGTGGCTGGACCCATCTCCGCCGCCGCATCGACGATCGCCGGTGGCTGGATCCATCTCCGCCGCCATCTTTGCTCAACAGCCCACCACCCACCGCTCAACAATCTACCATCTTTCCCAAGCCTCCGGCGCCGCATTGGCGATCGCCGATGCTTTCATTACAAGGGGCCACATTCCATATTCAATTTTTTGATTTGGGATTTAGTCTGTATAAACGTTTTCTCCATTAATGAACATAGGGAGAAGATTTGTTCCGGAAAATTAAAAACGACAGAAGACGGAGAGAGAAGAGATGATGATGGTGTAGGCTTGGGGGATAATTTTGTCATTTCATAGGAAAAAAAGAAGAAAAAATCGCACAACCCGCAAGTGAGACACTCGATCTGCTCCAAGGAGGGTTTTCGCCTTTGACTAATAAACACGGGAGATTATTTGCTAATTTTTTTTATGACGGGCGAATCGTGCAGTTGTGATTTTTACAGGTATAGTGCAACAAGCTCCATGAAATCGATACCTCAATCAGCCTCTTTCATTCTATGGAATTTTCTTAACTACGCAAACACGGGGGATTTTCGTAATTAAACCTTACTTTAATTTGCCCTGCGTAGTATAATAAAGATATATAAGGCATTCTATGAAATACAGTTTTCATCCATTAAGTTTGCACCGATTTCACATATGGTCTCTCCTGTTCACAAAAAAACATATTTGGTCCCTCATCGTGTTTCAAAAGTTCAACACTTTTAGTACTTTCCATCAAATTTCCTTTAGCACTAACGGAATCAAGCGTGTGTCTTTCACTGACTTAACTGACGGACTAATAATAAATTGGCCAAAATGACCAAAAGTGTTAAATTATTATAACATGAGGGACAAATATGTTTTTGTGATCATGGGGCAATCAAATATAAAATCAGTGCAAACTTGATGGATGAAAACTGTAATTTTCCCTTAAATTTATTATTTCATTTCATATGTGTTAACAATAAAATAATTAACGGGGCTAATTGCACGGAATCCCCTGTGTAGCCTCGTATGGCTAAAAAACCCTTGTGTTAATAAAATTGGCAAAGACCCCTCTATGTTTTTATTGCTAAGCACACAGCTCCATACTTGGAAATTGAGTGTTGACTTATATGAAATGACATACCTACCCCTAGTTAGAATAAATCAAATACCCCACACCCAAAAGCGTATACAATACAAGAAAATTTGGTGGCGGCGGTTGAGTTGAAGACGATCACCTCAAGAACAAAGAACAAAGAACAAAGAACAAAGAACAAAAGGAAGATGGCTTTTGTTAGTTTTGAGACAAATTTTCTACTTCTTGAATTTCATTTGGCCTCTTTTGTATAGTGGAAAGAAAAGGAAAAAAATAAAAAAACAAATGAATTTCTGATGTGGGTTTCTTGATGATTTGGAGGAGGATGAGGAAAAAAGCCAATGATTTCGAGGAGGCTGACGGAGTGTATTATGGAAACTTTTGGTGGTTGTAGGTGTGTAGTGGAGAAGAGAAATCTGGTTTTGGGGTGTGGTTTTGGGTTGAATCGGGAAGATGGCATTTTACAAAATAGTGGGGATTGAGTTGAAAATTTTGAGAACTTTATTTTAGGCCTTATTTAAATTATGGGGCGAATTTACAATTTTAATTTTCTTTGATTTAAAGGGTATTTACCCATTCGCACATTTCGCGCGTGCTACACACGTTCGGCTCGGAGGAGCCTTATCGCCTTTGACTAATTTTTATAGGGGGGTATTTGCTAATTTTTTTAAAACAAGGGATTTTCAGCAATTCGAGATTACATAGGGGTGGTTTTTGCAAAAAAAAAAAAACCCTAATTAGCGTGTACATACAAAGTGGGTTACGTAAGAATGAAAGAAAGAAACAAGGGAAATACGTCTCCCAAAAATAAATTATTGGGATTCTACCTTTTGTAGAGATGCAAGGAAATAGAATTTTTCTTTTTCTTTTTTTTTTTGGGGGAAATATGCAATACCCCTCAAATTGAAAATATTTTGAACTAAACCTAATTGACTATTAGAGACTTTTGCCTACACCCAAGTTTCATTCTTAATTAGTGAGACACCCCTAACCAGACATGATAAGACTAAAGTGCCCTTATGTGATTAGGTTTTTAACGTGATATAATTTATTTCACTCTTTCCCTCCCCCTCTCTCTCTCGTTCTCGATGTATCATCTTCTTCTTCTTTTTTTTTTTTTTCTTTTTCTGTCTTTCTCCAGATCTGTACCGCGGCGCCCTCCTTCGTCGTTTTCACACCACCGCCGTAGTCCACTCACCATAGCCACCGTTTTTCGTGCACTCGTCACCATCGGAGTAAAAAATACCTTTCAACCTCCGGTCGACCGAAACCTAATGCAGGAGGCCCTCCTCCGTACAAGTGGTGGTGGCGGTGCCTCCCCAACCTCGTCGCCGCCCTTCGTTGGATGCGTTACATGGAGATTTCCTTTTTTCCTTTTCTCTCGATTTCTCAATTTTTTCTTCTTTTTTTTTTTCTTTTTTTTTTCCCAGATTTGTCCACCACAGCCACCGTAGCCACGTCCCCACTCTCTCTGTCATTCACCGTCGTTGTCGTCGCCTCCCCAGGTTTTTTCGATTTTTTTTCTTTTTTTTTTCTCTCCAAATCTGAAACAGCATCATCAACGTGACTACTCTGGTTCGAATATGACTATTGTTGATTCACTCGATTAGTGATTTATTTATTTCTCGTGTTCGTTGTTTCTCTCTCTTTACACCATGCACCATCGTCTCCACATAAATTTGTACACAACCATTACCGTCGCCGCTCGTTGCCGCCGCCTCCTCATTCGTTTCCACGTAAGACTCTTTCTCTCTTTTTCGTTATCTTTCTCATTTTTTTTATTTTTTTTCCAGATTTGTCCCCCACCACCACCACCGTCGCCGCCTCTCTCAGTCTCTTTACTTCTCCACCGCCACCATCGCCGTTGTCGTCGACTCCCCATGACTCTCTTTCGTTTTTTTCTATCTTTATGTATTTTTCGAATTTTTTTTTTCATAACAGGACTATAGTCATGTTCGAATATGACTATAGTCATATTTATGTATTTTTCGAATATGATTGTAGTCATATTCGAATATGACTATTGTTGAATATGACTGTAGTCATATTCGAATAACTAGATTCAAAATTGGTATTTTTTGTGTGAATTTTGATTGGATTATTTTCTTAAACAATAGGGGAATCTTCTTTGTTTTATATAATTTGTTACCATGACTATACCACATTATATAATCGAAATTTTTAAGTTGAAAATATAAAAAAATGCAATATAAAGAAAGAATATGTCTATATAGTCACATATAAGTCATGTTTAACTATAGTCATATTCGCAGTTGTAAATCTGTCAAGAAAAAAAAAATCAATTTTTTGTTTAAAAAAAATTTTGAAAAAAATTAATTTTTTTTTATTAAAAAAAATATTAAAAAATAAAAATAAATGAAAAATGGCTAAAAAATCCGAAAATAATAAAAAATAAAAAAATTATTTTTTTTGATTTGGTAGGAAATTTTTAGGAATTTGGAAGGAGATTTTTAGGAATTTGGAAGGAGATTTTTAGGAATTAGATTATTGTTATGGAAAGGGAGAAAAAATGAATAATTGAGACTAATTATCCTAATTGACATAAGGGTACAATTGAGAATACAAATTCTAGGGGCTATCAGAAAAAAGATTGAAGGAGTGGACATATCACCATTTATTATCTATGAGGGATTTATTGCTAATGACCCCTTTTTTTTTTTTAAGAAAGCAAATAGAATTTACTCCTAGTCAAATTAGAATCAGGTGACACGCTTATCTGGAACTAATAAAAAGAAGCTCATAGCAAACCCTAATAATAATACACACAAAAAAAAAAAAAAAAAAAAAAAAAAAAAGAGAAAAAAACTGCAACGCTGTTCACCCGCCGTTATTTACTACATAAAAATTTGGTTTAAAAATCGTGAGGGTTTATCAGGTTAGAGGCATGAAAAAGGCAAAGGGGGAAGACGTTGGTTCCATCTCCATGGACAGGATATCCGTGTTGCCGAAACACATCTTGCAGAGAATACTTTATTTTCTCTCTCAAAAAGATGCTGTTCGAACCTCTCTCTTGTCGAAATCATGGCGTAGTATTTGGTGTACTCGCCCCAATCTTGATTTGTCAGACAGCAACTTCAAAGAAAAGAAACAAGAATTTCTATCCACTGTGGGGAAGAATTTACAGCGATACTGTGACCAAAAGATGTGCTTAGAGGAATTTGTCCTCCGTGTGTTTCTAGATCAAGAATCTGTTTCGCTTCTTGAAAAATGGATCCCAGCTCTAAAAAATATGGGCGTGAAGGATTTTCGTCTTTCTATTTATTCGAAAAGTATTCCGAGACGGAGAATGAGACGTGTTAAACTGCCTTATGTGGTCTTCGAGGCAGAATCACTCCATGATTTGCATGCGGAAGGATTCACGTTGGGCCAAACGGCTATTGAAAGGAATATTCTCTCTAAGCATCTGAAAAAACTTAATCTCGAAAAGGTCAAATTTGCGGACGGGGTTTTTCAGAAGATAATCTCAAGTTGTCCTTTGATTGAAACTATGATTCTCAAATCATGCGGTAGCATCGAAATATATCCATCGAAATCTCTTGTAAAGATCAATATTGAGTACGGTGATGTTTCCTTTCACGAAGGTGCGGAGTTTCGTAATCTCAATTATTTATTTCTGAACCAAGTCATGTTGTCGTCGGTTGACAACTTCTCTTCGTGTAAATTCCCAAGTCTCGATGACTTGCTTTTTTTCTATTGTGATGGACTCGAAGAATCCCATCTATTTATTGATGCCCCGAACATAAACTCTTTTGTATATTATGGATATATCGTCCCATCCTTCTCTTTTTCAACAACTTCTAGAGAGTGGCGTTCAACTTTACATATGTTTCTTAGGGATGATCCTTCTTTGTGGTTACTCCAGCTACGTAAACTGCTCGAGTCACTAAGCCGATCCGAAATTTCTCTCACTTTTAGCCAGTATTGGATTAATGCTGAGGACATATTTAAAGAAAACCATGATTTGGTACAAGATATCAAAGATGAAAATAAACCTGCAGTTGTGGTGAAGAAGTTGATATTACTAGATGATTTACCTTACTTTTTACCTCTTTCGAATGGGTTGTTTTCCATTTGTCGTCCAAGAACCATCGGCCAAGTCAACTACACGAATTCCGAGTCCGTGATGAAGAAGCTAATGCAAGGAGAAGGTGTAAACCAAGATGAATTAAGACAATTGTGGCTGCCAGATTTGAAGGAAGTAAGCTTGGAGATTTACGACAATAACCGAAGAGAATGGGATCCGACAAGTTTGTCAGATTTGCCGGACTATGAGGAAGGCAAACGTATCTCTACTCAATTTGCATTGAAATGGAGGGAAAATTTGTGAGTCTTTTATTCTTACTAAGCTTCATAGATTAAGAAATATACATGGAGAGATGATTTATTAGTTCTGCTGATATCATGTTGTATCTTTTAACTTATGAAACATTGGTTTATATGCTTATTAATTACTTTGTCATTAAACTAATCTCCTTCCGTCTTTCTTTCTGTCGGTTTGTTTTCGTGCAAGTGTTCATTGTAATATTATGTAGGGCAAACTTATTTTCTGTTAACAAACTAATATATAAGACTAGACAAAGTCAGGTAACGGAGCATGCGAAATCACTAATGCGTACAATCACTAATGGAGAGTGCGAAAAGTCGGGATAATAACAGTTTTGGTCTCCATATTATACACCTTTTTTATTTTGGTACTTCATTTTTTCTGCCACGTTTTTTACATTTTAAGTCTGCCGTTTGATTTTGGAGTTAGTTTGGAGGGAAAAAACACGTGTCAACGGATCATGCTGTTTCAACCCCTTTCTTAAATGTATTTACGATTTGGCCCCTATTTCAATTTATTTCTACAATTTCGCAACAAAAAAAAAAAACATGTTAATTGCAATTGGTACCCCTCTTGCAGAAATTGTTCCTGTGTTAAAATAAGTTGCAAAACCCCCCGTGTATCTCTCTCTCCTAATTTCTTCTTCATCTTCCTCTTTCAAATTTTCTTTTAACAAAAAAAAAACAAATTAAATATTTAATTTAAAAAAGAATCATCTTCTCTTCTTCCTCACAACCTGCCCTCTCCCCCGATCCCCCAAACCCATTCTTCATCCATCCCCGCCGCCGCACAATCACCACCACCGCATCCACCCCCAACCTCAACTTCAACACACGTCTGTGATTCTCTCATTCTGGAACAATTCGGAGAGGTCCGTCGAACGGAAGGGGGCCGTAAATATGGTTGAGGCGGAGGCTAAGGGTATGGACGGAGGTGAGGTCGGAGGGAGGGGTGTTTGCCGGAAGGAGAGCGACTGCTCAGCTATGTTCAGTGTATTTGTCGAAAATTTGTAATTCAGTCCCTGACATAAGGAAGAAAAGGACCTTTTAATAAAATTTAGGGCAAATTTCACATCACCCCTAAAAAATTCTAATTTTTGCACTTTACACTCTCAAAATTTTAAAAAGCGTATCCCCCTTCAAAATGTTATTCTTGTTGTACACTGCCTCTGATAGAAAAATTTCGATGGATTATTCATCGGCATTTGAGTATTTTTGTTGCACATTGCCCCTTTATATGTTATTTTTGTTGCAACTTACTCCTTAAAAACATTATCTTTTTGCACATTATCCCTTTAAAATGTTATTTCTGTTGCACAATGCTGACCAAAAAATTGGCTTATGGGGCATAGTGCAACCAAAATAATATTTTGAAGGGGGATTATCCAGTTTTTGAATTTTTAGGGGGGAAAGTACAAAAATGGAAACTTTATAGGGGTTGGTGAAGTGCATTTTATCCTAAAATTTATTAAAGAATAACAAAAACTTTTGTAATATGAAACAAAAAATACATGAATATTTTAAAAAATAGGCAAAATTGATTTTATTGTAAAAACAACTAAAAAACAATATATTTTTGAAATATATGTTTGAAATACTATTAAAATATATGTTTGAAATACTATTAAAATATATGTTTATCTATTTTTAAATACTTTTTATTTTTAATAATTTCAAAATGAATAGATAAATAATACTCATAGAATTAAACACAACTATCTAATACAAAACGGTATAATCAAATGAGTGTTTTGGATTACAAAATATAAGAGAAGAAAATAAACAATATTTGTAAATAAAATATAACCCTGGGTGAAATTATGAGTATTTTTGTATTTATGTATTTCAAATTTGTATTAGATTTATTCATTTTTTTTATTAGGATGAAATTGCAAGTAAAAAGGCAATTTTGGGGCTAAATAAATAATGGGCGAATGGCAAAGAGGCCCATGACAAGGGACTTAAATGCACATAGGTCCAGACACAATTCAGTCTTCCAAATAAACCCATACCCATGTATTTTGTCTAAAATATCCTCCATAATATATTTTTTATCAATTACATCCATTATACTCTAACTTCCTCAATATTATACATTGACCCCGGATTTGAACAAATATATCACATTAACCCCCATTTTAATAATTTTTTGATTTTTTTTTTCAGTAAATAATTTTTTTTTTCTGAATGTTTTTTCCGTTCAGATTCCGGCGTTGACCAGGCGGTTCTCCGGCGTTGATTTTTTTTCCTAAAACTTTTCTTTTTGAATTTTTTTCATGCTAGTCAACTGCTGTTGACTTTTTTTTCTCTCTAAATTACTATGTTAACAACATAATTATTGTCTAAAATAGTAATATTGAATACCAAAACAGTAATAATACTAATATTACTGTCCCAAACAGTAAAAACCACTGTCTCCGACAGTAATATTACTGTTCGGGACAGTAATATTATGAATATTGCTTTCTCGAACAGTAATATTACTAATATTACTGTCTCAGACACTAATATTGATGTCTCCGACAGTTAAATTACTGTTGGAGACAGTAATTTAGCAGACAAGACAGTAATATTAATTCAAATACGTTTTTGTAGAAAAAACAAATTTCAAAAAAAAAAAAACAGTTAACGCCGGACACAGTAATATTACTGTCTCCGACATTTAAATTACTATTGGAGACAGTAATTTAGCAGCCAAGACAGTAATATTAATTATAATATTTTTATAAGAAAAAAATTCAAAAAAAAAACAAGGCAGTAAAAAAATGTTTAAAAAAAAAATCAACGCCGGAGACCGGCGGGTGACCTGCCAGAAAAAAAGATTCTGAAAAAAATTATAATAAAAGTCAACGGATGGTCAAAATTGGGGTCAAATTTGAGTAAGGGTAAAAATTGGTTAATTGGTTAAATTGTGCTAAATTGGAGTGTATATTATAAAATTGGAGTTGATTGGGATTTTAAGGAATTGAGGGTAATTTTGGTATACATAAAAGAGTTATCCTTATTTGCAAATATGTTTGAATAAGCTGGAATTATTTGGAAGACAAAAAGTTGGATGTCTATTTTTAAATTAAGTGCCATTGCCATTACCTTATTTGCGATTTACCCATAAATAATATAGGTAAAAAGGGCGTCGTAGTGCATTTGAACATCAATTTTGAACGACGGACCGAAAATGTAAACAAGTCAAAGTCTAGTAGTAGTAGTAGTAGTAGTAGTAGTAGTAGTAATAATAATAATAACAATAATAACAATAATAACCATAATAACAATAATAACCATAATAACAATAATAACAATAATAAGAATAAGAATACTAATAAGAATAAGAATAATAATAATAATAATAATAATAATAATAATAATAATAATAATAATAATAATAATAATAATAATAATAATAATAATAATAATAATAATAATAATAATAATAATAATAATAATAATAATAATAATAATAATAATAATAATAATAATAATAATAATAATAACCATAATAACAATAATAACAATAATAATAATAATAATAATAATAATAATAATAATAATAATAATAATAATAATAA
This sequence comes from Erythranthe guttata, assembly GCF_056151865.1. Taxonomy (NCBI): domain Eukaryota; kingdom Viridiplantae; phylum Streptophyta; class Magnoliopsida; order Lamiales; family Phrymaceae; genus Erythranthe; species Erythranthe guttata. The sequence goes on along the minus strand of NC_142535.1, from coordinate 10,092,562 downwards.
TAATAATAATAATAATAATAATAATAATAATAATAATAATAATAATAATAATAATAATAATAATAATAATAATAATAATAATAATAATAATAATAATAATAATAATAATAATAATAATAATAATAATAATAATAATAATAATAATAATAATAATAATAATAATAATAATAATAATAATAATAATAATAATAATAATAATAATAATAATAATAATAATAATAATAATAATAATAATAATAATAATAATAATAATAATAATAATAATAATAATAATAATAATAATAATAATAATAATAATAATAATAATAATAATAATAATAATAATAATAATAATAATAATAATAATAATAATAATAATAATAATAATAATAATAATCATGATATGATAATGATGATGATAATGATGATGATAATGATGATGATAATGATGATGATAATGATGATGATAATGATGATGATAATGATGATGATAATGAATAATAATAATAATAATAATAATAATAATAATAATAATAATAATAATAATAATAATAATAATAATAATAATAATAATAATAATAATAATAATAATAATAATAATAATAATAATAATAATAATAATAATAATAATAATAATAATAATAATAATAATAATAATAATAATAATAATAATAATAATAAAAAAATAATAATAATAATAATAATAATAATAATAATAATAATAATAATAATAATAATAATAATAATAATAATAATAATAATAATAATAGTAATAATAGTAATAATAATGATCATGATGATGATGATGATGATGATGATGATGATGATGATGATGATGATGATGATGATGATGATGATGATGATGATGATGATGATGATGATAATGATGATGATAATGATGATAACAATAACAATAACAATAACAATAACAATAACAATAACAATAATAATAATAATAATAATAATAATAATAATAATAATAATAATAATAATAATAATAATAATAATAATAATAATAATAATAATAATAATAATAATAATAATAATAATAATAATAATAATAATAATAATAATAGATATATATAACTTAAATTGATTTACACGTATGACCATATGTTAGAAACTAATATAAAGGCAGATGCTAATGAATATAGATCAAATTTGAAGTAAACAAAAGTCACTATAAAATGCTAATATAAATAATAAATGGAAAAATATATTTTGTGTAAATCTGTCGAATATATTTTGATTTAAAAAAAACCATAAAGATATATAATCGATATTAGATTCTTATAAACATTATAAAATACATAATTTTAGTTTACAAATATTTAAAAAATGGAAATTAACAAAATAAATATATCTTATTATATATGATGGGGAAATAGAAAACTTAATAATATTTCACTAATTTAGATATATAACTTATAAGTTAGACAAAATAACTCATGTTCCAATACCAAAAAAAGTAAGATTTATACACTGTTAAAATATTTAATAATCCATTATTTACTCTATAATACCCTACATTAATATTTTTATTTTCATATGGTTTAAAAATTTAATTTTAAAAATGTGTTAGAATATTTGTAGCTAAATATTTTTTTTTCCACGATAGATTGTCTATAAATTTACCCACACTATAATGAATTGTAGAAATCTCATATAAGTTCGATATGGTACCAATATCGTACCAAATGAAATGATAACCTGTAATTTGGTATTTGTGAGATAATATTTTGTTGGTATACTATGATACTTAATATTTGATAACTTTTTCCATCCATATCCACAATATTGCATTAAACTTTCTAAGTTTGAAAAGACACACATAATTATGCAATTACTTCTCATATAATTGTAGTATTTTATATAATGTATAAATATCCTATTGAGTTTGTAACTGAAAATGGATCGTAGAAACTACTGATTTGCAGATTGATATTGTATTTGTTAATGTAAACCATGTAAAGTAAGAGCACCTCGACTGGAGTTATTAAATGGGCTATCAAAACCTTTAACCACCATTTTCACACTCAAAAATAATAATTTTTAATTCCAATAGAGTTATGAAATGATGATTGTATTTTGATATTTCATCTTTCGAAATGTAAAAAACACATCATGTAGAATAAAATATCAAACATGAGTTATGAATTCAACAACCTCAGTGTCATTTTCTTAGATAATGACATGTGGCAATTAGATATATGAATCAATTTAATTACTTATAACTAACAACCATTTAATACATATGGTTGGAGCAAATACATTTACATAAATATCAAAATAAAATATTAAATATCACATACATATTTGCAAACTCTTTTTTTTAGGAGAAACGAGAATATTATAAGACGACATTCGCCAAATCCATGGGAAGAATTACCCTTTCCTTACAAGCATGACTGTGATTTTTAGCAATAGTATGCGCTAAAGAGTTTCCCGAACGTTTAACAAATTCAAAACTACATAAAGTAAAGTCTCTCGCAATAAGTAAACAACTTTCGATAAAAGCTCCGAACGAGGCTGAGCTTGAGTTTTTATTTCGCAAAGCAGTGATAACTTGAAGGTTGTCTCCTTCGATGATGACCCCAATGAAGCTGATTGAGCTTTCCTTAGTGCAAATAGCACTGCATACGCCTCACCATCGACAGGTTTCAGTCTCCCGTCAATCTTGTAGATACCCCACCACAGGCATTCACATTGATTGTTTCGTGCGACATAGGCCACCGAGTAGTATTCCGCACCCGACGGGAATGTTTCGTCCACATTGATCTTCACCACTCCTTCGTTCGGTGGTTTCCAATGGGACGGGTGTTGGATTGTTCGAAGCATCATTTTCTCCATACTGCCTTGACTCACTTGCACTAGGTAAGATTGGCACCTGCTCACTACGTCCTCGTTCTGAATACCCTCTTCTCCATGCATCTCCCGATTCCAATTATCCCAAAGTTTCCACATCACGATAGTCGCTAAACACCCAGCCTCACCTGCCAAAGTTGAGAGCATACATTCGGTCCATCTACCGGTCGAAGAGGTGGGAATGCTTGATAGAGCGGCAAACGGGAATTGCTGCCAAATAAAAAGCGATCCACCACACTTAGTGATAATGTGGAGGAACGATTCGTATGCAGCTCCGCACCTCCTGAATTCGTGGGTAATATGTGTGAGCATGCGCGCCACAATAATGTTTGGATTTTGGGTGGAATCTTGAGATTCCAAATTTTTTTCCATTGGAACTTAACTGCTCCACCTGATGAGGCTGCCATCGTCCTACGCTCCCGTTGCCTGGAAGATAGTGATATAAGAATATGATGATAACAAGATCGTACCATGAATTTGCCATATTTGCAAACTCATTTTGATACTTTTGGGTTGAAGTTGCTATAGATATGTACTTAATTATATTTATCATAGTTATAGTGAAATACTTGTTAATGGAATACAATATATAGTATATACGATCATTATACATTTTAAACAAAAAAAATGATATTCTTATTTTTTTGTATTAAATAAAGATTTAGAATAGCATTGTTATATTTTTAAATATATAAAATCAATTCGTTTATTTTTTACCAATTGATTAAATTTAACTTATGTTATTCAAATTAATAATATAATCATGAGAAAGTTTGTATTTTAATTAGTATATAATTGAAAAAAATAAATCAATCATAAAATTTATTGTCACTTGATTCACTAAACAAAAAAGAAAAGTTAGTATATAATTGAAAAAATTAAATCAATCATAAAATTTATTGTCACTTGATTCACTAAACAAAAAAGAAAAGTTAAAACAATAACATGAAATTCATGTAGTATAGTTTTCAATGTGGTAAATAAATGGGAGTATATAACTGTACACATGGCAGGAAAAAAAAAACAGTGTCAATTTTTGCAATATAGTAAATTCGAACACGAATCTCTCTTTTATACAAATAATATTAATATATAACATTGAATTAGTAAAAAAGAAAAACATATTCTCTGGTCATGTTCATGCAAAATATACAATATCAAATGATTTATTCTGCAATCGTTTTTTAGTATAAATCCAAGTTTATGAATTAAAATAAAAAAATTCCGTAACACCACCAATCATGCAATTATAATATGGAAAGATTTTAAATTTAATTTAACTAAATTCAAATTTAATTAATAACTATTAAAATTAAATGAAAAAATAAATATATTTAGACATTTTAAGAAAGTTGATATATATTTAGAACATTTTATAAATGGTAGGATATAAATATATGGATTATTTGACAAACTCCCTCATATTCATTGTGCTATTAAGAGAGACCCAAAAATATTTCCAATTTTTAAGATAAATCCAAAATATTATTTAATTAGTCATAAATAATATAATTCCTATTATACCCTTCACCTAACCCTATAACTTACGTTCTTATTATTATTATTTTTTTTCTCAGATTTCTTCTCTCTCTCTCTCTCTTCTTTTAACTCGTTCTAATTATTTTCTTTTTTTCCTCAGATTCTCTCTCTCTCTCTCTCTCTCTCTCTCTCTCTCTCTCTCTCTCTCTCTCTCTCTCTCTCTCTCTCTCTCTCTCTCTCTCTCTCTCCTTTTAACAATAGCCGCTCTCTCTTCCTCCACGTTAGTTGCGATATCTTCCCCCAAATCCCGGCCCTCTTCGCCGAAGGTGAGACTTGAGAGATCCGCTCCACCGCCTCTACCATCATAACCCAATCTCGATTTACAGGGGAATTTCAAGAATTATTACAGTAAGAAGAATTGAACCAAATGGGAAAGAAACAAAACCTAAAAAAATGAAAACCACCACTAAACTTAAATTGTCTGAAACCCAACCACCACCATGAATAATATTATGGTTTCTATGGGGAGATCAGTTCCAAATTTTTTTTTTTCTTTTTTTCTTTTTTTCTTTTTTTGTGGGTTTGTTTGCAGATAAGTTTAAATCGTATTTTTACTGGTGTAGTGGTTTTCGATATTTATATAGTTGTGTATACAAAGTGGTTTTCATGTTTATATAGTTGTTTATACATAGTGGTTTTTATGTTTATATAGTTGTTTATACAGAGTGGTTTTTATATTTATATAGTTGTGTATACATAGTGGTTTTCATGTTTATATAGCTGTTTTTATACAGAGTGGTTTTCATGTTTATATAGTTGTTTATAGAGAGTGATTTTATATTTATATAGTTGTGTATACATAGTGGTTTACATGTTTATATAGCTGTTTTTATACAGAGTGGTTTTCATGTTTATATAGAGTGGTTTTTATTTAAAAAAACTGGAAAGAAAAAAAAAAACCATTTTTAAAAAAAATCGAAATTAATAAAAAAGAAAAACCATGAAAAAACGAAAATAAAAATAAAACCATTTTTTTAAATTAAAATAAAAAAAAATGAAAAATGTAAATAAGAAAAAAAAATTAAAATAAAAAACCGAAAATAAAAAAAAAATAATAATTACAAAATTTTCTTTTAAATCGAAATAAAAAAAACGCTTAAACAAAATAAAAAAGAAAAGGCAAAAAAAAAAAATTGAATTGGCGTGATGAGGGGAATAATTTTTGGAGAAGATTTAGGTGTAGATTATGGGTATAATTTTTTTAAATTAAATAATTATACTAATTAATAATTAGTGGGGGCATATATGATTTTTCAGACCCATTGGATTTATCTCAAATATCATTTATAAATAAAGGATTTATCAAGAATTAAAATCTCGGGAAAGGGTGTTTGGCATATAACCCCATTAAATATATTAATAGAATAATTAAATATATTTAACTACTTTTAATTTTGGAAAATTGTGACATGTTTTTTGATGATTTATTTTCACCAATCAATTTGACACATGGGATGAAATTGAATACATATCACCAATTGAAATTGCCACATGTCAAGCAATTGAAGGTGAATTCAACTTTTATATGGGGCATCTGATGTTTTCTATACATCAATGGTGTAAATGATCGATACCTTTCACATAGTACATGAGTGCAAATGAATTTTACTCTAAATATTAAATTACATTCATTAAGCTTTTACGATGATGCAAAATGCTATTAAATTGTTTTTCGATGGTGTAAAGTGCCGAAAACTATATTTCAAGGGTGCAAAGTGGAATTAAGTCCAAAAGAACAATGATGAAGCGTACAAAAAACGTCAAGTTTGGGAGCATATGTTCCAAAATGCACTTTGTATAAGCCATTTAGAAATCAACACCTACACGCTATTTATTCTTTTTCTTTTTGAGGGAATGGAATAATTAAAAAATCTGCATTATTATTAGGGTAAATTACGAACCTCCCATGAACTTAGGCTAAATAAAGAAAAACAATTCACTTATCCGTAATAACCAAAATCTCCATCTGATTAACTGTTGATCGAGTTTTTTAACAGAATGAATATGTGTACAGTCTATTATACCTTCTGTGAGAAATGAAAGAAAATATCTGAAACTGTGTAAACTCAAAATTCGTGAAAAGTCACACTGTAAGGGGTTGGTGTAAGACGGAAACAAACCTTAGGGGCAGGGGCGGATCTAGGGGGTGGCCAAGTATGCCATGGACCACCCCAAATAACGAAAATAAATTTGCCTTACTGGCAAAGACCTGAAAGTTGTTAGATCAGGTCATGAGTTCAACTCCATTATTGTACAAAAAAGTATTGTTTAATTTTTTTGTCTAAATTTCTTTTGAGCCCCTCTCCCATAAACACATTATATTATATTTATTTTACTATTTAGTCCACCCAAAATTCAAAATATATAAAAAAAGTCCTAAATTTTTTCTTGTTTTTTTAGCCCCTCTCCCCAAAAACACATTATATTATATCTATATTATTATTTAGTCCACCCAAAATTAAAAATATACAAAAAAAGTCCCAAATTTTTTCTTCTCCTAATTTATCAAAAAAAAAAAGTTTCAATTTTTTTTTCCCTTCTCCTAATTTATACAACAAAAAAAGGTTCAAATTTTTTTTCCAGGGGCGCTGCCCTGAACCCCTAAAAATTTAACCCCACTATACAGTAAATTCTTGGACTCGGCACAACCGGCATACCCTGAATTTTCGTCCTGGATCCGCCACTTCTTAGGGGGATTTTGACGAATATGTGGAGGTGATGTTTGTAATTTAATCTAAGTTTAGGGGGCTTTTAGTAATTTACCCTTATTATTCTAGGATGCAACTCTTCAAAGAAAATGTTGGCCTACAAAACTGTACGTATGAATAATGATTCTTCTCCACTTCTTCTATCCCAATTTTCATACAAATCATCTTCAAAAATTGAAACAGCAGCAATCATTTCTTCATTTTGCAACAAATTAAAGAATGGCAGAAATGGGTTCTTCCTCACGTGACACTCTGCTCCAACTCTTTGATGAGGTAATTGAATGGAAGAAGACGAGCCAATCAAATGGCTGTTTTAACTGGACACCGAATCACCTATCAGCTGTTCGACGTTATGTCTCAAAGACGAGACTCAAAGTCACCTCGGACATAACCTTGCTGCCCTCAGCAAAACTGCTTAGGAACTCGAAAGACCCGAAAATGGTGGCCTACTTCACTCAAGAGCTTCGCACATTCTTCACGGTGGTGCCGACGCTAGGCCAGCTATTTCACAAAGACACCACCCTCAAGAAAAACGAGATGATTGCAGCTTTCATCAACTTCCTCCTTCAACTACTGCACCACAAAACAGATTTTGTTCTCGCCTTTGAGGATCGAATTTGCAGTCTTGAGAACGAGTTGAGGTTTCTCGTCACCGTTCTTGGCGATAAAATATTAGTGTGCGATGAGCACGAACAAGTACGAAATCTTTTGACGGAAATCGAAGCAGTGGCCGATGAAGCTGGAACATTACTGCATTCATTTTTCTTCTCCGTCGATCCAGTATTCCAGTTATTAGATGAAGCCCTCGACAATTTTCTAGAACATACCCACTCATTGAAATTCAGTATCACCGTACTGTCGGTTATGCCACCTGTCATCGCCAATAAAACTCCAAAGACAACCACTGTTGATTCGATCTTCATCGCCGATTCTCTTCTTTACGATCTCGACCACCTGTTGAAATATCAGCAGGACAATAGTCAGATCATTGATGTGAAGGGTCAAATCGGAACGCTGCATCAAGAGCTAACACTTTCTCTTTCTCTCCTCAAGGAGTTGAAGGTTCCTCCACACTTAGAGATGGAAGAGTTGAAAGAAGCCGATATACGAGCAAGAGACGTGGCGTACGAAGCCGAATTCTTGATCGGCTCTTTCTTGCTCGGAGATGCCCCTCTCTGGTATTTCTCCATCAGGATCCCTCGTGTCATCCACAAGATTAAGCTTATCGGGACTGAGCTCCAAGAAATCAAAAACAATGGAGAAGCTAACTTAGGAGGAGTCACAAAGAGTTTTGGTGCACAGCTGTCGTTGGAAGCTAAGAGAAGCCCCGATTTTGATGATGTGGCAGTGGGTTTCGATGACAACGCAGCATATATTCTGGAACAACTCGTAGGAGGAAGTGAGCAGCTGCAGATAACCTCCATCTTTGGAATGCCTGGACTAGGTAAGACTACATTCGCAAAGAAACTATTCGCGCATCCTTTAGTTTACTGCAGGTTCGATAGATGCTCGTGGAGTGTGGTCTCCCAAACATATCACAGGCGAGGTCTGCTGACTGATATTCTGATTGGCTTATCGATTGAGCTCGACCAAAATAGGATGTTGAATATGGACGAAGAGAGTTTAGTGGAACAGATCTACAAAACATTAAAAGGAAGAAGATACTTAATTGTAATGGATGATATATGGGATTCGAATGCATGGTACGATGTGGGGAGATGTTTTCCGGATGATGGAAATGGAAGCCGAATTTTGTTAACAACTCGGAATAGAGACGTGGGCCCACCTGGCACCATAATTCATGAGCTTCCATTTTTGTCAGACGAACAATGTTGGGAGTTATTAGAGAAGACGGTATTCGGTAATAAGCCGTGCCCTATGAATTTGCAAGGGATTGCTAAGGAAATCGCTGTAAATTGCTGTGGACTTCCTCTTGTGGTTGTTGTTATATCCGGTATTCTTTCAACTATGGAGAAGGAAGAGAATGCGTGGAGGGAAGTAGGGCAAAATGTAGCGTCGTACATTTCTTTAGGCGGAAACAACTTTACCATGCAAATATTGGAGTTCAGTTACGAGAATCTTCCGGAACGTTTGAAGCCGTGCTTTCTTTATCTCGGTGTGTTTCCGGAAGATAAAGAAATTTCGTTTCGCAAGTTGACGAGGCTTTGGATTGCCCAAGGGTTTATAGACAAGCATGATAAGAAGAATAGTGCAGAGGATTTAGCAGAAGAGTATTTAATGGAACTAATAGATAGAAGCCTAGTCATTGTTTCCGAAAGACGACCGTACGGTGGAGTCAAATCTTGCATTGTTCATGATCTGCTGCGCGAGTTGTGCTTGAGAAAAGGCGAAGAAGAAAACTTCTTAAGATTGGTGGTGGAAGAGTAAGTTTTACTCTTTTAACTATCTATTTTGCTGCTTCAAAGTTTTGTGTTTTAATTCTTGTCTTTTTCCAGTGACTATTCAATATACGAGAGAGGGCAGCACGTACTATCGCTCGGATCTTTGATAGCTCCATTTGGCCAACACGTTCGATCCTTCCACGGGAAGGTTCCGGAGCCGCCGTTCTACGTTGTCAGCATGACATCACTTAGGGTTATGGGTTTCAACTGGCCCCTCAATCCATCTCGTGATTTATTCGGAATCGAGTTTATGTTTCAATTGAGATACTTGGTAATCAACGATTTTCCACCATCAATAGGCAGCCTTGTGAACCTAGAATATCTACTCGTTCTGACATGCCACACACAAGTTATCACCTCGAAAATAATGAGAATGACAAAGTTGAGATACGTCCACATAACCCACCAAGCGAAATACGACGAAAGCTGCTATAGTGACACATCCCACACAAACAACATACAATCACTTTCAAACATTGTGCTTTACAAACCGAGTGATAGAGAGATGCTGAAGCGTTCGCCACATATTCGCAAACTCAAGTGCGAATGCAAACCGTGGCACGGTGAAGACGGTGTTTATCAATATCCGGACCTCCGTTTTCTCAGCCAGCTGGAGTCGGTCAGCATGACCACGTTTTACGGGCCCCACAGGGCTGAGGTCAGCTTTCCGGCGACCGTCAGAAAGCTGACGATATCCGGGTTGGGTTTGCCTTGGGAGATGATGTCAGCGATAGGAGGAATGCCGAATCTCGAGATTTTGAGGTTGAAGTGCGGTTCGTTTGTTGGGAAAAAATGGGAGACGAAGGAAGGTGAGTTTGAGAAGCTGAGATTCTTGATGATGTATAAATTGGAGCTGGACGAGTGGAATGTGGAGTCGAGCGAGCATTTTCCGAAGCTGCAAAGATTGGTTTTGTTCGAGTGCTATAATTTGGAAGTGGTTCCTAATGAAATCGGAGATATTGGAACGCTGCAGTTTATCGAGATAAGAGGGTGGTGCCTCAAGACGCTTGTCGAGTCTGCTGTACGGATTGAAGAGGAGCAACGTGATATGGGGAATGAAGATCTTAGAGTGGTATCTTCTTAATTCTGATTTTTTTTTTTTTTTTTAGTTTGTGTTATTGGTTTGCACTTTGCAAAGTCCCTTTACTCCTAAATTAAAATATATAACTAATCAATGGCAGTTTTTCATTCGATAGTGTAGTTTGAAGCTCAACTACTTGTGCTTTGATTTGTGATCTGTAGTGGTAGTCAATGGCTCAAGGAAACTTGGATTTGAATTTGAAAATTGAATCTTGAAATTTGTTGACCATTTTTAGTTTGATTGATTCATGTGATTTGATTATGATTAACAAGCACCAAGTGCGTTCCAAATTTATGATTTTACTTATTATATAAATTTATAATTAAAAAAATAAAGTTAAGTCATGATATTTAAAAATAAATTAAAATTAAAAAAATAAAGTACAAAAATTATTGTTCTGATTATGGCTGGGCATGGGTTGGGTAGGGTAATTATCGACAAATTACCTACCTGACCCGAATACCCAATTTTGCTAAATATTGGAAACCATAACTAGAAGATATTATTATTACCCGAACACGCGATCAATATGGGTCGGATAATGGTTGGCAACCGACTTTGTCAGATAAATAATGGGTCAGTTGTCGGTATTATTATTTATTGATTTTTTTTTATTTTACAATAATAAATTTTATTAAAAGTGTTTTCAGAAGATATTCAAAATTTTGGGAAAACATATGTTCCAAAAATCTTAATTTTCAAGTTAAGAGTTTTTGTATTTTATTAAACTTCTATGTTAAGTAAATATATAGTGAAGAATATGATATATAAGGATTATAAAATAAAAATAGTACATAAAGGTTTATAAATTTGCGTTTTGAGTTTTTTTAGTTTCGACTTCTTTTATATATTATTTTTGTTGGAATAAGTGGACTTAATGTGAATTCAATATTGGAATTAGTGGCAATTCAATATTGGAAGAAGTGGGCATTCATGTTGGAATAAGTGGGGGATTGAATGTTAGAATAAATGTGAGTTTGAAGCACCATTGTCTAGATGTATCTAGGCAATTGTCTTTTGGTTTTCCTATGTATTAAATTAGAATTAGAAGAGTTGTTAGTCTAAGAGTCATCTTGTAATTTATTAGAAGATTAATGTACTCCTCACTATAAATATTGGGTGCTAGAGATGATTGTAAGAAAGACAAAAAAAAAAACAAAAAGAGTAGTAATTTTTCCATCCACAAAACACCAGTCTTTTACTTTCTGTAATCAAAAATATTATTTTCAAGTCTTCACAAAATCACTAAAATCCAAATTCAGGATTAATCGTTTTATCCTATCCTGGTGCCTACGAATTGGCATCAAAGCCATCTTAAAAAATGTCCACCAACCTTGCTTCTCTTATACCTCGTTCAATGGAGAAAACTTCGATTATTGGAGTAATCTAATGAAGCTTTGTCTTAAATCTCAAGACATTCGGAGCGTTGTTGAAGACGGTGTTCAGACTCCCGAAAATGAGGATCAATTGACGAATGCACAAAGGCAAACTTTAAGAACCGAAAGACAAAAAGATCGAAAAGCTCTTTTCCAAATATATCAAGCCACCGAAGTTCATGTCTATGAAAGACTAACCAAGGCGAGTAGTTCCATGGATGCATGGGAAATTCTACAAACAACCTATGCCGGGAAAAATGAAGTAAAGAAGGTTCGTTTGCAATCTTTGAGGGCTGAATTCGAAAAACTAGAGATGAAAGAAAACGAAAAAATTGTTGAATATTTTACAAGAACCACCTCTCTTGTAAATCAAATATAATGGCGACAAATGGCGAAGTCATGGAAACCCAAAGAGTTGTCGAAAAAATTATGTAAAGTTTGCCGGTGAAATTTGATCATGTTGTTGTGGTTATCTAAGAGTAACAAGATCTTTCATACTTATCAAAAAAAAAAGATCTTTCATCAATGGCGTTGGAGAGTCTACAAGGACGATTGGAGGCGCACGAATGAAGGATTCTTCAAAGAAGTCCGCAAATCTCTTCTCCGGATCAAGCATTAAAATCCCAAGTTACATTCACAGGAGGCCGTGGCTCGTTTCGTGGACGTGGCCGAGGTCGTGGACAAATAAGAGGAGGAAGAAACTCTTACAACAATTACTGGACAAGCCAAATCAAATGATGAGGCGAAAGAGGAGGAGAAATATTTTCCGAACAATTTTCAAAGAGGAAGAGGCCGAGGCCGAGGATCATATAAAGGTACACGGCCTTATGTTGAGTATCATTATTGTCATAAATCGGGACACAAAATCAATGATTTTTGGGAAAAATATCCAAAAAAAAAGGCAAGAAGTTGGTTATTTGCATGAAAATAAAGTCGAAAATATGGAGACTTTATTGATTGCATGTAACGGTAGCTTTGAAAATACTTGGTATTCGGATAGTGGTGCGAGCAAACACATGGCAGAGAATAAAAAATTATTATCAAATCTTGTTGAAGCTAGCCATGGGACAGTTACGCTTGGAGATGGATATATCTACGCATTAGAAGGTGTTGGAGAAATTGTCTTCAAAACAAAATCCGGAAAAGTCGAAACAATGTCCGAGGTTTACTATGTACCTAACTTGGCAAGTAATTTGCTAAGTGTTGGTCACTTGATGAGGAAAAGTTTCAACATGTTTTTCGACGACTTCACTTGCATTTTGAAAAAGAAGGATCAACACATTGCAAATATCGGTATGACCAGAAATAATATTTTCCGATCAAACCTGATAATTTTGAAGCCTCTTGCCATTTAACTGTGAAGGACGATGTTTCAAAGTTTTGGCGCCACCGGTTCGGGCGTCTTAATTTCCAAAGTTTGAAGGAGTTATCAAACAAGGAAATTGTTCAAGGATTGCCGAATATTAAAGCCATGGACGAAATTTGTGAAGAATGCCAATGGGGGAAGCAACACCGAGAGCCATTTCCTCCCAAGTCAAATTTGAAATCAAAGTCACCATTGGAGCTCATTCATAGTGACCTTTGTGGACCACTTCAAGTTCCCTCTCTCTCAGTGGTAATCGGTATTTCTTGTTATTTATTGATGATTTTACAAGAAAAGTTAGGCTTGTTTTGTGAAAGAAAAATTCGAAACTCTTTCATGCTTCAAGGATTTTAAAATCCAAGTTGAGAAATTTTCCAGTTTCAAAATAAAAATTTGAGGAGTGATCGTGGTGGAGAATATTTATCTTATTTATTTGAAGAATTTTGTCGAATCCATGGGATTAGACATGAATTGACGGCCCGGTATACACCGCAAAAAAATGGCATGGCGGAGCGAAAAAATCAAACAATCATGGATATAGTTCGGTGTATGTTGAAAAAGAAAAATATTCCATCGGAGTTTTGGGCTGAAGCGGTCGCTTATACCGTTTCTTTGATCAACCGATCACCGACGAAGAGCTTGGAGAATTCTACTCCAAATGAGTTGAGGTATGGTAAGATGCCAAATGTTAGTCATCTTAAAACACGTGGTTGTCTTGTATATTCACATATTCCAAATGCTATGATGACCAAGCTCGACGATAAAGCCAAAAAATGCATTTTCATTAGGTATAGTGAGAGGTCAAAAGCTTACAAGCTTTACAATCCTCAAACGAAAAACTTTGTGATAAGTCGAGATGTTCGTTTTGATGAAAAATCCTCTTATGATTTTTCAAAAAATTCAGAATCATTAACTTGGCCGACCCTTGGAGACGAAGAAGGCGATTCTCAAGCAATGCAACCAAATGATGGAGAAAATGAGTCTCCACAAAATTCACCATCACCCCCGCCAAGAAAAATGAGGAGTTGAGAAATCTATGATGAAACGGAGGAGGTGAATGCAACAAATCCTTTTTTATTTGCATTCTTTGTCGGGGAGGATCCAATCTCTTTTGAAGAAGCCTCTAAAGAAGAAAAGTGGAATCAAGCGATGAAAGAAGAGATCAAGGCGATTGAAAAAAATGAAACTTGGGAGCTCACACCTTTACCTTCACACAAATCTCCTATTGGTGTGAAATGGGTGTTCAAAACAAAAACCAATCTTGATGGTTCCATCAACAAATACAAGGCGAGGCTTGTTGCAAAAGGATACAAGCAAAAAGAAGGAAAAAACTTCAATGCGGTATTTGCTCCCGTTTCAAGACTTGATACAATTCGCTTCATTATCTCTCTTGCGGGTCAAAATGGTTGGAAATTGTATCAAATGGATGCCAAATCAGCATTCTTGAACGGATTTTTTTCTTCAAGAAGAAATTTATCTTGAGCAACATCCCGGATTTATTAAAAAAGGCGAGGAAGAAAAGGTGTACAAACTCAAGAAAGCTCTCTATGGCTTGAAGCAATCACCCCGTGCATGGTATGATCGAATTAATGATTATTTCATTAAATTTGATTTTGATCGTTGTCCTTTTGAGCATACTCTTTACATCAAAAGGAATTCTAACGGCGGTTTTATGGTGGCGAGTCTTTATGTTGATGATTAAATCTTCACGGGTGATGATTTTGAGATGTTGGCGGAATTCAAAGCTTCTATCATGAAGGAGTTTGAAATGACCGGTCTAGGAGAATTGCATCATTTTCTTGGAATTAATGTGGAACAATCGAAAGGAGGAATTTTTGTTTCTCAAGAAAAATATGCAAAAGAAATTTTGAAAAAGTTCAAAATGGAGAACTCAAATCCGGTGTCAACTCCTTGCATTACGGGCTTAAAATTAAGCAAAGAAGGTGAAGGAAAATTGGAGAACACAACCATGTTTCGAAGCTTAATTGGAAACTTGATGTATGTTACAGCCACTCGTCCCGATATCATGTTTGGAGTAAGTTTGATTAGCAGATTTATGGAGAAGCCATATTAAAATCATTGGGAGGCGGCCAAAAGAATTCTTCGATATGTCATAGAAACCATTGATTATGGTATTTTTTATGAAAAAAATATTTCTGTTAAACTTCCTGGTTTTACAAATAGTGATCTTGGTGGAAGCGTGGATGATTCTAAAAGTACGTCCGGTTACGTTTTTAATCTTAGAGGTGGAGCAATTTCTTGGAGTTCGAAAAAATAACCAATCGTGGCCCTTTCAACAACCGAAGCGGAGTACATCGCGGCTTCTTCTGCCGGACGTCAAATTATGTGGTTGAGAGGAATTCTCGGAACCTTGAGTTCCAAGCAAGATGGGCCTACAATTCTCTTTTGTGATAATAGCTCGGCTATTTCTATCTCGAAAGATCCAGTTCTTCACGGAAGAACAAAGCACATTCGACTTCGTTTCCATTTCTTAAGGGAACTTGTTCCTGAGGGTGAACTCAATTTTGAGTATTGCAAAAGTGAAGAACAACTTGCGGATATTTTCACTAAGCCACTTGGAGGTCCCGTTTTCTCGAAAAATGTTGAAGGTTTGGGAGTGAAAAGCAAATTCAATTTATGAGAGGCAATGTTGGAATAAGTGGACTTAATTAATGTGAATTCAATATTGGAATCAGTGGCAATTCAATATTGGAAGAAGTGAGCATTCATGTTGGAATAAGTGGGGTATTGAATGTTAGAATAAATGTGAATTTGAAGCACCATTGTCTAGATGTATCTAGACAATTGTCTTTTGATTTTCCTATGTATTAAATTAGAATTAAAAGAGTTGTTAGTCTAAGAGTCATCTTCTAATTTATTAGAAGATTAATGTACTCCTCACTATAAATATGGGGTGCTAGGGATGATTGTAAGCATGACAAAAAAAAAAAAAAAAACAAAAAGAGAAGTAATTTTTCCATCCACAAAACACTAGTCTTTTACTTTCTCTACTAAAAAATATTATTTTCAAGTCTTCACAAAATCACTAAAATCCAAATTCAGAATTAATCATTTTAACCCATCCTGGTGCCCACAATTTTCACATTATGAAAATAAGAATATCAATTAAATAATTATAACAAATTTTTACTATTAAAAAATTTGGTTGACCGATATTACCCAAAACCGCTTTATTTGAGTAACATGAAAACCATCGACTGACCTATTTATATATGGGTCGATTAAAATTACCGGCGTAACTATATGGGTCTGTTAATTACCTGTTATCGGCCAACAAAAGTGGGTCGAAAGTGAGTAGATCAGCCGATGAAACCGACCCATGCACCTCTTCCATCGTACTTCATGTAAAATTACTTTATTAACCTTACATAAATAAACCAGAGAATTAAAAGTAAGGTTAACTGCACTTTGCCCCAAACTTTGGTCGTTTTTGCTCTTTGCCCCCAAAATAAAAAAAATTCCACGATCATACCTCGATTTACTAATTTGTCGCACCGATAACTAAAAAGTCTATTTATGACAAAAAAAAAACCAATTCGACTCAAATTTCATAATTTAAACTAGGGGTGAGTTCGGGACGGGATTTCGGGAATTCGGGATTTTCGGGATCGGGATTTCGGGATTCGGGATAGAAATCTTAAATCCCAATCCCGTCCCATACTATTAAATCCCGGTTATATCGGTATCCCTAAATATTTCGGGAATCGGGATTGGGATCGGGAAATCCCATATTTTGCCTAAAAACTAAGAAATATTGCATCTTTTTTCCATTAGTATTATTTTATACACTAAACCAACTTGAATATATTATATACATACTATTGTTCTTGCCTTATTTAGTATATGTGTGTGTGTGTGTGTGTGTGTGTGTGTATTTTTATTAGTTTTTTTTTTTCTTTTTTTCCTAATTCGGGATTAAAATATCCCAATCGGGATTGAACCAATTCCCTAATACCGATCCCGTATTTGTTCCTAATCCCAATCCCGAATTTCCGAAGTTTTAGTCCCAAATAGTAAAATTCCGATCGGGACGGGACGGGATCCCGAATCCCGATCCCAAATGTCCGGCCCTAATTTAAACCCCATTTTAGCCCAATTAACCAATTTTTACCCTAATTTCAATTTTGACCCGTCACCACCGGAGACCGCCGGAAACCCACGGTGTCCGGCGTTGACTTTTTTTTTTTTTTTTGAAAACTGTTTTTTTGGTCTGAAATTTTTTTCCGGTAGGTCAACCGCAGGGTCTCCGGCTTTGACTTTTTTTTTTTGAATTTTGTTTTTTCTTAAAAAAAATATTTTAATTAATATTAGTGTATTGGCGCTAAATTACTGTCTCCATCACTTATTTAACTATCGGAGAGAGTAATTTAACTGTTAATTAACCTTTTTTTTCTTAAAAAAATTATATTAATTAATATTACTGTATTGGCTGCTAAATTACTATCTCCAGCAGTTATTTAACTGTCGGAGACAGTAATTTCACTGTTAATTGACTTTTTTTTTCTTAAACAAAATATTTTAATTAATATTACTGTCTTGGCCACTTAATTACTGACTCCAACAGTAATTTAACTGTCGGATACAGTAATTTAAGTGTTAATTGACTTTTTTTTTTTTTGAAATTTTGTTTTTTCTTAAAAAAAATATTTTAATTAATATTACTGTCTTGGCTCAAAATTACTGTCTCCAACAGTAATTTAACTATCTGTGACAGTAATACTACTGTATTAATTAATTTTATCGTCTTGGTCTGCATTATTGCTATCTTCGACTGTAATATTACTGTCTTCGACTGTAATATTACTGTCTCCGACCGTAATACTACTGTCTCATGCAATAATATCACTGTTTGGGACAGTAATATTAGTAATATTATTGTTCGGAAAATAATATTCATAATGTAACTGTCCGAAACAGTAATATTATTGTTCGAAACAGTAATATTACTGTATGAGACAGTAATTTAGCAGCCAAGACAGTAATATTAATTAAAATATTTTTTTCTAAGAAAAAAAGTTTCAAAAAAAAAATCAAAAAAATAAAGTGAACGCTGGAGAGCGGCGGTCAACTGCGATTGACCGGCCAGAAAAAAAAATTCAGAAAAAAAAGGCAACGCCGGAATCTGACCGGAAAAAAAATTTTAGAAAAAAAAATTATATTCTTAAAAAAATATTTTTTCAAAAAATTATTTAAATGGGGGTTAATGTGATATATTTGTTTAAATCCGGGGTCAATGTGTAATATTAAGGAAGTTATAGTATAATTGATGGAATTGATAAAAAATATATTATGGAGAGTATTTTAGAGTAAAGACATGGGGATGGGTTTATTTGAAAGATTGTTGTTTTTGTTGACCAATGTGCATTTAAGTCCATTGTCATATTTTTTTTGCCATTTGCCCTAATTATTAATCATTATTAATTATTACTTAAGTTTTAGTTATAGGGGTTTTTATGTAATTTCAGTTATAAGGTAGGTATCGTTCTTTTTTCATTTGGTTCGTACAAATCATATGTGTCACATTTTTATTGGTTGATTTTCCATCGCTTGGGTCCGAGTAGGGTTCCTTCGATGCTACACCCGGTGAAAAACACCGGGTGGGTCTTCTGCTGCCACGTGTTCCTTTTTTTATTTTTCTAAAACCCCTACAGGTAAACCCTAGCGAGGAATCTATTATAAAATATAAAAAAGAGACACGTGGCAGCAGAAGACCCACCCGGTGTTTTTCACCGGGTGTAGCATCGAACAAATCGTCCGAGTAGTACAAACCCTCTCGGACCATAGACAACCCCTTGTTAATTTCATATTGACTTATTAATTAGTTAGCAATAACAAAATATTTTCCTGAATAATATTATTTTATTTCAAGTATCACATCATAGCTAATATTATTTTAGAAATAAAATGATATCCGTGTTTTTTATTCACCACTTACAAAATTAAGGGGAAATTTGCTAGACACCCCTTATTTTGGACTTATATGGCTAGAGATCCTAGTTGTTAGATGAATATAGGCATAGGTCATTTGATCCAATAAATTAATATAAATAAATTAAAATAATTAGTATATAGACCATAACACCCTCAATTTATAAGAAAAAAAATCTTATATATCATCTCTCTCCAATCTCACGTTACTTTCCCCCTATATAATTCCTCATCTCTCTCTCCTTCTGCATCTCAATGCTCACGCCTCTCTCTCTCTCTCTCGTGCTTCTCTCTTTTTTTTTTTCTTTTTCGTTTTCTTTTTTTTAATGAAGAAATATTATAGAGATGAAAAAAAACAAGGATCTTTTTAGATTATGAGAGGATTTCTTTGTGAAAGAATTAAAGAGGACGACAAACATCCCCTAAAAAACATCAGAAATCCAAAATCCTAGCCAAATTCGCATTGTGTTTTTCGTATGTAGAACCTCCCATCGTTTGTTGTTAGCAATTTCCGTTTACAGTTGGTTTAATTTCGTTTGTTGTTTGAAGAATTGCGTTTGATGTTGAGATTCGATTCCTCTGGTTTACAATTTGCAAGGTATGTCTTAAGTTACATTTTACAAACATTTTGTTTAACATTTTTGTTGTTTGCAAATTGTTCTATAAACAATTTTTTGGTTGATGTTTTTAATGATGCTGATTTTTTTATTTTTTTTTCAGTTTGCTGTTTGCATTTGGAAATCATAGGTATTTTATTGTTTGCAACTCAATAATATAAAATCTAATTTTCAGTTTGCTATTTGCAGTTCGGGGAGTCATAGACGTCGCAGTTCCCGGATCATAGGCGGTGGTGGGGCTGCGGTGACGTTTTTAGAGTATGAGTTTGTAAAATAAATTGTATATTTTTGTTATGAATTAATTTATTTGTTTTAGTTAATAGATGGAAGAGAGATGTTTGAGAATTTGTTATGATAGAGAGATTTTTTGGGATTTGATTTGATTTAATTAATTGTATTTTTGCCATAATAAATACTATTAATTTATTAATACATTAAATTTTGACTTGGATTTACACACATAACTTATAATATAGAGGGACCTATAGCAAATTGCCCCCAAAATTAATGGCATGTGTAGAGCGACTTTTTTGCCTTAAAAATCACCCCCTTTCTAGAACTTCAATGCGTATTTTTTCTAATCCAATTTTACCTTTGCTGGAAAGTTGGGTTTTAACCCGATTCACAGTGAGTCATAGTTCGATTTTAGTCGACATACAAATCAAATGCACATCCTGGTTGTTTTTTTTTTTTTTTTTTTTTTAAGTGAAATAACCATATTATTTGGCAGACTGTGCCAAATTTGGGGGAAGAGAAGACCCTTCCAAGCAGGACCTATCATACAACTTAGCTAAAGTATGAGCTAGACTATTTCCAGCACGTTTAATGAATTGAAACGAAACATGACGAAAAACATTAGTCAGACTCAATGTCTCTTCCATCAAAGCACCAAATGATAAATGACTGCTCTGTAAGTGCTTCCATTACCAGTAAGCTATCAACTTCGATAATAATTGATTCCCATCCTTTACTTCGAGCTAACTTCAACGCTTGAAGCACCGCTTTGCTTCACCATGGACCGGCGAAGGTCGACCTCTGCATGTCTCTACCGACCACCATACAAATTCACCTAGCCAATTGCGAGCAACCGAAGCAGCAACAAAGAAATCCTTACCCACTGGAAATGCCACGTCCACGTTGAGTTTGATAAAGCCTTGCGTCGGAGGTAACCACGTGGATGGGTGCGATAGACGATGGCTATTGTGCAAAATGGTATTCGCTTGTTTGAACAGGTTGAGATAATCAATACACCACTTGATAATATTTTCCTTAGTCGTCGTTTCTTCTCCATGCAAAGTCTGATTACGCACATCCCAAAGCTTTCAACAGACAATGAGACCCAAAAGTAGATGCTCTTCTTGTAGAGTGTTTTTCATATGATTTAGCCAGCACCTAAAATTTTGAGAGGGACCCGAACACACATTCTGAAATGGATAGCTCTGCCATACGTCTTTAATATATTCGCATTCCATAATCGCATGCATGAAAGCCTCGATCGCTCCACATCTGAAGAAAGAAGGGGACGCCCCTATCTTACGCCGGAAAAGTTCGGCAGCTGTCGGAATTATATTTTGTCCCGCGCGCCATAGAAATACACGCACTTTCGGAGGTAATTTACTATGCCAAATCGTGGACTCGAGAGAGGACTCATGCACGTTTGAAACACGGCCTTCTCGATTCGCATTTTTGTGTCCAGCACTTAAAATCGCCAAATTGAGTTTGTAGCAAGATTTCACGGTGAAGTTGCCTTTCGGTGAGTAATGCCAAATTAGTCGGTCAAGAGTATTGAGCCCTCCGATGGTGACTGAGAAAACTCGCGCACGGTCAATTGGCCAAAAAAAATGTTCGATAAGGGGAATATTCCATGAGTGGGTGAGAGGGTCAATGATGTCAGCCACATAATCCGGGAAAGAATTGTCAATCGGCCTCTTGGTAATTACCTTGAAGTTTCCATCCTCTATAATCCACGGATCTCCCCAGATAGACGCCGTAGAACCATCACCAATTATAAACCGAACACCCATTTTGAGTTGTTGTCGCGACGCCAAGATGCTCCGCCACGTGGCTGATAGCCGGATGCCCACGTCAGCCGAGAAAAAAATCACCTGTAGAAAAATATTTGGCCTTTAGGATTTGAGTAACCAGCAGGTCAGGTTGAGAGGCAAGTCGCTATCCTTGTTTTGCTAAGAGTGCGAGATTAAAGCATTTCAGTTCCCTAAAGCCTATTCCATCATCTTCTTTCGGCAAGTACACTTATGCTGTTAGAGTAGGTGACCGACAAGCCAACTTGTGGCTGTGGTCTTTATCTTATTTCATGTAATAAAACAATCGTTTTTCATTCGTAATAATAAAATATTTCATTTGGCATTCTATATCTCTTATCCCATGCAAGCAGCATAGATATAGTCCTAACGAGTTACTCTATTACTGTGAGTTGATCTAGTAGAATCATGAGATAACTCAGCAATGTAATGTAACTGTTAAACCTTGTTCCTAGTCGATCGGTTACGCCAATAATGAGGATACCGGCCTTTCCCTTTTGAGACTAGCACTTAGTGTATGTGTACTGCGTCTCATCAGTCCTCGGTGTTGTGACATCAGCATACTTGAGTGGGTGCTCATACTAGATGAGTTCACTGAACTCCCTCGCCCTAGAAATCTATAAGTGGTTCTCATTCATCGAGTAATAGGTTTCTAAGATATAGTTGTACACCATTAGTCCTTAAGACCCAGACATCACCGTGACTTCACTAGAGGACCGATTGCATCGTGACCTGTCCCTGAGTCCCACCGCGGACCGCTCCAAGGGCCAACGTTCGTGCAATCCGAAATCTAGTGTGAAGTCTGTGCATTGTAGTAGGGGATTCGAGCGCTTGAGTAGTCATGGATGTCCTGTGTGTTCTCACGGTTTATAATCCAAGGAATCTCTGGCCAGAGTTGATAGTGGGGTGATTAGGGAAATGTGTTTCTCTAAGTCACACACGAACGGATTTATAATACCTAGAACGTTCGCACGGTCATTGAACTTTATAAGAGGTCTCGGTGAACCAATGTCTCTAGTTCAATCGGGACATATGCTGCGAAGGGATCGTACTGTACGCTAACTATATCATAAGGTTCTTGCAGGCACTTCACTTGTATCTAGGGAATCTTGATGCGTAGTTGCTAGACGCCAATCTTGATTCGTTGGGCACCGATTTGATCGGGGATTAGGTAAAATGAGTTTTACTCTAATCGGGACTCTTGGCAGGAGTTCGTATAAGAACAATGTGTTGTTCGAATCACGAAGAGTTGTGAGCCCACGGCTAGCATACACCTGAACCATTGAGGGTCACACTTCTCGTGTAATAGATACTTGATAACAACAAGCATAGATTAATGTGTTAATCTTTGAACGATTGGATGTCGATATGATTGAATCCAAGATTCGTAATTGTGGATTGCGAATCGGAATAAACGTAGAGAAAGAGAGACATGGGGAATTTAGTGAACTTTCTAAATTGGGAAGTTTCCCGATTTAGCAAGTCCACTGAAGTGGAAGTTTCCAATTTTGGAAATTGGAAATTTCGAAGAGGCACTCGTATCGACGAGGACTTTGAGCTCGTCAAAAATATAATTTTCTTATAATTTTGTGAACGATCGTTTATTAGAAACGAGGCCGACGAGGGAATGGGCTTAATACATCAGTGGGTCAAGCCCAATGACTTAAACCCACTAGGGTTGAAAACCCTAAGTATAAATAGACCTCAAACAAGAGTTTGAGATCAGATTTTTCTGCACCAAACTCTAGCCGCCCAAGCCCTAGCCGCTCATCCTTTCGGCCGTTGCTGCCCCGCCGCGCCACCGCCGATCACCGCCGGAAAACTGCCGGTTTTCTCCTCTCGTTTCCTTCGTTTACTTGTTGTTTATCTAACTCGTTTACATTTAGTGTTGTTGTTCGAGTGGGTCGAAAATACGAGGTGAAACCTAATTGGAGAGGAGCTGCTGCCCCGACGAATCCACGCACCGCCGCACGCGCCGCTACGCCGCCGCTGCTGCTGCCACGCGCCGCCGCTGCTGCTGCCACTAACCGCCGTTCGTCGCTTGCTGGATCAGCTTGTTCCAGCCGTGAGTTACAACCCCGAGGATTGGTAATTTGCAGCTTGTACGTGATTGGTTCTAGGTTTCGATTCGTCGAAATCTCACGCTACAAGAGGTAAATAAATCGAAAATTTCGTAAATTAATTCGAGCATGTTTGTATGAATTATAATTTATGATTATGAGTAATATGTGATTACGTGTTTCGATTTTATTGAATGATGAACAACCATGTTTCGTAATTTTCGGTTTTACGTGTTTTTCAATTAAATCGATAATTACCATATGTATGGCGGAAGCGTTAAGGTACGTTGACTATGTGATTAGTTTATGCATGTAATCGAAACTAGTTCGATCTAAAATTTTTAAATTCCGCTGCGTATACATGCACGATCCCCAACAGTGGTATCAAAGCCACGGGTTAATCGTTTATTTGTCAACGTGTTTATCGTTTTCGAAAGCATGCTTCGATTTGTTGAATTGTTGAATTTTTGGTGTTATCAAATTGGGTGGTTTAATATTAATTAAATATTTTCAATATTTCAGAAAATATAATTTTTTTTAATTTAGAAAATTGTTTTTTTGCTGCTGCTTTTCAGCTGACCGAACCGGTCCGGTCCGACCGGTCCGACCGGTCCGGTCAGCACACACAAGAAAAAACAAAAAAAAAAAAAAAGTTTAATTTAATTTTCTGAGATTAATATTAAAATTAATTGATTTTTAATTTTTGAAATTAATTATCAATTAAACCCAATTAGATAATTGATCCATTAATTTAATTTGAATTCAAAGAATAGTGTTGGATTAATTATTTAATTTAATCGTTAAATTAGTTTAATTAATGGAACACAAATTAGATGGCAAATAGTTAATGGAGTTCATTCTTATTTGATTGATTTATGAATGAAGGGAGTCCGTTAATTATATTTGCAATTAATCGTATTAATTAATTAATTCATGAGATGAATAATTGTGATTAAGTACGATGATGATCGTATGTCTCTCTTAGGATCCATATGCGTTTCCACATACCTAGAGAACATAGTTGTAGGAATCACAAACGATCATAACCTAAAACTTCCGATGAGCTAATAAGATTTAATAAATAAAATCCCTCATTCTTAATCAAGAATAATTATCAAGCTATAAAGAAAAACCAAATTGTTGAATTTTTCTTTCCTTGTACCAACAATTAAATTATGTGTAGCCTCTCATAATAGTGCAGTAAGCCGTGTTAGCGGGGAGTGCTATTGTGGGATAAGCTGTAATTTAATTGACATTAGATGGAGATACGGTCATAGATAAAATTATATTGGATTAATGTGGTCGGCTAGATTAACTAGGGATTGCATTAGTTTGATATAGTTGGATCTGTGACATCTCATATTGGTAGGCTAGACTTGACACACGAAGATTTTGATATTCGCTAGATTAACTTAGGTCATTATCAAGTGTGAGGTAAATCGAACTTTAGGGTCACATAGTGATGTGATTGATAGTACTCTACCTTTAGGCTTGTGTAATCGGGATAGATTAACTACGGGTTACATTAGCGCTATTGGACCTAAAGCCCATAAAAGAAAAATAAGTTTTCTCGATTGTCTGCTAGAGGGTGGTGGAATTCGATAACATTAGTGGGAGAACAATTAAAACATAAAAGTCCAAAATTTTAATTGTAACGATTATTACGAACTAAACTCAGATTATTGTCTTCTTAAAATTTTCTCAGCAACAATGTCCAAACATCCCCTTTCCTCAATCCTCGACCAAAACAAACTCACCGGTCCAAACTATTTGGATTGGCTTCGCAATCTGAAACTTGTGCTCCAAGTCGAGGAGCGTCTCTATGTGCTCAATGAACGTCCCCCCGCTGCTCTTCCTGCGACTGCTACTGCTGACGAGACTGCCACTTTCGAGGCATGGAAGAAGAACGACCTCCATGTGAGGTGCTACATGCTAGCATCCATGGTGCCAGAGCTCGCGAGGAAGTATGAGTCTCACGTGCATGCTTATGATATCAAGCATCATCTTGAAAGCATGTACAATGAGAATACTAGGGCATCGAGGTACTCAGCTACCAAGGAGTTGATCACCATGAGGCTGCGTGAAGGGGCTTCGGTCCACGAACACGGTCTCAAGATGATCACTCTCCTTGAGAAGTTGGTGAGCCTTGATGTCACCCTCCCAGCCGAGCTCTCGGTGGATTTGATCCTACTGTCCCTTCCTAGTTCTTATGAATCGTTCATAGTGAACTTCAACATGAACAAGCTCGATCCACCATTGGATGAGTTGTTGAACATGTTGGTCAGCTATGAGTCCACGATCAAGAAGGAGAAATCTGTTCTCCTAGTTGCTCCTTCTGTAAAGAAAGGTTCTTTCCAGAAGAAAAGGAAAGAAAGAAGTTTCGGCCCGAGCAAGAAACTTGAGAAGGGCGAGTCGAGCGGACTGAAGAATGACAAGGTCACCAAACAAGTTGATGACGCTTGCCATCATTGTGGAAAGAAGGGCCATTGGCGACGCAACTGCAAGGCTTACCTCGATCAGAAACGTTCTGAAAAGGGTACGTATTTAATAGAAGTTAATTTGTCCGTTAAATCTTCTTCTTGGGTATTGGATACTGGTTGTGGCTCACATCTTTGTAATGATTTGCAGCTCATGACAAGAAGTAGGAGACTTAATGTGGGTGAGACCTACCTAAGAATGGGCAACGGAGCAAGGGTTGCTGCTGAAGCCATTGGGACGATTTATGTTTCTGTTTTGGATTCTAGTTTTTCCATTGTTTTGAACAATTGTTTATTTGTTCCGTCACTTATTCGAAACCTTATTTCTATTCCTGTTTTGGATAATGAAGGTTTTACTTTTGTTTTTGGAAATTCGATTTGCATTATACAAAAGGATCAAAATATGATTTGTAAGGGACAACTTATAAACAACTTATATGAACTAAATCCAAATGAAATACCTATTAACGTTATATCAGCAAAACGAAAAAATATAAGTCTTAACCCCGCACAACTTTGGCACGCTCGACTGGGTCACATTTCCTTGAGAAGGATGAACAAGTTTGTAAGTGAAGGAATGTTCTCCTTGGAGGACGTGAAATCACTTCAAACTTGTGTGTCCTGCCTTAAAGGAAAAATGACCAAGATTCCCTTCAAAGGGAAGATGGAACGAGCCGAGGGTCTTTTGGATTTGTTCCATTCAGACGTGTGTGGTCCACTAAGCGTTAGTGCTAGGGGTGGTTTAAACTACTTCGTTACCTTTAGACGATTATTCTAGGTATGGTTTCGTGTACTTAATGAAGTATAAGTCTGAAACTTTTGAAAAGTTCAAAGATTTTAGACACCAAGTAGAAAACCAACTCGGTAGACGTATTAAGAAACTACGATCCGATCGTGGTGGCGAATACTTAAGTACTGAGTTTATAGACTATCTTAAAGAGAATGGGATTCTGTCTCAATGGACTCCTCCTGGAACTCCTCAACTTAATGGAGTTTCCGAACGTCGGAATCAAACACTGTTAGACATGGTTCGATCTATGATGGAGTTCACCGAGCTACCGGCATACCTGTGGGGTCATGCACTCCTAACTGACGTGTATTTGCTGAATAGGGTTAATACCAAAGCAGTTAACTCCACACCTTATGAACTTTGGCACTCCAAGAAACCCACGTTTAAACATATTAGGATATGGGGTTGTCCCGCTTACGTGAAGCGGCTAGTGGGAGATAAGTTGGATAGAAAATCCGACCTATGCTATTTTGTGGGGTATCCCGAGGATTCCATGGGATACGAATTCTACTATGTTTCCGAGGCAAAGGTGTTCGTCTCGAGAAATGCCGTGTTCCTTGAGAAGGAATTTCTATCGGATAGAAAGGGCAGTGTAGTTGATCTCGAAGAAGTTCGAGAACCACAATATGAAGTTCAAGCACAACAATCAGATAATGAACCAATTCAACAAACCACTAATATACCTCCTGAACCGTCGCTGCGTAGATCCGAAAGAGTTCGGAGAGCGCCCGATAGGTTATTCCTCGTTGATGAAGTTGACCAAGGATATGATCCTAGAACTTTCAACGAAGCTGTATCGGATACAGACAAGGGACATTGGCTTAATGCCATGAAATCCGAAATGGACTCTATGTACTCCAACAAGGTATGGACCTTGGTAGATCCACCCGAGGGAATTGTTCCCATAGGCTGCAAGTGGATCTATAAGAAGAAAATTGGAGTAGATGGAAAGGTATCGACCTAGAAGGCTAGATTGGTAGCGAAGGGTTATACTCAAAAGCAAGGAGTTGACTATGAGGAAACCTTCTCTCCAGTTGCTATGCTTAAGTCCATTAGGATTTTGCTGGCCATCTCTGCGTGGTATGACTACGAGATATGGCAAATGGATGTGAAGACCGCTTTCCTTAATGGGGACATTGAGGAGGAAATTTACATGGCGCAGCCGGAAGGCTTCATATCTTCTGGAGATGAGCAAAAGGTTTGCAAACTCCAGCGATCCATTTATGGATTGAAACAAGCATCCCGTAGTTGGAACAAAAGGTTCGACACAACTATCAAAGAGTTTGAATTTGTGAAAAACCCGGAGGAACCTTGTGTCTACAAGAAGGTTAGTGGGAGTGCAGTGACTTTCCTTGTACTTTATGTTGATGACATACTACTCATTGGGAATGATGTAGGGATGTTGCAGTCAACTAAAGTATGGTTATCCACACGTTTCTCGATGAAGGATTTGGGAGAAGCATCCTACGTATTGGGAATACGGATCTATAGAGATAGATCGAGGAGATTACTTGGATTGTCCCAATCCATGTACATAGACACCGTTCTTAAACGGTTTAGCATGGAAAAATCCAAGAAGGGATTCTTGCCAATGTCCCATGGGGTTCGCCTCTCGAAATCCATGCGTCCTCAAACGCAAATGGAAATCGAGGAGATGAAAAGGACACCTTATGCATCCGCTATAGGAAGCATAATGTATGGCATGCTGTGTACACGACCTGATATTGCGCATGCTGTGAGCGTCACAAGCAGATATCAGTCCGACCCCGGCCCAGCCCATTCGAAGGCTGTGAAGGACATTCTCAAGTACTTGCGAAGAACTCTAGATTTTTTTTTGGTCTATGGGGATACCGAGTTGAAATTAGAAGGCTTCACGGATTCTAGTTTTCAATCGGACGTGGATGACTCGAAGTCAAACTCGGGGTATATATTCAAAGTCAACGGGGGTGCCGTGTGTTGGAAGAGTTCCAAACAAGGCACGACGGCTGATTCCACCACCGAGGCTGAATATATTGCAGCATCAGATGCTTCAAAGGAAGGGTCATGGATTAGGAAATTCATCCAAGAATTGGGTGTATTTCCGAACGCTAGCGATCCAGTACGGCTGTACTGCGATAACAACGGAGCCGTAGCGCAAGCTAAGGAACCGAGAGCTCATCAGAAGTCGAAGCACGTGTTGAGAAAATACCATGTGATCCGAGAGATCATAGAGAGATGTGAAGTCAAGCTAGACAGAGTCACCTCGGAGGACAATATTGCAGATCCCTTCACCAAGCCATTGTCAGGATCAGTCCACGAGAAACATCGAGAGTCGATGGGACTTAGATTTATAAGTAGTTGGCTTTAGGTCAAGTGGGAGATTGTTAGAGTAGGTGACCGACAAGCCAACTTGTGGCTGTGGTCTTTATCTTATTTCATGTAATAAAACAATCGTTTTTCGTTCGTAATAATAAAATATTTCATTTGGCATTCTATATCTCTTATCCCATGCAAGCAGCATGGATATAGTCCTAACGAGTTACTCTATTACTGTGAGTTGATCTAGTAGAATCATGAGATAACTCAGCAATGTAATGTAACTGTTAAACCTTGTTCCGAGTCGATGGGTTACGCCAATAATGAGGATACCGGCCTTTCCCTTTTGAGACTAGCACTTAGTGTATGTGTACTGCGTCTCATCAGTCCTCGGTGTTGTGACATCGGCATACTTGAGTGGGTGCTCATACTAGATGAGTTCACTGAACTCCCTCGCCCTAGAAATCTATAAGTGGTTATCATTCATCGAGTAATAGGTTTCTAAGATATAGTTGTACACCATTAGTCCTTAAGACCCAGACATCACCGTGACTTCACTAGAGGACCGATTGCATCGTGACCTGTCCCTGAGTCCCACCGCGGACCGCTCCAAGGGCCAACGTTCGTGCAATCCGAAATCTAGTGTGAAGTTTGTGCTTTGTAGTAGGGGATTCGAGCGCTTGAGTAGTCATGGATGTCCTGTGTGTTCTGACGGTTTATAATCCAAGGAATCTCTGGCCAGAGTTGATAGTGGGGTGATTAGGGAAATGTGTTTCTCTAAGTCACACACGAACGGATTTATAATACCTAGAACGTTCGCACGGTCATTGAACTTTATAAGAGGTCTCGGTGAACCAATGCCTCTAGTTCAATCGGGACATATGTTGCGAAGGGATCGTACTGTACGCTAACTATATCATAAGGTTCTTGCAGGCACTTCACTTGTATCTAGGGAATCATGATGCGTAGTTGCTAGACGCCAATCTTGATTCGTTGGGCACCGATTTGATCGGGGATTAGGTAAAATGAGTTTTACTCTAATCGGGACTCTTGGGAGGAGTTCGTATAAGAACAATGTGTTGTTCGAATCACAAAGAGTTGTGAGCCCACGGCTAGCATACACCTGAACCATTGAGGGTCACACTTCTCGTGTAATATAGATCCTTGATAACAACAAGCATAGATTAATGTGTTAATGTTTGAACGATTGGATGTCGATATGATTGAATCCAAGATTCGTAATTGTGGATTGCGAATCGGAATAAACGTAGAGAAAGAGAGACATGCGGAATTTAGTGAACTTTCTAAATTGGGAAGTTTCCCGATTTAGCAAGTCCACTGAAGTGGAAGTTTCCAATTTTGGAAATTGGAAATTTCGAAGAGGCACTCGTATCGACGAGGACTTTGAGCTCGTCACAAATATAATTTTGTTATAATTTTGTGAACGATCGTTTATTAGAAACGAGGCCGACGAGGGAATGGGCTTAATACATCAGTGGGTCAAGCCCAATGACTTAAACCCACTAGGGTTGAAAACCCTAAGTATAAATAGACCTCAAACAAGAGTTTGAGATCAGATTTTTCTGCACCAAACCCTAGCCGCCCAAGCCCTAGCCGCTCATCCTTTCGGCCGTTGCTGCCCCGCCGCGCCACCGCCGATCACCGCCGGAAAACCGCCGGTTTTCTCCTCTCGTTTCCTTTGTTTACTTGTTGTTTATCTAACTCGTTTACATCTAGTGCTGTAGTTCGAGTGCGTCGAAAATACGAGGTGAAACCTAATTGGAGAGGAGCTGTTGCCCCGACGAATCCACGCACCGCCGCTGCACCGCCGCACGCGCCGCTACGCCGCCGCTGCTGCTGCCACTCACCGCCGTTCGTCGCTTGCTGGATCAGCTTGTTCCAGCCGTGAGTTACAGCCCCGAGGATTGGTAATTTGCAGCTTGTACGTGATTGGTTCTAGTTTTCGATTCGTCGAAATCTCACGCTACAAGAGGTAAATAAATCGAAACTTTCGTAAATTAATTCGAGCATGTTTGTATGAATTATAATTTATGATTATGAGTAATATGTGATTACGTGTTTCGATTTTATTGAATGATGAACAAGCATGTTTCGTAATTTTCGGTTTTACGTGTTTTTCAATTAAATCGATAATTACCATATGTATGGCGGAAGCGTTAAGGTACGTTGACTATGTGATTAGTTTATGCATGTAATCGAAACTAGTTCGATCTAAAATTTTTAAATTCCGCTGCGTATACATGCACGATCCCCAACATATGCCACGCTAACGATGCTATACCCTTGTTTCGCCTATTCCCCCACCAATACTTTCGAATGGTTGATTCAATTTCTTGCAGTAACCCAATTGGAAACAAAAAACAACTCATTATATAGGTGGGAATTGATTGTAAAACTGACTTAATCAAAACCTCATTTCCCGCCTTAGACAATTGCCTTTCCCCCCATCTCTTGATCTTACTCCAAATACGATCTCTTAAGTACGCGAAAATCTCCTTGCGGGTGTGGCCCATAGAGCATGACGTACCGAGATATCTCTCGTGGCGATCAACCACCTTGAACCCTAGAATATTGCTAATCACATCCTTCTTCACTTGCGGCGTAGTAGGACTGAAAACCATCGTTGATTTATCAAGATTGATTTCTTGTCCGGATGTTCGGGCATACTTCTCAAGGATAAATCTTAGAGAGCGGGCGTCCGATTCCGAGGCATCAAAACAGAATAACGTGTCAACTGAGAAGCATAAGTATGAAATGGAAGGAGACGTAGGTGAAATTTGGATCCCATGAAGTCCTCCATCAGTGACAACTTTCTTTTCTAGGGCTATAAGTGCTTCCTTACAACAGATAAAGAGGTAAGGAGACAACGGATCCCCTTGTCAAAGACCCCTTGTCGGCGTCAGTGAACCAAATTGAGAACCATTAAAGAGAAAAGCGTAAGAAACCGAAGATACACAAAACATGATTAGCTCAATAAATGAAGTGGGTAAACCGAAACGAGCAAGAATTTTCAGAACCGGGTATTCGAGATGCGTGACTTGTGCATTAGGAGCCTGAACTATCCATGGGTTGGTGGCACAAATTCAATCGAGGCGGCTTCTCACAGTGTCGGGTTGTTGCGATTGGTAGACCATGTGAAAGGCGTCCCCTTATAGCCCAAATCCAATAAGCCACGCGTCTCCAAGGTATTCCGAAAGGTCTCAATCTGGCTCGGGAGCTTCGGATTTCCGCCCACTTTCTCAGAATTACATAGCACCTCATTTGAAATCACCTCCGACAACCCAAGGTAACTCATTGAGATTTCGGAGACCGCAAAGAAGATCCCACGAACGTTGCCGCTAAGATTTTTCGGGAAAACCATAAAAACCTGTAAATCTCTATTTTCCGCTTCAATCTGTCGGAGTAACCTCAGCGTTTAAGTGATTTCGTGAAAAACTAATCAAATTAACCAGCCTATGTTTCCTCCATAATAAAGCAAGTCCTCCAGATTTGCCCACTTTCTCCACCGCTACGCCAAACATGTTCCATCTGGTTTTCAAACGTTCTATTGCTTGTCGTGTAGATCTCATTTCCGAGAGAAACACCAAATCGGGGTTATGAGTTCGGAGTATATCTCCGAGAGTATGAATTGTCAAAGGCGCCACGAGCCACTAACAATTTCAAAATAGACTACTCATTGGGTTCGGTGGGACTGCTCCACCGCAGTCTCTGTCGTTAAAGAATTATTCTCGTCAATAAGTTGTAAGTTCAGTCTCTTCTCGTTGCGTGGATCCTCACTTCAAGATGTCGATGCCCGTTTATTTTTCCTTTTATGGTCAGGAACTACCAATTTCTTGCGT
The DNA here is from genome assembly GCF_056151865.1 of Erythranthe guttata. Classification (NCBI taxonomy): domain Eukaryota; kingdom Viridiplantae; phylum Streptophyta; class Magnoliopsida; order Lamiales; family Phrymaceae; genus Erythranthe; species Erythranthe guttata. The sequence continues at coordinate 10,059,159 of NC_142535.1, read as the reverse complement.
GTATCTAGAGTTGTTCCTCCTTACACGATAGCTGGATTGCGTTATTAACAAGCTGCATATCCTTTATGGCGACTAACATAGTATTTTCCTTCCCCATTGGCGATATCCTTTATGGCGACTAACATAGTATTTTCCTTCCCCATTGGCGATGTCTGTTGATGCGGATTAGTATTAGTATGGCATGGGAAATCAAAGATATGTGGCCGTGTTTGTGAGACTTTTCTTGGGGTCCAAGTGAGACTCGTGCCACTAGGATTTCTTGCTTGGAGAAGAAGTTTGAATCGGTCTTCCTCGCGGGTAGTAGATGCACGGAGACAATTTCCAAATGGAAGACTATCCCCTGGATCAGTGAAGTTCTCTTCATAACGACACGGGCATCGTTCTTCGCTATGTCCCAGTAGGCCGCAAAGAAAACATAGGTCTGGGATTCTTTCATACGTAAAGCCCACCCAAGTGGTTTTCCCTTCTGGTATGTGTATGTTGAGTCCCCTCATGATGCTTTTTGTTACATAAACCATAACTTTCTTTAATCCTCACATATTGAGCGAATCGGAATTGGTTTTTATTGAGGATATCTAGCAAAACTCCAATTTTTTCTCCGATTTGCGTGATAACATCCTTGGTGAAGACGAACAACAATCTGCATTAGGTTTATCTCCATCGATGTGGGGTCGGTTGTTTCTTCTGGTTTAGAGAAGATGAGAGCATGCTTGTCCACAATCCATGGACATCAACCGGCAGCATGTTTCAGATCGAGTTGATGATTGAACTCAATTATAAATTTATTGTTTCCCAGAGTTTGGATCTCACAGCCCTTAATAAGTTGTAGAATCCGAGTCACATTAGATTTAATGGTGTGCGTTGATATCTCCTTGGTGGCCACAATTCGTCCGATAAGTCTGAGATCGAAGATATTTTGATCCCTTCTTCTTCATCCTCTGTCAGACTGAAACTTGCCGCTAGGGTTTCCGTAAGTTTTTCCTTAGCAGATCGTGAGAGGAGATAGATGTGGTGAGTAATGACGACCTGGAGTTTGTAGCGCCGACTGTCAAACAAAGGACAACAAAAGCGAAATGAGCAGGAGTGAGTTAGGGTTATAGGGAAAAAAAGAAAAGGTGAGGACAAATTTAAAGGAAAACCACCAATAATCAATCCCTAGAACCGCTAAAATTAATGACAAGATCAAATAAAATAATGTAGAGATGCGATAGAATCGTTCGGTGCCGAAAATCCAGAAAAGATTCAGAATCGACGACCAGGAAGAATCAAGATCTTTGATGTATAGAGCGCCTCTCATAACGAGAGAAAAAGCCTCTCATACAGAGAAAATTTTCAAAATATCACCCTAGTTTATTTAAGTACGCCATTATTCAGACAAGATCCATAGCATCAAAAATATTCGTTATGCACCCCAACAACGTTTAATTAGACACTCTTGCCGAAAATCATGGCTTCGCCACAGGCCCTAGGGGTGCGAAAAACTGAACCGAAAAAACCGAGCCGTTTAAACCATACCGAATAGCAAACCGTATGTATGGTTTTTTATTTGTGAAATATCGAATTTTTCGGTGCGGTATAGTGGAAAGGGTAAATGACCGAACCGAAAAACCGAATCGAAACTATAAAATGACTTCATTTTAGTAACTAAAACTTTACTTGAGTTCATGGTTTTAATAATGTGGTTGACGAAAATAGGAAAAAAAATGAAGCATAATACATCATCTAAATTATATTAAATCATTTTGCTGCAGGTGATGGGATCAGATGGGATTAGAAATCCCTTTCCAAATTACACAGTTATGATAGACTAAAAAAACAGGGATCTCATCTTTGGTATATCAGAATGAACCCTCAGTAGGACCCTTTTAAAGTTTTTCATATAATAGTATTCATCTTCTCAATACAATAGATAAAATCTTGTTCCACAATTGTATAAGATCGTCTTTTTTTTCCTCTCTTGTCATGTTCTTCATAAAAAGCAAAAAAAAAAAAAATAATAAATAAATAAATAAAATAAAATTGCTGGTATATATTATTAGGAAAGGCATTTGAGGGCTCAACTGTAATAGATTGATCATTGATCTAACAAGACAAATTACAAATTCACCAGACTATAATAGAAAAGCCATGTAATTTTATTCTACTAAATCAAGTTGATTCCAAAACTTATAAAATACCTTTACTCAAATAGATAAAACAAATGAGCAAAACTAGCAATCTCATGCTCCGTCGACTACTATTCTGTTTTGAATTTAATCAACAGATTTCTCAAGTTTTCTATCAAGTGGTCAGGCTTGCTTGGGGTCCTAATTACGCCTGAATACGTAGTAGCTAGAACACACACTGTAGTAATACTCAAAGCAACCAAAGATCGAGGCCTCAAACCTGAAAAAAAAAAAAAAGACAATTTTTTCCAAGCCAAGGAACAAAAAACAAGCAACCATGGGCATACTGAATCAATGTAAATTGTATTTCGTTTTCAGGTGATCTAGTTGGGTGTATACGATGTGGGAGAAAGGAAAGAGCAAGGCCAATTGTGCGATCAATTTATTGCTATGAATGAGTCGAGGAGTGATGGGAAGGTAAAATTGTAATTTTTATTAATTAATATCATTATATCATTTTGTGCATTCCATCAAAATATAGTAACTTATTTGCTATTATTACGAGCCCAAATCTAAAAAATGTCGCGAACCACGAAAGTCAATTGCAACTGAAAACCATTGGGGTCGAACTAGTAACACCGGTTGGTCTCATAAACATGTAAGTGATCTTGTATATGTGCGATTGTATATATTATGAGAGTTATTTTAAGGGTGTAATTACTTTTATATCAGGTTCAGAAATTTGGCAAAATTTCTACAGTGGCAACTAAATTCAGAAAAGGCTACATGAGCATCGATTCATTGAAGGAATCGAAGCCTCTCATGGTTCATATTACTACAGTTTATGTCGAGGACATGAATTTGATTGCGACTCCTGAAGAAGGCAAGTAAACAACTCTTTAAATTTGAGTTCAAGATCGAAGATATAAAGGAGACTAATTTGTTGTCTCTACTGACTTAAAATTTATCATGTCGATTAGATTTTTGTCCGTTAATCAAATTACATCCAGAAGATGTGACGGATAAAGAAAAATCATCGAGTAACACCTAAGGAAGTTCGACAATCGAATAGATCGAATGATTACTTCCTTCATGTGGAGGAGGACGATGAAGTGTTAGCAACTGAAGTGTCATATCTAAATGCAATACGTGTATTATTATACTTAACTCTATATACTCGATATAATTTAACACTTTTGGGTAAATTTGTTAGGTAAAGTTAGCTCAGCTCACAGACACGCTGTATAAATCACTCAGAGATGCAAAACTTGTGGTTTATACTGACATTAACTAGAAGTCATATCCACACAAAACTCGTTCAAAAATCTATGGTCTATTATTGAGAAAATAGTTATGCCTTGGATGGCTGTGAAATGTACCTAGTTGTCACTAGTTCGAATCATGCATAATTTTTGATGCACAAGACAGTGCGTGATGCACATGGGCTGAAGCCATGATTGGGCATATTCGAGATTCATGTGAATTGACTAACACATAAGATCCTACGAGATTGTATTCGACTGTAACGCAGATGCATTGAGAAAATGAAGACGGGCTTCACTAAATGTGACAACAAAGAACATAGTTATGAGGTTTTCTTCAATCAACAACAATAAGAGCGCAAACAATAATGATCCGGCAGATCATGAGTTATGATACCTTTGCTGATTTATTTACTAAGAGGGTGTTTGGCTAAACTTATTTTAAACCGCTGATAAGCTCTTACGTCTGATAAGATGTTTTAAGAGCTGATAAGCTGTTACATCTTAGTTTTAGGATTAATTTTGAGAGTGTTTGGATAATGAGTTTATTTCCTATTTTTACTCATTATAAGATATTAAATAAAAAGTGGGGGTAGAGATACTTTTTTTAAAAAGATCTTATTTGCTCTCCAACAACTTATTTAAAAAAAAAATTAAGATCTTTTTTTAAAAATTTACCAAACACTTTGGAAAAGCTCATAAGCTCTTAAACATCTTATAAGTTTCTTTTAGCATCTTATAAGCTTAGCCAAACACCCTTGCTTATATTAAACAACTGATAAGCTCTTACGTCTAATAAGATGTTATTAGAGTTGATAAGTTGTTACATCTTATTTTTCGGATTAATTTTTAGAGTGTTTGGATAATGAGCTTGTTTCCTATTTTTACTCATTATAAGATCTTAAATAAAAAGGTGGGGTAGAGTTACTTATTTAAAAAGATCTTATTTGCTCTCCAGCAGCTTATTTTAAAAAAAAATAAGATTTTTTTTTTTAATTTACCAAACACTTTGGAAGAGCTTATAAGCTCTAAAATATCTTATAAGCTATTTTTAACATCTTATAAGCTTAGTCAAACACCCTCTAAGTCTTCGCCTAAAAGTTACGTTGGAGAAGCATGTTAAGGCTATTCGTAGATTACACGAGTTCGCTCTCTTGTAGACATCAGGGGAGGAATCCTGTAGGTACTCAATATCAAGAAGATACCCAAGCAGGGGCGGAACCATGATCAAAATATAGGGGGGTAACTAAAATTTCGGGGTTCGGGGCAGTGCCCTGAAAAAAAAATTAGGTTCACAAGACAAAGCAAAAATAAGTTTATATTGATAATTTTTTAATTAAAATAGCATATATTATAGTTTTATCATATTTTAAGCATGACAAAAAAAATCTTAATGTATTGCACTTAAATATTTTGGAGATTAATGGCATCGTCTCATATTATTTTTAAGAGGCACCGATAAAAAAATTCCAAAATAAGTAAATATTCATAAATATTATATAAAATAATACAAATTTTAACCATTTTATTAAATATTTTTATATTAAATATGATGTATACAAGTATAATTTATATAAGATTGTGGAGAAGAAACAAAAAAATTAAGGGTTAAACACATATTTACAAACACTTTAGGGGGGCCAAAAGTAATATTCAAAAAATAAAATGCCAAAATACCTAAAAAAAACTTTTTTTTAATCTTGGGGGGCAACAACCCCCCCACCCCCCCCCCCCCCCCACCCCCACCCCCAAGTTCCGCCCTTGTACCCGAGTGCTATGTTCTACTTTTTTTCCTTCGTGCGAGATTTATTTTTCCCACGGGGTTTTCGTTACTCGCCAAGGTTTTAACAAGACGACATATGTTGATTAAAAAGATTGTGTCTTGCACTTTTTTTCCTAACCAATGTTGTTTTTTCCCACTGGGATTTATTACTCGAAAGGTTTTAACGAGCAACCGAAAAACACAATAGTGGTTTGATAGGAATCCCTAACGGGGAGTGTTGTAAATACTATATATTATGTGTATTCCTATTCTTAACCACTTAGAGGCAATTTAACTTCCCACTTATTTCATAACTGGCCATCATTATCTCCACTACACTCTAAAGTACCATGATGTAGTTAGTGGTATAACTCCATGTGTAATTCCCATGTAACCTTCCTTTGTAATTTCTCGGTGATTACCACCTATAAAAATGAGAAAAAATCCCTCCCTCTTTGAATCCCACAATTTTCTACCTACGGATTGTTATTTTTTGTCATCCCTCTTTATATTGTTGTTCACATCATTGTATATTGCATTATTCCGCAATAGTCAAACCAAAAAGCTAGTTTAAATAGGTCGTCTTACAACATAATCTTATACTTAAGCTAATTCAAACCATAAAATAACTCTAAAATAATAAAATATAATATATCCTAAAATAAAAACGTGCATAACTAAATTAAATAACTTAAATTTTCAAGTCAACTTCCCGGTCAACCTTCTAAACTCGCGTAGACATTTGGATGTGCACGTGCATCAACTTGAAGCTTGATTCTGACATTGTTCCACTCTGAATCTCTTTTCGCCCAAAACATGAAAGTTGTAGTAGATCTTTCAGTTGGCTTTGCTATGGAGTCTGAATCACCTTCATTGGACGTCAGATGAAGGAGTTATATTCCGAATGGTAAAATCTGACAGAATCACATGAGACTTTCGAGATGCATGAAATCGACTTGTTCAACAAATTCTCTCTTACTATTCTTCCAATTCCAAACCATGGGCTCTTCAATCAACTCCCTTGTGCTTATTCTAATCATTTGAAATACGAACAACTCCAATAAACTCGCACGCTTTCTCTTCTTCCAATTTTTCATGTTGGAACTTGTCAGGATCGTATCACCCCAGCCCCTTCTTAGTACCGCCAGTGGGTGTGGCCATTGGTTTGATAATTATTAAACAATCTTATATAGATTACACAACTATGGAACTTGCATATATAGTTGCATGTGAAGCTGCTAAGTAGGTTGTATGGCTTAAGAATTTCTTACTCAATTCGGGAGTTTGTTCCAACCATTCGACCGACTATAACATTTTCTTGTTACACTTATGGAGTGGTGGCGAATTCGAAGGAACCCATAACTCATAAGAAGGACAAATACACCGAGCGCAAATATCATCCTATTCGAGAGATCGTTACTCCATGTGATTTGGTGGTCAGAAAGATTGCAATCGGAGAATAACCTGACGAATCATTTCACGAAGCGGGAGATTCGTATATAATAGCTATACAGTTTTCCATCAGTATAAAATAATTATCTACATACAATAGTTATGAATCGAGGATAATAAATTGTAGGGTCAGTCAATTTCGACAATCCATCCTTTATCATCCTCAACAACGCCCGTTTGGATATCAACAAGTCTTGAATAAAGTTTCTCCGACACAAGTGGAGTGCTCGTCTTATATGCAACCCTGTAGGAACAAATTGCGCATTTTCAGTACGTCCGGATTGGTTACCGGTTACCACTAATCAAGAAGGATATCCGAACAAGAAAACAAAGGCTTGCTTAATTACCTGTTACCCTTGTAAGTAATACTTCCGACAGGTGCAACACCAACTGCAGTTCCAGTACAGAATACTTCATCGGCATCCATCACGTCTTCGATTGTAATCGAACGCTCCTCAACCTGAAAATTCCTAAAACCTTGAATTTTTTAAATTCAAAATTAAGATTTATATAGAGCAAACGAAAAATAACGAAATATCGTGAAAGCCAACCAATTACCCGGTAACCGAGATTGGTTGCAATATCCATGATGCTTTTACGTGTGATTCCTTCGAGAATAGAACCATTAATTTCTGGAGTGGAAAGAACATTGCCCTGAACATAGAGAAAATCATTCACCAGCTGTCACTAGTGTAAATCGTATAATTTAACACGCATTGGGTAAAAGAAAGTAAAGTGTAATTAGTACCTTGAGCATGAAGACGTTACAAGACGACACCTCTTCGATGTTTTTTTTATTGACTGAATCTAGGTACAAAACATCGGAGAACCCTCTGTCCCTTGCTCTACTTATGGCTTTCAAAACCTACATAACAAGAGGATATAACATTTATCAAACATATACCGAAACCAGTGTATGCGCAGTAAATCGTTTACTTCTTTAATTCCATTAACTACTTGTGCATAATTATGTAGTTCGTCAAATACGAGCAACAAAATTGACATTTTAGAGGAACAGCTGAAGTTGAACAGACAGAGTACGAAGTTATAAGCCTGAATTAAAATGCTACTTCTTCTATAAGGCACTTTTCGACTGGTGTTTTTAGTAATGTTGTTGTTTATGTTCATTTAGAACTCTCATCAAACACATGGCGGGTGAGATACCTACCGGTGCGTAGTTTGTTATGCTCTTGACACCTCCAGCACCACCGCGAGTGGCACGATGAAATTCATCTTCAACATACAAATTAAGTGGGGCCGTACCTTCCTGCAACAATAAAAATTAATAAAACGGAAATATCTACATGTTTATTTTATGTTCCTATTTACAAACCTTAAAATAGTTTCCAACAGGGGAAGCATAGACTAAAAATGTGTACTCAGAAGCTGGCGCCAAACCCAAAACAGGGCCACTTCCAAATAGCAGAGGCCTGATGTACAATGACCCTTTTCCCGGAGGAGGAATCTGCTCTAACACACCCAAATAAAAAAAGAGGGAAAAGTAGAGAGAGAGAGAGAGTAGTGAGAGAAAGAGAGGAATGAATATAATATAATGAATTACCCAGCGTTTGTTGGCAAGAGCAGTCTGTTTAACAGCATGGACAAACTGGGAAACAGAAGGAGAAGGCATGCACATTCTCTTTGCGCCGATTTGCATCCGAATTGCGTTTTCTTGTGGACGAAATAGAAACACACCTCCACCTTCTCTTCTATATGCCTTTGTCCCTTCAAATAGTCCCTGCTTTCAAACATTTTTAATTAATATGTTTTTATAGAAACAGCAGAGAGGAATATTATGTATACTAAATTACTAACGAACCTGGCCATAGTTCAAGACACCTGCACAAGGGCTCAACTGTATGTTCCCATAACGGCTAAGATCGCCTGCCTTAAAATCCTCATCTTTGCCTTTGCCGCCACACTTGATAGTATACATATAATCCGTTTCCATCAAACCAAACCCTAGATTGTTCCAGTCTATAGATGATTCACACGCCTCTTGCACAAACGACGCCGCATGAGTTGCAATATAGCAACCTCCAATCTAATATATATTTATAAACATGACAGTTTTTTCATTACTCGGGACCAAATATATTCTACAATTAATTAATTAATAATGATCACTGCCCCTGTTTTCTTCCTCTGTTTAGAACACTAATAAAATACATCAACAATTCTTCACTCTTACATTCCAGCCTATTTTCAATCGTTTAAAACATAACTTTTTTGAAGTGAGGAAACACAGTAGAGAAATCAATAGAAAAAAGGGAAATTATGGGCCGACTAACCTTTGATGATATATAAGGAAGTGGGATTAAACGGGTGCTCACTCTCCTTTGAATCATTCTTCTTTCTTCTTCTTCTTCTTCTAATTACAATAACAACTGAGTGAGTTTTAACATTTTAAGTGTTTCAAAGAAAATTAAGTTTTATACACTTGTTCCCGTTTTAGTGTTTTGGAAATAAATGCCAATTTAAGAAGAGTTGAAGGCTGCAAATTGGTGGATAGATAGACATGCACACAAGGCGTGACTTATTTGATTTCTACACTTTTCACTACTCGCAACTTCTTTTAGAGTGCGTTTGGATGGAAGAATTTGGGGAGGGATTTGATATGGGGAAGGGAATTGAAATGACTCCAATTTTGGAGTCATTTGAAATCGACCTCAATTGCTCAAAACATAACTAAAAATGAGGGGTGTGGATTTGAAATCCCTTCCCAAAATCCTTCCATCCAAATGCACCCTTAATGTTTCTTCATAATAAACTCACATGAGTGTGTGTGCAATTATGTTCAGATCTACAATTAACAATTACCCCATATAAATAATTCGTGTATCATAGAATTCCGGCTAATAGTCAGCGGGTGTGAATAATCTTATGTTGCATAGAATTTCCCCGCCTTAGATTGTCATTTTCTAAAATTGGTTTCGTTTTACATATATTTATTTTGGGTGTTTCTACCATGAGATCGTGTGTTCTAAACTTATATGAGATACTCCTTTAAATTGCGACACGTGTCCCAGCAAAAAAACCTATTTTTTCCTCATTTATGGATTGTCGCAAATACCCATTGTACAATAATTATTTTAAAAAAATCGGCAATTATAAATTATTAATGAAATGTCAATTTTACCCTCTTTATTTTAATGCAATTTTAAATCTATATTTATTGTTGAATTAAAATTTATAAAATCAATTATATCATTATTCATAAAAATCATTAAAACCACCCATGAATTTGAACCTATGACCATCTGAAAACATACAAGAATACTTACCATTAAGATACAACACATAATTGACAATAAACTAACAATACGGATATATATCACAAAGCTACAATTTATAATGGTTATTAAACTTATATAAATAATGTTAAATACATTATTAATTTTCATATAATTATTATTATATATTAATAATATCCCATACTAACAAATCTTTATATGATATATTTTAAAAATCTAAGAAAATGCTGATCAACTCGTGTAATTTAAAAATGAATTTCGAAAGAATTTGAAGTTTGAATTGAATCGTAAATTTAAGATTTAATTAAATCGTAATATTTGAATCAATTAAACTCATGTGTTTTCAATTCAAAAACAATATTCAAAGATTAGATCGATTAAGCTCAACTCATTTCAATTCGTAGACAATATTCAAATATTTGAATCGGTTAAACTCAATAATTTACAATAGCGTATTAATCAAACTATGTATAGTTAAAGTTTAGTATCTTTTTTTATTGAATTTTATCATAAAAAATAATAAAATTTAATTCGTAAAAATCGTAAGATTTAATCGGTTCATGGTTAGATTAAGTCTTACGATTTACGTTTTGATGCTTACGATTTTACGAATTAAATTATTATTTTTTTGTTAAAATTGAATTAAAAGGATAGTAGACTTTAATTATAAATAGTTAACTCGATTAATACGTTCGTGTCAGTGGTTGAACTTAATCGATTCAAATTTTTGAATAATATTTACAAATTAAAAGGATTTGCGCTTAATTGATTCAAATCATACGCTTTAATTAATCTTATGATTTGATTCTTACTTAATTTAGGAATTATTTTTTTATGATAAAATTGAATTAAAAATGTATTTCACTTTAATTAATAATAGTTAATTTGATTAAGACGTTCTTGTCAATAGTTGAGCGCGCTAATTAATCGATTCAAATATTTGAATAATGTTTGAAAATTGAAAGGACTTGAGCTTAATTGGTTCAAATATTACGCTTTAATAAAATATTACGATTTACGATTAGGTTCTTACATGTGTTAGGAATTAAATTTATTACTTTTTATGACAAAATCGAATTAAAAAGATATTAGACATTACTTATAGATAGTTAAATCAATTATGTAACACGTTATGTCAATAGTAGTTAAGCAACCGATTCAAATATTTGAATAATGTTTACTAATTGAAAGGATTTGAACTTAATCGATTCAAATCTTACTATTTGAATAAATTAAATATTAAAAGAAAATTCCCAATATAGTATTTGTAGTATATAATTTTATTTTAAAGTAAGAAAACTATTAATTGGAATGAGTTATAATTTTTTCTTCTTCTAAATAAACATATTTTTTCATTTTTTATTTGGATTTGTCACACTATCGATTTAATAACATAAGTGAGTTTGAATTAAGTTATGCATTTTTTTATATTTATCTGAGCATTCTTTTCATTTTTAAATGGTGAAGTTTATTAATAATTCTAATATTATATAATTAATGATAGATGTTTGGCGTATTGAACTGCAATTCTTTATATTTTTCAAACTTTATTATATTAAATTTGTTAATAATTTATGTAATATCATTCAATAATAATGAATGTTGCAATTAATATTTTAAGTAACAATATTTATACAATTATGGTTAAATATATCATAATGAGTTAATGTGCTTGGATGGTTAGGAGTGATGAATGTATTAAGATGTCACTAGTTCTATCCTTAATGAATGCATTTTTTCGATTATTTATCAAATAAAATTCGGTCACAATAAATTTAAATTAATTATTTAATTAAAATATAGTAGGGGGTAAATTAGACAATTCAATGTTAATCAATTTTATATTAATTTATAATAAACAAAATAATCGAAGGATAATTTGGTAAAGTACTTCATTTTTTAGAACATAGGCCATGTTATTTTCCTAGGGTCCAGATTTAATCTTAGAAATTTAATGGTGATTAATACATATCTCATATAAATTTAGAACACACGTGGTCTCACCCTAGAAAGACTCATTTATTTTTATTTACTTAAAATTAAGAGTTAAAAATAATTATTATAAATTTCAATAAGAAAATTCTTTTTTTATTATTATTTTTTGACCTAAATTTCCAAAAAAGATGGGGCACATGTTCTTGCCTAACTTGTCAAGTGCAAGAGTCCGTTAATGCCTAATTAACTATAAATTACAATCAAGCATTGAAATTGGTAATGTCCAAGTAACATAAGTTTGTAAATTGATCAAAGCCTATAACGAATTATATTTTAAACATTCTTGAGAAATATGAATCAAGCTCTAGGCTGCAAAATGAGCTGAAAAAATAATTAATTAACATTACAAAAAATAGCATGTATAGTTAGGAGTATTCACTAGATCGGTAAATCGACCGAACTGTACCAAATCGAAAATTCGGTATGTACCTAATATCGAACCGAAAATGGGGAAGATACTACATGACTCTCTAATTTATGGTTTTGTTTAGTTTTCTGTCCATGTAGCAATAAATTTAAGAATACTATACCACATATTTTTTTCATGTACTTCAAAATTATTTTGCGAAAAATAAGGTGACAAGGAAATTAATACTTGTTCATATTTTAAGAAGACACGGAAAGTGACGTTACAAAAGAAGTGTTTCAGAATAAAATTTTGAAAAATAAAATAATGTTATGTTTATCTTTTAGTTAATACAGTAGCCTCACTGTATAAAAAAAAATCTTTTGAGTGACAACACTTATTTTTCACATAGTTAGGCAAATGTCACTATGCTTGTCACTAATGGGGTGTCGCTAGTGCTCTATGATGACAATAAATAAAGATTAAGTGACAACAAAAAGAGTTATTAGTGACAACATTTACATTTGTCACAATTGGAGTGGTGCTAATACAACTTTTTATTAAGTGCCTCAGCAGTGAAATCATGGTTGAGTGTGTGGAGAATTTTTTGAATTCAAGAGATGAATAATTTATTCGAATCATTTTTTTAATGGCAAGAGTCATTTCACTTAAATAAATAATGCCGCTACTTTTGTTTGACATACCTCAATTCATGATTTTGAACTCTTAAGTGATGAGTATTCCGGAAATATGGAGCTAAGACAAATATTAAAAAGCAGAAAATGTAAGCAATGCGGAAAGTATTTAGGGGCTCATTTCCATTTTAATCCGGGAAAATTGTTTTGTCACAAGAATTTAATAATGAAATTAATACTTACTTGTATTATAAGAAGAGATCCAAAATATGTTTTCAATCCATGTTTAAAGTTGTTGGAAAAAAGTGTTTTAGGATAGAATATTAAAAAAATAAAATGATGCTTGTTTGTTTTTTTAGTGAATACTAGCATTTTTTCCCCGTGCAATGCAAGGGATATTATTTCAAAAGTGAAAAAAATAATCAGTTTAATATATAATAAGAAAATATAGTATACTAACATAGTAAAATTTAATAATGTATTATTATCCATATTTTATATAACATTAGTTTTTTTAAATCTGACATATTAAGATTTATAATCCAAATATAGATTAAGATTTAACGAACCTAATATCTATCTTTATCTCTTAAAATTTGAGATATATTGATGAAATAGGAGATTGATAATTGTTGAAAGTTATAGTTAAAAAATTAGTAGACAAATTAAAAATATTAAAAATAAATAATTACAAAAGTACCATTAGAAAGGATTCTTAAGGAATTAGTTTCAATTTTGATAATTGTTAAAAATTATATTTAGAAATTAGTAGAGGAAAAAATATTTAATTACAGAAATACCATTATAGTTTTTTAGGGTTGCCCAGCATTTCTTTCTTTTATATATAAGATATCTTTTTATCGTAGCATTCAAATCACGTTTGATGGACAAGAAATTTTTTTGATTTATTTTTAGGAGAAATATGGAAAACGTTTAAAATAGACCAAGAAACATGTGTAAGACCAAGAAACTAGAATAGCCAAAATTACACGGAACCAGGGCACAGTTGTAAGAAAAAGACAAAATAAAGCATGAAGATATTTATGCTGATGTGGACAATATTGTACATAAGTGTTCTTATTATCCTTCTTTTTGAAGGGATATGATTTGGTTGCTTGTACACATCCACACCTTTACATCAATCTATCCACATCATCAGGCTATAGTTAGCTGGTCTTGCAAGCAAAAGCGACAAGTGCACGGTTCTTAATTAAAAATTTGGACCCGTGTTAATATATTTTTCTACATTTGTGTTATTGAAAAGTTTAATTAATTACTTAATTTTCATCGTTGATTCTAACTATCACAGTCTCTTGCAACATCATTTATCGTATTTTAATATTTATATTTATGGATTTCTTTGAAGAAACTTCCATTACTTTTTTTAATGGACAAATGCCCAAAATATTTTGCTTTATTTGAGAAAAGCTGACATCCATTTTCACGCAATATGTTTTTCAACTTTTCCCTCGCCCACCACATCATCATTGCGTCACGAGCTAGTCATCAACATTTTTTTTTCGTGTTTTTTTCTTTTCTGTATCAGTTTTATTAATCGACTATGAAACATAAACGATTAAGGTAAATTGATTATGAAGCATAGTCGATTAAGGAAATTCTTTAAAAAAAATTTCTTCTATATCTGGTATATTAATCGACTATGATGAAGCATAGTCGATTAATAATCTGCTACTAAAAATAAGAAATCACAACTGCAAAAAAAAATGCAAAATCAACTATATTTTACGAAAATAAAAATATACAAACATTATAATTGATTTATACAATTGGAATCAATAAACAAAAATTCCAAAATAAAAAATAAAAAATTGGAGTCGATCAACCTTAATCGACTACCAGAGCATAGTCGATTAGCTTAATCGACTATTCAACATGTACATAGTCGATTAACATATCAGTCTGCGCGAATTTCTCTACACGCGCCGTCATCTGCCTGATCCAACAAAAAACCTTAAATCTGCCTCCCCATCGTCGCCGCACCATACTATTCAACCAATTCTTAATAAGAATAAAATTAATAAAACAAATAATTCACACAAAAAAACACAAATTAGCATTTCACTGCCCACAAAAAAAAAGGAACGATTCAAAGGTATTTGTCAACCACTGTTGGTGTCACTGCATACACAATTTACGAGCACATGACAAAACCAACACTAAAAAAATAATAAAAGTAAAAAAAACAAAAAAATAAGAAATACAAATACCTTCATCAACAATTTCTGTTGATTCTCCTCCGACGAGTGTTTCCTCTTCTTTTTCAACAGCATATTCCTCTTCTTCTTCCTCCACACGCCGACGGGGTGGAACAAGCTGTTGAGAAAGAAGATTGCTTCTCCTCCACACGCCGATGACGAGTGCTTCCTCTTCTTTCTATCTCCATCTTCCGGCGGCAACGGCGGGGAGAATATTGCCGGAGAAAACAGGAAAAAAAAAAAAAACAACAACAAACAGAGAAGAGAGAAGAGAGAAAAGCTAGAAACGAGAAAGCGGATTGAAAAATTAAAAATAAGATTAAGGTTTTGAAAGAGTATAATAAACAATTAAGGATAGTTTTGAAATTATAAAATCACTTGGGTGGAATATTAGCTAAGGGGTTTTTCTCTAATTATTTTTTGGAGGAGTGTTTCCTTAACTATATTTCCTAAATGTCGATTTTCTCTAATTTTCCATATATATATATATATATATATATATATATAATATTAATAATAACTAATATACTTTGATAATAGTAATAACTAATAATAACTCCTCCTCAGATAATTCAGTTCAATTGAATTTATATTAAAAAAAATACGCAATTAATTAAAGATGACATTTAAATTTGACAAAAGAAAAACACAATAATGTACTTTAGCTAGATAAAATCTAAAGTGTAATTAGATAATATTAATTTATAATCAATTTCCTCAAAAAAATAAAGTTATAATTAGTGAGTTATTTTGTTGTATATTAGTCAGTAGCTTATTGTATTTTAAAAGTAATACGTAATAGTGTAATTTAATTTTAGTACCATTTAATTAACAATAATGGTACTTGATGATACACTTCTTAATTAATCTTCAACATCAATCCGATCATTGTTTTTCTTTCTTTCCATCTGCCTGTTTTTGTATATAAGAAAATAAAAAAAATTATTATAATAGGTTTAAGATGACAAACGACATTTTATATGTTGAACGCAAATAATAACATAATAACACAAGAAATATATTTTATGCTTGTGATAATACCAGAAATGTTCGTGACAAACAATCAGTTGTTGTGCTAATAAACATGTGGATAAAAACGAATTTTATAAACTACCCAAAAATATTATAATGTATGATAAACACTATATAGACAAGTGATATAGTTCATCACCTATTATGCAGTAACTTCTTTGTTTTTTTTCCATTGATATCCCCACCTACATAAAAAGCAAAAAAAAATTAGACATACAATAAGTATTCAGCAATGTAATCACAGTGCTAAAAAATTGAAACATAAACAATTAGAAGAAGTCCATCCCTATGTAGAGGAAGAGGAAAGAAAAACACATCAATTTTTTTCCCACTATTTGAAAAATGTAGTGGAAAAAAGAAAGAAAAAGTAAAAATAAAAACCAGAAATTTTGATAATTTGTCTCTCTCTCTCTCTCTTCTTTATCTTTCTTGTGGGAACTAAAAGATGAGTGTTCCCGAATTTTATTGCATTTTCAGTTAATAATTGTGAGTGATTAAGAATTCTGGTGTGATTATCAATTGTGGTAAATGGGTGGACCATTCACCTATTCAACTTCTATTTTTTCACCTTCAATGCTTTTTATTTGCCTTTGTTTATAATTACTACATACTATACAGTACATGCATTTATAGTTGTTAATATTATATATAAAATTTATGTCATTAGTTAAATGTGACCGGGGCAAGAACTGAACAGACATCCTAGATCATTTTATTTACCAAAATGTTTTACAAATAAATATATCATGGTAAATTAAATGAACCCGTAATCAATATATATTATTGAATCATTGTATATTAAATTAACTAATTACATGAAAATAACATTACTACATTACTTGAAAAATTGTCTCAATGTGGTTATCGCTGTTAGTTTTCAGATCTTTGATCTTAACACCGTTTGATCTATGTCTGAAAATTACAAAAAAAACCACCACTCCTAGTTTAAATAATTATTAAAAAAAAAAAAAATTGTGGCAGACGTCGTGAACTACGTTTTCTCGTTGTCTTGATTTTTTTTTATTATTATTATTATTTTTTTTTGTTTTTTTTATATGTTAAATAATTATTTAATTGGGAGGGGTGGCGGTCTTCTAATTTCAGAGCTTAGATCAAAAAGGTCAAATGTCTGACAACTAACAGCGAGGACCACCTTGAGACAATTTTTCAAGTATAGGGGGGGCAAATTGATGTAATCGAGAATAGAAGTGGGCTAAAGTGATACCGAGCCAAAGTACAAGAGGGAATTGAATTTATCCTAAAATTTATATCACTAACCAATAGAGGTAGTCAAGCCACCGAAAGTGAAGTCTCGGAGCAACTAAAACATGACAATCCAATATAACCCCTCTAATGCAAAACTACCAATAGGAATATAAAGCTCATTTAACAGATTATTTGCTATTTATCCACTCACAATTCATAATATTAACAAAGATTAATAACATGGCAGTTCAACTTCCTATTTTCATAAACAAAATGTGGAATGCCAAAAGCCACGTAAAACCAAAATTAAATTATGGTTTCCAGAAAATGTATAGCTTAGTCATGTTGGATAAAGACTAACAACTTTGAGGAGATTGGATCACTGCACTGGCTAAACTCAAGTCATGCAACATCACCTTTGGATTAAGCAAATAAAGTAGCAGGATCAATAGATTTCTTATTTTTGTTATGAGTTCCAGATAATGCACATACGTGAATTTGAGATGATAAGAAGAAGCCAGTTGAAATAGAAAGATCCTTATAAACTTCACGCATAACATTCTTACTACAAACTATATCACAATGAATCTTACCTGCCAATACATAAATAAAGAATTGAACGGAAAAATAAAATGTAATTGGAAGTAAATTTAGTAGATAAAAGTTAAACCAATAATCCAAATGCATAAACCATTGATTTTATGAAACTGACACGTGTTTTGAATTACCTGAGTAGAAATAATTTTAAATCAATAATCCCCATGTAAATCAATAATCTCCATGCATATCACTCATACATGTTTCATTCGGTCAATTAATTCAAATGAATAAAAAAAAATTAACTTAGTACATAGAAGTGGAAAAAATATGCAAAATAACTTGATATAGAGGATTTATTCCTTCATTAATCTAGAAAACTTTATTAATTTCTCTAAATTTAGGGTTCAAACTATTACACATAGATCTGAAAACAAAAAAGCAAAGAAAATGAAGAAGACGAAAAACAAATAGAGAAGAGAAAGAAAAGATGAAAGAGAACTTGAAAATGTAAGTTACGATCATTTTCTTTTCTTTCTTTAGTGTAACGGATGCAAAATTGAAATTCGTTTTGAATTATCGAGATCATTGAGTTTCTTTGAATTTATTGTATACCTAACATTTAATAGATACATGAGTTCATCTTTTCCGGTGCCTTTATACATTGAACTCTACAAAATATCAATTATTTTCATAAACATACATTAAAAAACTAATTATAAATTAATATTAATTATTTTAATTTGATAGGAGCATTTTGGCCATCACAAAAAAGGGAAGAAACATCCCCTAACATTCCCACTTTATATATATATATATATATATATATATATATATATATATATATATATATATATATATATATATATATATATTAATGTTCTATTAGTCTCTCAGATGGATTAATTAATAATTAACATTGAATTCTTTATTTAAAATTTTAACTATTATTTTATTTTATTATATAAGTTCACAAAAACTAGGTTAATTAAAATTTGAAATACTCTAGATGTTATATTTCCACTCATAATAAGAAAGTTGCTTTGAGCTAGTAACTTTTTTTTTTTTTTTTTTTTTTTTTTTATCATTGAATTAGTTTTATTGTATGAATAAAATAATAGGGACCTCATTAAAAATCTTGTTCGCCAAGACAAGAAAAATAGTGTCCCTTACAAAGCCTATGCAATAAAATAGGGGAAATTAGCTGGAGGTTCTTAAAAAAATATTCTCTATAGCTATAATAGCTATAAGGATAGGTGGATTTCGCCATTTTGCTAAAGGTCCTTTTGTGTTCTCCATCTGCATCTGCCGCTGGGTCTGGGATCTCTTTAACTGAATTTGGCGAACAGTAACGGTGACGCGGTGATTTGCACAACTTAGTTATTTTAATAAGCCATATCTTAACTATATTAATAAGCAACAACTTAGTTAAAATAAATTGAAGAAAATATATAAAGAGATAATATATAGAATTGTTTAAATATATATATTAACCAATAGGATTATTTCTTCTCTCCCAAGTTATAAAGAGATAATATTAATTAATTATTGGCCAATAGAATTGTTTCTTCTCTTTTAAGTTACAAGAGATAAATATTAACTTAAATCAGGTCAATCAAATCGTGCCACATCATCAAGAAGGCCCATCAATGACTCTTGTTTTACCACTATAAATAGGGACCCTCCCTTCACAATTAAAACACAACTGAAGAAGCAGAAACCTTAGGAGCAAAATTCTCTCTACAACTCAAGAAGCAAGGAAGAAGAATTCGTAGGAGGTAAAATTCTCTCTCTACATTCAAAGTGTTCTTCGTCAAATTCGAGGTGTGCTTGAGCATATTCAAGGCGTTCTTCATCAAATTCAACGTTCGATCCGAGATAACGGTGCTAAACCTTCAGATTAACGTTAATAAATTCAAGTCAAGATCATTGAAAGATTGAAGGGTCAAATCCATCAAGAATTTCAAGATCTTCAAGTCACATTTAGTCAATGTTCAACGTTCGATCTAAGATTCAAGTTGCGAGACCCTTGGAAAATGTCATTCAAATCCAAAATCAAATCCGGAGAAGATCAAGTCAACGACCCGACTCTGAAAATTCAAGTCAACTATATATATTGTTCTAGAGAGAAGAATGAGAGGATTAAAATAGAGATTGTAACCCGCAATTTATTTATTTTAATTCAATGAAAATTATCTTTGTTCAATTTTTCTTGTTTGTTTATATCACAGATAAGAATTTGTTGTTACACCAATATCTTGATGCGATCTCTTGTGTATCATAAGATTTCTTTACGAAACGTAAGAAAACTCTTCTTTATTATTTCTCTTCATAATAAAACCCTAGCACAAGACGACTATTTAAATATAAGAAAACCCTAAAATCCTAACCTAACTAGAAAAGATAATTACCTAAACTAATTAAATACCTAATAATCTCCTAACCACTACTAACTCACGGCCATCTATAACCCTAAACAACTATTCTATTTAATTAATAATTAAATAATGACTAACTAATAATTAACGATATATTAAATAATAATATATCGTATCAAACTACCCCTCTTGAAATGAACCTTGTCCTCAAGGTTCGAGTCAATTTGGTCCTCTCTTTTGCGTTTCCATCGATGCTTGATGCCATCAAATTTCTTCAAAAATGATTTGTTCCCATGTAGGATGCTGAGAACAGGAATCTCAAGCAATTGATCATCTACTTCATCACATGTCTCCACAATCGTTGACTTTTTAACATATTGTTTGTTATGGTCAAACAATATGATTTGTTCCCATGTAGGATGCTGAGAACAGGAATCTCAAGCAATTGATCATCTACTTCATCACATGTCTCCACAATCGTTGACTTTTTAACATATTGTTTGTTATGGTCAAACAATTCATTAAACGTCATCAAGGAGATATTTGGCACTTTTAGTGATACATCAATCGTCTCAATAGCATTGTTAGATTTCTTAATCTCCTTCAAAATCGTCAATAGTCCTTCGTCTTCTTTCCTTTGAACATCATGGAAATCTCCCAATATCCATCGTAGCTCTTCGTTCTCCTCCTTTGTTAATTCCTCGTCTTCATCCCAAATTACCTCAAGTGAATCCGATAATTCATCTTTCGGCGAACTCACAAAAAATTGTGGTTCTTCGAAAAATTCATCATCGTCCTCTTCCTCTCCCTCCGGCGATAGGCTCGGCAACGGCGGCGGCGGTGGTGGCGGTGGCAGTGGTGGTGATGGGCGGCGGTCCCTTCGGCTTTTGTGTTGGTGTTGACGTCGTCCTTGACTTTGTTCGAGCAATTTCTGAAATCAAACCGTAATTTCTCTACGGATTTTTCCAATCGCTCCAACCGTCTTGTTTCTGACATCATGATATTCACAAAGTTTTGATGTGATCTCAACTTTGCTCCAGCTTAGCTTTGATATAATCTCTGCCTTGCTAACGAAGCGTTGGTGTTAATCGCAACTTCGCTCTGATACCAATTGATGCGATCTCTTGTGTATCATAAGATTTCTTTACGAAACGTAAGAAAACTCTTCTTTATTATTTCTCTTCATAATAAAACCCTAGCACAAGACGACTATTTAAATATAAGAAAACCCTAAAATCCTAACCTAACTAGAAAAGATAATTACCTAAACTAATTAAATACCTAATAATCTCCTAACCACTACTAACTCACGGCCATCTATAACCCTAAACAACTATTCTATTTAATTAATAATTAAATAATGACTAACTAATAATTAACGATATATTAAATAATAATATATCGTATCATATCTCTCGTTTGCTCTTAACTTTGGTTACTTGCATGCAGGACTAAAGTTTGAAGAGTCTTGGCTTGTAATATATTCGATCTCTTCTCCGGTTGATAAACAAATGTAAAGGTATGCAGGTAATATTTAATCTGGAGAAGAATGTCGTAAGGCTGCATTCGAATATCTCTAAACACTGCCCCACACTGTGCATTCCAAAGCTCACGAAAAGCAAACATGGACACCTCTAATCGAATCGATGTATGTTGTGTTAAACGACTTGTGCGAGGCGACCACAACTTAATGGCTAATTGATTAATATAAGGATATTGGCTCTGAATATGGAATAAGTCTCCACAGAATTTCCAGACGACCCGCCGGCGCAATCTGAAAATAAAAACAAATGATCAATGGTTTGCTCTTTAGGTGTCAAACAACAACGGCAACGAGACACCATTGGAACCCCCTTGGATTGAACTCGTTGGTCCACCGGCAAAGCCTTATGCATGAGCTTCCACATAAAAGGACAAACATTGTAAGGAATGAAATGTCGCCAGGTTCGACTTGCCCAACACACTATTTGGCAGTTTATCACGACAACACTCCCAATACACTTTCGAAGAAATTTTTCCAGAATCCGTACGTAAGTGTGAAAACCAAACGATCTGCAATATCAGGTTGCAAACGAACGTTTCGAATCTTATAATGTAGCTCATGTTTAATAAATGAAAGGTAAGAAATTTCGTTTTTCAACCCTCAAGCTTAGATCGAACCCTATTAACCAAATGCTCACAATACTCCGTCGCCCCTCAAAATGATTTGACACTGCCCACCGTCGCCCCATTTATCCGAAAGTGTAGCCAATGTTACAAATATTTCAAAAAAATCAGGTCACACGCCCTATGCGAGAAACCAAAAGTCCGCATTGCACCAAGTAGAAACTCCATTCCCTCTACCGTATGCTTTAGCCATATCAAGTTTGAAAACCACGCTGCCGCCATTCCCTGATCTATTAATAGTGGCCACCAATTTCTGGGCCAACACAACGTGAGTGGCAATGTTCCGACCTTTAACAAATCCCGCTTGTTCCTCATCAATCGAAGTATAGTTATTCGCATCACCGCCATGCAAATAACTTTGAAATCCTAATTTCCAAGCTAGAGTTTGAATATACATGTGAGGCACTTTTGGTTCAATCAAAACTAGAAGATCCATCTGGTGTTGGAGAATAAGGATCTTAAAATGATCCACGGATTATTTATTCTCAACGCCCCTTGTGTTCCATACCAGGCACGACATATCAACACAACTAGGATGTGTTTGAAGGCTTGGCTAAGGATCAGGTCATCCGATCGCTAAGAGCCACAACTTTCTTACACGAATCATCTGACCTCACGTGAGCAATATTAACAACTTTCTCACCGTTGCTCTGAACGAACACTGGGTAATCTTCTACTGTATTAGTCTTCTCTTCTTACACCACAGTTGATGTTTGTAGAATTTGCGGATTAATAATTTTAGGTGTGTCATTTTTCTCGGTCGCCACTACTGGTTGTTTTTTTACGACGGGTACCAACCACATGACCAAGAAAACCACAGTGAGTATATAAACCAAACGTGCCTTCATATTCCACCGATTGCCACCATCATTTTTCCGTCGAAGAACCCACAAAAATCCGTGGGAGCAACGGTTTGGAGACATCGATTTTCACGTGAATACAAGCATACATAGAGTGTATAAGACCCAATGTGCGATCATCGACCAATCTTTTGTAAGGAGGCCAGATTTTATTATGCCTCAATGTATTTTTTGTATCTCATGGAAACTTGGAAGTCCTGCCGAAAATTTCATAATCAAAGGGTTTTCGACTTTGCTTGTTCAATTGTTCGATCTCCAGCTGAGTGAACAATACTGCCGAGGCGTTGTCAACAAAAGTAGGTGGCCTATTGGCAAAAGTCGCAGGGGTGAGACGTGGCAAGTAGATGCAAACGATAGTTTTGAATCTTGAGGAACATCAACTGTCTCCTGCGAACCACAAGACGTCGATAGATGGAGCCGGCATGATGACGCCGGAAAAAGAGGCTGCAAAAGGAATTGTGTATAATCTCATTTCTCTTATTGGTAAATTACATCGACCTCCGAGGTATGGTCAAATTACGAAAACCCCCCTCCTATTTGGATAATTACAACCGCCCTCAACTATAAATCTTCTTGAATGTCCACCCTTGCGGTTTCAAATTTAGTAGAATCTTTTAGATTATATGAAATATTCTCAATTGTGTACCCGTTGAATCCCATTCGAGCTCCACATTTTGAAGCTAGATGATCATAAGTAAATGTGTTTTTTGGCTTGTATATGTTAGATTGTAGTGCATCAAAAACTGTATTTTTGAACAAAACGAGTACAAACTAGAGAACATTCCACGAAATTTAGAAGATTATGTTGAATTTGACACTATAAGGAGAAGACTCATAGTTTATGGGGATGGTTGTAATTACTCAAACATGATGGATTTTTTTCGTAATTTAACCATATCTCGGGGGTGGTTGTAATTTACCTATTCTCTTATAGATAGATGAGGTGGGTTATGTTCTCAACGGTGCAAGGGCATACTACACTAATAGGAGGTAACTGTTGTCTAAACTTTGTTCGATTATGTAATTTGAAGTTGAAACTCTAAAGTTCTTGCAACATTTGCAGTCAGCCTCCTCTTTTGAGCTCACTGGTTATAGATATATACAATGAGACAGGTGACAAGGACTTGGTCGTAATTTCACTTCCTGCACAGCTCAAGGAGCATAAATTCTGGAATTCAGGTTGATTTTGAATATTCCCTCAATTAAGTCGATATTACGCAATGTGGAATCAGCCAAGGCCAGAGTCGTCTTCGACTACTGTACTAAACTATCTAACCATTCTTCATAAAGTGGTTAAGCATTTTTTTGTTGGATTGACTTAATAATATATAGTGATAAACACGCAGCGTAATAATTTAAAATAGAGAGGAGGACTAGTGGAGAGGAGATAAAACCACTTTTAATATATTACTCACTCAATCAACATAAATGTATAAACTCACTCAAGAACTCTCTTGTTTCTCTCTTGAATATTTCTTCTTGTTTTTGACATGCTACAAATGAAAAACTACATAGACTATTTATAGGATTTCCTAGCATGTATCTAAACAAATACATGAATACATAATTAATAATATTCTTCCTCCATAGCATCATAGATGAATCTCCCCAAAAGACACATTCATGCATTCTTCCACATTCATGAATTCTAGATAATTCTAGAACCTTCAATACTTTGAACTTGATTAATGAATCTAGCTTATTCATTCGATATTACGCAATGTGTAATTAGCCAAGGCCAGAGTCGTCTTCGAGTACTGTACTAAACTATCTAACCATTCATCAGAAAGTGGTTAAGCATTTTTTTATTTTTTATTTTCTTTTAAAACAAAATTTGTCCTTGCACGACATGGGAAAAAGATTCGAAATTGTCGAATAAACAACATCTTTTATTTTTTATTTTTTATTTTCGGTTTATTATAGTCGAGAGTTCAACTGCAAGAAAGTTCACATTTGGCTACAACGAATTTCTTTGCGGAAAGTATATAATTTATTTGCTAATCCCATTCGGACGAAAATAAGTCGTTGCTAGCTTCGTTGTCTTTTATTTGTTACGGAAAGTTCGGGGCAACGACTTAAAAGTTGTTGCCAATACATTAAATTTGCCTAACGAATTCATGTTGTTGGCGATGGCAAATATTATTCGTTGTCTATACATTTAGAATGCACAATGAATATATTTTGTTGCCAATTATATATCGTTGCCAAATGCCAATGTATTTAGTATACACAACGAATTTATTTTCGTCGTCAGCAAAACATATGTGTATACACATATCTACCAATATGGCCCGGTTTTTTATCGAAGCCAACCAGCATCCGCCAACCCGACCTTTGGACCGCCGAGTCCCTTTGGAATTGGAAAAGTTGGGTCTAACTCACGACCGGCTAAACGGGCTAACCCGTTTGATAAATGTTAAATATGTGGAGACATGACAATGGTAGGAATTGAACCCGAGTTGATTTGAAGTTAGAGTCCCTTCAAACCGCTGGAGAAACACTATATACAAATTGGCTGAAAATAAATTTATAAAAACTAAATAAAATGATTAAAATAGTTATATAGATAAATAATATGTCAAAAAATAATTTATAATAAAATTCAATTTTAAATATAACGTCTTGTCATTAATTCTCCATTATTAATAAATGTACATATAGTAAATTTTTAAAACCATATAAACAATTGACTTAAAAAAAAAGCATGAGTTACTGCTAATTAATATAACAAAAAAGATTTTTCTTATCATATTTTATTATATAATATATATATATATATATATATATATATATATATATATATATATATATATATATATATATATATATATATATATAATATATATATATATATATATATATATATATATATATATATATATATATATATATATATATATATATATATATATATATATATAATTAATTAAAATCAAGAAAAAATAGTTGGTTTGTAAATTGGCAACGATTATATTTTGTTGCCAAATCACTTGGAGCATTTACAACAAAAGATTTCGTTGTCTTTCGTCACTTACTGGCTACACAATTTGTTGCCGGTGTATATGTATTTACCACAATTTTATATCGTAGCAAAAAGAAACATCTTTTGCAACAAACGAAGTCGCTGTCTTACATTAAATTCGTTGCGAAATATATATGATATTATTCACAACAATGTTTTTCGTTGCCTATGAGATTCAAAGGCAACAAAAATATCTTGTTACAAAAGGGTTATTATTTAGCCATAAATACTATATTTCGTTGCTAAAATATAGTTATTGGCTACGAAATTAATTTCATCCATAAAGAAATCGTTGTTTATTTTGCATTTTCTTGTGGACCCTGCTACAACACTTGATTGTTGAAGGACTTGTAAGATCTGGATCAGAAAAAGCAAGATGCCTTGCTCAGGATATTGTTGTGAAGTGGATCAGGATAAAATATGTTGCCTATAAGAAAATCGGCAGCGGAGCTATGCACGAAAAATACGATGTCCAAAAATGTGAAACCTATGGCGGAGGCGGTGGATAATATATATATATATACCTCAAGTAAGTCAATAACTACTTTTTCCAAGTTACCATAACGTAGAACTTCTACTAGAAAATTGCTTCGATCAACTTAATTTACTCAAGGTTATTTTATTCTCTATGTTTTTTTTTTAATAAAGGGAATGAAAGACCATAATTTCTTTCGACTTGTGAATTTATTTCGTTTCGTGGGCAGACGGCCGGATTTGGCTGGTCAAATGGAGTAGTATGGGAGAAATACCTAAAGCTTGACTGCCAAGTTAGTATTAATGTTATTTTCATAGCTAACTAGTAATTTACCCGTGCGATGCACGTGATCAATTTAAAAAATAAAATATTTTGGATAAAATAACACGAACGAAAACTTTGAACAGTTGACATATATGTAAATAATACCAAAAAAAATGTTTTATTGAATCAAAATATACATTTGTTTGTGATTTACCTTCATATTTGCTGAAAATCTTTTGTGCACACAATATTGCTCGTACTTTTAGTTATATCGCTCGATTCTGAGTTGATAAATATTTTTTATTTCAAATCTACTTTTAACTCTGTACATTGCGGCGTACAATTGCCTATGCCAACCTAATATTAACACGAATATTACACTAACAACCATTACTACTAATACTAATACCAATACTAATATTAATACTAAAACCAACACTAAATATACTAATATTAATACTAATCCTAATATTAATACGATGATTAATACTAATAGTCTAATGGTAATATTAATATCAACACTACTATTAATAATAATACGCCAATTCTAAGATGAATATTTAATGTTTAAACTAATACGCCAATACTAATACTAATATTAATAGTAATACTAATATTAATACTAATACTAATATAATACTAAGACTAATGCTAATGCCAATACTAATGTTAATGCTAATACGCCAAGACTAATATGAATTCGAATACTACTAATAATAATAATAATAATGATAATAATAATGATAATAATAATAATGATAATAATAATGATAGTAATATTGATATTGATATTGATATTGATACTGCTACTGCTACTGATATTAATATTGATACTAATATTAATACACATATTGATACTGATACCGATACCGATACTGATACTAATACTCATGCTAATACTATTATTAATACTAATACTAATACCAATACTAATACCATTATTAATATTCATACCAATAGTCATACCAATACTCATACCAATATTGATACTGATACTCATACTCTCATACTCATACTCATATTCATACTCATACTGATGTTGTTATTGATAATGATACTAATACTGATAGTGATATTGATACTGATATTAATATTGATATTGATACTAATACTGATACTAATACTAATATCATACTAATACTAATACTAATATCATAATAATACTAATACTAATACTAATACTTATACTAATATTAATACTAATACTAATACTAATACTAATACTAATACTAATACTAATACTAATACTAATACTAATACTAATACTAATACTAATACTAATACTAATACTAATACTAATACTAATACTAATACTAATACTAATACTAATACTAATACTAATACTAATACTAATACTATACTAATACTAATACTAATACTAATACTAATACTAATACTAATACTAATACTAATACTAATACTAATACTAATACTAATACTAATACTAATACTAATACTAATACTAATACTAATACTAATACTAATACTAATACTAATACTAAGATTGATACTAATACAGTAATACTAATACTAATACTAATACTAATACTAATACTAATACCAATACTAATATTGATACTGATACTGATACTGATATTAATACAAATACTCATACTGATACTAATACTAATACTAATACTAAGGGCTCGTTCGGTTACCTATATTGGATTAAATTGGATTACATGAGATTGGATTAACTCCCTACTGACTAATTAATTTTTTAGTTAGTAGCATGTTCGGTTTGTTAGATTAGACTTTCTATTAAATTTGTTAAAATCAGTTATTATATATGAATTGTCTATAAAACCACTTAGTTTACAATAATAAAATATAATTTTAAGGATAAAATTGTATTTTTCCTTTTTAGTCACCCCTATTAAATTAATCTCAGGGGGAGGGGTGCTACTAATTTAATGAAATAGTAGCATTTAATAGCGGGCTTTGAATTTAGTAGCGGCTTTGAAAAAATGTGAATCTTACCAACCGGACATGTTATTAGCCCCTACTATTTAGTCAGTAGAACCTTATAGCGGTAACCGAACGAGCCCTTACTGATGTTGATAGTGATACTACTATAGATGCTCATACTAATACTAATATTGATATTAATACTAATACTAATACTAATACTAATACTAATACTAATACTAATACTAATACTAATACTAAGGGCTCGTTCGGTTACCGCTATAAGGTTCTACTGACTAAATAGTAGGGGCTAATAGCATGTCCGGTTGGTAAGATTCACACTTTTTCAAACCCGCTACTAAAATCAAAGCCCGCTATTAAATGCTACTATTTCTTTAAATTAGTAGCACCCCTCCCCCTGAGATTAATTTAATAGGGGGTGACTAAAAAGGAAAAATACAGTTTTATCCTTAAATTCATATTTTATTATTGTAAACTAAGTGGTTTTATAGACAATTCATATATAATAACCGATTTTAACAAATTTAATAGAAAATCTAATCTAGGAAACCGAACATGCTACTAACTAAATAATTAATTAGTCAGTAGGAAGTTAATCCAATCTCATGTAATCCAATCTAATCCAATATAGGTAACCGAACGAGCCCTAATACTAATACTAATACTAATACTAATACTAATACTAATACTAATACTAATACTAATACTAATACTAATATTAATACTAATACTAATACTAATACTTATATTAATACTAATACTAATACTAATAAAAAATACTAATACTAATACTAATACATATATAACACGTAACATACGAACAGTGTGACCAATACTAATATTAATGGTAATACTAATAGTAACACTGACATTGATACTGATACTGATACTAACACTGACTATTTTGTTAATACTAATGCTAATAAAAATATTAATACTAATAATAATAGGCTAATGCTCATATTAATGCTAATATTAATACTAATATGCTCATGCTAATGCTAATACTAATACTAAGAATAATATTAATGCTAATGCTAATGCTAGTGCTAATACTATGCGAATGATAATACTAATACTAAGACAAATACTAATATTAATACTAATACTATTACTAATACTAATACTAATACTAATATTTATTCCAATACTAATGCTTTTACTAATATACAAATATTAATGCTAATGCTAATAGTAATATTAACATGCTAATGCTAATGTTAATCCTAATACTAATACTAATCTATATCGTAACTACTATTTGTACTCCAAATACTAATACTAATACTACTTCTAATGTTGATGTGAATTCTAATCTTAATTCTAATTTGGGCAAATGGCAAAAAAGCCCATCACATGAGACATAAATGCATTTTGGTCCACAAAAAAAACAGTCTATCAATTAAGCCCATCCCCATGTCTTTAGTCTAAAATACCCTCAATAATATAATTCTTATCAATTCCACCCATTATACTCTAACTTCCTTAATATTACACATTGACCCCGAATTTAAACAAATATATCACATTAACCCCCAAAACTTTTTTTTTTCAGAAAATAATTTTTTTTCTGAAATGTTTTGTTTCCGGCCAGATTCCGGCGTTGACCACCGGAGATCGCCGGTCTCCGGCGTTGACTTTTTTTTTTTTTTTGAATTGTTTTTCTTAGAAAAAAAATATTTTAATTAATATTACTGTCTTGGCTACTAAATTACTGTCTCAGACAGTAATATTACTGCAGGGACAATAATATTATGAATATTATTTTTCCGAACAGTAATATTATTGTCTAAGACAGTTAAATTACTGTTGGAGACAGTAATTTAACATCCAAGGCAGTAATATTAATTAAAATAATTTTTTTTAAGGAAAAAAAAAAGTCAATTAACAGTTAAATTACTGTCTCCGACAGTTAAATAACTGCCGGTGACAGTAATTTAGCAACGAATACAGTAATATTAATTAAAAAAAAAATTTTGAAGAATAAAAAAGTCAATTAACAGTTAAATTATTGTCTCCGACAGTTAAATAACTGCTGGAGACAGTAATTTAGCAACGAATACAGTAATATTAATTAAAATATTTTTGAAGAAAAAAAAAAACAAAAGAATCAATTCAGGAAAAAACAAAATTATAAAAATATTTTTTTTAAGAAAAAACAAAATTAAAAAAAAAAAAAAAAAAAAAAAAAAAAGAAGTCAACGCCGGAGACCCGGCGGTCAACGGCAGTTGACCGGTCGGAAAAAAAAATTAGGAAAAAAAAATTTCAAAAAAAAAAAAAAAAAAAAAAAAAAAAAAAAAAAAGTCAACGCTGGTCAAAGGCGGCGACCGGCGGTCTCCGGTGGTGGCGGGTCTAAATTGGGGTCAAAATTGAAATTAGGGTTAAAATTGGTTGAAATTGGGCTAAATTGGGGTGTAAATCATGAAATTGGAGTTAAATTGGGTTTCAATGAATGGAGGGTAATTTTGGTATATATAAAAGGATTTTCCTTATTTACAAATAAGTTTGAATGGACAAGATTTATTTGAAAGACAAAAAAGTTGGATGTTCCTCTTTTAATTAAGAGCCCTTGTCATGGGCCTATTTGCCATTACCCCTTCTAATTTTAATGTTAATCCTTATCTGAAATCTAATCCTAATGTTAATCATATCCTAATATTAATTATAATCCTAATAATAAAAATAATAATAATAATCCTAATAATAAAAATAATAATAATCCTAATAATAATAATAATAATAATAATAATAATAATAATAAT